>NC_134171.1:63219837-63819837 GCF_964188355.1 Buteo buteo
CAGATTGTATAATGCAACCATAGGATGAGTGTAGGAGATGCATGACTAGCTTTGGCTGACTCAGAAGCTGACCGTGCCAAGGGAATTTTATAACTTGCTACCAGAAGAAAGTGAATTTTCAAAAATATTGCCCAAATTTTTACTCGGGCTTTAAGCAAACACCTGTATTTACCTAGTAAGTCTTTTGCTTGTCAGTCAGTTACGTGAACACATTCATTTCATTCCCCATCTACTATAATTGTTCAGGAGGCATCCACAAGGATACCAACTGTGTTTTGTTGTTAGCTCTTGCTAAAAATACCAAGTCTTCTGACAATGAATTCCAAAGGTTAGGAAAGAATTGTGTCTGAAATAAACAAAAGACAAGCAACTAGACCTTCCCCCTCCCTTTATCTATGTAAAATGTACAGCCTGACAATTTTATGGCATTTCTTCTAGTTTGGGGTGTATGAGCAATAAGGTCTCTCAATTTTACCATTTATAGTTTAGCTCAGTCTTTTATGTAACTTCCGAGTTCATCTCTAAATTAAACAGTTTCAGTCTTTTCGCTTACAATGATATATTGAGCATCTCTCAGTTTGTTGACAGTTTTCTGGTTGGTTTTCTGAAACCCTACAGCAGGATGTGCCCTGTTACTTTTCCCCTGTTGCAGTCTGCTTTAGTTGCAGTCAACGGAGTGAAGCGTAGGGTTTTTCTGCCACCATTAGGGTGGGAGGTGTACTGCAGCAGCTCAGAAGCAATGCTGGAGGGGCCCTTACAGAAGAACAGGGACTGAAGAAGCACTTTCTTGTATCTGAAGAGCTTTCAAATTTATGTAGCAAAAATAAAAGAGGCTAGAGCTACTTTTTCTTGTCCTGCAGTTCAGAATCAGGGCAAAAGGCCATCACTGCAGGTAAAATAGCAATAGGTATGATGAGTGAAAACTTAGATACCCACCTACTATAAGTGAAAAATTTAGTAAGAACACTGCATTTGCTCCTATCTGGAACCAGCAAGTGGCATAAGAGCAGATTCTCAGCTCAGATTCCTGATAAAGCAAGCACTTTGCTGTGACTAGTTAGTAATCATTGTATAGCTAAGTTAGATGCGATATATCCAATCACTGAATAGAAATTGAGTGCCCCAGCTTTGTAAATTATCTGCCAGGAAAGGCCTGCAGTCCTCTGAGTTCACGGTTTGGCCTAACATGTCAGTCAAGCTTGCTGCATTCCAGCCACTGTCTGTGTGGAGTTTGGGTCCACCAGCGACTCCTTGGCTTGTCAACCAAAAGCTGTGAGCTAGTAAAACCACGAGATGTATTTACAGGGTTCTGTCTTCACCAAAGACCAAACTGATCAGCCTGCCACTTACTATTCAGAATCAACCAACATTACTGCTTCACCCATCCCATGGTAAGTGGTGACATGCTTACTCAAGTTCATAACATAAAATGGAGTCACAGAAGGAAATAAATTGGTTTTGGTGGAGTACCTTCAGTAAATGTGGAAGGGTGTAAGAAATGGCCAACCTGAGAAAAGACTTCTGTTATGTGTATTATCTTATAGAATATGGGTATATAGGAACGTGTTTTCTGGGAAGGGGTTGTTCTTTTATGAACCTATATGTTGCATAACTTATATAAAACCCATAGTACATTACCTATAGGACTGCAACACTGAAAGATAGATGCATTTCCTTGGAAGAAGACATTGCTGTGAATCTACCCACAATAATTAAAGATTTGAACTAGCTCCTCAGAACTATTTCAAGACTTCAGGAAAGTGTGATCCCTTCAGAACAACTCTGGTATTCAGTAGCACATGGTTTGCATGGAGAAGTCAGATTCTCAGATTAATATAGCACCATGAACACTTCCATGCCCCCTTCCCTCCTCCCCAGTGTCCTACCTCTGTCAAAGTGGCTTTGAAAAAGATGATCGAAAGTACCACTGACACTAAGGAGGGCATTCCATAGCCTTTGGTGAGCTTTGGATGAGGCCAGAGAGATTACCGGGTTGTTTGAGATCCTGATAACAAGCAGCATCTGCTGTCCCAGAAAGTGGGAGTGCAGGCTGGCAGTGCTTATGTGAGAATATTGTGCCTTGACAATTTGCTCTCTTAGTACTTTTGTATTCACAATCAGACTTTTTTTATTATTATTTTGGGGTGATTGAAGAAAAAAGTTATTTGCCTTTTCTTTTATACAGGATATAAACAGCCACAGGTAGAAATGTCACATTATTGGAATTGATTTTTGCAAATTTGTGTTAAATTTGCTTTCTTTGCAATGAGGAGTTTGTTTGATTTTTTCCTCAGGTTGATTACTAGCATTTTCCTAGAAATCAGTATAGATGAGTCTCAAGATTCTGAGATTTGCAGTCATTAAAATATGAAGTAATCAAACATTGTCTTCTCAAAACTTTAAAGCAGGTACATCTAGTAGGAATACTTCCTATTTCTCAGAACATCACACAAATTCCCCTTTACTAGCTCAAGAGCTGGTACAGCTCAAGAGAAGCTGGATCAGATCAAATATCTGTTCAGCCCTGTATCTTGTATTTTCTAGGAGCAGTGAGAAACGTTTAGGGAAAGAGCATTGAGATATAGGATTAAATGATAGGGTGAAGTCATATATCACACATATTTCTCCCACTGCTAGTCCTGGGGAGGACTTGTAGCTCTCCCTATACTCCTTCTCCATCGCAGTAGAAGGATCAGGCAGGGAAACCTGTATCTCACTTCTGACTCAGCTACTTATCTGTTCTTGGCAAGTCACCTCACATTGCTCTACCTTAGTTTGCCCAGCTGCAAAATGGCAGTTATCATGCTTTTGCCTTTGAAAAAAACATTCTGGAAGCTGCAGTAAAAGGAAAAATGTAAGGATACTTTTGGCTGGAGCATCCTCCTTTTTTTTCACTGGCCACTTCTAAAAGTTTTCTTGTCTGTATCTTGCTGCCCCTCTGTCTCCATGAATCTAATCTGAAAATACATTTTTTGCTCTTTTCCACATATTTCTAATTCTCTTTCCTCCTGGCTATTTATTCATTGTTTATCTCTGTAATTGTATTATTGAACAGTTCTAGACATTTCTCAAAGAATACTTAAACTGCTATCCTGTAACTAAAAAATCTTTCTTGTACGGTGTATTGAACAAGCCTCACACCTTTATTGTCCCATAGGGTCAGATTTATCCACACTACAGCAAGTAACTAAAATTGGACCTCCTTCTTTTGTTGAAATGTGTTACCTCCTGGATAGCTTTACCACTACAGGAAGAAAATGCGTAACAATCCCTTAGCTCTTGAATTATTCTAGGAAAATAAGTTCAAGTTTTCAACAGAAGTTGTTGAAGCCCATCTGGCTATGTCTTACTATGGGTGAATTGTCCATGATCTTTCCTATATAGCAATACCAATGTTTTGGCCCATGCTGGTGATCTCTTTAGCTTCATTCTTGAGAAGGAACCACAGCCTCAACATGATGCTGAAGTAGGGCCAGATGAAAGTACAGGCATACCATGTAAGTGTTTGCCACCTCTACTGGCATGATATTACAACAGAGGCTTAACATTCCTTTTCTGCTCAGTAAAGTATGTTTTTGTGCTCACCTAAGTGCAAACAATTAAAAGAGGTGGCTGAAGTTGGCAGGCCAATGGGAACTGTAGCTTTGAAGGGGAACATGGCTCTATGCAGCTTTAAACAAGGTTAACTCTGCACGCTGCTGGTGGAAGTTTTCTAGGGTACAGCCAGGAAAGAGGATGCAGGGTTACAACTACAGAAAGGGCCACGTTATAGGAAATAAAGCCTTGGGACCTTCATTCTTGGCTGCAAAGTGCAACTGGGTGGATATCCTGCTCCTAGCGTGCTGGACTGTGTTGTGCTGGGCAACAGACATGTCTGCTGCTGTTCTTGTTTCATTCAAATTATTACAATTTACATAATTTTGCTGATTCCTCTCCATTAACTCCAATTCCATTGCATCTCTGGTAATTACCTTCCCTCAACATCTTCATGGCACAATTTGCTTGAAAAATGAGATTTTACTTCTTTTTTTTAACAACTCGTTCCCTATAGGAAATGCACAGACCTGCTGTGAGTGAGTGATAATTATGAGGGAAACATATGGTTCTTCACTGTTGCACCCTATTGAAGCTCAGAATTATATATATATATGGTGTATCTAAAATTATTATATCATACAGCTTTCCTTAAGCTCTCTCCCTTTCCATGCCTACCCTTTCTCCAGAGATGCTAAGATTTTATGGCAAGAAATTTTTTTAAAAAGTGACCACTCCTTTGAAAGTGTCATTTCTTTGCCCAAATCTAGCACTAATTGGCCTTTTCTTGCAAGCACGGTGATGACTAGCCTTCTTGGATAATGTATAGTGAATCCCAGGCTTACATGAAAACATCCTGTCGTGGTTTAACCCCAGTCAGCAACCAAACACCACGCAGCTGCTCACTCACCCCCTCACTCAGTGGGATGGGGGAGAGAATTGGGAAAAGAAGTAAAACTCAGGTTAAGATAAGAACAGTTTAATAGAACAGAAAACAAGAAGATAATAATGATAATAATAATAACAATAATAAAATCACAATAATAATAATAAAATAATTGGAATACACGAAACAAGTGACACACAATGCAATTGCTCACCACTTGCCAACCCATGCCCAGTTAGTTCCCGAGCAGTGAACCCCACAGGCCAACTCCCTCCAGTTCATATACTAGGCGGCATGACGTCACATGGTGTGGAATACACCTTTGGCCAGTTTGGGTCAACTGCCCTGGCTGTGTCCTGTGCCAACTTCTTGTGGCCCTCCAGCCTTCTTGCTGGCTGGGCATGAGAAGCTGAAAAATCCTTGACTTAGTCTAAACACTACTTAGCAACAACTGAAAACATCAGTGTGTTATCAACATTCTTCTCATACTGAATCCAAAACATAGCACTGTACCAGCTACTAGGAAGAAAATTAACTCTATCCCAGCCAAAACCAGGACACATGCATAAAAGTAACATAAAATGTCTTGCAGGGCTTATCTTTCTTAGTGGCAGGAATCTGATACTAGTAAGGAACTTATATGACACTGTTTTATTCACTAAAATGAATCAAAATTCTGAGAATTATGTCTCTTCAGGCAAAAAGCAAGATAGTAGACACAATCAATTCCCTGTGAGGCTGGGTTTTGTTGTTTTTGTTGGTGTTTCGTTTTTTTTTTGGTTTTTTTTTTTTAAATCTAGCACTGAATTATAAGGACAGTAGGGGAATACAGATAAACCCTTATTGTAGCAACCAATAGTATTGCACCTGCCACCTAAAATGTTTGGTCCCTTCCAATCCAAACCATTCTATGATTACTGAATTTGATACTTGGAACAGTGCATGTAAAGAGGAACTGGATCCTCAGGAGGCCTAGCTGTTTGGGAGATTTCCTAGACTGCATGAAGGAAGTTGGGTAAGCTGATGTGTAATGATCTGTCATTGATTTGGAAGGCAAGACTTCCTTTTGGTTAATGGGATGATAAGGCATGACCATTTTGGGGTGTGTAGATTTATTGGATTCTAAGTGGCTTAAAGTTGCATGATGAAAATATTTTCTTGAAACACTTGTGAATTTGGGTTGTTCTGATGATGAATATATCTGAGATTTTTATAAGGCCTTTGAGAGGTTACTAGTAGTATTAGTGTGGAAGCAAGATAAACAAATATGAACTAATATTTCACCAGTGCAGTAAATACTCCTAATGTATTGTGGTATACTGACAACAATTCAATACTTTAAATTAGTATGAAGCTGAAAAGGTACCAGAGAATGTATCTGAGAGGATATAAGCATTTTCTAAAGAGTTACCTTTAAAATCTGCACATACTCTTCTGCCAAATACAGGTTGTTCATAAAATCATAGAATGGTTTGGGTTGGAAGGAAACTTCAAAGATCATCTAGTTCCAATCCCCCTGCCATAGGCAGAGACACCTTCCACTAGACCAGGTTGCTCAAAGCCCCATCCAACCTGGCCTTGAACACTTCCAGGCGTGAGCCAGCCACGACCTCTCTGGGCAACTTGTTCCAGTGCCTCACCACCCTCACAGTGAAGAATTTCTTCCTTACAAGTAATCTAAAGCTACCCTCTTTCAGTTTAAAGCCATTACCCCTTGTCCTATCACTACATGCCCTTGTAAGAAGTCCCTCTCCAGCCTTCTTGTAGGCCCCCTTTAGGTACTGGAAGGCTGCCATAAGGTCTCCCCGGAGCCTTTTCTTCTCCAGGCTGAACAATGCCAACTCTCTCAGTCTGTCTTCATCGGAGAGGTTCTCCAGCCCTCTGATCATCTTTGTGGTCCTCCTCTGGACTTGCTCCAACAGGCCCATGTCATTCTTATGTTGGGGGCCCCAGAGCTCATGAGAGTGGAATAGAGGGGGGAGAGTCACCTCCTTCCACCTGTTGGTCACTTCTTTTGATGCAGCCCAGGACACAGTTGGTTTTCTGGGGTGCAAATACACATGGCCACGTCATGTTGAGCTTCTCATCAACCAATACCCCCAAGCCCTTCTCAGGGCTGCTCTCAATCCATTCTCCACCCAGCCTGTGTTTGTGTTTGGAATTGCCCCAACCGATGTGCAGGATCTTGCACTTGGCATTGTTGAACTTCATGAGGTTCACACAGGCTGGCCTCTCAAGCCTGTCAAGGTCCCTCTGGATGGCATCCCTTCCCTCCAGTGTATGAGCCGCACCACACAGCTTGGTGTTATTGGCAAATTTGCTGACAGTGCAATCAATCCCACTGTCCATGTTGCCGACAAAGATACTAAACAGCGCTGGTCCCAATACCAACCCCTGAGGAAGGCCACTCATCACTGCTCTCCACTTGGGCATGGAGCCATTGACTGCAACTCTTTGAGTGCAACCATCCAGCCAATTCCTTATCCACTGAGTGGTCCATCCATCAAATCTATGTCACTCCAATTTAGAGACAAGGATGTCATGTAGGACAGTGTCAAATGTTTTGCACAAGTCCAAGTAGATGATGACAGTTGCTCTTCCATTATCCACTGACACTGTAACCCTGTCATAAAAGGCCACCAAATTTCTCAGGCGTGATTTGGTCTTAGTGAAGCCATGTTGGAAAATGGAACATGGATATATTAAGATAGGTGAAAGCACCTAGCTGTCTCTGCATAATTACTTCCCCCGAAAATAATAATAGACTACAGTATATAGATTCTGCTATCAGTTTTCTTTCTTCGAGATACATATATTCTGCTGTGGAAGTTACTCAGTTTATAGGAATCATTTTCAGAAGAGGGGGAGATTGGGTTGGGGGAAAGAACATTTCCTGTATGAAATTTATCTCAGGCCTTTCTGTGTTGCACATGTATAAAAAAAATGCTCAGAGTATGCATGAAATCAGAACTAGAAAAATGCCACCAAAATATTTCTCCCCACAATTAAATTAAAAATTTTAAAAGTGGTTTATAATTGAAGGAGAAATTCCTCCTTCCCTCTGTGGTAGGTTGACCCTGGCTGTACACCAGGCGCCCACCAAAGCCACTCTGTCACTGTCCTTCCTCAACTGGGCAGGGAAGAGAAAATATAACAAAAGGCTCGTGGGTCAAGATAAGGACAGTTTAATAAAGTGAAAGCAAAGGTTGTGCATGAAAGCAAAGGAAAACAAATGCTGTTATTCTCTACTTCCCATTGGCAAGTGATGTCTGGCTGCTTCCTGGGAAGCAGGGCTTCAGTACCTGTAGTGGTTGCTCCAGAAGACAAATGTAAAAAAACCAAATGCCTCCCCTTCCATCTTCCTTTACTTAGCTTTTATAGCTGAGCTGATGTCATATGGTATGGATTATCTGTTTGGTTAGTTTGGATCGGCTGTCCTGGCTATGTCCTCTCCCAAGATCTTGCCCAGCCCCAGCCTACCAGTGAGCGGGGGTGAAATGTTGGAGAGACAGCCTTGATGCTGTGCCAGCACTGCTCAGCAGTAGCCAAAACACTGGTGTGTTATCAACACCTTTCTAGCTACCAATGCAGAGCACAGCACTATGAGGGCTGCTATGGGGAGAATTAACTCCACCTCAGCCAGACCCAATAAACCCTCATTCAACTGAAGAAAATAGAGATATTTCAAAATAGAAAATTAACACAGTTTCTGATTCACAGGAAACTATCCGATCAAAAATTCATTTACTTTACCTCAAGTGAACTAGACGACTCTAGATAGATTCCTATCCATTTGAGCTAGCAATGCCAGCAGCATGTCTGAATAAACTCTAAGGTCAGCCTGCCACAGCTTCAAGTTTTGCAAAAAACAGTCTAGAGTGAAGAAGAAAATAGAAAAAACTTTCAAGAACTTCTAATGGTGGGGAATTTGGGGTGTACTTAGAGACAGTAAGAAAAAGGAAATGCTTCTTCATTTTATGTCCTCATGGGTTAGTACAGTTTTGAGCAATTACTCTGAAATCATCAGGCAATCTCATTAGCGTTACTTTGCTCTGAAGTAACTACAGAGTCTATCCTCAAGTACATATGCACAGTTTTGGTTGAATATAGTGAATAACATAACCTTATGTAAATTCTGATACTGTAAATACCCACTGCTTGTAGGGACTCATGTAGTTTTTGATTCTTTTGGGCTTAATGGGAGATAGCCTAGCAAACTATATAGATCATACTCACTAGACCACATTAATAGTGTCATTCATAAATTGGAGCAATCTATCCAAATGATATTGCATAACTTGTGCTTATCCCCAAGGTACTACTGGCTGAACTATGCGCATTGAAGAACAGCATAATGGCATTGCTTAGCCAGCCTGAATAATGAATTCCTAGGGGCCAAATTCAATACTGCAGAAACTCCAGGGAAGTAATGGCATTACACCACGGTGAATTTCTCTCCATTCAACTAAATGCATCTGATTGAAAAAGTTATGTATGAAGGCAGGTAGGGCTTTTGTTGACTAACGGGGAGAAGGGCATTACATTTTCTTTCTCCTTCAAATATCTGAGGTGTACAGAAAGTGATAATTCCTTCCAGGGGAAAATTGCATCAGAAAATGCATCCCAAATTTGCATGAGAAACACACACACACACTTTTTAATTGGAGAAAGTTTTCAAAAGAATCAAGATTTTGGTTTTCATTTTACTGCCTTTTCACTCCAACAGGCAATAAAAATCCATGGGAAAATTCCAGGAGACTGAATCCTGACTTTTATGCTCCTTCATGTGCCTTTTTCCATCTTCTCTTGGAAACTACAAACAAGGAAGATAGAGAATGCATGCACAGACTTTCCAGGAGTCTATATACAGACAAGAAAATAGAAACAATCAGGCTTACAGGTAGCAACCTGCCAGTTTCCATTTTTCCTCCAAAAGACAACTTTTTCCAGCACAACTACAGTTTTCCAGTGAAAACATTTAGGCTTGTTAGAAGAAAACTTTTAATTTTGAACTGCACATGCACAGAAACATCAGAAGAACTGTAATCCCCATCCTCAACAACCAGGGAGATTAAAAAAAAAACAACACAAAAAAAACCCAGAAAAAAATCACATCGAAAAAACCCCAAACAAACAAAAACCCCAAATCCCAAGGACCAAATTGAAATTTGCTTTCATAATAATTCCTCCCACATTCTTACAGTCACACTCCACATACGGAGGGCACCATATCTTATTGCAAGTTCAAAATTGTCCAAGTAGATGAATCCAAGTCAAGGCAAGGGCAGAGGGAAAGAAAGGAAACTGCCTGTCTCCTAGTTCCCTTGTAAATCTACAAACTCTTACACCACTGCTTAATAACAACAGCTGGCTATATATTTGACCACCTAATCCCACCCTCTTTCAGGCCATGTGAATTTAGGAAGATGCAGCTTTTGCAGTATGTTACTTTAGCTTTGGGACAGGTGGCAAGGTTTTTCCCTAAATAGTTACATGTCAGGATGGTTCACAGAATAGCAAATATATAAAAGCTTTTAATGGAGGACTTCTTTTAAAAAAGGAATGCTTTGTTTGTGGAACAAGTTTCAGAGAGGATGAATCTATTTTGTACAAACCACTAAATAATAGTAATGGAGCAGAAGATCTGCCTTTTGTAAACAAATTAGAAAGGGATCCAAAAGGTGAGGTAGCAGGGAAACTTAAGATACTGTGCTTCACTTTCTCGCTGTGGTGTTTCAAATTTCCATTGCAGCAGGTGCAGTTGAAGTGGAAAAATAAGTTAGAAGAGAAGAAGAGACAATAAATGTCATCCATTTTGAGGAGCTGCATCCTAAACTACAGGAGAAAAATGAAAATAACTAGAAGCTGGTACTTGAGTATGTTCAGAATAGAAAAATGATTCTTTTCTATGGAGCTTATGATAAAAATCAGCAATGCTTTAAACCATGAGAAAAGAATCATGCTCTGCTCAGTATAACTAGTTTACCTACCATAAATCTGGATAAAATAACACTTGATTGAATAAATATGGAAAATATTGAGATGGGAACAATTCTCTCAGGGAAGAAGAAACTTGACAAAAATTGGAAAAGCATTTTCCAATGGTTGCTGCCGAGGTAAAAAAGTTTGCTTTTCTCAAAGTCACACTTTTCCTTCTAATTGCAGTGAGCAATACAGGTGACTTGCTGGGGTTGTGCTAGCCAGCTTCCTACAGGAAATGTTTCTACTGAACTCGTATTGGAACTCTTAGTTTGAAAGGGGCAGAAAAGGGGGATAGACTCCAGAAAGACAGCAACCACGGCTACTAATGAAGCACCTTTCATGATTCCCAAGTTCACTGTGGGGATGAAGCACTACTGAATTGATGTACTTCAGCAGTCAGTGACCCCAGGCCAGCAATCTTAACTATTGGTACCACCTGAGGTGAAGTGATCATGATGCCTTTGAAGGCTTTCTATATCTTAACTTCTATTAGTCAGAGTAAAGTTTGTAGAATAATAGATTAGCAGAGACAATCTTTAGTTACCTATTTTTATAGTCTCACCTGATAACAAATTTATTTAATTATTTATTACTGCTTAAGGTATACATTTATTGTCCTAAAGAGATTCTGTACAGCCATAGGCAGATAACATTTATGTGGATTAAAAGTATTTCTCCATTACGAAAAAATGTTGGATGAACTGTATGGCAGCTGGAACACAGAAAGGGTAGGATTCACCTCATCTTGTTTTACCTGTGATTAAAAGAGTGGTAAGTATAAGCTAATCATCTAGGCCCTCTTTGTAACCAGCGGAGAGAGCACTAAAACCAGAGGTTGATTCATTCCCTCCCAACAGAGAAGGCATGAATCACCATCTGGAGGGTTGATGTAAAATTCTGTCTGTAAAGAAAGTCTAAAGTTAAAGTTCAGAGAGGTAAATCCCAGCCTATCTGGATTATTTTAAATTACATAATAATTCTCTTTTATTTCTCCCCCAAAACATTCATTGAAATGACCTTACACACACTATAGTAAAAAGTTAACCTCAAACTTTTGGTGAGCAATGTTTTGTAACATTCACAGTCTGTGCACGAGCCCTTTCCCAAAGCATGTATATTCATTGCTTCAACAGGAATTGCAACCCTTAAGCTTTGGAATGGCTGTAGGTGCTGGTGGTCCCTGTCTGCTGATTATTCAGAGCTTTTTTGGCAACAATCACCCAGCCACAGCTTGTTAGACAGAGCATGGCCGAGCATCCTTGCTGAATGACTTGGATGCAACATGTGTAGTATGTGCTAGAATATGCAGCCTTTGCAAGGTGGAAGCTGTTCAGAGCCAACTTCCTCATCCTTGCTGCAGAATTCATAATGTCATTCAGTGATACCAGTTGGTGTTCTTGTATGGGATTACAGATTGTAAGTGAATTTATGCAATGTGTGAAAAAATTCGTGTAAAAACTCCAATTCTTTTCCCAGTTTAGCCAAGAACTGGTAAGTGTGATTTCTTTTCATGGTTCTAGGGGTGCCACCTTTCTCTTGTCTTCAAAGCTGGCATTTTGTACCCCAAAAAGGTATGGCAGTCATACAGCATGTATGTCGTATACATTTATCCCAAAGAAAGGTGCTATTCATGAATTTTAGTGAATCTTATCCAGGTACCATGATTGTATTGGGCAAATACACTCTAGCTAAAGCCATAACAGGGGCAAGAGTAGTTGTACCTTCTGCAGTGTTTATAACTTACTTTTCTGTGGCCGTTGTGGAGGCATGGGAGGCAAACCCAGTAACATGTACTTTTTATGAGATCATTTAGGAAGTTCACTTTCCTCATGGTGATTTTGATTAAATGTTACTAAAGGAACTTGCATGTAGCATCTAGAAATTTGTCATGTAGCCTCTCTCATTTCTTTTTCTATTGTTCAAATGTGAATTTGTGGAGGTTGGTGTATTGTTGGGCCTAGCTGAAAACTGGCTCTTGTGACCCGTCATAATGTTCTTGGAATGCATGCTTTTGTTAGGTCCTCAGGTGTATCTCCAAGCAACTTTACTGATGTCTCCCTCCAAGTATTGAATCGGTCATCAGTTGTATGACTTTCTACATCATCATGTAGCAACAATGACCAGGCACATTCCTCAGGCTCTGCAAATGTCTGGTTAACACCATTTATTCTTTGGGCTAGACTAATTTCATCAATAATACAAACAGATGGCTTTGTATGGTTTCAGCAGGAATCAGATTCTATCTTACCTTTTATCTAAATTTGCCTTGTTTTTGTTTTTTTTTTTTAATAAAAGTCCTTCTGATGTTGCCATGCACTATGAATGTGGCTGTGAGGTTTGTTAGTTCTTTGCTGGTCTCCAACTTTCTGCTTCAAGCAATAGTTAATATGTTTCCAAATAACTTCTCATCTGCTACAAAAATTACTTCATTTATGATGTATTTACAACCCTTTTCTTTCTGTAGGTATCTGGAGAAAAGGGAAAAAAAAAAAGAAAGATAATTCTATTTAGTCACCTGGGCATGAAATTTCTGATGAAGAGTCTAACCATCAGAACCACATGTTTAAACATTGTATACTTGCTCCCCTATTCTCTATGCTCTAAAGTATAAGTAGTAATAACTAATTATTATAATAACTAGTAATAACTAATAATAATAATATATAATAATATATTATAAGTAATAACTATTAGATCCAGCTCCCCACCTATTCTACAGTATTTCCAATAAAGCTGCAGCATCTCCTCATGCTCAACAATGCAAACATTGGGTATCTGCATGACTTCAAGTTGTATGGCTGCATTGTATCTCTGTTGTCTAAGACAAGCGCTTCAGTGCTCAAGTTAGACAGCTACTGACAGTTCCTTGTTTGAGATGCTTCCAAAGGAATTTTAAGATTCAAGGTGGAAATTATTTCCAAGCTGCTCTAAGAAAATTCTTCATATATGACATTGTGAATAGGTTATAATGACAGTGTCCTTCAGAATTGTAATTTGATTGCAAATCTGGGATGCACTCAGAGTCATATTCTATGCATTAATGTCCCAAACTGGCAGTAGATTGGTGTTAGGTTATTCTGAAGTTGCATGAATTATATCTTTGGGGGTTTTCTTATTTGGCAGAGTATTTCTTGGCTTTTCTTCTGCTGCTTAACACCAGGGATGGCATGATTATGCTTCAAACTCTCAACAGAATTGCAGGTATTGTGAACATCACAGAACTTTGCCAGCATTGTGCATATAGGAGCAGAAATCCCCCGATACTCTGTTATCGAGTTTTTACTTTGGCAAGTGTCTTGGCGAAACTCCTGAGTGGAAAGGTTGTTGCCTATAAAAGTAGACCAATAACCTATAGACTAAGCCTATCTGATTCAGATTTTTGACTCAGATGACAGTTTACTGTCTTTTCTCACAGACAAGAGAGTGTTCATTGAGTTGAATGGAGGTACAGCAATTGCAAATGTTAAAGGATTGAAATCATCTAGGACTCTTGATTTCATTCCTTTATATATCATCCTTTCTCATCTGGATATGTGACTCTGTCTGGGGTAATCACTTTTTGGATTACTGGACTTGCAACTGCATACTATAAGTCAATCCTTCAGAAGCATAGTTGGGATTAATCACCCCAAGCACTTTACGGTCCCATGTGTTTTAATTGATCCTGCCTTGTTTCTATCAAGATCCAGTAATGAGCCACACACACTGTCTTACGCCTGTAGACAAAGACAAAAAAAAAATTATCTTATTTTAGATGAAACATTGTGTTTTGGACATGGAAAGACCTTACAGTGAATGTGCGCATTGTATTGTGAGTGAACACTTACCTTCAGTGAGGTAAGAATTTGCTGACAATTCAACTGATGGAAGGATAACAGCATTGCCAAAGAAAATCATAGAATCATAGAATACCAGGTTGGAAGGGACCTCAAGAATCACCTGGTCCAACCATCCTTGGCAAAATCATGGTTAGATAAGATGGCCCAGCACCCTGTCCAGCTGAATCTTAAAAATGTCCTATCATAGAATCATAGAATCATTTAGGTTAGAAAAGACCTTCAAGATCATTGAGTCCAACCATCATCCATGCCTGCTAAACTATGTTCTGGAGTACTTTGTCTACATGCTTTTTTAATACCTCCAGGGATGGTGACTCAACCACTTCCCCAGACAGCCTATTCCAATGTCTGACAACCCTCTCAGTAAAGAAATTTTTCCTGATATCTAACCTAAATCTCCCTTGCCTCAATTTGAGGCCATTTCCTCTTGTCCTATCTCCAGCCACCTGACAGAAGACACCAACACCCACCTCACTACAACCCCCCTTTCAGGTAGTTGTAGAGAGCGATGAGGTCTCCCCTCAGCCTCCTCTTCTCCAGGCTAAACAGCCCCAGCTCCCTCAGCTGCTCCTCATAAGACTTGTGCTCCAGGTCCCTCACCAACTTGGTTGCCCTTCTCTGGACACGCTCCAGGACCTCAATGTTTTTCCTGCAGTGAGGGGCCCAAAACTGAACACAGGACTCGAAGTGTGGCCTCACCAGTGCCCAGTACAGGGGACAATCACCTCCCTGCTCCTGCTGGCCACACTTTTTCTCATACAGACCAGGATGCCGTTGGCCTTCTTGGCCACCTGGGCACACTGCTGGCTCATATTCAGCCGGCTGTTGACCAACACCCCCAGGTCTTTCTCTGCCGGGCAGCTTTCCAGCTGCTCTTCCCCAAGCCTGTAGCGCTGCATGGCGTTGTTGTGACCCAAGTGCAGGACCCGGCACTTGGCCTTGTTGCACTTCATACAGTTGGTCTTGGCCCATCGATCCAGCCTGTCCAGATCCCTCTGTAGAGCCTCCCTACCCTCAAGCAGATTGACTCAGCCTCCCAACTTGGTGTCATCTGCAAACTTGCTGAAGGTGCACTCGATCCCCTCATCCAAATCATCAACAAAGATATTAAACAGAACAGGGCTCAACACCGAGCCCCGAGGAACACCACTTGTGACCCGTTGCCAACTGGATTTAATGCCATTCACCACAGCCCTCTGGGCTCATCCATCCAGCCAGTTTTTCACCCAGCGAAGAGTACACTTGTCCAAGCCATGAGACACCAGTTTCTCAAGGAGTATGCCATGAGAGACAGTGTCAAAGGCCTTGCTGAAGTGAAGGTAGACAACATCCACAGCCTTTCCCTCATCCACTAGGCGGGTCACCTGGTCATAGAAGGAGATCAGGTTGGTCAGGCAGGACCTGCCTTTCGTAAACCCATGCTGACTGGGCCTGATCCCCTGCTTGTCCTGGACTTGCCATATGAGTGCTCTCAAGACAAACCGTTCCATAATCTTGCCTGGAACCGAGGTCAGGCTGATAATACCTGTGCTCCCGATCCTTCCACTAATAGCCCCAGTGCCCTGAAGTCCCTTTTGATTGCCCATGGAGTCACGGCCATCTTCAGGGCATTCATCTGCTCCGGCGTGGGCTCCTCCCCGGGCTGCAGGTGGCATCTGCTCCCTGCTCACCTCCATGGGTTGCAGGGACACAGCCTGCCGTCTCACCACGGGCTGCAGGGGCATCCCCTCCTCCGGCGCACCTCCTCCCCTCCTTCTGCACTGACCTCGGGGTCTGCAGAGGGGTTCCTCTCACATCCTGCTTCCCTCTCTGCTACAGGTTCCCCTTCTTAAGTATGTTCTCCCAGAGGTGCTTGAATAGAAAGGATACCTTGATAATTCCTTGATACAGATGCCTTTTAGGAAATGGCATCTGAAAAGACAGTTCAGAACACCAATGAACACTTTGTCTACAGAGAAGCAGGAGTGGAGGGTCTTCTTAATTTTTATTTTTTTTTTTCTTTCTTTTTTCTTTCCCTTCACTGCTTTTAAAGAATTTGAGAGACTAGATCTTAAAATGCCCAGAAGATGGGATCAGTGCTTTACAACCTGCCACATGCACTTAAGGAGCACTTGTTGTGGGTCAACTAGCCATTTTAGAAATCCATTTGCTCAGAACACTGGGTTAAACAGTTTTTTGCATTTTTCTTGTTTTCTGGAGGGCAGACTTAGCATTTGAGTGACCATATGGGTCTTGTCACTCTTCAATGCATTCACAATATGCCCATTAATACAAATGGGAATCACCCATATGCACAAAAGATGGAGAGAGAATATGTTCAAACAACCAACTTCTTGGTGGTTCATTATTCTGTTCCACTGCAACAGGAGGTTTCTGCTCAGTAAATGTCTACCTCAGTGATAGCCTTAAAAGAATGTATATGATAACTGGAGGTGGGGAGGTGGGGAAGAAAGCAAAAAGGGAAGGGGAATTGATCAGAGCATAAAATTGAAAGTTAATAATTAAGCATACATAGTGGATAGGATAAACGAATGATTGTTCATAGAAGGCATTCTTGTTAATGATGCCAGTTAAGCACAAATTATTTTGCATAGTGTGTTGGGCATAAGGAGGGCGTGAAGATCCTTCAGAGAGTGAAAGGATGTCTCTCAAAGGGAACAGTTATGTTAGAATCACTATTCTTCCAAGATAGCACAGATGTCTTCTTAGGAGTTTTGGTCTTTCTTTATTGATGTCTAGGAAACTTGCAATTTTCCCAGCCTCATACCCTTTCTTACCTGGCAGACCTTGAGTCCTGTAGCAGATGGTACAGATATTTCTGCAACAAGTGCATGCCTCTACTGTGCTCCATGTGCAAAAGCAGTAACTGGGTACATTGCAGAATTGGTCAGAATTATTACAATTTTTTTCACTGAAAATTTTAAAAGGACAAAACAAAACTATTACTTCCAGCAATGTTCTGGCTTATGAATCAAAAAGAAAATAAACTTTCAAGATGGAAACCACTTTCATTGTTTTACCAACTCCATTCAATGAAAAAAACCTAATTTTCAGCCCCCACAATATTTTTCAAGAATTATTGGCTAAGGGGGAAAGGGCCAAATGAAATCAAAACACAGTTGTTGTTAACAAACTATTTCCCCTGCCCCATTATTTTTACCGTTTTCCACTAAACTCAGAAAGCTTAAAAAAACCTCCCCACAACAGTTTTGTCAAAAAGAGAAAGCATGCTTCCAGCTGTATTGTCAGATGGGCAGCAGCCTCCTTCAAAGGGTTCAACAGCTTTACTTTTTGTGGGGGAAAAAAAGGAAGACAGCAAGTAAAATGGGAGTTTCACTTCACTGTAGTATTTACTTCCCCAAATCTAGACAGCAATAGCTCATACATTCAGTAAATTATTCCTCAGTACAGAAAGGCATCTACAATAATAATCTGAAATTTCCTCCTGCTGGAAATGTGCAATTTATGGTCAATATTTTTCACTAAACCTGGAAACTGGTAATATAATTTAGAGGAATCTGGGGAAAACCTCAGCAGCGGAAGGATCCACTTACCCGCTTAGCAGACTTTTGGGATTTTGCCTCCACAGTTTAGGTCCACATTTTCTCTTCACCAGGACTTGGTATGCTTTGGAGTCCAGTGACTAGGCCAGGTGAAGACAGTCTTTACAAGAACAGACATGTGTCCATCTTTTTAAAGCCTGATGTGACCGGTCTGTCTTTGCATCTCACGCTAGGGCACAGAAGACACATTGTCTGTGGTTTATCATTTCATAGGACTGCCACCCAGTGCTGTCTCTGGTGACCATGGCAGGCCTGTCCACGTAGGGCTGTGACTCTGTGAGGTTGTCTCTGGTTCCCCATGACTGGCATTTATGTTTAAATACATGTCATTGTTCCTTAGGAGTTCTTTATCAGTGCTTTGCATGAGCGCATATCATAAACACAAGTTGTGAGACTAAGGAAAATTATATCTTGGGCCTGTTTTAAATTTCTTACTTTCACAGGGGAAGGCTGAGAAGGGAGTTTGAAAATGTGGTCTTTGAGTAATATTTCTGAACTGCTGGTAGTCATAGAACCATAGGAAATGATTTGTAGAAGGTGTTGTCAGTTGTCTATCATGGTAGAAATGCCAGGAACCAAATAACGGTACCTGACCTGCCCACCCTCTCCTCAAAACCTGTGTGCATTGCTCAGGAATCGGGCTTTCTGCTTCACCACGCTGGCAGGTACGACCTTCCTCCTTGTCATGCCAGTGAGAAGGCGAGAGAGACTAGCTCCATCCTCCACTGTGTTGAAGACAAACACTAGTGAAGGTAAGGCTCAGTGGCTGGAGATGATTAATGTCTTGTAAGTAAAAGTGGATAACAGTTTGGGCAGGTGGACTGGGATGTTTCTGTAACTTGGACTTTTGTATGTCAATATCCTGAATATTTGGATGATGGGAGAGACAGACCAGAGAGACCTGAGATACATCACTGGATGACACCAAACCAAAAAATTCCTAGAGGGACATTCTTCATTTCCACACCATGTTCTTCAGGAGGATGTGATGGGCTGTGGAGTAAGGTGAGGGAGGGAATGGCAAATGCACCTGAAAACGTCCAGGGCACAAATCTTCCTGGGGGTGTTGAACTGCTGGGCTGCTGACTGCTTTAAGCTGATATTTTTTTCTGTGTCCCTGTTGCAGCTGTGCCCTGTTTCATAAGTAATTAATAATAATTTAGACTGCAAGAGACACACTGATTCTAGTGCCTGGTGTATTCATCTGGGGTGAAGGACAGTGTCAACTTTTCCCTCTGCCTGATTCATTGCAGGGATCTTAATGTGGGTTTCCTACATTCCTAGGTACTTAACTGGTTTCTCTACTCCTTTTGCTCGATAGCTTTGAGCAAACTTAAATGTTTTGCTCCTTCATGTACAATCTGGAAGTCTTACATACCAAACATATATTCATGTTCATGAAGTATCTGGAGAATGCGATGGTAAGCATTATTACTGGAAATCCAGTATATAATATATATAAAAATACAAACTTTCTTGTATGGTGCCTGAGCTTACAGATTTAAAGAGGATTTTTAACTTTGTTTTTATCTGCTCACACATAACTTGAAAGACAAACATCACAAATAAAAAGTGGTTGTATCAAATTAAATTGGGTAGTCAAACTGAACAGGAGGATATTTTCTTAATAAGTAAGTTCTGGTCTAGTAGAAACTAGTACACAAAATAGATAAACACAAAGAACAGTCATCCAAAACCTCCAAAACAAAAATGAAAACAGGTATATATAAATGTTTTATGGAAGTGTCTGGGTTTGTGTGTTTTCAAAGATGACCTGTTCCTCAGAATGATACAGTGGTGTTTCTTAAAGTGCTTATGGAGTGGGAACCTGAGCACTTCCCCAAAATCCTGCTGCAAAAGAGGACATCTTTATCTATACTGTATGTGTGGCTCATAAGGGACAGTGGTAATGCTCTACTCTTTTGTGATGTTTATGAACATTTTACTAATATTTTATTTGCAGTTAATGGATGTTCCACCAAATTTTCCTTATGTGTTAATCAGCATTTGTGAAATTTCAAATTCCAGTAGCTGCAAACTGATAAATTGTTTCTAATAAAACCCTTCAAAAATATCCTTTTTTATCTTTCACAGGCTTCAAATATATTTTTTACACAAATTAAGGGAAAAGGACTCTGCATATTCCTCGATTTTTCCAGTAGAATATTTTCAAGTTGTTCTTCATCCTTTATAGCTATCCTTTTAGGGGTGAAGTATTACCTTTTGCCTAAACAATTCCTATAAGAATTGTTTCACTGGCTTAGATCAGTGGTCCATGTAGCCCAGAGATGCTATTTCAGGTGGACCCTTGAGCCTGGCTACTACCAGTGCGTGCACAATTATGTTCACTACCACAGGCAAGGTCTTTTGACTTCTGGAGATGTTTCAGCTTTCAGACTCACCACTTTGTATTCTCCTGGTCTCCTTCTCACTGCTATACCAGATGCTCCACTGGTGGCTGCACTCGCCCATGTATTTGCATAATTTATGTTGTAAACAGTGGAAGTTGAAAGAAGAGGAGGGAGGATCATCACACTGTCTGAATTTAGTCATCCAATTTAGAAAGCTTAGAAATGTCTTCTGGAAGTCTCCTTGCAATACCGTAGGGAATACCTACCAGGAAATGCAGATGTGGGAAATGGACCATGATAGGAGCCTTTATAGTAAAACACATGATAAATTTTCTGCTGATCTAAGAAAATTCACTTTGGGAGGAGAAACTTTTACTTCCTTCACGAGAGCAAATCTAGGAGAAAATGTCTGCAGTGTGCTGTGAAGGGCTGACCAAAAGGGAAAAATAAAGAATTGTTTGCTAATTCATCCAAATAATTTGTTATGATACTGCACTGAGACAGGAGGAGGGTAGAGCTCAGGGTAGAGTTAGGTTTAATTTTTCTCGTGCCTTGAGCTAGCCTAGAAAAAAATCTGTGAGGCATTAGAAAAAGATGTAAGACCAATACACTGCCAAAAGATACTACTGTCCTTCTTGGTGAAATGTGTTTCAAAATAATTCTGTTTTAATGTATTGCTGCTTGTATATTTAATACCATTTGAAAAATCTATGCTGTGTCCATGCCAGACAAACTAGAATTTTTCTCTTCATACTGAGCTTGAATATCATTATGTAAAATTGGTAATGATTACTTACATATGGGATCGCACCAGAAAGTCTATGCCAGCAATGGTATTAACCTTAGCTTAGCAGAACTGGTAGAAATCTATGGCTGATGCAAAAGTCTATCTGAGAATGAAAATACATCCATGAATTTCATTGTGATTACTTGTACCTGTTCACCTTTCCACTCTTCCTCTCTCCATTTCCAATGTTACATATTCCAAACATAGCCAGGCTGAAGATAACCTAAAACAAGAATCCCATAATTCATCCATCTTTGCAGTTTACTGTAGGCTTACCCTCCCCATGGCAAAGTCCCCTTCCATACTATTGTAAAGAAACCAGCAATCCTGAAGAGATTTGTAAAATACTTGCTGAGATTTTTTAAATTTGGTAAGACTTAATGCCTGAAGAGGGTAGGTTATATGTTTAGAAGGATAGCAGAGAGCCCAGAGTCTTGCACGCTGGCTTCCCAGGGAAGACAGAATCATTGCTTTTCCTATTTGTACTCTAATGTGCTTCATTTAAAGCCATACTACTAATTCAGGAAGGAGGAGGGTCAAATAACATGCAAGGTAATCTTTTCCTCCAGGAATTTTAGCTCTGTGCTAACAGCACCTACTGAAGAATAACTCAACTTTGAGTATTAACTAATCAGAACTTCGAGAAAAATCCACTGATAGTGTTGTCCCTCTCTTCTAAAAATTTTGGCTGAGCTCAAAAATGCAGCGTAGCAAGTTTGCTGAAAACATCAAAACTTGACAGCATGCTAGGAATAAGAATCAAGAAATGTTTTTGTAATACTTTCAGCTGATAGCTCCTATAACAACCACAATTGAATATCTCCCATCCAATAAAAGGCATTTGATTATACACAGTGAACACTAGCTGGCCAGACAATCTGTGTGTTTGAAGTGTGTTAGACAAAGGTACCTCAAACTTGTGTGCATATGCACAAACCTGTGCACACGCAGTTAACAGGTTTTCTTTTCTTTCCTGGAACAAGGGTTTCTCAGCACACTGAGTTCTTTGTGTCAAAGTGAATTTTCAAGTACTACTGATTTAGATAGCACTGACCTTACCAAGTAGTGTTGTTTGATCCTGTCTATTCTGAAATCTTTAATATCTCCCACCAAAGCCAGCTTTCTTCCTTTCCTTGTGCAGCCTCCATCCCTTTCCACCATTGTAACGAACTTCTTTGGATGTGCTCCAGCACCTCTGTATCAAGGAGAAAAAAAACCCAATATGTCCAAAGAAGAGCAAGGAAGCTGGTGAAGGGTCTAGAGAACAAGTCTTATGAGGAGCAGCTGAGTGAACTGGGGTTGTTTAGCCTGGAGAAAAGGGTGCTGAAGGGACACCTTATTGCTCTCTGCAACTACCTGAAAGGAAGTTGTAGTGAGGTGGGTGTCGGTCTCTTTTCCCAAGTAACAAGTGATAGGACGAGATGAAATGGCCTCAGGTTGTGCCAAGGGAGGTTTAGATTGGGTATTAGGAAATATTTCTTCACTGAAAAGGTTGTCAAGCATTGAAACAGGCTGCCGGGGAAGTGGTTGAGTCACCATCCCTGGAGGTATTTAAAAGACATGTAGATGTGGCACTTAGGGCCATGGTTTAGTGGTGGACTTGGCAGGGTTAGGTTTGGACTTGATGATCTTAAAGGTCTTTTCCAATCTAAGTGATTCTATGGTTCTATGGTTCTTTACAATAGTAACTTAAATTTTCTGTATTGCTTAAGAAACAAATCTCAGCTGCAGCAGATTAAATTCCTCACCTAATTTCAGATTCAAATGCCTCTTAATAGGGCCAGCATCAAAGAAAGGTAAGTGTATGTGTGTGTCTATGACTATGTCTGTCTCTCTGTGTGATGTTGGTGGGTAAAATGGAGGCAACCAACCTAACACCTCAACAATGGAGACAGAAAATGACAGAAAGATGAAATTTTGGGGACTTCCCAAGGAAGCTCTTGTAAACGAGGACCTGATGAAAGGTGTTAAGGGACAGCTTGGGAGTGAAGCCTTAATATGGGAGTCTCCAAAGCCACTAAGTTTGTTTGAGGAGTGGGAAGAGAAGAGGGTATCTGATCCTGAGAGATGATCATGAATAGGAAAATGCAAAGGTTACATCAAGCTACCTTTACCCTCTATCCCTGTGTTCCTTCTCTTACAGGCAGGACAGAAGAAACATTATTTTCTCTCCTGCAACAACTAGTAATTATATACCCTTACTTCTGCTTAGGCTCTTGGGCTTGGGCCAGTTGAATTGAGGGGACTCTTGAGTAGCTGGCAAGCTTGCAGCAAAGATTGTTTGGAGTCATGTTGGTGGAATCTTTATTGAATATAACTGGAAGGGTTCAACTTTTATGGGAAAAAACAGGGCATTTTGGTGGACTACTTTCCTCAGCTCCTCCTGCTCCATGGCATTTTTCCCCAGGAACTGCAGTGTGTGGTTTCTAATGCTGCTGTTGATGAACCTGTACACTACACATAACTGAAGACTGCAAGACATGCTTTTTCAGGAAAAGCATCTCTTACATTTGGGGAAGAGCTAAGCTATGTATAATACCTCTAGGTGCTGTTGCTCATGATTCCTAACATGGTCATACACGCCACTATAGAGGCCAAAAGGTTCAAGTACTCTGAGTGAGTAAGCTCAACTTCATGCAAGGATAGTTGTTAGTCACTGCTGTTGCCGAAATCCGGAATAAAACTCCTTAACAGCAATGAGAAGTTAAGAAGCAGGCACTTCTTTATTGCAGCGCTGGGCACACAGGGGATCACTCCACCTAGTGTGTGCACCTGTCTGGTTTAATCATGCAGGTTAAATACACACCTGTTATACATACTCACTAAATTTCTGGGAAATGTCATACATAATCATCAACTGTCCGATAAATCATTAGCATATGTAAATGTCCCTTTTACGCAGGCGTGGTGATGTCTCTGGTGGTCTTCAGAAGCCCTCTGGTGGTCTTCCATAGTCTTCCTCACTTTGTCCAATAGTTGACCTCTCTTATGTGATTCTGCGCAGTATGATTTTTGCCATCATGTATTAGATTTACATAAAAGTACATTCAATGTTAATTCTTGAATTTAACGTTTCTAGTGATTGGCCCTCAGTCACACCACCTTATCAATATTCTTATACTAAAACATTCATTGGTTAATCTTACTTAATTCCACTAACTGGAATCTTGATCAAAGTGGGGTTTCTAAGCAACAGAACTAAGGTCCATAACGATCTCTCTTAGTTTCTTAGGACAAAACACTACAAACTAACAAATCAGTCGAAGTTTCTATGGTTAACTAATTTTAGACAATACTTATTTTCTTACGACTGTATACAGCACATTTTGTATGTTCCTAAGTTTCGATGACTACATTGCGAGCTTCAAACCCCTATATTCTACAGTCTTTACCTTTTGATCAAACGCAGCTTATATATAAAATTTTAACTTATCAGAATATTTGTAACACTGCCAAAGAGCAAAAGCATGTGATTAATAATCACATGTCAAATGAAAACTGTTCTATTCACAGAATAAAGACACTCAGAGCATGCACTGTTAGTTGCTGTGGTCCTATGGTCATGATAAGAGTACATGAAAAATTACTCAGATTTTAACAGGACCAGTAGCTACTCAGAATAACCTCTGGCAGAGTCCTATTTTGCCTATATTTTTAGCTGTGTGATCTGCTGATATTTCAATGACATGGCCAAGAAAGGGAGAAAAATGGATTCCCTTCGCCATGAAGACATGCTTCTTTAAATATCCTACTAGTTTACACTAGCTTCTTTTTGATGTGCTAGAGCTGGTTATTCATTTGTTTCATCTGGGCTCCTTCCTCTGGTCCTGTTTCCTTCTTACCCTTGGGAAAAGTACACTGTAGTCCTAGCTACCTTCTTGTCATTTTTGTAATATTAATGTTTGCATTACTGGAAAAAGAAGTCAATATTTTCCTTGTCTTTCTTCTCCGCAGGAAATAAAAAATCTTATTTCTTTTTCTTTTGTCCCTTATATCTCTTTCCATGGCATATTTCAATACCACATTTTTCATCCTAGAAATAGATGTGTTTGAAATTCAACTGGAAATTCTGTCATAGCCTAACAAGTTGATTCTGATATCACTTTAAAACCTATGAATGCAAAGGTATAAAATTCAAGCTCTTTTCATAGGAATCCTTACTTGTATCTTAATACATTCTGTGATGCATTAATGGCTTAGATTGTACTTGCCAAGTAACTGTTGGCATTTCTTTTAGTTAATTGTTAATTTTTTACATATATATATTTATATATTCTTATATATTTATATAAAATTTTATATGCAGTAAAAATTGTGTTCCAAAAGATTTATTTGATCTGTAGACTGCATTCTGCATTTCAGAAATGAACCCTGGAGAATTATAAATACTATTTAAGATTCAGGCAGAACCTTATAGGTGAAAGAATAAATGTTCATATTGAAACGTATGGGCAAACAGGATCTTCTTGAGTGTGGAGTAGAAACAGTTTGGATTTGTAATACTTTAATACGCTGGGAGTGAAATTTTGCGGTCTGGGCTATTTTCCTTGATTTTGAGCTGAGGAAGGGAGCCTGGGAATCAGAAAAAATAAAGGAAAAGTGAAAAGAAGATCTAACTTAAAAAATAATATTCTGTGTGATGGGCTTCTTTACTATAGTTCTGGAATTTTTCTGCCAAAAGGACTGGAAATTTCAAGGGATCTTCCCCTGCAGGCAAACACAACCCAAATTCTCAATAAAGGCTTCGACTGGCATCCACAGAAGGATTTGGCCCAATATAAAAGCTGAATTGTCAGCTAGTACAGAGCAAGAGCAACCAACTTCTGTACCACTCCTCGATGTGCTTTATCTTAAGGTGAATATAGGGTAAATATGACCAGATCATGATGATGCTTTTATTTCTCCTGGAAACTGTATGGTCTGTTCAAGATGCTGCTCATCCACCTTGTGAAGATAGTCTATGAATCTCTGGTAAGCTCTGAAAGCACACAATAGGCCTTAAATCTAAGGAGAACTACACCTGTCTTCTCCCTCCTCTCTGACACATGCAGGCTATGAGAGGACAGTTGATAATCTAGCTTCACCATAGTTAATCGCTTCTCTCTGCGGGGAAAGTCAGGCAAGTTTCTGTAGCTGTAAGTCAGAGTTGACACCAGCCATCTGGCTCCTCAGTCCTCTCTCGTTCAATGGCACATGCCTTCCATTAAGTGTTCCAAGGCTGTTTCTATTTTTCATTAGCCCCCGCTTTTAAGCAGATGGCTTGAAACAAATCTATTCAATAATATATATAAATTTTCAGGCAAGCAAGGGTTGTGAGAATGGCTGAAACTACCAAAGGGAATGGTCAACTTCACTTTGATGTAGGCATTAATATTTCTGTTCCTTTGGACTGAACAGTTTTTCTCAATCTCTTTGGGTTCCTTGTGGCTGTGCTATATCTCCCTGCCAGAAGACCTCTACTTGTGTGCTAGTCTGAATTCTGCCCTCCTTTTTGAATATTGTCAGAACTACATTAATTCCTTACTCAGTACCTGAGTTGCTTAATTTTGACAGAAACCTCAATCACTCTGCTTTAAGCTCCGATTGCCCTTTCCAAATAATTATATATGTACGTAGAGGTGATAGGAAGCATTCACTTTTAAAAGTATCATTGTTATTTTCAGTGAGCAGACCACAGGAAAATATATCAGGTTGCCTTTTTCCTTTCCTGATACAATCATTGCTGGTTTTACCAGCTTTATAAACCACTAGTGCTTTTGTCACAATGTTCCTTCATAAACCAAAATGCAGATAAACTGGAAACAGGACATGGTTAAACTGAAGGTAACAAATTTCTTGATGCAGTAGCAGATGGTTAATCAGGCAATATCACTGCAGGAGTGAATTATGTGCCACTGGTATTAACACCTGCAACTTTGTACCCAAGCTTTGAATAAGAAATGCCAAGCAGTGTGCCTTTATGTTTTTCTGACTGTAAGCACAAGATAGGCATTTGCAGGTACGGGTTCTGCTTTGAACCTATGATTCAATACTCAGGTAGAAAGATTCAAGTGCAAATCTTGCCAATGGAGATGTGAATTATTTTTTATTTTCTTTAATTTTTTTTTTTAAACTGAAGTCAGACTGTGTGGCTGGTACTTATATTGGAGGAAGGGAGCAGGAAGATCGTTGTGAACATGTCTGCTACAGCAGTCGATGATTCAAAAAAACCTGAGCTTGTGCTCAATGCACTCATCCTGGCTGTGCAAGTGGAGTACTCATACAGCCATGGCTCTCCACCTGAGTAGAAACATGGTCTTACTAACATCAGAGTGGCTCACATTAGAATGTCCATCTAGACCAGTAAGTAACCTCATTTTCATCCTGGGTGCTGCTGATCAGCACAGAAATTTATGTAAAAATATGAGAAAGGAGAGGAAAGGAGAGATTCTTGCTAGGATCTGGTGAAAAGCTACACTACTTCTGCTGTTTAATCCACTCTCCATGCATAGCACTGCACTGTCCTGACTTGCATGGATATGTTTGTTATAGCTTATTTCTGCTCACTACTTGTTTGTCATTTCTTTGTCTTCCAAGTTTTGTTTGTATTGTGTTTAGCACAACAGGGACATGTTTGCCATCAGGATCTGATGAAAATATAATTGTCTTCTGAAAGAGCTCTGTATTCTATTTCTTCAGCTAGGTGTGCTGTTGCTTCTTTCTCCTCTGTTGCTAGTCCAGCTGGGATCCAGGAATACACATCAGGTTCTTTTCAGCAGAGAAGAGACAAATTAATTTTCTGCTACAGGAATCCAAATTATTAGTGCAGAAAAGTCATTTAAATACTGTCCCCATCTCCATTATGGAGGAGAAGTGGTAAGTGCAAACAGAAATGTGCCAGTTTTGTTCTTCTCATTAAAAAACCTGTTCTTTAGAATACATCTGGGTGAAGCAGAAGGTAGGAGTTTTCCAGAACATGATAAATCAAAAACTTGGGCTAGATCAAACTTGTGCACACAGAATTATAGAATATTTTGTATTGGAAGGGACCTTCAAAGATCATCTAGTTTCACCCCCCCTGCCACGGGCAGGGGTACCTTCCACTACACCAGGTTGCTCAAAGCCCCATACGACCTGCCCTTGAACACTTCCAATGATGGGACATCCACAGCTTCTCTGGGCAACTTGTTTTAGTGTCTCACCACCAGTATTGTAAATAATTTCTTCCTTAAGTCCAATCTAAATCTACTCTCTTTCAGTTTAAAACTGTTGCCCCTTGTCCTGTCATTACAGGACCTGGTAAAAAGTCTCTGTCTTCCTTATAAGCCTCTTTTATATATTGAAAGGCCACAATAAGGTTTCCTCAGAGCCTTCTCTTCTCCAGGCTGAACTCCAACTCTCTCAGCCTTTCTTCACAGGAGAGCTTCTCCAGCCCTCTGATCACTTTTGTGGCACTCCTCTCAACCTGCTCTAACAGTTCCATATATTTGTTGTGCTAGGGGCCCCAGAACTGTATGCAGTATTCTATGTGGGGTCTCACCAGAACAGAGTAGAGGGGCAGAATCATATCCCTTGGCCTGCTGGCCACACTTCTTTTGATGCAGTCCAGGATACATTTTGCTTTCTGGGCTGCAAGCGCACATTGCCAGCTCATATCTAATTTTTCATCCACCAATACCCCTAAGTCCTTCTCCACAGGGCTGCTCTCAATCAGTTCATCCCCCAGTCTGTACTGATATTGGGGATTGCCCTGACCCAGGTGCAGGACCTTGCACTTGGTCTTGCTGAACTTCATGAGGTTCACACAAGCCCATTTCAAGCTTGTCAAGGTCCCTCTGAATGGCCTTTTGCTGTATAGTGAATCAGCTGCACCATTCAGCTTGGTGTCATCTGCAGACTTGCTGAGGATGCATTCAATCTCACTATCTATGTTGTTGATGAAGATATTAAATGGTATTGGTCCCCATACGGACCACCGAGGAACACTACTTGTTACTGATTTCCACTGGTACGCTGAGCTGTACTCAGTTACAGCTGTACTCAGCTGTACTGAGTTACTGACTGTAACTCTTTGGATGTAGCCATTCAGCCAAGTCCTTATCCATCTAACAGTCCATCCATCAAACCATATCTTTCCAATTTAGAGGTAAGAAAGTTGTGGGGCACCATTTCAAAGGTCTTACAGAAGTTCAGGTGGATGACATCACTTGTTCTTCCCTTGCCCACTGATACAGTCACTCCATTGTAGAAGGCCACCAGATTCATCAGGCACGATTTGCCCTTTGTGGAGCCCTGTTGGCTGTTTCTAATCACCTCCCAGTCTTCCATATGTTTTGACACATCTTCCAGGAGGATCTGTTCTGTGATCTTACCAGGCACAGAGGTGAGGCTGAGTAGTTGGTAGTTCCCAGGGTCTTCCTTTTTACCCTTTTTAAAAAGGGGTGTGATGTTTCCCTTTTCTTCAGTCACCAGGGACTTTGCCTGACTGCCATGACTTTTCAAATATGAGATAGAGTGGCTTGGCAACTATATCAGCCAATTCCCTCAGGACCCGGGCACTCAGGATCCCATGGACTTATGTATGTTCAGGTTCCTCAGGTGGTCTCGAACCTGATCTTCTCCTACAATGGAAGAGTATGGAACCAATCTCTCATCCTCACAGCCAGGGTGAAAGGGAAAAACTACAAACTTACAGTGATAGTCATAGCACTCTTCAAATTGCACAGCAAAGGCTTGAACCTCAGAAGAGGATGCCTTGTAATGGTAATGCCAAAGTGTAGCATTTTAGGAGTCATTGAGGGAATTTATTTATTCAAATGTATTGAGAGAGTATTATTACACTTAGAGACTGGTGCTTATAGACACCTAAGACTGAAAAAATAGACACTGTTTTGAGAAAAATACCGAAGGCTCCCTGCATGGTCTTTGATGTACAGAATCCGTACAGCCTGCAACGGGCTTTGGATAAAGTCTCCATGACATCATACCTGTTTCTCTCAGCTGCTATCTTCTCATTAAAGAAGCTATGGGGGTGCTGGAGATGACAAGTAATTGCTCTGCTGGACACACCTCAAAGGCAGAGAACCAATGAGATGTACAGATGTGGTTTACAGTTTGATTAAAGGTCCCTTTCATGCCTACTGAGAGGACCTCTTGTGTTAAAGTTATTGTTGCTCCACCTATGCAAAACTGGTCTAGAAAACATCATCAAGTTAGAGAGCTCTGAGCTTAAAAAAAAAAAAAAAAAATTAAAAAAGCCTGTATTGAAAAAAACCAAACAGGTTTTTCTCTCTTTTTGGAACCCTGGGTATTAGAAGCTCTTGTGAGACATTGCTTAATACCTCTTCTGCTCAAATACAGTGGACTATTAAGTTTGTAGAATTCTCTGTTTCCAAGGAAGTGACCAAGTTGGACTAGATACCACTTTTTGGTGTGTTATAAGTTGGCAGAGCCAGGCCTAGCTCACTGCTGCTTCCTTAACTCTATTCTTGTTTATCTCTGAGCTCACATTCTAGTGCCTGGTAGTTGATGAAGTAAAAACATTACCATATAAAACTTCATCAGCCCTATGTTCTCTATGTATGTACCCACCCACAGACAAGTTTCATTTTATGGATGGGGCCTATCTTCATGTGTTATTGCAGAAGACCATGAGGCTTCATTGCCACTTGACATCAAAATCTTTGAAAACAGTCACTGAAACAAGTGAGCACCCACTCCTGCTCTGATCTATTTTAACCACTGGCTTCATTGTCTGTACCCACAATGATTTTTGTACTTACTTGGAGCCTTCTAGTCTCTATGACAACAATAGAAATAGTGTGTGACAGTTTGTGTTGCTGGGCTCTCTGCTGCTGATCTGCCTAGCCTACCTAGGCAGTGACGAACCTGCCTTTGAACATATTTCTTCCTTCAGGAAGGACGAACATGCCTGTGATGGGCAACCTGTATTTGTGCACTGACTGAGATGCATCTCATTATAACATTCTGAGGGATGACTCATCTTAAAAAGAAGTGATTCATGTTGCTTTAGAAGCAACTTCTACTCAACTTCCCATGCATTTTCAGAAAACTGACATTCTCCCCATCTTGTAGATGTGTGAAAGTATGTGTGCATGCTGATATAGCTCCTTCATCAGCCAGAGCAACAGGTCATTATTCATCCTGTTTGAAGGCTCTCCATCTTTGTTCTCCTATTGGCAGGAGGCATCTGATACTCCCAGGAAGCGTTGTCATATGGAAAACACTCTCAGTAAGTCTTCCATTCTTTGTAGCAGCAAGGGCCCAGTTTAAATGCTGTTCTAGTTTCGGGCTTTGCTCTTCAAAAAAGGCACAGGATCCAACAGAGGATGACAGGAGATCTTCAAAAACATCCCTGGAGCCTGAAAGAATTGAGGTGATAAAGTCTAATTTCTGTAGAAAAAGGAGTCATGATAATTGTCTTCAAAATATGTAAAAGAGCAAGGGAACAGACTGTTCTTTGTTCATAAGGGATGGGATAAGGATTTGCAGGCTGCAATTACAGTAACGGAAATTTCACTTGAATATTCGCAAAAACTTTAGTTCCAGGAACATTGACACAAGCAATAAGTTACAGGATGTAGGAGGGGAGAGACAATGACCTTTTTTAAGCTGATAGTAGACATACATCTGTTGGGAGGGATGGCTCTAGAGATACAAGGGAGTTCTTCACGGTTCAGCCTTATATTTGTGGACTCCTTTGTCCAACTTTTTTATGCAGTCAATAAGATGATAAATTTACTCACCTCTGAGGCCTCCTGTAAAGGACCTGATGTTTTGACATTTCTTGGTTTCCCAGAACCTCCAAAACAGCTAGTCTTCTGTAAACATGCTAGATTTTATTCAGAAAAGACAGTTGTGGGGCAAATACTATACTGTTGTTCAGCACTTTTCAGCCAAAGATCCCAAAGCAGTTCCTCCTCAAATTGCAGAAAGGGAAACCAAAAAACATGGAGATGGAGTGAATTGCCCAGCATGATTCACAAAGCTATAAATGAAAGCAAGAACAGTTTTTAGTCTGCTGAGATGTAGCCTCACCCATTAGACCTTCATGTAGTGTAGTCTGAGGACAGGGCTGCAGTACACAAGAGGGAGCAAGACAAATTGACCATGTAGATACAGCTATCAAGACCTCTTCCCAAGGGGAATCTTACCAATGTGTATAAATACCTGATAGCATGGGGGGAGGGGGGGCAGGCTAAAGAAGATGGAGCCAGACTCTTCTCAGAGGTATCCAGTGACAGGACAGGAGGCAATGGGCACAAATTGAAACATAGAAAATTCTGTGTAAACCTAAGAAAAAACTTTTTTACCCTAAAGTTGATTGAACATGGGAACAGGCTGCAGAGAGATTGTGGAGTCCCCGTCTTTGGAGATATTCAAAACTTGATTGGATGCAGTCCTGGGCAACCTGCTTTAGCTGACCCTGCTTTGTGCAGGGGGGGTTGACTACGTGATCTCCAGAGGTCCCTTCCCCCCTCAGTAATCCTTTGAATCTGTGAAGTGTTTTGGGCACTGTTTTTTGCAAATGCAGGTGTTAGGACATCTTAATTGTCTCTGCCTTTCATATATATATTTTTTTTTTCTGTATTTATTAGATTTTTGTGGTTATCCAGGTATGGTAGATGGTTATTTTTATTCCAGTGAATTTCCCAGTCCTTTTTACCCACGAGTTCCTTTTGATGGTGTGTTGTTGTGACTATGATACAGTCTTTCAATGCCCTGGAATATCTGACATGAAATGGGTGCTTTTAGTTGCCTGTTTCACAAGGCCATTGCTAAGCAGGAACAAATATCTTGTGTTTGGTAAATTAGAAATTGTAAAAAAGCTGTACATGGAGGCCATGCCCTGAGCGCTCTCTCTTTGTGAGTAATACTGATTGAAAGTGATGAATGGCATACGCATCTGAGCATAAGGACGAAACTAATTTGTGAACAATGACATTTCTCTCTTCCATGAATCAGTGTGCACTGTCCTGGTGCTCAGCAGGAATAAATATCAGCCTCCACAGACTCAAATACAACTCCAGGTTGTCTGCTTGTGATAATTTCCCTCCAGCTGACAGGCTTTAGGACAGAATAACATCAATACATGAAAGAGCTGAAACTTTTGTCATCTTCAAATCCAAGGTAGTTGAATCAGTTAGGGTCAGTTCCACCAGGTGACCAGAATGGCACGTCTGTTTATGAGAGATGGTTTCCAGCTGGCTGTCAGCTTCAGCTGGTGCTACAGGAACAGTTTGGAAATGGTGTTTGCCTGTTGTCAGTGATCAAGTTGAGGGGTCACCACGTTGGCTGGAAACCAGCACCCTTGCAAAGCACATGAGCAAGGGAGGCACTAGTGAATCCCAGCATGGAACTGTAGCGTGTGGGGCTGTTGAGTCATTGAATAACCACATTTTTCCACTCCTCTGCTTTGCTCTAGTTAAGGAATTGACTGGACTCAGCGTTATTTTGCAAGTGATGTGAAAGGTGCCTTTTATCTGACATTACCTTTACTGTGGGAGGGGAGGTAACCTGAGGTCATTGAGCCACTTGATCTGTGTGACTGCCTACCACCGAAGAAGACTCCACAGCCTGCGAAACAGGGGCACACATCCAAATTCTTTTTCTAGGTCTAGGAAGTATTTAACATCTCTTTCTTGACTTGCATTCCTATGAGTCTTCCTGTTTGAAATGCCTTGTACTCATGGTTTCATTATAAATTATACATAAGCCTTTTAACAACCGGAAACTGAAATTGTTAGCTCACAGTTTCCCATTAGAGAACTTAATCCATAACATCAGATTGACAGTAAATTAAATTAATTTGTTTGATGTGTTAAATTCAGCTCAAAAGCCCATTGTGATCAATTAAAAGATTTCTATTGATTTCAGTATACTTCGGATCACACCCTTTAAACTGTAGCACACTAATCTAGACACCAGGGACTCATTCAGGCATTTATATAGTGAAAGTAAAAGAAAACAAACCATATTGTTTTATTATAAATTGCACCTAAAAGGATAAAGTTGATCTTGAAAGAACTGATCTGCATTTGCTCAAGATTTTGTATGTAAGAGATAAAATCCTCATACCTGTGGAAAGTGATGACCTGAAAATTGCTAATGAAAAATGATGTCCTTGAAATTGTTATGAAGATTGCATGTATACTGCATCATAAACAACCTCCTCCAAATGATTTTGGAGGGTCTAGCTAGATAAAAAGGGGAAGTAAAATATTTCTAATTCTTGCTAAGACCCACATCTTACCACACATGAGGCAAAAGGGAGATAAGGTGGAAGGTTACCAGTCCATGCTACGACCTGCTAAATACTTCAGCATAAACTGTATGTGAATCCTGCACATAAATTTAAAAGAAGGGAAAGAAAAGACAGGGAGCTAAAGCTAGATACATCCCAAAGATCTCAAACAAAGGCGGACTCTGTGAAATGTAAGAACTATAAAATTCAGTTGTAATACAAAGGAACTTGGGCAAGTCTAAAGAAACCAATTTCAAAATCTTTATCACAGACAGCAAGATTAATAAGGGCGAAGACTTCTGTGAATTATGCAACTTTGATTTCCACTGAAATTAGCAGCAGTTGGATTTTTATGGCTAAGCATTATATTTGGCACCTAGTAGAAACTCACTAATATAAATATAGTTTGGGGGAGATCATACTTATTCAAAAATCCTAGTAAAACTTGTGGAAAAAAAGGCAAAATGCTTGGGGAAGTATTTTATTGAACATCTAAAACTCTTCAGTCTTTACAAAATGAATTTTTTATTTTCAAAATATTTGATTTTGACACTCTGGAAATGAAATTTTTCAGACTTTTACTCCTAAAACATTAGTCTTCATTAAAAATTAGCTTTGTATAAAACAAAAAATCCAGATAATTAAGTAAGCCATAAATATAAAAAATATTACCCAGAGGGGGCAAACTAAGCATGCTGTCCAAAAGATTTTTTTTTTCAATTTTGCCAAGAAATGCCATATATTTTTGCTTTGGAAGGACTTACACTAAATTAAATGAAGTTTTGGGTTAACCACTGACTGACCTGAAATATTCAGGTACACATAGAAGTTCTCTGAAGAATACCTCCTAAGACTGCCAGTAACTTCCCTTGCACCTTCTTTCCCTACCATATCAGATATTATCAAGTACCAAAGCCTTGCAAAAAAAATACTTTGGGCCTAATGCAAAGTCCTTTGAAGTCAGTGGTAGTCTTTTCGTTGACTTCAAAGGGCTTTAGACCAGGCCCTATTACAACAGTTTAAATAATGCAGTATGAGCACAGTGAATTGGGGCTTGGCACGTGGATGTTATGAAATCTGAAATATTGAGTGGTTCTACATAAGATTGGCCATAATAACAATGATCTGGAAGAACAAACCTTGGATCCAATTAATTTAAATAACTGAATTATTAAAGCTGTTAACCTTAGAGTTAATAAACTTGATTGGGCTGTTAACTTTGATAGTAGGGGTTTAGTGGGCAAAGAAAAGATTTAATTTTTGAATACCTATAGTTTCCATACTGCTGCTAATATTCGTGGAGAAAAAATAGATTTAGAAAAAAACATTGGGCACTTTAGGACAGATTTTTACATGTTTTTCTTATTCATTCTACTTGCAATTCATTTTAGCCCTGACTCTCAGATTAATAAGTAGTTTAGAGGGACATTCATGGAAGGAGTTGATTCTCTACATGAATATGAATAGAAGTGTCATACCATAGAAATGAACACTTCTGTCTTATGCTTTTACATTGGTCTTTTTTATAAAGTCTTTCAAATGTCTGTGTTTAGTTTTCAACCATCATTTTATATTTCTCTTCTGTACTTCTCATATTTTTAATATTAACTTAGTTTATTTTTAGCTTTGTTTTCACTATTACATTTCAGGAAGTGCAGTGCTATTTTCTCTTTGTATCAAGTCAACACAAATTCCATCAACTCATAAAGGAGCTGTGATTAAATAATAACTGAGAGTCTCATGAAGTATTCATTAGTTCTCTGTATGTCAGAGCTACGCTATGGTACTCCCACAGATGATAACTGAGAAGCACAGAAGGGAGGTAACCTGCACACCACTATCAAAGAGCAGAACCACAGTTCCTTGACACCTAGACTGCACCCTGATTCAGCAAAGTATTTGAACCTATGTTTAATCTTGTATGTATACCTTGGTTCCACTGAATCAGTGTGTAGCACAGACTTAATTTCTCTGAGTAGTATGGAGTAAATATATGCTTTAATGCAAGCATGTGTGTCAAGTTCATTTATTGAATCAATTTTCCACAGTAAGCTGTCTCTTGGATAAGCCTTTCTCAACTTTCCTTTTTGGAAGCTCTTTTTTATGTTGCTTTTTTTTCTTTTTCAGCCTTCTTACTTTTCCTAGCAGAATAGAAATGGTAACAGAGATAAATGCTGTCTAGTTGATTTGTACATGTTTCAAGAGTTTGGTAAAGAAAGCCTGACCTTTATTCTAAGTTATGCAGGGAGATTCTCTCAGCTTAGACTGTAATAAAATTTTCAACCCCTCATGACTCTTTTTATTACCTTTCATGCTCTTTTGGGAGTCAAGTCCAATTGCTTCACAAACTCTTCTGCACTCTAGATGCATCACTGGAAATCACACAGTTTGACTCTTTGCTGAGAATGTTTTTGATCACTATCCTTCAGTGTATCCCGTCTTGGCTGAATGGACATTGATTTCTGCTGAGTATACCCATTTCCCAGGGGAAGCGTGCCCTCGCTTGCAGTGGACTTCTGTACATTTCTGTTGCCACTGGCTTGAGACAGCTGGTGAGAACCACCAGCTACACTTGCCAGTGGCACTTCATGAGCCAGTGCTGACTTGCTAGAGAGAGGACACAAAGAAATACATATTTCATTTCCCAACTGGTGATCCTGATGCTGCTTTGTCAAATGAGTAACTGAATCCACAATTATCAATGGGTAATTTAATTTCACTGTGCACATTACCACCTGAAATACCAGAGCTGTCTTATGTTGTTGTTTGAAAGGTGGAAAACACTTGGGTGGATATAGCCCTAATTTAAAGGCCCACACATGTGAATTTGTCTTGGATTTGACTTGTATGTTTGTAATTCAAGATAGCTGATGCATCTTTATCTTTTTGCTCTGAGAAAGACCAGGATTATTTATGAAATCATTGAGGTGATCTAACTTGTATACTCCTATTTTAGAAAATACTCCCATGGCTCCTGTTATTCACCCAGGGGAAAAAAAAATACCCCCACCCTTCCCCCCCAAAAAACAGAAAACCCCAAAATCTGAGAAATAAAAGGCTTTTGGTATGGCCCATGATTTTTTCTAGGTATTTTCCAATTTTTCCAATACTACTTCCCTTTCTTCTTTTCTGCAGGTGCATTCAATTTTTACATGAAGTAATAGAAAACATCTTCCCCACACCCTGATTTCCCATTGTAAATAACTGATAATTTCAGTCAACTCTGATCAATAGTAAATGAAAGAATAATACTTGGCTTATGTAAGTTCCTCTTCTATTTTTCTGTTTACCTTCTCCTCATTTCCTTGGTTGTTTTTTTTTTTTATTTTGTTTTGTTTTTTTTAATTTGTTCCCCCCCCGGTCTTTTCTTATATCTTTTTGAATAAGCAACCATCTGTCCTTCCTGCTCTTCTCCCAGTTCTCCCCTCCTTTCTTTAACTTCTCTGATTTCATTACTCTTCCCTTCTACCCCATCTCCTCTAACTCCACAATCTCATTTCAGTAATGGCTAGTATGCTGCTTTCACTGTCTGCCCATGTATCACAATGGAATCAATTCATCAGGTTTCTGGATTGAAGACTCTTCCATCTCCACAAAAACTTTGCTTTGGCTTGAAAGTGGTACTATGCTGTATCAGCTTTAGTTGTCAGATCTTGGCACTGTGACAACTGGTGTCACATTGGTCTTATTCAGAATATCTGTCCAAAGAAAGTAATCTTCATTGCAAATACTGTGTGTAGGTATCAGAAAAATTCTCTGTACTAGTTTTTGCAAAAAAGTTAAGTGCAACTTCATCAACATGGAATGTTCAGAAAACAATAGATTAAGTACTTCAAATTGTAAGAATACTTAAATTTTTGGGACATTTTACAAAAGATGACTGCTATGCTTCCTGTCAGCTTTTTGGATAGTAGCACCCAGGGACTCTATTTTCTCTCTATTCAGATTTTCAGAGTGGGGTGGGGCTTTTTTTGGTGGCAGTGAGGTGGATGTTTTTTTAATCCTGTCACCAGAATACAAAACAAACTCTACTGATAAAACTAAAGATATTCAACTAATCACATGAATCCAGGAGCCAGGGTAAGAAGGCAAGGATGAACATCTTGATAAAATGAGGAGTTATCATGGCTGTTAATCAGTTCTGATACTGTGAGAGGTAAATAGATAAATAACAAAAACAACTCTAAAGCAGCACATTAAAAGATTCCACACATCTGTCAGTAGAGCTTAACAGCATTAACCTTTATGTCAGCAAAGCTCTGTGTCATATAGCTGTTCAATCGCATCTGTCACAATGAAAACCTCATCCTTCTCCTGTGTTCCACATGTGATTTCTGTGTTCCACAAGTGATTTCACAGATCACCCAAACTTCTCAGAAATACCAAGATCCTGGTATTTGTTTCAGCTGAAACCCATCAGATGATGAATAAGAAAGCACATATTTATTAGTTCCCATTACCATTAACCTCTGCAGCCCCTTTAAAACTGGTAACCACTACACTTTGGGAAAGGGGGCACCTTCTGTCCAACATGTGGGTCAGAACTGAGCTGCCTGTGAAGCTCAGTCTCTCCATCCAACACATCACACACGATGGTGATTTTAAATTATGGCATGTATTCATGAAACAACCTTATGCATGCTGTCAAGGTGAACAAGGGCAAGAGTAGCAATATATTTTACTGTACAAGCTGGGGCAGGCTTCAAGGAGCAGAAAATTCTTGGCAAGCTCTGTGCAACATCATGCCCATTCTGCCACTGGACAACTACCCCATTGCAATCAAGGCTATCTAGACTGCTCTGTTTTCCTGTCTCTGGTAGTATTTGGACCAGCAGAGCCCTCTCTGTGGAGTGCTAAGGTTTATGTACATCAGATGGGTTTAAGATTAGGTCTTTGCAGAGGTGGGCTGTGTGGATGTGAGTTCTGCATTTCCTGTAGAAATTTCCTTTTTAGCTTGTGTGCATCCTCCCAACAAAGTTCCTGATCTTCTCTGGTGTGCCCCTTTTTTTCCCCTCATGGTGGCCCAGAGGCTCTTTTTGTCCATGGTTCTTTTTCTGTTGCTTTCTGCTTTGACCTTACCCACTCAGTTTTGAGCAAGGGACCCATGTCTGACAATACTGGCACAGACACTGTTTTAAACTCCCTTTATTCTTCATAATGCATAGAATTTAATTAGACTTTATGGCAGATCAAACCTGAATATGTTAGCAGAGGGTCATGATCAAAAGGCATGTGAAGAAGTTTATGACTGACAGGACAATCTTCCATGACAACATTTAGTCTTACACGACTGGTTGCCATCCTGATACTGTATTTGAGCGCAGATTAAGTGTTGCATATCTCATCAGGAACTGGAAGCTGGGCATGTTCTGAAAGAACATTGAAATTTAGGAGCTAATGACATGCATCTACTCCATTTTCTCTCACTTTACACAAACAACAGATTCACCCATAGTATTCTTGCACCAAGTCAAGCTTCTAGATCTGGAAAAAGCATACTATTGAAAAGTTCTACTAATTGTGTTTTGTTACCCTTGCAAAATGTGACAGAAGTGAGGCTCTGAAAAGTGCTTGAGGTAAAATCTGAGCTCATTTGATTATAATAATAGTAATACCTGATTAATATTATATAACTTTTCTTCATCTGTGCAAAAAGCCCTATCCCATCCTCTGGTGAGAAAAAGAAATTTGATTGCCTTATATCTCCTTAAATGGGGTCATTCCCCCTCTCTCCCCCAGGTGAAGGGAACAGTCCCCAAGAACAAAGTGCTTAGGGGATCAGCATCATAAATAAAAATAATGTATTTACTCTATACAGGAAATTTGGGAATTGACATGTGTTCAGGAGGTCTCAGGACACAGGAATCTCCTTGCTGTGGCATTCTTTCTGAGAGGAGTAAGCGAGAACACTGTGGAAAAACAGCTTAATTTGAAAACTGGGAAAGATTATTGCCTGTAGCTTTTTTGTGGGAGGTGCTCTTTGAACTCTCCAAAACTATGCCATGTAACTATATGGAGAGAAATATATACAGAGAAATGAAAATGTGGAAAGCATTGATAGGAACAGCTGTACTAGTTCAGCTCACAGGTCCCCATCTAGTCCCATTTTCTGTCTCCAGCAATGTGTATATGATACTTCTCTGCTCTTGGACCATTTGCAGTGCAGGGCATTTCCTGACATAGTTTGTTTGTCTGTTTAGAAATGCCTTCACAGTTCTTTCTTCCAAGTCTTTCATCCAGTCTCCCCTTGAACTCATGCAAACCTCTTTCCTCCACAGGGTCCTTTGGAAGGGTGTGGAACAGGTAGTTCTACTACCTGTTGCCTAAAGAACCACCTGCTTTAATTTGTCCTGCAGGTCACACTTGATGTCCTCATTTGATTACTTTTGATGCTTGCACTGAAAGAAAGTGAATAGTCAATCCCTCTCTTATCCTCTGAGTGTTATTCATGATTTTGTAACCACTAACATATCTACCTTCAGTTGTGTCTTGCCCAGGATGGAGAAATTTGGTCTACTCAGTCAGTCATTCCTTATTTGGGAGCTGCTCCAGAGTTTCAATAACCCTTGCTGCCTTTTCCAGACATTATTCCATTTCCAAGTTGCATGCAGTATTAAAAGGGTGTGAGAACCATGGATATATATGGTGGCATAATTACCTTTCCTATTTTAGTCCTTTGCTAGAAAATCCTAAAACCTGATTTGCTTTTTTGACTGCTGCTGAGCTTGTCTGCTATTTTCATGGAAGAATGAAATATCAGGCTGATATTTTCATGGAATTATTTACCTACTACAAGCCCAAGGTCTTGTTTCTGGCTGGTGTCAGCCTAGAGCCATCACTTTCTCTGTGAGGCTAAGACTGTTTCACTTTACATCTATCTACAGCAAATTTTATTTGCTATTCTATTCCTTTCGTTTCACTGAGCTGATCTGGTTGGCTGTAGGGACTGTAGACTGGCTGGTCTAGCTAGTTTAGTTGGAATTTGCACAGGGTTTTTTTGTTGTTGTTTTGAAAGAGTCAATTTTAGAGTAGTAAGACTAAAATTGAATAACAATTAAAAGAGAACTTACCAATCAGTTGTGGATCTCAAAGGTTTTTGGTCTTACTTTTAGTTCAGCTAGAAATAGAAATGTGTTGAATGAATTGTAAGCACATTCAAAATATATTGTATAGTTTAGCATTATTTTTCTTTTATAGCCATTTCTAAAATACCATAAGTGGTGTCATGATATAGGGTCTGTGTGCATAAATAATGTGTTTACCTTTTCTATTTAACTAATTCCCGAGCACGCATCTGTGCAGTCTCATACACTCAAAAGTATATGAAAGTGCTTAGTCACAAATGGGAAATAAATTTTAGTTGAGAAATGGAGGAACTGAATGTCAGAAGTGGGGAAAATATAATTTTAATTCACTAGTCTCAAAGTATTTCTTTAACATCAGTATGGTTTGGACCTGTTTGGAATAGCCAGGCAGTCCCTAGCTGATTTCCAGTTCTATCTTTCAGCTTCTTTCTTCAGATTTCCAAAGCAAACGACGTTAATTAATGACCTCTAGGAACTAAAATGGAGACTACAACATCCATGAACTTTACTAACCTGACAATATCTTTCAGTGGCAGCTGACCCTGAACCAAATTTGTATCAATATCCTAACAGCAGAGGGTTTTGTATCCTATTAATATTTTCCTCTCTCTCCAATTATCTTTCTGATCAGCCTTTCTCTAGAGCATAAATTTTTGCCAGGTCATTGATACTGTTCTGCAGACAGAAGTACAGAAAAAAGATTGTACTTTGTCTGTTGGTAATTGGTTACTACAAGAATTTACACTGATCCGTGTCATATTCATTCTAATTTACACCTCCTACCAGCTGCTGATTGCTTGTAAAATCTCCAGTCATATCATTCAACCACTTTAAATAACTTTAATTTCAGCCTGCAGACACAAAGGTGGCATGTCTGTAATAGATATTCCAGATTTTTAATGAAAATGCTTTTTGACATCAAGACAATGTGTGATTTTGGATAAGTAGGAGGCATATAAAGATCAGAAGTGTTTGGGTAGGGTCAGAAATGTACGGGGCATTTTTCCTAACTTAGAATTCAGTCAGATTATTTAGGTGCTAACTCCCTTGAGGATGAAACAGCTTTAGACTTTGATTTGCCCTTGGGTTGAAAGATGCAATCACATTTTGTTGCCATGAGGAAACTCATTATATGGTGGAAGAAATTTAAAGAATTAAAGCCCCCAAACTTAAAAGTGGTTGTGGAAGTGAAGTTTGTTTCTTCTTATTTTTAGTAAGTAGAAATGCTGCTTTTAAAATAACGAGTTAAATTTCTTCATAGTAGCTTGTATGGGGCTATGTTTGGGATTTGTGCTGAAAACAGTGTTGGTAATGCAGAGATGTTTTAGTTATGGCTGAGCAGTGCTTACAGAGTCAAGGCCTTTTCTGCTTCTCACACTGCCCTGCCAATGAGCAGGCAAGGAGTGCTCGAGAAGTTGGGAGAGAACACAGCTGGGACAGCTGACCCCAACTAACCAAAGGGATAGCCCATACCATGTGACAGCATGCTCAGCAATAAAAGCTGGGGCAAAGAAGGAGGAAGAGGGGAAATTCAACATTTGTCTTCCTAAGTATCTGTTACACGTGACGGAGCCCTGCTCTCCTAGGGATGGCTAAGCATCTGCCTGCCGATGGGAAATGGTGAATGAATTCCTTGTTTTGCTTTGCTTATGCCCATGGCTTTTGCTTTACCTATTAAACTGTCTTCATCTCAACGCACAAGTTTTCTCAATTTTGCCCTTCTGATCCTCTCCCCCATCCCACGTGCGGGGCAGTGAACAAGCAGCTGTGTGGTGATTAGTTGCCAGACGGCACCTTCTTATTCCTTAGGGGTATTTTTTGGAAAAGGAGTTAGAGTTCTTTTAGGTTTAAATTCCTGTTAGGAGTATTTATTAATCTATTTATTTTTAGCCATAGTTCTGTAAAGTACAATGTGGTTATTAGCCAGTAGTAGGAATTTTCTGCACTTTTTCTGCACTTTAGCAGTGGAGTGAACTTGACACAAATGTAGAAGTTCTCCTTGCCTTAATGCATGACTTTTCCTATAGGAGAACATAAATTTATCAGTGATTTCACAGACTGGACTAAGCACTAGCAAGATATGGCACATTTTGTAAAGTCTAGGTGGTCTAGATTGAATTGCATGCCACACCAATGATCTTTGGCAAATATTAACTTCTGCTAATATTGATCTTCTCTCACCCCGCCTTAAAATTTCCATTGGACTCAGAGGACAGATGCAAGGCCTGTCAGTGCTTGTAGGAACCTGGGGGATGTTGAGGTCACACACAGAGGGAGAACTGTCATAAATTATGGTAGAAGTATTTGCTTTAATTGAAATGATACGTGCTCCAGTTCCTGCTTGGGAGCTGGAAGATGATCCTTGCAACCCTTTTGAACAGAAGAAACATTAAATAACACCAAGTGGGTCTTTATAGTCTGCCAATTTTATTAACATTATCCCCTCTGTCTCCTGCAATCTCCAAATCAAAATGGCCTGTATGTGGCACTGCTAGAATTACTATCTGTAAGCAGAGTTTGGAAGAGGGTTGCTAAGAGGTAAAGAAGAGAGAAAGGTAGAAACGAGTAACCTAAAACAATTCTCATTATTAAGGTGGTTTGACTTTTGGTCACAGTAGGTTTATATTTGAATAGTTCTGTTGGCAAAGGGAAGGAACTGATACCATGAAACATTTTTGATCTGAGGGGAGATCCCTACTTATTTTATTTTGATGGAATGATGGTGTTAGGACAATCATGGGTCTGTGACTTGCAACTGAAGACTTGGGCTTGGCCTTACCCCCAACCTTCTAACTGGCCCTAAATAATTAGTTCCTCTGAAGCTCAGTTTGTCCTCTTTGGAAACAATTTCTTAGCTTCAAATGCAATTTAAGGTTTGGTGTCCTTGGATGGGAAATGCTATTGGGTCCTCAGTAATAGTGACTGTAAATTCAAGCACCTTTCCTGCTAGTATTTACACTTTCAAAGCACAAAAATGTTCCAATGTCCTATGCTGTCCTGGTGGGCAGGAACTTGCTCAGCGACTTTGAGAAAGATTTCCTCTCATTCCACAACAGCACAGGATGCCTTTATAATGCCCTCCTCAAAGACCCGTCCTGAGATAAATCCCATCATTTACTCATGAGGAAAAATAGTTTGCCCTCTTCCTTACATCAGGGCTCCTACAACAACATAGCTGTTGATCTGAGAGGCCAGACAGTAAAATTTAAATGGTTAGGAAATAAAAGCATGTAGTTTTGCACAGGAGACTGATACTGAAAAGCCAGTCGAAGGAACTCTCTAAGACTCGTTTTGGAGTTTTAGAAAGCAGGCATTCTTTATTGCAGCACTGGATGCACGTGGGATAGTTCCACCTAGCATGCATACCACAGCTTTAGCACAAACAGTTTATATAGAATAAACAATTGCATATTCATCAGATTAGTATATATATACATAAAAATTATTATAAGTGATTATCGTAGTACAGCCTACATCCGATCATGCACAATGAAGGACCCACTTGAGTCAAAGGGCTGCTTTTGTGACCACCGACCCATTTGAAGTTCTTGTTGGCTGTCCTTGAAGTCTTTATTCTTATCCTTGTTCTTTGATCTTGAAGCTTAACTCAGTTTCAATCACATGTGGTCAGTTTCAACATTGTTCTCATTTAGCGTACAGGAACATCTAGTCATAAGAGCAAAGAACTGCAAAATTTATGAGTAAATACCTCTACTAGTTAATTGCTTGGCTATACTTTTGTTTATTGTTTCAATCATACCGTTAGCATAAGATTTCTAACAATTATTTACCAAATCTCACTTTTACAGTCACCTAGCAGTTACTAGCAGCAAACCCTAGCAAATCCCTAGCAGCAAAACAGTTTCCACGGCTGGTACAAAATATTAAAACCATCAAAATATTTAGACAGACCATACAGAATGTATGGAAATACGCTATCAAGATGAGTTTGCTAAGGCTCCTCTCCTCCAGCACCTTTGGCATAGCTGTCCAAGGAAGCAGGCTGGGCTGACTCCAGAGCTGATGATGGACTGACTCGGGCCCTTTGCATTCGTGCTCTCTCAGCCTCTAGGACAAGATTTGCTCTGCAGTGGTGTAGTCGAGCATATAGATATGGGCAGACCTGGAGTCACTGGACCCAGTGAGGGTGCTAGTGGGATTTCTTTTCTGCCCCAAACTGTCATGGGGATGAGGACATATGTGAAACTCCAGGAAGAGATGCTCTGAGCTACTGAGGCAGATGAGATGGGTATGAAGGATGGGAGTTTCATCTGTCCAAGTCTCTTGGCCATATCCTTAGCAAACTTAATTACTTTTAGTGGCATTGTGTGGAATGGTAATACATAAGCACAAATCAGGAAATGCTGATCAGCTATTTCTAGTCTCATAGCTTATCATAAAACTGCAGAAAAGCAAGGAATGTGCTTATATGTGTGTATGGATTGTCCGGCTCATAGTTCACAAACGAGTTTCACCATGTCTAGTGCACACAGGCAACTCATGGGGGGGTTACAAAAGCGATCCAGCCTTGGATTGCCTTGAGGCCCTGTCTCTCTGCAGAGGTGATTCATGGGGAGCTGTGTAGACACCTTAGCCCTGGGTTGTCTGATAAACCCTAAACTAAACAGGGCAGTGACTGCACCATTCAAAGAACCAAAACCTGAACTGAGTCTTGAAATCCCTCACCAAATAGTGTGCTCTGAGTCTCAATCCAACCACTATTCAGTTGCCTGAGGAAACAAGGTAAAACAAAAAAAGCTGGAGGGTTTCAGCCTCAGTTTCAAACAACCACCTTGTGTAGTCAAACAATCACAGACCAGCAAAAGAAAGAAAGATAAGGGGAAACTCCACTCAGATATACATAATCCATTTAGGCATATTTCATAATCCACTCAGACATAGTAATTCACACCATTCCATAAGTCAGGGGATAAAAACTCGAAGATTCAGGTTGGAAATGGGGGAGTCACTTCTCCAGCTATACAGTTGGCTTGTGAAGGACACCCTTCCCTGCCTTGATCAGGATGCCAGTCAATGTAGCTTCCCTCAGACTGAGAGCCCTTACCTGGAGGGGTAAGTGAATATTGTTTATGCTTTAAGTTTGTAAACACATGTGTGCTTGTGGTTGTCTGTGAATTGCTTGTGGTTGTAATAGTGTACTACAGTTGCTTTTAAATGTCAATAGTTCATTCCTCCATTGTATCTGTAAAACCTGCAATAGTAGTGTGTTAAGTCTGTAAGTGAAGTTCAGATAAATCATTTGCCTGAACCTTGCAGTTAAGTCTGTAAGTGAAGTTCAAGTCGTTTGCTTACACCTTGCAGTTAAATCTGCAAGTGAAGTTCAAGTAATTTGCTTGAACTTTGCAGTTAACTCTCTTTCCACCACAATGTGTTACTAGCTTTCTGTCACACTGGTACATTACAATTACCTGAAATGCAGTGGCTTCCCAAATATAGAGTATTGACACTCAATAAAACAATTAAGTTGCAACTTGTGAATGTAGTTGTGCTGGTAATTGCTGACATATCTGCTCAAATTTGCCTAATTATACAATGACTTACCAGAAATTCCTTACTAATGTAATTAAATTGTCTGTGCCATTTTGAACAAGGTAAGCTTTGTAACCTGGGGATATCCGCTTGTAGAAAATTATTTTGCTGTTGTTTCTCTCATCTCAGGCTATTTCTTCCCAACATGAATGATATTATCAAGGTGGAATCTGTAATGCATCATGTATCTTTTTACAATCAATTCCTCTGCAGTTTACTTAGCAGAAACTAGAGGTCCTTCCCTGTGTGTTAAACAGGCTGATTCAAGAATGGGGTTAGTATAGCAGTTACCTATGTTCCACACTATGTCTTTCCCAAGACAGCTGGACAGCATGCCTATTTATCTTCAGTTCTGGAAATTAATACAGCCATGGACAATATTAAATTAGGACCCAAATAGTAGATGCCATATAAGTGGACTTTCAACAGGTGTGTTGGAGGGGAGGGGTTGTTGGGGTTGTTGGTTTTGTTTTTCTATATGACCTTCTAATGCCCTGAGGAATTTCAATCTCTAAAATGCTGTTCAGAGTGTATTTAACTTATTCTCTTGGTTTAATTCACAGGAATGATAATCCAGCCTACAAACACTGGCTCTTTACTTCAAACTGCAGAGTTCTGCTGGAGATGCACACCTTTAAATCTTTGCAAGCAAGAAATACATGGTCAGAAAGGGCTACAGGGCTTTGCTGAATAAGGGTGATTTCCTGAACCTGTGCCACAGTGGTTTGAAAACATGAGACTCTAAAGCAGTTCATTTGATAGCTTAATCAGTAAGAGTATCATTTTGTGCCTGAGGAAGCTAAGAAGCAGCAACCATGACTCCAAATTATATGGTAGATAATGCTAAGACACATTACTCAGGAAATCCTGGAAGGGAAATGGAGCCAGTATTGGCATCAATATTTACTTATCTATAAACAGCTCATACCCATCCTTTAGTGGTATTGTTACTGTAGCTGGGTTATAGGAGATGTAATATCCTTGACTAGGCACAGGTTCAGGTACACTATGTTTTCTGCAGATCCCTGTGTCTGGAGATGGTTTTGAAGGTAAAACAATGGAAAACTTAAAACTGACACAAGTTATGCTGACACAAAATCACCTTGGAGGCTCTATGATTTAATTAACAGAATAGCTGTCTAGTCTTCTTTTATTAGGCAAATGTAGTCCTCCAAAAGCTAGTGTGACCTTAAAAAATTGCTAACTCCATTTAGCACCTTTTTGGAGGAGTTTAAATAATTCTTACTATAACGGAGGTGCCTTTGTCCTAATGTTTCCTCTGACAGTCACACAGCATAGTGTTGGGCAAAAAAAGCTGCTACAGAGTATTCTCTTTCTTTTTCTATTCCTACTTCTTTTCGATTTCCAGTGAAGTTTCCTTCTGTGTAAATTACTTTCAAAACTGTTTACAGCACACCTGGTCTGTACAGTTATCTTCATGCCTTGCTGAGCAGGTCACTGAGGTGCCTGAAGCCAGAGCAGAGTCCACGTGGACAATAAAGACAGAGATAAATAGGAAAAAGGACAAACTGTAATGAGTGACTAATGCTTCTCTCCGCCTTCCCCTGCATTTTGTCCATTAACTACAACCTCTGGTTTCTCCTAGTTTCTTTTCAACATGCGATTCTCTCAGTTGTGCATCTGACTTACTCACTCTTGCTGAGGTAGCAGTTCACAAAAGCTTACATTGCAGTTTGCTTCTTTCATGCACTCTTTCTGTCCCTTGTTCTGCCTTGCTGAATGTGTTTGGAAGCGTTCTGCTATCATTACAAAATATCTATTTTTTCCTTTATTGTTAGTGGAGCTGTCTACTGTGTTAGGTGAATGATTTACTTCTGTTTTGTACTGACCATGTCTTGCTTTCCGAGATTGGCAGTAAGCAAGGTTTAACTCATAGCTAACCAGTAGTGAGACAAAAGACAAGATACTATGGACAACTAGAGGTCAAAGCTGCTTGTCAAATCTGACAGACAGCAATGGATTATGTAAGTTGGCGGTGAAAGAATTAAATAAAAGTTTCAGAAGAACATTGGCTGAATGGGCATCCCAAAGACTGTATTTATTAAGTTTTCAGCATTCTGGCCTCTTTAACAGGCTCTAAACCACCACATGCACCGAGAAGGGAATACAGAGAAAGACTATATCACCAGATCCTCTGCCAGGCTGGAATCGAGATCTCAAGGAGACTTGAATTAATGCATTTGATGTCTGTATTATTTAACTTAAATAGATAAGAGACCAAGAGCTCTGGACATTTAAAGGAAGAAGGATAACTATTTCCTTTGGTTTACATTAAAAAGAAACAGGGGCACTATTGTTTTGTTTGTTTCCTTTCAAGAGGGGTATAACATTTCAGGAAGTTCAGTCAAAAAAGACTAAAATGAACTCACAGAAGAGCTATGTCTGGAATTTGTAAAGTACAAAGGAAAAGGCAATTAGCTACCCAAATCCTATTGAAAGTCAACAGCCTTAAGCCACTTTGAAAATCCCAGAAAGTAAAACTCACTAAAAGCAAACTCTGCAGTAAATGGGAGTGAAGTAGGGGAGCCAAGAAAAGAACAAAGAACAGAAGATATCTATTAGACAGAAATAGGTGTGGAAGTATGAAGTATCTGCTGTAGATACAACGATGATGAAAGTTGCACATACATTCAGGTTGTTCTTCACTGTGTCCTAACATATGTATTGCTCCCATTGCAAATGAATTTATCACCTTTTCTTCTTTCTTCTGAGTTGTCTGTAAGTCTACTCCAGTCCCTAGGAGTTTGTGTCTATGGGCAGCTTGCTAACTACTCCACTGATTGTGAATGGAGATACAAGGCATAAAGCTGCTTTTGTAAGAGGCTAAGGTAGCAAGTAGGAGTGCCTTTAACCTCACCGTCCTGAAAGGTAGTGGCTAGGGGGCTGGACTTTATCAAAGTGCAAGAATTTGTCTAGCTGCCGTTTCTTCCCAGCAGTATGTTCCAACACTTGAGCTGTTGTGTTTTGGTGGTTTTTTTTGTTTGTTTGTTTGGTTGGTTGGTTTTTTTAAATGGGGTCCATCCTGCTCTGCTGTGCCTTAAAAGGTAGCAGTGTCTGCCATTACTTTTTTTCCTCCACAGGTGAGGCCAGGAGAGTCCCGTTGTGACCTTTGTTGAAAACTGTGAATTCTTCTGTGGGAAATGGCAGCTGATGAGGGTTTTGAAGAATGCAGGTTTTGACAGGGGAGCCTAAATCCTCCATAATCACTACTTGAGGCACATATAACTTTCAGTGGAGCTGAGAGCACAGGCTTTATTGCTGAATGATGTGCAACCCTCTATTTATTAAATAAGAAAACGTTGTCCACAATCACTTGCCAACACATCATATTATCGTGAGGGGTGTAGAATATCACTTTCGTGCAGACCATCTGGAAATGCAAGCCGTTGCTTTAGCAGTTATCAAAATCTCTTCTCCTGGATTTTAATTTCACTAATAAGTGTTACTGAGTAAACACAAAAAAGGTTTTGGTGTGATTTGTCTGCTGTTTCTTTAGAAGCAGGACAGAATCATCTCCTAATAGGATGCCTTTCCACTAAATAAGTAGCAGTCCAGTCATAAATCAGTAGAACAGCAGTGCAGGAATTGTTTGGATTAAGATACAGTCACAAAAACAAATCCCAGTATAAAAATGAGTGGTCATTTCAGACTTTTAGATGATACATTCACCTGATATTTGGGGTGGGGGTATTTTTATTATACAGCACAACAAGAAGGATGAACCTAAATCCTTTTGCACTGACAAGGTGATTTACCTCCTGCCTTCCCTCTTTAGCTTTTTCCTCACATGGCTATTCAACGAAGACACTTTGCATTTCAACTAATTTGCTTTTTATAAGACTAGGTAGATATGATTTTGTAATTAACCAGAATGTAATGAAATCTGGCTTATTGTTTATCATGATTAGTTTTATATTCTATTTAATGAGATTTAAAATGCTGCCGGAAAGCAGAATGCACATCCAATGAATGGTAGAGATGCCTGTGAATCCCAATTGCCAATAGCTGGAATAATAATGTTGTCTTGTATTGATGTACCGTTTTGGATGCTATTATACTTCACGTGTTACATCCAGGAACCGCTTCACTAACATTAGCACTTGTACTTTATTCATGCACACCATCTCAGCGCTACAGCAATGGCTGTTTTCTTCCTGTATCTTAATGGAGGGTCTAATCTAAGACCTGCTGAGGTCAATGGAAAGCTTCTCATTGAGCTTCCTGGGCTTTGGATCAGGCCCACAACTTACTGCCAGCAAGATAACAAGAATTCCTAAATTACTGAACCATCATTTTGACAATTATGATAACATTTTTGTTATTTTCAAAGCAAGTGATTTTCACTAATTATGACAGTGATTACAGTATTCAGCTCCTAGCTGGGAAATTGCTCTTGCAAAGGAAAAATGCTAGAACATATCTGATAAGCAACAAACAAGCATCCCCATATACAACCAGCTTAGTTTTCATAGGTCTGTTGGGGAGCTTTGTCACTTGTTGCTCAAGCAAGTTTTAAGCAGGCTGAGTGACGATGGAGACACACAGGAAAATATATACAGAACTGTCTACTTTGGCTTCTTTGTCCAGTGAGACAAGGTTTGCTGAGGTGGACTACTTCAGTTTAATTGAACTTCCAAAGGTTTCTAGGCGGATCACCTCAGGGTCAGAGGCTCTGGGGTGGGGGAGGGAAGGGGGCAGGGTGGGGGGGAAAGGTTGGGGGACAGGGTTCATTGTCTTCTTTTCTCAAAGGGAGCACTACAGGAATGTTGAAAGGTGTGGTGATAATACTTAGCAGTGGTAAACACCTGCAGGACAATGCTTACCCCACCACAAAAGAATTCACTGAGCTGTGCAATCTTATCATGCCCTGATCATGAAAAGAGCTCCCTTGGTTTAGAAACAAAGCATGACTGTCAACTGTTTGATATCACTGTTGTCATGTTTGTCCTGATTGCATATGATAATGCCATGTTTAACACAGATCTCTGGTATTCTCATATTGCTACTTTTACAATGGGTATGTTGCAGTTCCTGTTTAGTCTCTTTTCCCCTTTGTCGTTGGAAGCAATTTTCTGAAGCTACAAAAAAATCATTCATCATTTGTTGCGGTAGAAGAACACAGAAATATGAGGCTGTGTCCTGACAGAAAACAAACTTTTCAGTTCCACCACACATTATTGCTCTTAATTCATATTACCATCCCATGGCACTCTGAGGGACTAGCAGACCTGTCCTCAAGTTTGGGATATCCTAGATATTTAAAGACCAAGCTATTATCACAGCGTAGAAGAAGGCTTCAAAGTAAAAGTGGTTTTGAAACTCTGGGCACTCATGCCATGGACAGTGACCAAGGTTTCTTCCTGAATAGGTTCTGAAAGTTTCTAAGTCATTAGGAAGTAACATTTTGTAGCTTTCACTGGTTTCCACAGTGCAGTTATGAAGGATTTCCCTTTTATTCTTTTTTGACACTTGAGATAGATTCATACTATACATGTAATAATAATATCAATAATAATAAAAAATTATTACCAGTAATAGATTGAGTCATACATTTGTATTGTAGCAATGCATGGGATCCTGTTGTACTAAATACTGGATTACTACCATTAAGAAGGTTGGTTGTTGCCCTGAGGCCTCTACTTTCTGGACAATTCAGTTAACGTCAGAACCTCAGTGATTCTGTGGAGTCTACTTAGGTAAGGACACTAAGGTTTACTTGTTTCTCTAAATCTTATCTTCACAATTTTTCTGAATTTATAAAAATGAATTCACAATTAGCTATGTTGGTACTTCATTCAAAATGTTAACCTGACAAGAACCATTTTTCCTGAAGTATTTGGCAATATGTTCTTCTGGTCTTCTTCAGGCCTAACAGGTCCTGAGATGTGAACAGTATAGTTTGCTGCAAACATGAAAATGAACATTTAAAAAAATAGTATTTGGGTTTGATTTCCTTGCTTTGGGGCAGAGATTTGTTCCTTTATTTCCCCATAACTAGGCTTCATGACTTCAAATGTCATGTTAGAGAAATCATGTCTAGAAATAGATGGGTAGTAATGGTTCAAAAATTTCAGAGGAAAAATGAATGCTGACAATGCATGTAAGATGTGAAGAACCTTGTCTTGACAAGAGTCAAGGCAAGAAGGAGTGTAAGAATGAGCTTTTCAAATATTTTTAAACGTAACATGCCCAAATTCCAGCTAATAGAAGACAAAAATAACTGAAACTTTTTCTCTTAAAAACTTTACAGACATTGGATGAAGAAAATTGTTTCTTGGAGTGGCTTTGTGTTTTCAAAATTTTTTATTTTTAGCTGAAACGATCAATACTTGTGGCCCTGCTAAAACCTTTTGCAATGAGGAACAGAGGTTTGTTGGTGGGGATGCCTTGGAGCAGGGTTGTCTGCAAACTCAGAGAATATGGAGAACTCTGGAGTGAGAGAGTCAGACAGGGCTGTCTTGGAGCTACGGGTTGTGGAGGATGTGGAGCTTGCCAGGGAGCAAGTCATCCAGCCTCCTGCTTAGCTGCTCATTCATGAATAATGTCACCCAACATTCCCAGCTGCAAGCTCTGTCTCACAGATGGCACTACCCCATATTGCAGAGAGGCCCGGGAGTGTGAAAAAAACTTTGTTACATTGGCTGCTGCAGCTCAGCTGGTACTGCTCTGCTCCATATCATAGCTCCCATCCACATAGTGCCACAGAAAAAACTCTTACATGATAATCCCCAGAAAATTCAGCTTGAATTAACCAGAATAAGATCTACCTGGGTCACTTTTATACAAGCTAGTGTTATGCAATTTTCCACCCGCCACTTATTCTCTGAATTTCCTCATGGAGCATGCAGGATGGCATGATGGTTCGATGGAGCTCAGGGCAAAGCTGAAGCAATGACCATGCGTGTGTTAAGACATAACAAAACATAAGAAGTTGAGCATCTCTCGAAACTTGAAGACTGGATTGATCCATTTCACTAGTCCCTTGTTTTGGCTAGCTCTACAGTGGCCAGGGTTATCAAACAGGGCGAACAGGGCAGGAAAACAGGGCGTGGCACATCACAAAGGGCGTGGCATGGCAGTTCGCGCAGGCAGGGTGTGCAGGGAGAGCGCAGCCCCCCTCTTCCCAGCTCGGGAAGGCCGCTCAAGCGGAGGGCATCGTCCTCGCAGAAGGAGACCCAGGCATGGTTGCCGCTCGGGTGAAAGCCATTGCCGGGAAAAGTGTGGTGACCCAGACGGAGCTCCCAAGCAAACGTGCAGCTGTCGAGGGCTCCGGCTGCAGGGAGTGCCTGAGCCTGTCACCGGTGCCGGAGGGCAGCGGGGACAACCCCTGTGTGCGGTGTGACCAGGTGGGGGATCTGCTCAGCCTGGTGGCAGAGCTGAAGGAGGCGGCGGAAAGGTGGGGAGCATCAGGGAGTGTGAGAGGGAGATGGATCGGTGGGCCCGCACCCTGCCATCCCTGAGGCAGGAGGGGACCTAAGAGATGGAGGGGAATGGATGCGGGTCCCTGCTCAGGGAGGCAGGCGAATCCCCTCCCGGTCTCCCTCACCTTCCCAGTTGCCCCTAGACAACAGGTTTGGGGCTCTGGAACTTGAGGACCAGGCCAGTGAAGATCAGGGTGTAGATGAAGGCCTATCTAGGGAGGTGCCTAGGTTGAGTCAGTCACCCCCATACATTCTGACAGCCTCTGAAAAAAGAAAAAGGAGGGTAATTGTCATAGTCAATACCCTTCTGAGGGGGACAGAGGGCCCAATATGCAGACCTGACCCATCCCACAGGGAAGTCTGCTGCCTCCCTGGGGCCTGGGTAAGAGACATTACCAGGGAACTCCCTGGTCTGGTTCGGCCCTCTGATTGTTACCCACTATTATTTGTGCAGGTTGGCAGTGATGAGGTCGCAGGGAGAAGTCCAAAAACAATCGAAAGGGACTTCAGGGCACTGGAGCGATTACTGGAAGGATCGGGAGCACAGGTAGTGTTTTCCTCAGTCCCTTCAGTGGCAGGGAAATATACTGAAAGGAACAGGAAAACACACCTCATTATTACATGGGTCAGAGGCTGGTCCATCAGTGGAATTCGGGTTTTTTTGATCATGGGGAATTTTATATGGCACCAGGCTTGCTGGTGACAGATGGAGTCCAGCTATCTCAAAGGGGTAAAAGAATCCTCACTCGTGAGATGGGGGGGCTCATAGAGAGGGCTTTAAACTAGGTTTGAAGGGGGTAAGGGATAAAACTAGGCTCACCAGAGATGAGCCTGGGGGCAGCGTGCCGATGTTAGGGCTGGTATCGATAGCTCAGCTCAAGTGCATCTATGCCAATGCATGCAGCATGGCCAATAGACAGCAGGAGCTGGAAGCCATTGTGCAGCAGGATAGATATGACTTAGTTGGCATCACAGAAACATGGTGGGACAAGTCCCATGACTGCAGTGCTGCAATGGATGGCTACAAGCTCGTCAGAAGGGACAGGCAAGGAAGGAGAGGTGGTGGGGTGGCTCTCTATGTTAGGGAGTGTTTCAATTGTACAGAGCTCCACGATTGTGATGACAAGGTGGAGTGCTTATGGGTAAGGATGAGAGGGAAAGCCAACAAGGCAGATATCGTGCTGGGAGTCTGTTATAGACCACCCAACCAGGTTGAAGAGACAGACGAAACATTCTACAAGTGGCTGGCAGTAGTCTCGCAATCGTGTGCCCTTGTTCTCATGGGGGACTTCAACTTTCCAGACGTCTGCTAGAAATACAACATGGCAGAGAGCAAACAGTCTAGGATGTTCCTGGGGTATGTGGAAGATAAATTCCTGACACAGCTGGTAGGTGAGCCAACCAGGGGAGGAGCCTCGCTAGACCTACTGTTTACAAACAGGGAAGGGCTGGAGGGAGGTGTGGTGGTCAGAGGCCATCTTGGGCTTAGCGACCATGAAATGATAGAATTCTCAATTTTTGGTGAGGCAAGGAAGGTGGTCAGCAAAACCACCACTATGGATTTCCGGAGGGAAAACCTTGGCCTGTTCAGGACACTGGTTGAGAGAGTCCCTTGGGAGACAGTCCTGAAGGGCAGAGGGGTCCAGGAAGGCTGGACATTCTTCAAGAAGGAAGTCTAAAAGGCTCAAGAGCAGGCTATTCCCATGCACCACAAGACTAACAGTTGGGGAAGATGACTGGCCTGGCTGAACAGGGAGCTTTTGCTGGGACTCAGGAAAAAAAGGAGAGTTTACCATCTTCAGAAGAAAGGGCAGGCAATAGAAAGAGTACAGGGATCTTGTTAGGTCATGCAGAGAGAAAATTAGAAAGGCAAAAGCTCGGCTAGAACTCAATCTGGCCACTGTTGTAAGAGATGACAAAAAATGTTTTTACAAATATTTTAACAATAAAAAGAGAGCCAAGGAGAATATCCATCCATTATTGGATGCAGAGGGGAACATTGCCACCAGAGATGAGGAAAAGGCTGAGGTACTTAATGCCTTCTTTGCCTCAGTCTTTAATAGTAAGACCAGTTATCTTCAGGGTACTCAGCCCCCTGAGCTGAAAGAGAGGGACTGGGAGCAGAATACACCCCCCATAATCCAGGAGGAAGTAGTTAGTGACCTACTACGCCACCTGGACCCTCTCAGGTCTATGGGACCCGGTGGGAACCATCCAAGAGTACTGAGGGAGCTGGTGGAAGAGCTTGCCAAGCCACTCTCCATCATTTATCAGCAGTCCTGGTCAACAGGGGAGGTCCCAGAGGACTGGAGGCTTGCCAATGTGATGCCCATTTACAAGAAAGGTTGGAGGGAGGATCCAGGGAACTACAGGCCTGTCAGCCTGACCTCGGTACCCGGGGATATTATGGAGCGGTTCATCTTGAGTGTGCTCACATGGCATGTGCAAGACAAGCAGGGGATCAGGCCCAGTCAGCATGGGTTCATGAAAGGCAGGTCCTGGTTGACCAACCTGATCTCCTCCTATGACCAGGTGACCCGCCTAGTGGATGAGGGAAAAGCTGTGGGTGTTATCTACCTTGATTTCAGTAAGGCCTTTGACACTGTCTCTCACAGCGTACTCCTTGAGAAGCTGGCAGCTCATGGCTTAGACAAGTGTACTCTTTGCTGAGTAAAAAAAACAGCTGGAGTGATGAGCCCAGAGGGTTGTAGTGAATGGGGTTAAATCCAGCTGGCGGCCAGTCACAAGTGGTGTTCCCCAGGGCTCAGTATTGGGACCACGTCTGTTTAATATTTTTTTCAGTGATTTGGATGAGGGGATTGAGTACACCCTCAGCAAGTTTGCAGATGACACCAAGTTGGGAGGCAGGGTTGATCTGCTTGAGGGTAGGAAGGCTCTACAGAGAGATCTGGACAGGCTGGATCATTGGGCTGAGGCCAATTGCATAAGATTCAACAAAGCTAAGTGCCAGGTCCTGCACTTGGGTCACAACAACCCCATGCAATGCTACAGGTTTGGGGGAGACTAGCTGGAATGCCGCCTGGCAGAAAAGAACCTGGGGGTGCTGGTCAACAGCCGGCTGAATATGAGCCAGCAGTGTGCCCAGGTGGCCAAGAAGGCCAATAGCATCCTGGTCTGTATCAGAAACAGTGTGGCCAGCAGGAGCAGGGACGTGATCATCCCCCTGTACTGGGCACTGGTGAGGCCGCACCTCGAGTCCTGTGTTCAGTTTTGGGCCCCTCACTACAGGAAAGACATTGAGGTGCTGGAGCGTGTCCAGAGAAGGGCAACCAAGTTGGTGAGGGGCCTGGAGCACAAGTCTTATGAGGAGCAGCTGAGGGAACTGGGGTTGTTTAGCCTGGAGAAAAGGAGGCTGAGAGGAGACCTTATCGGTCTCCAGAACTACCTGAAAGAAGGTTGTAGTGAGGTGGGTACTGGTCTCTTCTATCAAGTAAGTAGTGATAGGACAAGAGGAAATGGCCTCAAGTTGTGGCAGGAGAGGTTTAGATTGGATAGTAGGAAAAACTTCTCTACTGAAAGGGTTGTCAGGCATTGGAACAGGCTGCCCAGGGAAGTGGTTGAGTCACCATCCCTGGAGGTGTTAAAAAAATGTGTAGACATGGCACTTCAGGACATGGTTTTAGTGGGCATGGTGGTGTTAGGTTTATGGTTGGACTTGATTATCTTAGACATCTTTTCCAAACTTAATGAAACTAAGTTAAACATTCCTACTGTCTGGACACATTAAACTGTGCAAATAACAGAGCAGTAAACAGTCCTGTGCTTGCTCAGAATTACAAGAACAACTGTATTTGCGATGGACCAAATTGTGATGGCAGTTGTCCTGGCAGCTTGTGCTAGTAGCATCCTGTCAGTCAAAGTAAAACACCTTGGATCAGGCTTCACAGACGGATTGAGAATTGTGGCCTCACCTCTCCCAACTGGCAAACATAAAACTGAGCAGCCTTGGCATGTTACGTATGGGGAAGATTGAACCATGATAAATGAAGAGGAGAGTTTCCAGCTTGGCAAGCCCTGGAGGCATGCATCTGTTCTCATCCTGAGCCTTCCAGGACCATCTCAAGCTCTGAATCCTTCTTTTCCCCTGGCATCACAGGAGACGCTTATTACACAGCACTATCCCTTCCCTCAACATCCCCCCCAAGGTATGGAATGAAATGGCCAAGTTACTCTCGTAGCAGAGATAATTATCTACATGTCATCCAGCAATGATCCCATAGTAGAATTACAGTTGGAGCAGATCTGGTCTATTGAGCAGAAAAAGGAAAGGGATGAAATGTAACAGCTCAGCTTTGTGTGATACCCTGCTGCTGTTCCTCCATCTCAATTCCATTCAAAGCTTAGTATCCCAACATAAACAGCTCTGTGGCTTTTGCTGCAAATTGAGTCCTTACTGGTGTACTCAGTAGTCTGGAGGTGAGGTGTCTGAGACCTTTCTTTTCTCAACCTCTGTAATATCTCCAGCAGGTAATGTAGATCCATGAAGATGCAAGAAATGTACAAATCCTCAGTGATATTACTGTCTTGCCAGCTGACCTGGGTCAAATACACTGCAATGTTACTGTAAGCCCCTACAGCCGATGTATGGCATGGCATGAGGGTTGTTATGTAATTTCACAAGTGCTGATCCTCATTAACACAACTCCCATTGCACTCAAGACTACAAAAAAGGCATAACTTGAATCTACATTTTAGACACAGGTTCATAACTCTCATTGCTGTTTTTCTCTTCAGTGTCAAGCACTTGAGCAAGATGGAAGATGCATATTCTGTCTCTTGTGCCCTGTCTTCTTTGTACATCACCCTTCAGTGGGAAAGGCTTCCAGCTGATTGAACCACTAACATTCAGGCACAACTACATTACCTCCTGGGGGTAATTTTAAGCCTGCTTTCAAGATGTTGTGGTTTAACCCCAGTTGGCAAATAAGCACCACGCAGCTGCTCACTCACTTCCCCCCCAACCCCCACAGTGGGATGGGGGAGAAAATCAGAGAAAAAAAGTAAAGCTCTTGGGTTGAGATATGTAGTAGGTTGACCCTGGCTGGGTGCCAGGTGCCCACCGAAGCTGCTCTATCACTCCCCCTCCTCAGCTGGACAGGGGAGGGGAGAGAAAATATAACAAAAGGCTCATGGGTCAAGATAAGGACAGTTTAATAAAGTGAAAGCAAAGGTCATGCACGAAAGCAAAGAAAAACAAATGATGTTATTCTCTACTTCCCATCAGCAGGAGATGTCTGGCCACTTCCCAGGAAGCAGGCTTCAGCACATGTAGTAGGTGCTCCAGAAGATGAATGCCCCCCCTTCCATCTCCCTTTACTTAGCTTTTATAGCTGAGCTGACATCATATGGTATGGAATAACTGTTTGGTTAGTTTAGGTCAGCTGTCCTGGCTATGTCCCTTCCCAAGATCTTACCCAACCACAGCCTACCAGTGAGTGGGGGCGAAATGTTGGAGAGACAGCCTTGATGCTGTGCCAGCACTGCTCAGCAGTAGCCAAAACACTGGTGTGTTATCAACACCTTTCTAGCTACCAATGCAGAGCACAGTGCTACGAGGGCTGCTATGGGGAGAATAAACTCCATCTCAGCCAGACCCAATACAACATAAAGACAGTTTAATAGGACAGAAAAGGAAAAAAGGAAGAAAAAATACTGCTGCTGCTGCTACTACTACTACTAAGAGAATATACAAAACAAGGGATGCACAATACAATTGCTCACCACCCGCTGACCCATGCCTAGCCAATCCCTGAGCCACAGTGCCCCCCAGCCAACTCTCCCCAGTTTATATACTGGGCATGATGTCATATTGTATGAAATATCCCTTTGGTTCATTTGGGTCATCTGTCCTGGCGGTGTCCCCTCCCAGTTCCTTGTGCACTCCCAGCCTCCGCTGGCAGGGCAGCATGAAAAGCTGAAAAGTCCCTGACTTAGCATAGACTTAGTATAAACACTGCTTAACAACAACTAAAACATCAGTGTGTTATCAACAGTGTTCTCATCTTAAATCCAAAACAAAGCACTATACCAGCTACTAAGAAGAAAATTAACTTTATTCCAGCTGAAACCAGGACAAAAGACCAGACTTATTCTGTGTGCAAACTGTGATACTCCAGATGCAGGTGGCAGGTGGTATTAGAAATATATTTTTCATTTAGTAACTTGGTATGGTGCTAGTCATGCCCAGAGAGGCCTCCATGTACAGGCTAGAGTACATCAGGTGGCCAGGGCTTCTTGCACCTGTCAACCACACTATAGACAGAGTCTCCCTGGCAACAGCCATGTGCCAAGAAGATGCCCATGATCCTCTCTTCCCTGAATTTTCCTCTCATTCATTCCTGCTGTCCCCTCAAACTCTTCCACAGAGTCATGCTTTGTGAGCAGAAAAGCTCGTGGCTTATGCCATCTTTATGCCTGTTATTTACTTTAGACTACCTTCTTTTGCAGAGCAGGTGGAAAAATACCAGTTCAGAAAGTTTTCTTTGGAGTCATAAATTATTCCTCTGAGAGTATAATGAAAGCTGTGCTCATCAAAGTTGGGATGAACGTTTAGCAGCAAATAACATTTAATTTTTAAAGTGTATTTGATAATTAAATTTTATTTTGGCTCTGCTGTGCGCCAGAAAGCATGAAGGAATATTTGTTATGCTCCCAGCAGAACTTCCCTGTGGACTACTGTTCTGCACTGAGGGGAGTGAGGGTGAGATAGAAAGAGACAAACAGAGCAATCCCAAACAGGCTGGTCAATGGGTGGATTGAGAGCAGACCTGTGGAGAAAGACTTAGGGGTATTGGTGGATGAAAATTGATATGAGTGAGCAATGTGCACTTGTAGCCCAGAAAGCCAATCATATTCTGTGGCCAGCAGGTTAAGGGAGGTGATTCTTCCCGTCTACTCTGCTCTCATGGGACCCCACCTGGAATACTGCAATTCAGCTCTGGGGGCCCCAACATAAGAATGACATGGACCTCTTGGAGCAAGTCCGGAGGAGGGCCATGAAGATGATCAGAGGGCTGGAGCACCTCTCCGATGACGACAGGCTGAGACAGTTGGGGGTTGTTTAGCCTAGAGAAGAGGAGGCTCCAGGGAGACCTTATAGCAGCCTTTCATTACCTAAAGGGGGCCTACAGGAAAGATGGGGAGGGACTCTATCAGGCAGTGTAGTAATAAGATAAGGGGTAATGGCTTTAAACTGATAGAGGGTAGGGTTAGGTTAGATACAAGGAAGAAATTCTTTACTGTGAGGGTGGTCAGACACTGGAACAGGTTGCCCAGAGAGGTGGTGGATGCCCCGTCCCTGGAAGTGTTCAAGGCCAGGTTGGATGGGGCTTTGAGCAACCTGGTCTAGTGGAAGGTGTTCCTGCCCATGGCAGGGGGGTTAGAATGAGATGATCTTTAAAGGTGCTTTCCAAGCCAAACCATTCTATGATGATTCTATGACGATGATGATTCTTTCTGGATCTCAGTAAGAAAGGTCCAACAGCAACTGGCTTAATAAAATAGCTGTTTCAGTAAGATAGAATAAAAAGTCGAGTATAGTTAGCAAGAAAACCTTATGTCCTTTCAGATGCTGGGAACTTCACTTTCGTGCAGCATTGGGCAGACCCTGGGTGGATTTTTCCACAGCACAATGTGCAGAGCAGATCCTTTTTGTTCATGGAGGGAGAGGTTCCTCCTATTTTATACAGTTTATTACAAGAAAACAACTTTATTCCTAAAGGATGTTTACACAAGAACTTCTTGCTGCCCTGTGAGATAAAATTGTAGTTTCAACCACTTACACTAGCAATATTAGTAGCAAGTGCGTAACTCCCTCAGAGAACCAGTTAATCAGTAAGACAGCACTGAAGAAGTTTTCCTGATGGAGAACTGACACTTTAGTATTGAGATAGAGCATTAAGCTTCTGCTTAGCTGCAGTAATTCTTGGCATGACCTTTCCCTGACTGCTTTCCAGTATAGATTCATTTGTTTAGTTGAACAGAATGTCACTGGATCTACATTCCTCAAATTGTAATCCAACAAGGTATCCTAGCATCAGATGTGCACAGGGCTACATGCTTAAAGTTAAGTACTTACCTTGAAGCTGGTCTGTACTGATATGGGTGCATATGGTGTCCTAATCAGGGCACAAATGACAAATCCAGCTCTCAGTGGTGATGCTGGACAATTTCCAATGACCACAGTGGGCAACGTGCAATAAGAGCTGTTAGTAAGCCCTCAAAAGGAATAAACAATAAGATCATAGAAAAGTTTGAAACAACTTAGTGGGGAGAAAATAGATGAACAAGTCCCCCTGCAGTAATAACTATTCACTGGATTTTTAGCATTTTATTGGAGTCACAGTAGGTAAAATATTTAAAGAATTTTAAGTGTATAATACTGAGCAAGATTTTTATTCTATCCGTAGTCCTTATTTCTGCTCCCTTTTCCTATATATAATTTCACAAGCAAAACTCACAGTTGGTCTTTCAAATTGAGCATCTTTCTTCTCCTTTTGGGGAAAAAAGAGACAAAGACAGTTCAGATGGTTTGGGACCCCAGTTACTAGAGTACAAACATTCTTCCAGGGATGGGGGGAACCACACACAAATAATAGCGGGAGAGAAAGAGTGTCCCAGTTTCAGCTGGGATAGAGTTAATTTTCTTCCTAGTAGCTGGTATAGTGTTATGTTTTAGGTTCAGTATGAGAAGGATGTTGATAACACACTGAGGTTTTCAGTTGTTGCTAAGTCCTGTTTATACTAAGTCAAGGATTTTTCACCTTCTCATGCCCAGCCAGCAAGAAGGCTGGAGGGGCACAAGAAGTTGGCACAGGACACAGCCAGGGCAGCTGACCCAAACTGGCCAACGGGGTATTCCATACCATGTGATGTCATGTCTGGTATATAAACTGGGGGGAGTTGACCTGGGGGGGATTGCTGCTTGGGAACTAACTGGGCGTCGTTGGGTGGGTGGTGAGCAATTGCATTGTGCATCATTTGTATATTCCAATCCTTTTATTGTAAGTATTGTCATTTTATTATTGTTATTATCATTATTAGTTTCTTCCTTTCTGTTCTATTAAGCTGTTCTTATCTCAACCCATGAGTTTTACCTTTTTTTCCAATGCTCTCCCCCATCCCAGTGGGGGTGCGGGTGGAGAAGGGAGTGAGTGAGCAGCTGCATGGTGCTTAGTTACCGGCTGGGGCAAACCATTACAAAGGGTAAGGAATGCTTCTCTTCACATGCAAGACTTACCTGCAAAGTCACACTAAGCTCTCTGACAGACAGAGAACTACAAATTCTGGAGGGTAGAGGTATTAATAAGATATTAAATAAACAAACAAATGGCTTAATCTGGACACCTCTTCTAATATATCTTTCTGAAAATCTGCTTGCTTAACTTACAATCACAGCTGCAAAGACAGAAGAGAAAATGCTTCAGTGCTAAAGAAAATGCACATCTCATCTACACATGTCACTGAGCATGGTGTGATAATTTTAAATCATAACACAGCATAGGATATAGTGTATCATGGAATAAAATTACAAATCTGATTAAATACATGCAACAACTTTGTCTACTTAATATCCAGTCTGAGAAATAACTGGTCATTCAGCAAGCTGGTTCTGTTCCAGTAGTGGGAGTTTTCAATTATTAGAGCTAGATCAGATCCAGAGATAATTTAGTATCAGCACATTTCTGATTGAAGGCTTTCTCCCACAAAGCATCTGACAAGGCTAAGAGGTTCTTTTCTTATGCTGTTTCTTCACAATTGATTTATCTTCCTGCTTTGCATTTTCCCATAATTAATATTTTATCTTTGCTAATTTAGTGCCATTCTTTCTTCTGCTTATGTATAATTTCTTTCCTCTTAGCAAAAAAAAAAAAAAAAAGAAAGAAAAAATCCTTCCTGGTGCAAGTTACATACAAGAAGGTTGATATTGAAAAGGAAGATGACAGAAAGAGAGATATTTTTCTTATAACTCCTGATTCTTCTCAAACCGTTCACATTTCAATAACATCTATTCCCAGTATTACCAATCTTCTGAACCCTGTGACTGCAGTTAAAATCCTCATATGGCCAAGAGTTCAAAGACATAAACCAAGTATCTCAGGCAGCAAAGGAAAGGGGTTCACAGCTATAACCAGTTAATGTTTCTTATGTTTCCACTGCTCTGTCAGAGTGTGGAGTTAAAATTACAGAGCCTTATTGGCAGTGCAGACTGACTGATAGTGGTGTGCTCCTTAACAGGAGCTGCACCAGAACTGAGCCTCCATAGCCATAGTTTGGTCCCTGGTAGTTGTTCAAAGGAAAGAGATCCTTTCAAAAGTCTTGTGTTGTTGCTCCCAGTCTTACTGTCTGACAAGAAGACGTCCTGCCCAAATTTCCCAAGTACATTTACTCAGGACACTAAGGACACAAGCAAAGACATTGACAAGAGAAGCATGGGAACATACCAATATCAATCAAACCTTGGTAGTTGACTATTTTCATGCTGTTAGCTTGGGGCAGCATTTAGCAAGGGGCTTGTGCATATGGGATGTGCAAATGCAGACTTGCCCTTCACTCTGAGTTGCTCCCCATTATCCTACATAGCCAGTGCAAAGACATACTGGATAGTGGTGGGGGTGCTAGTCTTGCCTGGCCGCCACATGGTTGCCCAGCTTTGACCATGCTTGGTTTTCCAAGCTACTTTCCTCGCAGTGCAGCCCAGTCTGCTGTAGGGCTCTGCAGCAAGCATAACTACCAAACAGTCTTCAAACACAGAAGCATTTTACTATGCTGCCAGCCTCTACCAGTGGCTGTAGCTCTGCCACATAGAGATAATGGAGGTTAATGGTACATTGTCGATATTTTTTAATATAAATGTGTGTATATGTGTGTATATATGTGTATGTACACATTCTCTAGCAGTTTTCTAGCTGCTGGTTTTTTTTTTTTTCTTTCTTAACCTCTTTCCCCCCAGAAGCTACCATGAGGAATAGGGGTGAAGGCTGGGTGGTTTAACCTTGGGAACACCTGCAAGGAAGGAGGTGAATGCTGAAGGGAAGAATGTAACAGAGAATACACAGAGGGAAGTAAAACACTTAGGCAAGCAAATGATGGAATCGGTGACTGGAATAACTAGGTCTCTGCTGGAGATTAATATGAATGTGATGCTATGCTTCATTGACTGAGTTTACCTAATTTCTTTAAACATTAGTATTGTTTTTATATTGCACTTGCCTAACTTAGCTGCAACTTGCTATTTAATCTATAAAGCCATTATTAGCTGAATGGTGATTGGAAAGCAGCAGGAAGATACTCTGATTATACCTTAATTATTGTCCTGCACCTGATCTTCACAGAGAGGAGGCATGGTCCTACCCTCCCCTGTTGCTCTCAGCATCTCATATATAAGCCATAACTAACATTGTTGCATTTGTTTAAGAACAGTACTAAACATGTTTCCACTGATTTCCAGAATAAGCTGTAAGCCTACGAAGCTTTCTTTGTCTTCCCCTCTGTCCTGGTTTCAGCTGGGATAGAGTTAATTTTCTTCCTAGTAGCTGGTACAGTGCTATGTTTTAGGTTCAGTATGAGAAGGATGTTGATAACACACTGAGGTTTTCAGTTGTTGCTAAGTCCTGTTTATACTAAGTCAAGAATTTTTCACCTTCTCATGCCCAGCCAGCAAGAAGGCTGGAGGGGCACAAGAAGTTGGCACAGGACACAGCCAGGGCAGCTGACCCAAACTGGCCAAAGGGATATTCCATACCATGTGATGTCATGTCTGGTATATAAACTGGGGGGAGTTGACCTGGGGGGGGATTGCTGCTCGGGAACTAACTGGGTGTCGGTGGGTGGGTGGTGAGCAATTGCATTGTGCATCACTTGTATATTCCAATCCTTTTATTGTATGTATTGTCATTTTATTATTGTTATTATCATTATTAGTTTCTTTCTTTCTGTTCTATTAAGCTGTTCTTATCTCAACCCATGAGTTTTACTTTTTTTTCCAATTCTCTCCCCCCTCCCACTGGGTGCGGGGGGGGGAAGTGAGTGAGTAGCTGCATGGTGCTTAGCTGCTGGCTGGGGTTAAACCACAACACCCTCCTTCCTGGTCCCAGCCATCAAAAGGAGATATTTGGTTAATGGCTAATTAAACACTTCCATTGAGCAAGCCAGAGCTTTGTAAAGCCACATCTTCCTTGCTGCATACCGTTTGGAATCAGCTGAAAGTTTTGAGTTTACATTTTGCCAAGTTGGAGGCTGCATTCACACAACTGGAAACTTTGAAGTAAGCAGAGATAAAGCAAGCCAGCAGGTTCTTAAACCGAGGGATATGAAGTGGAAAAAATCCATGATTCTCCCTTCAGGTAGAGACCTGAAGATATATCCTTGATAATGAGATGCCATGCTGGCTTATTAGATCCCTGATCATTTAAAATGTAAATCCTAATGAAGGCACAAAGACTTACAGCAAATAGAAGGAGTGGGTTGGTTTTTAATAAATGAACATGCCATCTGCTTCTCTTATCTCCCAAAGAATCAAGCACTACCATCTTTGTAATTAGCACTGACAAACAGCACACTCCCAGGAAAGAAGACAGCAGTTAAAAACAGTGCATTAGTTTTACATCACCTGCTGAGCTAGCATGGGGCCAAAACTTAGGGCATGTTGCCTTTCTGGCAGGGCTGTTGTGAACTGATTGCAGTTCCTGCCCAGGAAAACACAAAGGTACAGATATCAGAGTCATAGAATCATAGAATCATTTACGTTGGAAAAGACCTTTAAGATCATCAAGTCCAACCATAAACCTAACACTGTCGAGTCCACCACTGAACCATGGCCCTAAGCATCACACCTACACATTTTAAATACCTCCATGGATGGTGACTCAACCACTTCCCCAACAGCCTGTTCCAATGCTTGACAACCCTTTCAGTGAAGAAATATTTCCTGTTATCCAATCTAATCCTCCTCTGCAGCAACTTGAGGTCATTTCTTCTTGTTCTATCATTTGTTACTTGGGAGAAAAGACCGACACCCACCTCACTACAACCTCCTCTCAGGTAGTTGTAGAGAGCAATAAGATCTCCCCTCAGCCTTCTTTTCTCCAGGCTAAACAATCCCAGTTCCCTCAGCTACCCCTCATAAGACTTATTCTCTAGACCCTTCACCAGCTTCGTTGCTCTTCTTTGGACACGCTCCAGCACCTCAATGTCTTTCTTGTAGTAAGTGTCATCTAGGTATATGCACATTACCACAAAAGCCTGGGAATATCCTCCTGAACCTGCAGTTACACTACGCTGCTTGTGGCATTTAAAACCATGAAGGGGAAGGTCATGTCTGGATAGGAGAGGGGGTCTTTCTGGCTCCTTTATTTCTTTCCTACACTTTCAGCAACGAGCACAATAGATGAAGAATAAATGCCTTTGGAGGGCCATGATACCCTCATAAAAATTCATCTGTAGGAAATATTTGGCCTGAAAATTGGAAGAGGGAGACAGTTGTCTTTTAAAAGACAAGCTTGTCTACTTTGTTGAGAGTCTTTATCAACCCTCTCTTTACAAAGCAAATTGCTGGAAGAGGATTGGTAGTTTCAGCTCCTTCTACAGTGAGCCATTAGAGAGGCACTGATATGTTAAAAGTGGACTTTTTTAGTGTTTACAGGCTGTAACAAATGGAACTAGCATTGTACCTCTGCTTCTTAAGGAAGAAATCACAAGCTATTTCTTTACTTTACAGAGAAATACACTTCACTGCAATTTTACTGATCTGCAAAGGAGGAAGACTCAATTTACCTCTTAAGGCACTCACCAAAACATCTCTTGTTGCTTACATGCCTGGGAGATAACACTGGGCTACTTGCATACATACATTTAGGGATTCTGTGGCGGATGAAAAAAAACCTCACAAGTCTGCCCATGAAACATGCAGAAAGCATTTGTATACATATAAAAATAAAAATTAAAAAACTCCCACATTTCTATTTGAGGTGGTTTATGAGTTCTTTTAGGGAACATATAGTAACTGAGTATTACAGTTAGACTTTTTGACATAAGCTCATCAATTTTCCTAGTTGAACCTTTTTGAGGGCATTTGTTTAGAAATGTGATGCAGATTCAAAGAACGTGAAAGAGAATGCCCAACTGAGTTAAATACTGGCTGAAGTCTGGTCTGATTCTGCCACTGGTTCTAGGAACAGGGATTTTAGAGAGGATTTGATGTTCATTTGCAGTAATTCACAGTGACATTAGGAGAACATCTGCCCTGGAATTCTTTTCTGTTTGTTACGTGGTATATGAAATTAAAGAAAAAGTAGGCTAGTTAAATGGTCTATTTAGTAACTTCAGGCCTGCAACTCCATGAAGATTTCATACTATTTCATCTGGTGATAGCTATGCATTAAAAACTGTAGGACAGTAAGAGTTTTTGAAAATCTATCTCTAAGGTAAATACTGAAAACATGAATTTTCCTTATTTAGCTTGAAAGAAAGAAGAGAGATGTTGGTGTGTGTTCACTGACTGCAAAAAAGGATAGTCAAAAAGGACAATTAAGTTTTACAGGGAAAATTAGCAGTTCAAAGATGATTTGCAATGTTGGAAGCTGGAAACAGACTGCTTTAATTTATAAAGAGTTCTTTAAATATGGCTTACTTCTTTGTTTTGATGGGCAAGACCTAGTTATTCTTGGTTTTTAACTGCCTTTCCTTTGTTAGACTCTCTTTCTCCAGAAAAAGGCAAGAGAATGAAAAGCTGAGTTAAAATGAGCTATTCCTATTTATTTCTAAGCAAAAACATTCAGAAGCTGCAAAAGATGGTTGTCAAAAAATTATTTCATTTTGAATGTTGTTGCAAATCAATGGCATTCAAAGGAACGTTAGTCCTTTTGCAAAAAGTATTTGAAAGAAATATCATTGCTACAGGGCTTTTTTTGATCAAAATTCCCAAACAAATAAACACACAAATTTTCACCTGCTCTACTAAGATATTTTTCAACTTTATTTAAGGGTCAGTGGCTTGTCATAGCTGCAGAGTAAGATGGATACAGTTTTATCCATCCACTTGTTTTCTTATGTGACCCAAATGAACACTTTACACGATTCCCTGGCAACCACTACACCAGACTGGAAAAGATTAAGTTTGATTATGAAGAACCTTAGCCAAAAGCAGACTTCTCATTGGCTACATGAAACTTTGATGCTACTCTCTGTGCAGAAGGGGAGCATTGTTCCTAACAGTTAAGTTAGTTAAGCTTCCAGTCAAGTGCTTGAACACTCAGAAATAGCATAGATTAGCAAAGAAAAGCAGTGAAAGTAAAATAGGTCTCTAAATCCTGTGAAGAGTCAGAAGTGCTGCAAGTGAGGATATGAATGGAACATTCACTAAGTCAATATAACCTTGGGAAGAGCCATGAAGGAACAGTATTGTAAAGCATGGACATGACTGCGAGAGTTGTAAGATTAAAGGATGCTACAGGGCTGGCCTAACTTTTCCCAGGGATCTCCTGATTCCTTTCAGGAGGGGCCATCCACCTTTCGTTGTTTGCTTTCTGTGCTGCACAAAGCCAGATGTGGTTCAAAATAAACAGATAATTAGGTCAGTAGGGGAATCTTAGCTGCAGAGCTCTGTGCCGGAGTGAAAGGGACAGGCAAGGTTTTACATGGAAACATTTTCTGTTCCCTGCTACAGCAAGGAGCCAGAGTGCTTTTGCCTTGTAAACAAGAGACCCTTAGAGCCCCAAAAGCAACCATAATTTTCTGCTCTGCCTGACTAGGGGTTAGTGTACAAGCATAGCTCTCTTGTCTCTCAAAAATACAGCCAACTTTAAGTACCGCTGCCTTTCTCATAGTTAACTGCTTGCTTTGTCCCTCGCTAATAAAAGGAAGGAACCCACACCCTTTAATAGCTAGCCAGATCATTTGGTTCTGGGGCAAATGTATTAAAAAATCCAGGGCAAAGAACAGCAATGCCAAAGATAATAACCATGATTAGAACAAATTAATTATTCTGATGCTTGCAGACAGCATAATCTGCAACAGTATTCCTGATGTGCAGCAGAATTTCTGGGCAGAGCAGAGGGACAGTTTCAGTTGCAGGAGCAGCCAAAGAACCAGATGGATGCAGGCAGACACTGGGGCAGGTGAGAGATGGCATTGCTTCTTCCTGCTGTCCTCAAGGGTTGGATTTAGATTGCCGAAGGCAGATGTCTGGGGTGGGTCAGGTGACAGATGCCTCAGAAGATCCATCCGTTCCAAATCAGTCCTACAACAGGAGGCTTCTGGCATCATCCATCTGTGAATTACCCCTGCAGCTCTCCCCCTCAGTTCTCTGAGGCAGGCATTAGGATCCAGAGACCCTTAACTGCGTGCTAAGTGGAGGTGAAGCTCACAGCTTGTAAAGTGTATAGGTCATCCGCTCTAGTGTAAAACATAACCACAAAAAGACAGAGCATTGATACACTGTAAAGGGCCAGGATGGCATGAAGCTGTGTGAGAGAGGTAATTAACAAGGAGGAGAGAGCAAAATTATGTGGAATTGATGAAGTAGCACTTCTTAGAGGTATTTAGGTTTCTTAGAAGTCTAAAGAGGTTTTGATTTATACAAAAGTGAAGGAAGAATCAGTCGATTCTTGTGACCCTTTCCTCACTATCTGCCATAACAGGAGATCTGCTGGCTACCTCCAACCCCATCACGGCTAGCAGGTACAGAGAGTAATCAGATGGGAGCTAGGAACCGTCTCAGAGATGACACTCAAAACAAGTGGGACTTCCAGTGGTCTCAGTGGATGTTATTTTGACTTGCAGATGAGTTTATCTACAACAAGATTCATTGTTTCAGAATAGTGAATGCACTAGAATATTCACCAATGATGGAGATGGAATATCTTCCAGAAAGATTTTTCTTAAAAAATTCACAATATCTCACAAATTTCATTAGGACACAGGAATATGCCATATGGTAGGTGTGTCCAGTCCAAATTGGTCTATTTTCTGACATTTATGATTTGCAAGAAATTGTTTATGAATAAGCTAAAGACTAAGGATTATTTATAGACACTATTCAGTGAGTAATTCTGAGTACCTTTGAGAAAATTGTTGTCATGTTGTGAACACTTCACTAATGGAAAACAGTTAAAATTTATCAAAGAAATTAAGTATAAAATATTTGCTCAGCTTTAGTCACAGTCTTCTTGTGGAGGGGGATGAAGAGATTGTCTGCAGTGCTGTTTGATCTCTCTTCTTTTGTAATATTCGTGCTTTACTGCAGAGGCGGTTGTGTAGTTAAGGCAATGGGTATGGGACTGCTTAGATCACTTTCTTTGGAGGACTCTGTTGGCAAGTCTTTGGTCAAACCAGTTAAGGCCAGTCCCACGTAAGACCTTGTACCAAATTATTGGCTGGCTGTACAAACCCCCTTCTTCTCCCAGCATTGAATTAGGGCCTCTGAATTAAGGGCCCAAGACCCATGCCCTATCCACCATATCAAGCTGCCTTTTTTAGTTAGACTGGATGCTCTTTTGGGACAGCACTGCTGCTATGGCTAATCAGGTACAGATCTCAGATGGCATATTCATGGCCACCTCAAAGACAGATGATGAAGAGCTCCCTGATAATCAGCTCTCCTCTGCTCTAAATCTGTCTCCATCCACCTGAAAAAAGCATTCAAGCTGTGCTATTTACTGTTGTCCAACTCAAGGCAAAAGTGCTGTCCTTGGACTGTGCGCAAGCACCCGTACCCCAGCAAAATGGGCTGAGCTGTTCGGTCAGGTTCCTGCGGGCCTTAGAAGGGCACTTTGCTGTACAGCCTTCACCTGCTTTGACAATGAGTTTCATGTCTTTCCTACTTAGAGCTTCATGGAGGCAAAAGAAATTACTGAGCACTGAGGCATAATGCCAGTTCTACAGGCAGAAGAGGGAGAATGGAGAACAAAGCTGAGCAAAATTCCCAGAAACAGGTAAAAGCAGCAGCCTGAGAGACCTAATTTTGGAAGGTGGCAGAAGGGCAGAGGCATCCTTTGCCTGACTGGAATGCCAACTGTGCCATGGTGTGCCAGGGCAGCTTATGCACTACAAGCTGGTGCTCATATGAGGGCTAAATTGCCCCAGAGTGCCTCTGGACCCTCCCACATCTCTCTGGTCTCTGCCTGCCTAATAGATTCAAATGAGATACACTGAGAAACACCAAGGCAAAAAAAAAAAAAAAGACATTAATTTCATCCAGATAGGGAATAATATAACTACAAACTTTTGCTCAAAATTGCCAGCCTGCCAAGGGCGAAGTGTTTTGTCCTATGCTCTCACCTGAGAACTATGCCTTATTCAGGACTGGATGTCCAGGAATTGCACCTCCTCACTCTTATTGCCTGCATGGAGCTGCAAAGTTGTTAAAGCACACTCAGCTAACCACGTCTACAACTGAACTGTCCTCGCTGGGATCTGCAAATAGGGATTCTTTAATCATAGCTCAATTTGATTCACAAAGAAAGGATAGGATTTCCTGCTAACTGGAAAAAGTGTACATTTAGCTAGATTTCATACAAAAATCCTCAAGAAACTCCTATCCAAACTCAGTCTAAAATGTTACACCATAAGTGTTAGAACCTGACAAAAGACTTAAACGTGCAGATTTCCATGGCAATCAAGTATAAAGTTAAAATAAAATCCAATGTTACAGATGTTATCTGCACAACTAAAATAACTTTCAGTGGACATTCTATACTCAAAAGCATAGGGTTTTAAGGTCTCATATCCAAGGATACTCACTTATGGCAGTTCTATTGCAGTGTTGGGGCAGTTCTATTGCAGTGTTGGTAATTAGTTCTCAGAAGCTTTCCCCAAAGTTTTGAAGATCATTTTTTAGCCTTGCAAAGCTGACATACAATAATCCTGTGAAGACCTTCCTAACACTGAACTCAACATTGCTGAAGCTGGGTCTCTGGAGGATGGCATTTTGGGGGAAGAAGAATATATTGCTAGAAGGATCTATTTTGCTAACAGATGGAATCCCCACCTGCCCCTCCAGTGGCTTTTTGAAGTTGTTCAAAAGAACAAGAACAGCTGGAACAATGTCACTTGGTAATACGTCTCTGTCCTTCACGTCCTTGCTGCTGACCATACAAAGAAAAGGAGCTCAGGGTAGCTTACAGCATACTACTATATTGCTGTTCTGTTGTTGCCATAGAGGAGCCATGTGTTACAATATACATACGTTTGTCTTACAAACAGAAAATCCCTGGGTTATACAGTACTGTTGCAGATCAGCTAGTGAGAAGCTAGGTGAGAAGGTGACCTTCCCAACTGTCATACTGTAGCACAAAACACTGGTCACTTGCTAAGGCAGCGTGTGCTACGCAGTCATGATCCATGGCTCTACCATGGTAGGTGCTATCAGAATATATAATAAAAAAGGCATCAACAGCAGGATAAAGGATAAAGGTTTAAGTGTTTTACAGCCACATGATAGCAATGATGCATTCAATAAATAAAATTATTAGGAAAATGAAGGATTTCATGGAGGGTGCTTCATTATTAAACCAGACACATATGCACAAAAAAAACCAACAGCAAAACTAATTGGCCTATTTTGTGGCAGGATAAGAATACTCATACTTATGCAGGGAGCATAGCAGTGTACATATCTACCTATTCATTAGAGGATATGAAACCTTCATTGACAGAAAGATTCTAATTACAGTATACCCACCTTTGGTCTGGAAACAATTATCTGCTAATGAATGTTAACTAAGGCACAAGAATGACTACTGAGCAAAACAGGCCGGGTGAGTGACCAAGGTGATGTTGAAATTGCTCTCCTTGTCTTGGCTGGTAACAGAGGATAATTGCAGGGAGTGCAGAGAGAACAAAGTAGAAAGGTCCCATTTCAGCTAACAGGATAACATGTTGAAAATATTTCCGTAATGGTGGTCAATGCTAGTTTTTACCACCGAAGGGGCAATTTGAGACAACCTGGACTCAATGGCATAATGAAGTTGGCTTCAATAGCAAGAGACAGCCACGCAAAGCTATAACAGAGATGGCAGAACAGCAGACAGCCTTAAGAAACACAGACTTGCTTGGAATGATTCACTCCAGCACCCTTTCAAGTGAAATTTCCTTTCAAAAAAGCATTTCTTATTCAGAGCTCATCTCCCAAGAACCTACCTTGACATTCTATTAGGAATGTAAATTCAAACATGTAAAAAAAAAAATCTGAAAGAAGTTTTCTAAAGATACCTTAGTGTTTGCATATGCTAAGCAGGAAGAAGATGCCCCATAGTTTCCTTTACCTACATGTCATGTTGCAGCTATACAAAAGTGATGATAAAGGGCCTGATCCCCTAGCCACCGTAATAAACCATTAGCCACAGGAAGGAAGCTGCAATCTCAGGGGTCCTGGATTAGTTTGGAGATTTACCTGGTAAAAAGTGAGTGTCCCAAAGAATACAGAAAAGGACAAGTTTCTAGGCAGTTTTCCCTTCAGGTGAAGGCAGATTTTTTTCTGCCATGACTTTCTGCTCTGTAGTGCATCCTGCCTAATACCTTTCAAGCTGTGTGCCAAGTCTCTGGCCTTTTGATTCAGTATCAGTCCCAAGGGGTGGGAAGTGCTTTTGTAAAGTGCCTTTCAACTCACAGGAAGCTGAGCAGCTGATGTGAGCTTTTGAGAAAGTCTGAAGGCCTGGCCATGCATACTTATCTCTGTCTGATTTGAGGAGCTTGGTGCACCAGATTGTGGAGGTAAGCTGATTTGTTTCTCATCTAGAAACAGGTGCTTGTTTAGAACAAAACCACTGACATAAAATGACTCCTTTTTAGTACCGTGAGCAATGTGGCAGCACCACTTGTCTGTATGTTGCTAGTAGAGATTGAAACCCAATAGGAATAAAAGCCTGAGCTCCAGTAATTCTAGATGTGATGGCTTGAAACCTTAGGGGACAATACGAGTTTCTCAGCTTTTATTCTTAAACCTTAAATACAAATGAAAAAGTTTCAAGCTTAATTTTTTCCCTGATATATATTCACATCTTTATGTGTTTCCCTGCTGTTTTATAGTACAGCATTCTGTAGCAGTAATTTCCTCTATGACATTAGTAAGCGCAGGAGGATTTAGCAATCACGCACACATATATATATATATAAAAAACTGCACACAAGTATAACAGAACCCAAAGATTTAGAATCCCATTCACAAATATTTAACTTACCTAAGTAATTAAGTTACAACAGAATACCGTTTTCCCTTTGAAAATTATTAAAAAGCACAAAATGGTAAAATGATCACTCAACATGGCTACCTTTCCAATAATTTATTAGAAAATCTCTTAGAGAAGTCATTTGTAATACATTATCAACAGATCAGGTTATGGCAACTTGCTACTCAGCACAGGACATAAATAAGGTTATCTTCATTTAATGGATCTCTGTCTTTAATATGTGGTTCCCTGAAAACTATAATCAAACATTGTGAGGAACTGAGAAGGATATAAATAGGAAAGTGGCCTCAGCAGAAGGTAGCAGGTATTTGGGCTTCCCCAGAGGAGCCCAAAGCTGCTGCTCTGTCCTTGAGAGCCTAGAGCTTCCCATTTTTGGTGGTGGTGGGTATATTTTGTGTCAGCATGTCACACAAGGCCATTCTGCCAGCTAGGATATGGGATACAATTCCCTGTGACCCTACCCTATTCCCAAGCCCCGTTCACTAATTCCTGGGCAACTGTGTGTTTGGGAAGCTAATGATGAAAGACCTGCTGCACCCTGCCTGCTATCAAGAAAGTAAGAAATGGGAAGTTTAGGTGGAGCGGCTCTAGGTCATGGCCTCAGCTCACTCACATGATGTTGGAATGTGTTGTTATGAACACAGAGGAACAAGAAAATCAAGGCAAATTGGGGATACCATTTGGGGCAATGAATAATTAATTGCTAATACATGTGTTTTTTTGTAGTGGAACGTCATAGAACAGTGTTCCACTAGCAAATACCAGGGGTTTAAGATGCCTCTTGTGTTTTTTTCTAGATCTTCTGGGGTGAAGGGAATGCTAATCTGCATGATTGCATTCTGCATGATTCTGCATTGGATAAGGGTAGATTGATTTTCTGGTTTGTATACAAATTTTAATGAAATTCGTGTTGTTTGCTAGCTTGGGGACATAAGGTGCCATTTTGTTGGTATTATAAGTCACTTCCTTCTTTTTCATACTTCAGTAAAACATTCTGGCATAGCTACAACATCCTGTTCCCTTGCAACTGAACAGACAACAAGTGCTTAAAGAAACAGAACATTATTAAACTCACAAATACAAACAAGTAAAGTTTGCAGATCCACTTATTTATAGAGAAAATATATTTTGTGTTTACATTTTGGTTTTGACATGTAGGAAATACAAGACTTCTTGGAAACTCAGAATGCAAAGGGAAAATAATAAACTAAACAGAACCCAAGTGCTTTTAATACCCAGTGATTTAAACATCAATTTGCTATCACTATTAAATCCTCCAGGTTGAGGAAAGGGAAATCACTGATAAATAGCTTTATAGAGTGACCTGCAGTGTTACATGGGGGCTAGTGAGCAGAGGGGATTTTTCTTTTTCTCTTTCATTAGAGCTGTTAAAGACTCTAGGAACCACTGAAAATGATACTGAGTTCTACAAATATCAAAAGAAAGGAGCAAAAGCCCTGCATTACTGTTTCCCCCAAATTATGAATGAACGAATCCTTTTCCTATCCTCCACGTTACATTGCAAAGTTTTAGGTAAGTACTCTTTTTTTTTTTTTTTTTTTTTTTTTTGTGATTTGAGTTGCCTGGAGTTTGCATGGCAACAGGACAGTATACCAGAAAGCATTCCCTCACTGTAATGACGGTAATTGTTGACTGTTCAGTGGAGTGCCCAGTGCAGCATGCATGCCTGGATGGACACTCCTTCTGTATCAAAGGCATCAGTACTTTGGAGATGTGTAAGAGGAAAAGGGAAGCAGTACTGAAAGCCTGAGGAGATAGTGTTGGTTTAACATACCAGTGAAAGTGAGGGCCACTGTAAGCTACAGAGCTGGAGCAACAAGATGAACTTGATCATTTTTAGCCCAACTGATCATGTGCTCTGTGACATCAAAGCAAAGTCAGCTCATTCACTTGGAGAGTGCCAGAGAGTTTGGAGACTCATTGCTTCCATCCAGTTGCAAAACTTCATTTAGCAACCTAAGACCTCCATCAGACATTCCTTGGAAAATGAAAACTTATTTGGGTGTGACACCAGACATCCTGGGAGCTACCCTAGCCTTTGAAAAAGGCTAGCAAGGAAGGCCAGGAACCATCAAAACTCTTAGTATTTTCACCTCCAAGTGCAAGAAACATTCCTTTGACCTTGCCTTCACTCACAGAGAGGCACGTGTACACTTAAAAGATGCCCACTAGAGGAACACACTACTACTGGTCATTCTTCTCTCTCACAGAAAACTGGGAGAACTAGAGGACATGACCAATGCTAACCAGCTGACTTAGCTGTAGAAGGTGTCTGGGTTCAAGTAACTATTCCCCCTCAATCAAAGGGCTCAAACATCGTCGTGATGAAGCAGTATGAAAAGCTGCTCAAGTGTCTTCCACATAGCTCCAGAAAGAAGCTCAAGCCACATATGAAACCGACCCTGTCTACTCTAACAAGCTAATCCTGGATCTTGCTGCAGAAAAGCAGGTTTCAGCTGGGGATATTAAATATATTAGAGAAAATTCCAGTTGTAAACAGTGACATGCTGCTAGGATATAGCAAGTTCTTCCTGGTGGGAGCTTGCCAGGTGGGGAAAACTTCCCCAGATGTACGATTTGCATGAGATGCTGCAAACCATGATAATTCTTGTTAAACTTTCACACATTATTTTATCTTCCAGCTTGAAGTGACTGTGAGAATGGGGTTATCCTTGCCACACATATATCTCAAACTGCATTAACTTTGTTTCACTGACTTTACCCAATGGCATATGAAGTAAACAAGATATAACTTTTATGGCCCTCCATGTAATCTTATCTTTCAGTGTCTTATATTCTAAGCCATCAAAAAGGGAGAAACTGCATACTCATATAATCAGTCCTATCCTATTTTATCCACTGTACTGTGTGCTACAATAATACCCTGTGAACCAAGTATGTATATTCCTTCTGCTACAGCTGGTAACAGTCAGAAAAGGGCCCTCTCCATTATGTTCCTACTTCCACAGCAAGAGTCGTCTTTGAGAGAGGATCCCCAGGGACATCTGGTTCTTTCTTCTGCATACCAGGGGTAGAAAGGATTTTTCAAGCAGAGATGCAGAGCTCTGCCTCTGATAGATGCTGGTGTCATCTTCAACTCCCCGTGCAACTGTTATGGCTGCTTAGTATGAACATTGCTAGGAGCTTGGTGTAGGAAGGCTGTGCATGGGAAACTTTGCAGAACAGCACAAGTAATTTTACTGGACCTACAAAGTCCAAAAGCAAAGCTATATATGCTTTGCTACTTTCTATCAGCTACTGTTTACATACAAAATGGAGATCAAAAAAACCCCACCATTCCTATAACCAATGACTTATCCTGCTCCTATGCTAAGCTTTGGTAATTTTACACATCAAAAAATGTTTGGTGGGAGGTCCACAATGCTTTATGACATATGTTTATGTGTTTATCTCTAACCCTTTTTGTCTAAGCTGCCCATCCCTAAAATTGCCCTAAAAGTCCTTTTTCTCCCTCTTTTTATTTAACCTTCTTTTGAATTTTTTTTTACCCTCTCCCTCAGTTAGGCTTGAACAATGCGATACATTTCATCATCATTGCATTTAAGCTCAAAAAGTTAATATATGTATACAGAAACAAACCTGACTAAGAAAAATGGAGTTACTATGGGAACATACATTACAATTGAATCTGCTGTGACATCTAAAGGACCTCTAGGAAATGCAAGAAGACATTCTTTCATCTCAGAATTGCTTGAGTTGCTCTTTACTTCTCCTTTTGGGGGACAGATTCTGCCTCAATAACTCCTTCTGATTTCACCAAGAATACTCAGTGAGTACACTGCTAAAATCTGGCACTAAGGGTCTGGTTTGGGTGGGGGTGTTGTTTTTCCTGATTCACACAAGCTGTGAATCAGGCCTCATGGGGTTTTTTGCAATTCAGAGGTTAAGTAAGTGAAGGATTTTTAAGGTTTGGATTTGAACTGTATTAATTTCTGCATTAATTCTGTGGGTAGAAAAACAGAAGTAACCAAAAAGAATTTCTGAAATTCATTGAAAAATGGCGGTGATTAAAAGCTCTACAATTTAAGACAAAATCCCTTACTAGAACATTAATGCATGATAAATACTCTCCACATGGGAAGGCAGAGATCTGCAAAATACATTAAAGCAACCAACATGAAGAACTCAGCAGGTGGGGAAGGGGAATCCTGATTTAGTATCTGTTCTTTTCTGAGCTGCTTGACTAGTCCTGATCCATCTCTCTCTCAGATACCACATAAAAGTTCACTGTCACCTAGACCTATGAGATTAAGTTTCTCTCTTCATCAGTACTAGCTCTTACATCAGTTTTAGACTGTGAAAGAATAAAGGAGGGAGGAGTGTTTAGGAGAAAGGAATTGTTTTACACAGAGTTAGGCTGCGATGCTCACTAAGGTGTAATTTTAACAAAAGGTAGTTACATTCAAAAGCCAGCAAGATTTTTAATATGAATAGTTGTTCAATGTTACAAGCAGAGGTGTGAATATAACTTTCTTGTAAGGGATTTTTTTTGGCCACAAAAAGATAAGGGGAAAAAAACCCCCACTCCTCGCACATCTTGTACTGATGAAGTGTTTCAATCTTTCAAAGAGAAAAATAACTACTTTATAATTTTTGAAATTCCTGAAGCAACATTTTTCAGTTTACTTACTTCACAAGAAAAAACAGAATTTTCATCATAAATTGAGATTAAATTCAGAGATTAATTCTGAGAAGACTTAATTGCAAAGGATTCACAAATTGAGTCATCAGAATCTTTGAAATTTCTAAATTTCCATTACCCCATTTTAGGAATAAGGATCGTACTGCTACATAGAAGATTTGATTCTTCCTGTTTTTTTAATCTCAATTTTGTACCCTGCAAAGCAATGTCCATTTAAGAATAAGAAAAATAGTAACATTAAAACCTTCCCTGTAACTATGATGATTGGAAGAAGTGTTTGATCTCCTGAGATTATTAGAGGAGCCTCATTCTCAAGGTTTTGAAAAATTACTGAATTACTGAATTATACATGTGAACTTTTTCTTACAGTCTTGGTTTCCTCAAGTAAAGATAGCCACAGTTTTACTCCCTGTTGTGCTGCTGGATCTAGTGTTAACTACAGTTCTGAAAAAAGTTGATGACCATGAAGATTTTCCTTTTATTTTGCAGAGGAGTCCTTTTACAGTAAGGTGTTCTATATGTATATGGTCTTTGTTTCTATATGGGTAATCCTTAAAATGCAAACTGTCAGCAAAAGTTAAACATGTGCAGGTCCCACAGCAGTCTGGCAGGGAAGTATTCAAAAGCCCACCGCGACGGTATATCCCAGATGATCTTTCCCTCTTTTCAGTGTTTAGTTCTAGTTAAATGCAATATAATTTTGTACCTTAAACAGTCTGTTCCTGGGTTGGGTCTGTCTGCTCCGGCACTGCAAACTGCCTTCAGCCTTCTGCAACCTCACTTCATTGATTTAACTGTCACCCCCATCTGTGCCGGGGTTTTCTTCTCCTTCCATTTCCTAAAGGCTTCACAAGGTGCTTGTTCTCAGAAAGCAAGGAAATAGAGGTTTGAGAAAAAAATGAAAAAGGAAATTACTGTTTCCAACAATGACCTCTCTGACAGGGTGTCTGCCTTTCCCAGCAGCCAGGTTCTCCCACAAGTAAAAAGGTTTCCAATGTGTTTGGACTGACATAAGAGGGAAAGCAGTCCTAGGTTTTTCAGTTGTTTTTTTTCCCCCCAACTATTGCTGTGTAACATCTCCGTTGTCTTGACCACATCCCTAAGCACTGACCCAGGCTCCCACTGGTGTTTCCAGAGGCAGACTGCATCTATTCCCTGTTATTATTAGGGTTAGAAACACACATTTACCTACAGACTCCAGACATGATGGCTATCAATGTGTATGTCAGTAGCTATTTTCATCTGCAGGATACTAAAAGTATTCACGATCTGCCCAAGCAGAAAGACTGGCCTAGTTTTCCCCTCTGATCACCAGAATAAAGAATGTAAAGAAAAAGCCCTGAAACACATTCTTAACTGTTTTCCTATGGATGCCACTAGCAAGTGATGGAAGTTGTTTGTATAACTGTTGTCCCTGATTGCAGTAACACAAACCCCAGTGTTTCAGGCAAAATACTACGAAATTACAGCACAAACAGGGAAATGTTCATTTTTTTTCATTATTGCCTCTCTCCATTTCAGTGATAATGTATTAGCCTGAAAAAGCTGTCATCCATTGGCCTAACAGAACCACATGCGTGTCTTACATCATCAGTTGGATCAAATCACACTTATCTTCTCCTTCTCCTACTCCTCCAGGCCTGCATCTTTAGAAGTTCTGAAGTGCAAAGAGGCTAAGAGAACATCTCCGCTCCAATGATGTTGCTCAAACCTAACCTTGACCACACAGCAGTGGAGGCAAGATAAAAACTTCAGAGCATGAGAGAGGTGAGTGGAAATCTGCTACCCCTTCACACAGACTGAAACGTTAGCGTTCACTTGTGGTGTAGACACACTGGGTGTGCCATGCCCAGTCCAAATACCACCATACCATCACATATCTCCTGAATCCTCACAGTAAAGTTGTGTGGCTGCAAAGTTATGGGAAGCAAGGCTTCGTATTTCCTCCAACAGGAGCTGATGGAACATGTAGGTAACCTGAATTGTGGCTGTCCTAACCCAGTCTGATCTCAAATCCAACCTGCAGAAGATGTGCAAAGACAGTCTGCCTAGCACTCTTGGCTTTCACAGACACCAGACAGCAGCTACATAGCCATAGACTTTAATGTGGAGAGCCTTAGTTACTTCTGCATTAGTCCTAAGGATCCCCCGGATTTATTAGGCTGATTCTCTAGCCTTCCCATAGAAAAAATGAATTAATTCCTTCCTACCACAGTCTCCTTGCATTGATCTAATCAAATCAGGGATGGACTGTCCCCAGAAGATAAAATAAAACAAAGTAAGACAATATGCAAAAGGCCAAAGAAGTTACGAGGTGAAACCAGTTATTTCACAAACTGTTGTGGACATACAAAACTAGACAGATGATTAAACCAATGACAAAAGAAGTAAGCTTTCTCTCTAACATATTTCAAGTTTGCTTGTAAGCTTAATTACAGTAAGCAGTAACAAATAGAAGGTAAGGAAATATTTTCATCTTTAGAGAGAGAATAATTCAGTCATGACAGACCTCATGTCCAGTAATTCTAGATATGTCATACATCTGCTTTCTTCTGCTTCTGTCCTTTGGTGCAGGGCAGCTCTCCTGGGCCTTACCTTGAGGAATTAAATGGAAGACCCAAGGCTCAACCTCTACCCACCCCTCCCATGACCCAGTTTAGCATATGGACCTTGGTAGAGTTGCGCCCTCAGCAAGTGCATCTTTGCTTTCTCTGACTGTTTGAGCTTAATAAATATTGTGCAAGTCCTTCAGGGCAATATCTTGTTTTTTTTAGAAGAAAGCTTATTGGCCCAACAGTGGCCTAGGATCCTGAAGTTACCAACTGGACAACTCTGGACAAGTCATCTCTTTTCCACTTTACTTCAGTTTTCCCATTTTGAAATGGGTTTGAAACAAAACACCTGTGTTACAAGACACTTGTGTTACAACATATTTTAAGTGTGTAAAGTGACAAAGCTGGTAGTATGTGATCATACATTTATATAAAAGCAGGTTGTGTACTTAATCCCCATTACAACCTTGGGAGCCAAAAGCTGTGCGTACCACTAAATATTAATCTGCATCTGTAAAATTCCTTGCTTTACTCCAGAGTTAATTCTTTGCAATTATGGCATAGATTTTTCTTCCTATTCAAGGTATTTCCATGGACATCTTTCATGCACCTGTTTGAACAACAATAAAGTCTTTATTAGTCAAAGTCACTTAATACTAATGGGTAAAAACAAGACAATTTGACTTGTAAGAAATGCAAAATAGAGCCAATTTGCCATAATTGAGCTTTTTTACAAATTGCAATTATCTCTTGCTTACTTGGTGAAGAAATGTCATCAGCTTTGAGCACACTCAAAACAAACAAACAAAAAATTCTGACCTGCATAAGCAGCACAAAAGGGCATAGGAGAAATATGGTGGTTTCTCACAAGGCCGTGGTAGCAGTGGGCAATGGCAGCGATATGGAGTTTTCACAAGTGCCATATCAAAAGAGCATCCTGCTGCAAGTATTTCCTCATCAAGGTTAGCTATTTCAAGGGCCAGTGCAGGCAGGGGGAAATTTCTCCCCCCAAACTCTATCCCTGATAAACTGATTTAAGCTCTTTATGAGGTGTGGACTATCCCTGGAGGACTTCATCCATGGTAGTAGCTGTAGCTCAAGATGGTGCTGAGGGCCTCTGAGATTCCTCCCTGTCCAAGCATTTGGGATTCCTTTGTCCAGCATAGAAGAAAGCTTCCTTCTGTTTTCTCCTGAACACCTAATGCAGCGGAGAGCTGCTCTGCTCTGGCACTGCTGAAGAATGGGACTGGTCCAGCTGAGGAGTTCTGCCTCTAGCTCTCCTCTTCCCCATGCCGAAACAGGGACACCTTGCTGTGGTGGGTTGACCTTTGCTGGCTGCCAGATGCCCACCAAGCTGCTCTCTCATTCTCCTTCCTCAACTGGACAGGGGGAGAAAATAAGATGAAAAGCCTGTGAGTCAAGATAAGGACAGGGAGATCACTCAGCACTTACCATCATGGGTAAAAGAGAATTAATGTGGGGAAATTTATATAATTTATTGCCAATCAAATCAGACTATGACAATAAGAAATAAGAACAAATCTAAAACCACCTTCCCTCCATCCCTCCCTTCTTCCCAGGCTCAACTTCACTCCTCACTTCTCTAACTCCTCCCCCCAAGCAGTGCAGGGGGGCAAGGAATGGGAAAGCAGTCAGTTTATCATGCTTTGTCTCTGCCACTTCTTCCTCCTCACACTCTTCCCCTGCCCCAGTGTGGGGTCCTTTCCATGGGCAGCAGCGCTTCACGAGCTGCATCAGCATGGGTCCTTTGGACGGAGTGCAGTCCCTCAGGAATGGACTGCTTCAGCATGGGTTCCCCATGGGGTCACAGCTCCTGCCAGAAGCTTGCTCCAGCGCAGGCTCTCCATGGAGTCACAGCTTCCTTCAGGGCACATCCACCTGCTCTGGCATGGGGTCCTCCATGGGCTGCAAGGAGGACAACCTGCATCATCAGGGTCTTCACCACAGGATGCTCTGATACCTGGAGTACCTCCTCCTCCTCCATCTTCACTGACCTTGTTGTCTGCATAGTTGTTTCTCTCACTCCTCTCTCCCAGCTGCTGTTGTGCAGCAGCTTTTACCCTTTCTTAAATATGTTATCACAGAGGTGCTAGCACCATTGCTGATGGACTCTGCTTTGGCCAGCAGCGGGTCCATCTTGGAGCCCGCTGGCACTGGCTCTGTCCAATATGGGGGCAGCTTCTGACATCTTCTCACAGAACCCATCCCTGTAGCTCCTCTCCCCTCCCGCTACCAAAACCTTGCCACATAAACCCAATGCACATTCCCAGAGCAGCTGTAGAGATGAATTAACACGTGGAGATGGGAGTCCAGTGAGTCTGGGCTGGTCCAAGCCACGTTTAGGGTGGGACACAAGACAAATGTCACAGATACAGCAATTGTGTCGGTGTCTAAATTAATTGGTTATTGGTGAATTGAGGGTCAGGACTGGGACAGAATAAGTCAGGTTGAAGAAGACGACAGTAAAGGCATCCAAGTTGGCTTGATCTGAATGGCCTTGGGTCTGGAAGCAATTGAGCTGCCTTCTCAAAATGCAGCCCTGAAGTTCCCTCAGTGAGGCAGGGACCACCTGCAGCTGGAAAGCCTGTACAACACCAGCACAGCTTCCAATACTTCGATACTTACCTGCAGTTCAGGTCAACGTCTGTACAACAGGATGCCAGGCGATCGCATGTGACCTCCAAATAGATACCCATCTCTCAGCTAGCAGGACATATGATTGTGAAATAAGGCAGATGTTCTGCACATGGCTGTGTGGCTGCACAGGCAGATAGATGCACTAGCTAGCCACATGATCCCTAGATGTATGGTGGTGTGAGCACAAATGTGCATTCCCACTACTGCTCCTTTGAGAGTTGCAACTAAGCTTGCTAACTGGTTTGAAATCAATGGGAATTTTTATCGAGGAAGCGTCAGACCCTGAGCATCAAATATTTCCTACATTGTGTTATTTTCTGTACATAATATTAATTCACTGTTTCATGGAAGTTCTGTGTACCAATGCAATGGGTTGGATTCTCTCCGCTGCTAATGTGGTATTGAAGACTCGTTACAATCCCTTGATGTTATTTCATCCTTGATAGATACTTTATGAGTTATTTCAGTTTTCTAATGCTCTATCAGCATAAAGAGAACTTTCTTTCGCTATCTGGGCTTCTTCCCTTCAGATCCCTACCAAAGCAATCCTGTACTCAATACATCATTAATACACGTTGCATGTGTGAAAAATAAAAAAAGCAAACACCCCCCACCCCCAAACCTACAGCCATTTCTAATGAGTGTCTCAATAATCTTACGTGGTTACATTTTTATGGAAGGTTGTAGAACATTTATTGTTACCAAGAATGTAAGAATTGATGTCTGTTTGTGTTTGGAGAAGCATTTTTCTGGGCACATGCCAAGCTATCTTCAATTTCTATAAAAGCAGTGAAAATTGCTACAATCACGATTGCCTGATTGTGGTCCATTATAATGGAATTAACATAAACCATCTAGAGAAGCATTTCAAAGCAGTACATTTTTATACAATAATCTGATTTGCAGCTATCACTAGCTGACGAAAAACTACACGAAGATTAACATGACACCCTGTGTTAGTACAGAGATAAACACTCCCATGCTCTGACTGGGAACAGTCAGCTAAATGCTTTTGTCTCAATGCATTCCTTCCTGTAGGAAGCCAAGAAAGCAATGAGGACTGAGCTCAGTGGAACACACTGTCCCATGACTGAAGTCAGTGAAAATTAATTTGTTATCACAGATCGGATCCACATCTAGCACAAATGATAATTTCTTTTGAAACGGTATAGACTATTTTTTTAAAGGTGAAGTCATGAGGTGTTTCAAGGAACCATGTTTATGAAAGCTTTCAGTCTGTGCTTCTCATGCTAGTTTTGGATTTCACAGCCTGTTAAAATGTAAAATATCACTTTCCCTGTCTCCTTTAGCTCATTCCTCTACCACATCTAGGGTCTATAAAGGCAATCTGGTAAAAAGCCTACAAACCTCAGGCTCAGCATTACAACTAATCACATCAGAGCATGCAGGAAGTCAGCCCACAACATAGCCTAACTGCCTGAAACAGCACACAGCAAGCTTTCTACTGCATAACAAAGATGCCCAAGAATCATACCTTGGGGAAAAAAAATAAAAAAAAATTGGAAGATAGTAGCAATGCCAAGATTTCAAAAAAAAGGAGCAACATTTCTATAATTACTTATCTGATTTGCTTGCCTCACATATTCATCTGCTCCCTAAAGTCCCTACATCCATCATCTAGTGACCAGCAACAGACTCCAAACCTCTGCGTAACTGTCACCTGATCCACGTGGTGCCTGATACTCTAGGGTTCTGCCTGTATGCAGGAGAGAACCCTCCCACAGGGCAATGCTGCACTAGAGTCAGTGATCTGGACCAGTCCCTGAGCCACACCAAAAGCCTGGAGACCTTGAAACTAGAGGGAGAAGGATCCTTCCTGTTCTGCATTTTATCCAGAGACTTTCACTTAAACCGCAGACTGTTCCTGGAACGAGGACCAGAGCTAGGCTTCATCCCTCCCAGGTTAACGTCCTCACCCTGTGTGTTCCTGGTTGCTTGATCTTTGCTTCTCTGGTTCCCAAAATGATAGCCTCGCAGGACAAATATTCCTCAAAGATTAAAATTGCATCAGGGCCACTGCAGTTGATAGCTGTTTTGAAGGCAAAGATCTTCACTCCAAAAGCTTTTTGTGACTCCAGGAAACTGTCATATGCTAGAAACTGGCAGAACTGGAATCCCTTCTTTGAAGTATTGTGATGTAACATCTGCCATATCGATGGGTGGCAAGAGCAATCGTTTTCCAAGCAGACACTCAATGAAGAAGAGAACACCAAGAGCCAGAGCCACATGAAGTGACAGACTTTAACTTCAGCACACTCCTGATTTAATGCAAACACATTCCCTGTTTCTGGCTGTCATCAATTCTTGTGGGAACAGGCTGGTATTATAGACACAGCATATAAAATCACATGCCTTGCCACAGCGGCTAGAAAGATAACACATCATCAGCATATCAGAGAAATTCATCAACACACAGGATCGCAGACATGTTGTTTACATTCAGGGCAACTCGGCACTGAGTCACTGCAAGTGTGGTGAATGAGGGCGAAGATAAGCAGTGCCAGAAATAGATGGATTTGCCTCAACAGGCAAAATATCAATTGTGCAGTGTCAGTGGGGAGAAATGAGATTATGAGCAGATATGCAATTTAAAGTGAAAATAAATTATTTATCAAGCCTAAGAAGGCTTGGTATACTCTGTTACTCATGGTTTCGAATTACCAAACGGTTAATTTAGTGTTGTTTTGTTGTGTGCGGGTAGCTCTGCTACTGGCTCAGTGGCTCTTTCTTTTAGGGCTGAAGGAGAGATTTTCAAAAGAATACATTTCCATGTGCCTCAGAAAACAGCCAGATATTAAAAACTTTTTTGTAGATATGCTTGGCAGAAACTGCTTTGAAAAAAATTGACCTGTGATATTTTTCAGTACTTTTGAACATATTACTGATATGATAGAGTGAAATGCTTCTGTATATTTATATAATTATGGAAAAAACCCCTACAGAATTGTCATTTTAGGGCAGTCTCAGAGTTGGTAGTGCATGCCTCTTTCCTTCTTTGGAGGACACCTACCTCCTGGTCATCCACACAGGACCTTACTTTAGTCTTTTTTCTCCTCTTCTATCAGACACAGTTGTTTTAAATAGAGAAATAAACACATTACCCTTAAAAATGCCAAAATAAACTTTGGTTTAAAAATTATTTCTACTTTATTTTGCACAGGAAGAATCCAGCAAACCTGAGACAAATTTTGGAATTTTTTCAGTATTGCCAAATACATTTTTTTTTTTTAAATGAAAATCAGCTGAAAAACTGAGCCCAGATCTGGCATTTAAGTACTCTGCTGGATTGGAGCCAAGATAGTATAATGCTGAAGGTCACACACAAAGGGGCAATACTGGAGCTGAGTAAGAAACCAGATTCATCCCGGTTGTCTGAATGCATGGACTTCCCTAAAACACTCCCTTTTGTCAAGTGCCTTTGCAGAGAGATAGGCAGTCAGGCTACATTTCAGTCTTACTGAAAGCCTGGACACAGCAATCATGAAGATGGGGAGCAGGGAAAGCCAGAAGACAGCAAGGTTGCCTACAGCAAGGTAATGGAGGCAAGAACTAGCACCCAGACTCCTTTGTCAGTTTTTACCATGAGCTCTTCACAGAAATTCCTAATTCAGAGCTTAATTGTGGTTAAAGCAGTTAGGGTTAGGGTTATATGTGACAGGAACAGTATTGAGCATATAGCAGTGGCTCCCTAAGATGCGACCAGTGGCTTGTGCTCCAGGGGCCATGTGGTGCTCAGTAAGGGAAGGTTTCAGGCTGGCTGGACACCAGGAGCACATGTTGCTGCTCAGCTATAGCCACACATTTTCACATATAGAAATTTGGACATCTGTTTTCAACAATGTGGCCAGTTAAAGAAGAAGTTGAACTCCCCTGATGTCTTGCTGATGTTATCAACAGAGAGAAGCCAAGTGATATTCCATGTTTTGATACATCCAGGAGGCTTGGAGCTCTGGAGATTGAACCAGATATGGTGCAAAGATAAAATTATCTCAAGCTTATAGTCCTGATTACACTTTTGCTTGTGATTTGGGAGATAAATAATAGTTATCTGTCATACCCTTCGAAATGTAGAAAGAAAAAAGGGCTTGTAAGGAGCCCTAAGGTGTCATGGTACATTCTGGAAAGATTGGTCTTTGTTGATACGTGTGTGTCCTTATCCACTATTCCAGCTCTTCTCATTGTAGTGCTCTGTTCAGAATTAGAACAGCAAGTTATTGTTTGTATTAGCTGTCCCTCAACTACTCAACTATCAAGGCAATATGTTTTATGCAGTTCTAATCTAAACCAAGCCTTTACTACCTTTAGAGTATCCAATCTCCCTATAGTGCCACTCTATATCACTTTCTGAAGGACTTATAGATTTAAAAGCAGAACGATGTTGCACTGTGGATTCCTGTTGGTCAGTACTTCTAGTGAAAGACTTACGTACTGTGAAGCAGGTATAAAACAATTATTTAACAGTTCATACTATCTTACATTCATGACAGAGATGAAACAAAGTAATCACTGTTGTCAAACTAGATGCTTGAATTTAGAAGGCAACATCTATTTTAGTAACCTTAAAAATTAGTGCTTCAAGGAACTGATCACCTTACTGAAATCAATGGAGCAGAGTTTGTTCTGCATGCAGAAACCTATGATATTTCTAGAGAAGATAATACAGGTGCACTAGCTTGGGAAAGACTACCTGATTTAAAAAGACACCATACAGCTTTTCCTATTAGACCAGCAGTTACACACTGTCTAGGTGTGAATGTCAAATCCTACCTGAGGTCAAGGCTGCAGTCTCTAAGGCACTCAAAAACACATACGGAAAGAAAATCCTTGCCCTCAATAGATCCTGTTCAAAGCTAAGAGTTGAAATCTGTTGCCTAAGGTTTGACAGCTGCCAAGCATAGGATCTGGTCCTCACAAATGTATGTGCCTGCACTGCTAGGTACTAAACATAAAACTAAAAAAAACATTTTTGAAAGAATTTGTGCCAGCTGATCCTCCCTTACAACCACTTGATCTGAGCCAAAATACATAAACGACCTTTTTTCATGTAACTACCTCTTCCTTTGTAACTTTACAATGCTAGCATCTATATTCAGAAAGCCCTAGTACATGAAGTGTATATGCTTTTTTAACTGGGGAGAGCTTCCTGAATTGGTGCCTGAAGTAGGCAAGTTGGAAGGTAATGTTAGGGGAAACGTGGTCTTTACTGGAGTCTCCCAGAGTTGCCATGGCAGTGAAGTGGGTGAATAGCATTGTTGGTGCTGGCTTACCACTGTGACAGCAATAAGAATAGAGAACACTGTTCTAGAGAAAGAGAAACGTCAGATGCCTCTGAACATACACAGGGCTGCAAAGATGGCGTGTACCAACATGGGCTTGTCCATACAGACGGCTGTCCTCCCATTTCCTTAGGAGCTGGCACCACTGAAGTTAAAGGGAGCTAAAGCTTAGGTGTTAGCACACACACAACATGGAGCCAATCTGCCACTGACAGAGACTGTGGTGGAAACCAGGGTAAGACAACCTTGTAGGGCTCATGTTCAACTGATGGGAGTTACCAATTGTTTCTGGTGTAGGTAAGGCTACAGCTACACTGAGAAGAAGTTGTTGGCTCGCAAAGCAAATATACCTTGTGCCTATGCTGCCCTTGTATGCAGTCTTAAGGCAGTTCAAGCTCAGGATGCCCTTGTGGCAGGTGATGCCGGGGTCCTTCAAGGGCTTCAGGCTGTCTTATTGCTCAACTGTTGGGATAAGTCATTGTTGCTGGACTAAGCACAGAGCTCCAATATAAACCTAAAATGAGATCAAAGTGTTCTTGAATACATACATGGCTGTCCAGTGACACCAACTCCATTTCTAGACAGGGTGTTTAATTTGGTAGCATGCTTGACCTGAAGCTTGACCTGTCTCCCAGGACTGTGCAGTACAGAGCTTAGTGGTCCAGAGGAGTCAGTTCTGATCCAGGCTCTGAGCCTGACTTTAAGCAGCTCTGTTACTCTCTGCTGCGTGTCTTGCCCACTTAAATGAGCAGATTCTCAGGCTCAGTACTCTATCTGCAAAGTTCAGATCATGACTACTTCATCTAGGCACATGGATTTGGTAAGAATCTGACCATTCTCAAAGTCAATAGGATTTCTACAGACTTCAGCATGGTCCTTCTCACCATTGCTGCGTAAGTACTGCGTTCAGCTCTGGGGCCCCCAACATAGGAAGGACGTGAACCTGTTGGAGTGAGTGCAGAGAATAGACATGAAGATGATCAGAGGGCTGCAGCACCTCTCCTATGAGGACAGGCTGAGACAGTTGGGGTTGTTCAGCCTGGAGAAGAGAAGGGTCCGGGGAGACCTTATGGCAGCCTTCCAGTAACTAAAGGCAGCCTACAAGAAAGCGAAAGAGGGACTTTTTACAAGGGCATGTAGTGATAGGACAAGGGGTAATGGCTTTAAAGTGAAAGAGGGTAGATTTAGATTAGATGTAAGGAGGAAGTTCTTTACTGTGAGGGTGGTGGGGCACTGGAACAGGTTGCCCAGAGAGGTTGTGGAAGCCCCATCCCGGGAAGTGTTCAAGTTGGATGGGGCTTTGAGCATATGGTCTAGTAGAAGGTATCCCTGCCCATGGCAGGGGGATTGGAAATAGATGATCTTTGAAGGTCCCTTCCAACACAAACCATTCTATGATTCTATGATTGCTGGATGGCAGGGATAAGTGTTAGGGCCTAAGTGTTGGGGCCAGGGAATAGCAGAACAAGTGGGTAGGAGGAAGGACTGCTGTAAGGGAGAAAAAATAAAGGAAGAAAGTTTGTTCATGGACAAATAAAGGCAGAGAGATGTCTGGGAGTTGAATTTTTTGTCTCATCTCTGGATAATGCTACTATTCTCTCCTGGAGCACACACTTATTTTTGTTGTCAAACAACCCTTAGCAAGTGTTATCCTGGAGTTGGAAAATTCTATTAGGAGCTGTGCACCTGTTCTCCCATTTCTATCGCCAAAATCTACTGACAGTTTCTTTCAGGTGCCAGAATACATCAAACCCCATCCGTAAGATACGTCAGCTCATACTGGCAGGGAGCGAGAGATTGGCATAAGACATGATTTGGAATTACTTTAAAGATTTTGGCATGCCATTCCTTTACATTCCACTTGTAATTAATTATGTCCAAGCCTACCAGATGTGATGTGGAGTACACTTTAGAAGGGTAGCATCGGCTTTTCTCTTGGCATATTTACATTAAAATTAAGGACTTCCCTTTTTTAAAGAGGAAAGAAGAAGATTGTTTGGGCCACAAATGATGTAGAGTCTTTTTCAAAATGTGATATTCCCAAATGTGTAGTCAAACAGCAAGAGCAGTTATCACAGTAACACAGTTCAGATTCTGTTTCCCCAATTGGATGATGAAATAACAATTATTCTCATGTTGGGATGGTTACCAAGTCAAACGCATTTATTTAAAAACCTGCTGTTCATGAACAACCATATAGGGTTGATCTATGACTGAGAAGCAGATCAACAGGCATGTGAACAAGATCAAAGCAAAATTTTATTCTCAATTTTTCAAAATATCCCCAACAATTCTCTGCATCAATCCACCAGTAGCAGTTGATCCCAAAACAGAAGCTTCAAATGAGAGTCTCAAAATAATTTCCTACCATTAGTCAGCCTCTTAAAGCTAGTTGTAAAACTTTTTTTGACTTCAATCAGATTTAGGCCATTCATAAAAACATTTCAGAATGATCTTGGGAGACACCTCTGCGGACAGAGGTGGAAGTTCGCTCTGGACTCATCCTGAAGGCCACTTTTAGTTGTGTGTGGTCACAATTCAACTCAGAGAACTGCAGTCAGCAAGCTGTGAATTTACCTCTACACTGTAAGTTATGCTTTATCAGTACATGAGCCTAAGAGCAACCTAGGTTCCGGCAGACTTAGGCCTAGAGAATTTGAGATGCCCACACTATCTGGCTGGATCTATATCCTAAATACCATAATGAATGAGACAACAACTGAAATAAAAATTTCTGAAACATGTTATATTTTCTTAAAGGCCCCACATCCTTCACAGAGACACAAAAACACCCATGAATATGACTTTTTAACAGAGAGGGCAGAACTTGTGTCCAAGTGCCAGAATTTTCCAAAGGACTTGGCTTACCATGCGAGTCCTAAACTTTTTGTCCCTAAGATGAGATGAAGTCCAACTTTGAACTACCTCAAGGAAGATAAGAAATGGTAGAGAAGGAGGTATTACGTTTGCAAGCTCAGATTTTCCACAGAGTCATTCCTTAGGGGAATGATGTGTTTGATAAAAAAAATACAATGATTTTTAGGAAAAATTTTGAGCCAACCCAACATAGCTGTCTTGGGGTAGGAAATTATGGGATAGATGCTTCCAGATGAACTGAGAAAAGCCAGTATGATTGGAAAGGTTGATGACTTTTTAAAATGCAGTTCCTTCCCTCCGGCCCCTGCATGAATAATGAGTCCCAAATATATTTAAAGGCATTAAAAATGCCTCCAAATGCAGAGGGGCCTCTTGGCCTGAATTCCAGCAACAGATATCTAAGTACTTCAGAAAATCCCAGCTGGTACATACTGCAGAGTTTCAGAAGCCCAAAGTCTTCATGAAGTTCACTCTAATAATTTCAGATATCTTATGCTCCCCTCAATAATGAAGTCTATGTCCATCAATGCATCACCTTCACAGCAACTCATCATCAATTATAGTGCGCCCTGCTGCATTATCTTACATTCCTGCACTTAGTTCTCCCTTACTTGCTTGATGTTAATATCACAGTCACAGAATAACTCAAGCTGGAAGGGACCTCTGGAGAACTCGAGTTCAAACTTGCTCAAAGCAGGGCTCCATTAAATGAGAGTTTGCAGGGTCTTGGCCAGCCGAGTTTCAAAACTCTCCAAGGATGAAGACTCCACCGCCTGCTCCAGTGCTCAGCTGCTCTCACTGCAAGGACCTTTTTGTTACATCTAGTAATAACTAGCCTGTGCTGCAATGTGTAAGCATTGCTTCTTGTCCTTATGCTGTGCACCTCCAAGAAGCGTTTAGCTTCATCTTCTCTGTGAAGTGAAAACTGAGCATTTATCTGGTCAGAATAGCTACCCCTTCCCTTCTACGTGTCTTCACTTTCATGCTTTCACAGACATTTTGAAAATTAAGGTGATTGCATGTTATTTTTAACACTCAACATAGTAGTGACACTGCAGAAAGACACTCTTCTCCCTTAGCAGCAAATCTAAACACAAGGGGGTTTTACCACACTTATCACAAGGAGAGCTTTTATTTCTTAATGGGAGCACAATTCACTTTAAAGAATTATTTGAAGGCTTCCATTTCACAGTAGACATATGCTTAAACATAAATATACACATAAAAATAAACATTCATGCTGACACAACTGGGTTTTCAATATATCCTATTAAATCTAAGCATGTGCTTAACTTTTACCTGACCAGGAGCAGCCTCCTAAATTTTTATTTTTTGCTTCTAACTACAAAGGCTTCTTGTAACTCAGTTCCTAAGAACCAAATGGAAATCTCTCAGAAGTGACCTGATTTTGCTAGGGTTGGAATATCCTGCACCACCCACAGCCCCTCTGCTTTTCTGAAAAACATATCTTGAGTCATGAATGTGTATGAACAAGAAAGCACAGCTAAGGCTTATGGCCTTACACTTCATGTCTTCATGCCTTTTTTTTTCCTAATGTTTAAAACCTTGTAGCCCTCAGTACGATCTTAATGTTGGCAAGGGAGGAACAGTCTCATGAGTTTGAGAACAAAGTTTTCATCAAAACCCCTCAGCAAAACTGTCAATTTGAAATGTGCTTATGATGAGAAAATTGTTTTGTTTTGTTTTTTTAGTACTTTGGCATTCTAGGAAACCGTTTCCATGCTGAATGTACAGTGGAATCAGGTGGCAGCTATGAATGACAAGATTTAGAGGTGCAGCTCAAGTCATATCAAGGCAATGGTGTGTGAGCTTGGGATCAGCTGGCAAAAAACTGGACTTCACATCCTGAGGAGACTCCTCCTTTATCCCACTTTACTCACAGAGTAGCCAACTTGAAAGGTTTTATATAAAGCCTACTGTATAAAGACCTTTTCACGCTGCTATCATCAAAACAAACTATTTTTGCAGCTACTATAGGAGAGTGAATTAAAAGGTATTGCAGAACTCGCTCTTTCAATTTACATGTAGAGAAAATAGTCTTAGAAGGCATTAAAGTGGTTATCAATATGAATTATATGGACCGTATTTACATTAAATCAGGTTAACTGTAGTCACACATACACAATTTCATATATGACTCCCTGTCTAGGGTTCTTACATATTAGAAATTATCTTAGGAGAGGAGCAATATGTCACACATAGCCTACTTTCCATCAAATGGGCAGCTGGACATACAGACAAGAAAGGATATTTAGTGTGCTCCAGCCAAAGCCACAGTCTGGAAAACCAGGGGACCAAGACCCCACACATAGTCCTTGCAAAACACCCAAGGGATTTAGTGCTTTTCTGCACCCTCTGAAGCTGTTTTTCTGAAGTATAGCTGTCTCCTAGTTCTAAGGGCTAAAAGCCTCAGCTGCACATACATTACCATGGTCCAAGAGAGTTTTCAAAAAGAAGGAGTCTCGCTTGGTAGATATGTTTTCTGGACAGCAGTTGTAAGAGAGAGTTGAGAAAAGAGTCCTGCTCTAGAATTCTAAATGCATTCTTAAATATCTTTGAGTGCAATAACAATACGCATGGTCTTGGTGCTTTTCACTACATCTGCAGTGGCATCGGACATTATGAGAAACTTTTGGAGCTTCTCAGAGTGGGAGTGAGGTGGATGCTCAAAATTTATAGCTTCACATACGGAACAGTGTGGAACAGTGTTTAGAGAATCATTTCCTTACACCAAGAAGGGCCTGCTTAAATTTCAAACTCTGATTTCTGAAGAGGAAAAGAAGTAATGTTAAAGTTGACTTAGTCCTTCACCTCAGTTTTAAAAAAAAAAAAAGAAAAAAAAAAAGGTGACATCATTAAGCACCAGAGAATAGTTCAGAAGCATAAGAAGCTTTTAGTATATGAGCTAAGAACTGAAACCAAATGATATTTTGTACCATTTATGACAAACAGGCCACACAGAGAAGTAATTTCAGGAACTTAAGTAGAAGGTGAGAATATGTTCAAATGATGAGGTAAGGTGCAATATTAAAGAGTGACCATTTTTGAATGAGTGCAGTAGGAATATTAAGTGATTACTTGAGACCCAATACATTGAAAGAGATGTGCAGGAAGAAGAATTTCCTTGCTATTTGTCCATTTAATCTGTTTCTTGCTTGTATTCTCAACTTGGGCTGTGGTGCTTTGGATGTTAGTTTTGATTGTTTTTTTCCTAACTAAAATCATAAACTTCCATAGGAAAAAAAAACCAAACCCACTGTTAGTGAGCTACAGACTCGTATGTCTGGATTTTTTTTTTAAATAGAACATGAAATTTTAATCAAGGTGACAAAGAGAAATCAGACTATCAACATACAAAAGATAAAGGAGAATAAGATTACATTTCTGTAATGCTTTTATATGGATATCAAATGCAGCCCACGTCAATACTACTTTGGGGGCTTTTGTTTTGGTACATATTTATTGTTCAGCACCTCCATTTGATCCAGAGTTCTGAGCAGTGTGGAGCCCAGGGACAGTGTAATATTGAAACAGCTGACTCGGCTGCTATCTGACATCATGAATAGAAAGCTAGTTCTTCCCCCTTCACCTCCAGCCCCCAACTTCAAACAGACTGACTGGCTTCAAAACTGTCCTCAGATTTTGCTGTAGATCATAAATAAATCAGTTACTAGACCTGATCCTCACCTGGAATGAACTGGGCTAGCCAGACTGAAGGACATTTGATTTGCAGACAACTGAAAGTCTGGCCTTTTCTGCTTAAAAGTGAGGAAAGATGTGTCCTCTTCCCAAAAGGGAAAACCAGCAAATTAAGATGTAACCACCAGGCTGACTGAAATATTATGTCTTGGAAAGCTACAAGAGCTTTGGAGCCTCAAACCCACTAAAATTAATTTTCCCTTTGTTTTAAACAGTTGGATGGTATTCAAAGTTTTAAGTTAAAATATTTTCAATACTGAGCTCTGATATGACCCAGGCTCCTTTGGGAAGTGCTTGTGTCTTCTTTTAGAGTCTATATCCTGTTCTGGAACTGAAAACTAGTGGATACAGTCACAGTTGTAGGCCAGCCCCCCTTTGAGTCTCAGTTTTCCTGAGTGGCAGATCCAATAAAATAAGGCAAGTTCTTTGCCCTGCACAGGCACTCTCATTTTCCCCCGGTGTGTTTTGGGTTGGATACTCGTGCAGGATTTCTACACTAAGAACAGTCCTAGGAACCCCACCAACTGCTCCTCTACCTGCTAGGTGCCAGTGGCAGCAATGTGTCTTCAAGAGCACTAAGTTAGGAGAAAAATAAGAAACAGGAGGAGGGGTCAGATAGAAAAATTCTACTCAAGAAATATGTGTACACATGTGGATAGAGCAGCCTTTCCAAAGTGTTAGCATAATGCACTGATTTGTTAGTGCCTTCTCTGAAGTGCTGTGATCAAGGCATCAATTCATGTAATCACTCAAAACATACACCACTACTTTATCTTTGGAAGATGCATACTCCCCTGGGAATCCCTTATTTTGTGCTGTTAATTATTGTTAATGATGATCTTGAATGCAAGTGCAGATGACTGTCCCTTTATACAATTTCTTTCTTTGTATCCTTTTTTTGGAAGCTGCCAGAAGCATTTGGTTAGGAATTGATACATATTCCAATACTGATCAAACACAGCTTTGATTTCCCTTTGTTCCTGCTTTCTCTCTATCACTGGTTCAGTTACATTTCACAAATCAGGAATGATGAAAAAGGCAGGCTAAGAACTAATACTAAAAATGCAACTTGGAAGAAATACAATTTGTACCGTTGTCCTTTATCTTTCAAGCAGCTAAAATGATCACTAATATTTCATAAATTAAAAGGAAAAATTAAGATGTAACTGTTACAACTGGGCTCTATTATAAATAATGGTTACTAGGGAGATTTCAAGGGAGCTTAATTTGGGAGCACAAGAGCCTTTGAGAGGAACTGCAATGTGTGCTCCTAAATGCCCCAATGACAGCTTTTGAAAAATATTCCCTTAAGTCATTAGATCACTTTAAAAAGTACAGCAGAAACATAGGGGGCAGTAGCTTGTAAAGCCATAAATCTGACCTGATTCCTAAGTGACCAGAGCTTGCAAACTGTGGCCATTTTATTTCATCACAATGCAACATGCTGGTCTGCTTCCTCCCTTATACAGCTACTTTTCCAGGACATTTTTTTTCTTAACTGGCATGGTTTCTGGAGACTTATCTCTTTCTCTGTAGATTTCTAGGCAGTTGCTCCTGTTGCTTCCTTATCTTCCATCCCAGCTCCTGCCACAGCCTCCCAACTTGCCCACCTCCCTCCACAGCTGCCTCAGTGCCCTCCTCACCTTCCTCTTTACTCCTGCTTCTTATTCCAGCTGTATCAGCGGGGAGCCCAACGTAAGATGCCCAGCAAAATTAATTAATATCGGACCTGTTCTGAGGTCTTTTCCCCTAGTACTGGAGTGCTTCAAAAGGTTAGTCACTATTTCAGCTAAAATCCAGCACCACCAGAAAACAGCATTCCTAAAGATTTTAGCTTTTATTATGCATCATTATTGATTTCTCTGTTACTTCATGTTGATTTACCTCAAGTGAAATGTGTATTTTTGATATAAAGTAATTCACTGTTGCCTCCATTTTAGATCCCTTGTTTGAGAAAATGGCTGAAGTAAGGAAGGGCACTTTGGAAAGCTGAGGCTGCCTTCAGTCAAAGAAGGCTTGGAGAGGATTTCTTTGTTACACTGTCAGTTCATCAAAAGGGAAAATTTCTTTCCCTAGATGATAGCATAGGCATAGCACAGTCCATGTCTACAACAGCAGGATCAACCCCTACCCAACAGAGATGTTCACAGCCCATCCACAAGCACAGTCAGTCCCCTGCCTCACCCTTCATCCCACCCTGCATCCCTAGCCTGTGCTACCTCTGACCAAAGGTCTCTGGATCTTGGGAGTGGCCAAAAGAGGTATTCTAGGGAGGAATATCAGAATAAGTCAAACATACAGTGATGTTTCTGTTGTATGCTCCCCAACCTCCAGCTTCCTTAGCTGCACATTGTTTTTATGTCTTAGAAACCCTCATGGTGTACTTCTCTTCATTAACTTTTCCCATCTCTACTTGAACCCCCTAAACTCTTCATAGCCAGTGCAGCTTTGGCCAGCCTTGCCACACAAGAGCTGCCTCTATTTGCTTGTTTTCAATCTACCTCCTGCTAATTTTACCTGACAGCCCTCATTCCTCTTGTAAGAGACACAGAGAGCAGTCATTTCCCTCTCCATTCATGCCAGGGGCACTTAAGGAACATCCAAGAGCATAAGGACAAACATTTTAAAGACTCACAAATTAAGAAGTCTGAGAATCCTTTCAAACAAGAAAACAAGGTTTTCTCACAGTTTCACGCATACTTCAAATGGACAGTGGTGATGATGAAAGAAAAGTCTCTTGAGATGGAAAGGAGCCGTAATCCTGCACATCTAGGAGCTGGCTGCACTTAGCTTTAAATGAGAATCTCTGGAAGGGTCTATGAATAGAGAACATTACCGAAGCCCTTGCATACTGTTTGTGAGTTTTCATTTACATTAAATAGAGATAAGTTGGCCACCTACTGTTCATATTTTCATATCAGATGGTTTTGTCTCACATCAAGAGAAACTAAATGGTTTTAGTTTAAAACAGATGGCAAACTGTTGGCAGGAGCTTTCAGAGGCATCAACAATTGTACAGTAAAGTAGGACTCATAGGACAGATGAGAAATGAAATACCCAGTGCTAGAAAGTGACCTGAAATTAAATCCAAGGTATAGGCCATCACACAGCAGGATGTTGAACACTTTCCTACAGATCTGCATTCTGCAGCTAGCTCCTGTCTCTTTCAAGGACAGAGCAAAAGCCCCAGTTTGAAAGTATATTGCCTTTTGGAGCAATGAAAATCCACATCCAAGTCCAGATCAGGCTATTTGCATGTTTCTCACAGATTGTTACAGAGTTCCTGTTTCTCCTGAGCCAGGTGAGAAAAACTTCTTCGTAAAACAGAACAGCTGACACAAAACACTGCAAAAGCAACTTGTAGTAATAAAAGACAGTCTGTCAGCCTATTAAACATGAGCATACAAAAGTTATTCCTGAAAAACACACACATAAATACCCCACTATCTAGGTTGTCATCTGCAGCTCACCTGCCTGAAATCCTGATTTAAACACCTGGCTGGGGACACACTGCTGTTGGGATACACAGGCAGGTCCGCAGGCACAAACATCCTGAAGGATTACCATGACTGGCAAGACTGGAAAGACACACATTTCACCTTCCACAGTGCACACTACTAAGCATGGGGGACTGCTCTTCGTCTAGTGCAGGAGCTGCTGCTGGGATGAAAAACACTCCCCCATAACAGGGAGCCTGCCTACAGGCTATCCCTGCTGCAGATGAGTCTGAAAGCTGCCACATAAATATTCTTGCTGCTTAGAAATGGAAGCACAGGCCAAGGGCTGTTTAATTCAGTCTCAAGAAAGTGAGTCAGCTAGGCATGTGGAGTGACTGCTGTTATGTGGCACTTAGTTGAAGCTGGCCCCACAAGCTTTTGCCACAGCGCAGAACACTGCTTCTACAGGCCAGTTAACACATCCCCTACCATTATCATCATTTCCAACCAACCATCATCCCTAATCATCCTTCTAGCATCCCTATTCATCCCTTCATGACACCCTGAACTTTTGATCATCCTGAACTTTGGTTCTCACCCTGCTAGGAGCTCTGAATAACTGCAGGAAGATAATAGTTTTGAGGAAATCCAAAATAAGAGCTGGAGGTTTACTCCTTCTGTAGGCACTGACAAATTAAAAATTGCTTTGGATCCCATGGAATGTTGTTTAATACTTTCAAAAATGCATTAAATGCCCTTTCCCAGGGCTTCAGAGCTTCTCTTATTTAGGGAAGATAGAAGTTTTCTTATGCATAGATGTATTTTAATTATCACCTAGCTACCAAGAGTAGAGAAAGAGAAAGACAGTCCTTCCTGAAAAGGATAGGTGTGCATTCAGTTTCTCCAAGGATCACACAGTCCCTTTTCTTTACATGTTCTCATAACTCTCTAGTGAGTCAAAACTCTTCTGCAGATGAGCCTAAGCTGAAACAAATGGTTTTGAAGCCTGGCATGTTTTTCTTAAGATGTTTGTTTCTCCACTCAGAGCTCTTTTCAGAGCCTAGCCCTCCTGGGCTCCTTTATACGGACCCCCAGGCCTTCCCAAATTCCCCAAAGAAGACTCACACTTAAGTGGAATCAGCACTTGAGTTTCCATTTTCATGTGAATGATTATGTGCCACTGGTTTAACTGATTTTGCTATTGTTTTTTTCTGAACCATCAGAAAAAGCCATCATCATGAGAAAGCCAGCACACAACCATAAAACCTTCTGATATAACAAAACCAAATTAAAAAAATGAGATTAAAACAATCACCTCCCCCATGTAGTTCCTGAGATGGTCTTACATTTTTCATCTGTCTTTCCTCTTTGATCCAAAATTGACTCCAATGCACACCAGTCAGCCCAACCCATCTGGCACATTTTTCAACCAGATGCAGCATAAGCACACTCTCCTCTCTGATTTGTATGTTTGGAGCTTGTCCCTAATCGGTGAGAGTATAGGACAGAAGCACTTACCTCCCAAAAGGCATAATCTTCTCTCCCCTTCCTGATCCAAGAAAGTAGGGCTCTAGAAACCAATGCTTACTGTCGATATCAGAACTTCCTTTACAGTGACTGAGAGTAGCAGTTAAGACCACGACTTCTTGCCAGATAGTCACATCCGTGGAGAACTGAAGGCTGTCTACCACTCTTTACAACAGGTAAAGGTGCAGAGCCAGCACCTAGAAAGAAATCACAAGTGATCTCCCCAAAAAGATATTTTTTTCCCTTTAAATCCTGGAGGAGGAGGTAGCTCTCCCAGTGCACACACAATAAAGCGTCTTTACCTGGCCTGTGCTATAAATGTGCTTCATAGTTCCCAAGCTCTCTTGAGACAGCAAAACTCAAAGCAAGCACTCCAAACCAACCTCAACCCTGGGGTTCCTTTGGAACTTCAGTGATTTTGACCTGAGCTTCCAGTGTACAAAAGAAACTAAGGACAGATCCAGTTTGCAGGATGAACCTTGATGTGATGATGACTTTGCCCAGTTCTGCTCACCACATTCAGGATGCAACCTGGGCTGTAGACTGTCCTCTTGATTGCCTGACTTGGGGAGGAAGGCAGGCTCAGGATAAATTGCAGTGAAGTAGAACAGAGGTTTTGGGGACAGGGGAATACCGGGAGGATTAGTACAGGTACACTGTCCCTGCAATTAAAAGCAGCCATTCTCCTCCAGAATACAGGGCCACCTTGTCCTGGCAGCAGCGCATCCTTCAGAAGAGGCATCACCCCACTCTTTGCAGAAGGAGGTTGGCTGTTGTGAGCACTGTTATGAGCAGGTACCAGGTCCATATGGTAGGCGTCTGATTCAGATGGGTGCAAACAGTGCTAAAGCCTCACAGGAAGTCAGGAAATGGTGAATTTTCTTTCTGAAGTTTTATGGCACTCACATCACAGCATCTTGGAGCATATTGGATGTATACAGCAAAACATGCCTTCTTTAACCACCATCAAGTGTTTCCTTTTTCTTTTCACTCATTAGCTGCAGGATTTTGGTATACGGATTGCCTCTACACAAGCAAGTTTGGATTTAACTGAATGTTGTTTTTTTCCCCAAATACCTGGAGGCAACCTGGCATGGATACCCTCTGGTATAAATTAACATCTATTATCTCTATCACTGTATTTGATTCAGCCAGCAGAAAATCTAAGCAAAAGGTTTCTTTGGAGTTTTGAGTCTGTCTAAATGCCTCAGGTGCTTTCAATTTTTTTTTTTTCTCCATGAAAAATGCATCCCCAAATGATAAGGCATTGTGAAAAGTGAACAAACAGCAGATCCTGCTTTGTTCATTAACAAATAGCGCTGCCTGGGAACACAGGATGTGCAGGGCTACATTCATCTAGCTTAGTTCCTTCTTTTTAAGAACGGTCAACACCAGATGCTTCAGACAGAGGTGGGAAGAACCAATGCAGGCAGAGGCAGGCAAATTTGCCTCCTCATTGGTCTTGCCCTGATTCCACAGATCTACTATGGTGCCTCACGCTGTAGAGGCCGAAGACCTTACACTTTCCTACCAAGTGGGAGCAATAGGGTGGGAAGTATGGCACCAAGGTAAGTACTCCCAGGCAGGAGGACAAGGCGTGCCATGGGGGAAGGGGGACCACAGCATAGTAAGCCCACACAGCCAAAGACCCCAGAGTGTGGTCATTAGATTTCAGTCACACAACCAGAACTTTGCCGCCTGCTGCTGCTGGATGATTCGGGGAGCTCCTTCATTAAAGCCACGTTATTCTGCTCCTGAGCCAGGGTGAGCTGGGCATCATCCTGAGGATTGCAGTCTTTCTGCTTCAGCAAGAGAGACTGAAAAACTGACTGTATAGGCTCATTGCTGGCAGAGAGAGCAGGAATGATCTGTAAAGAAACATTTCAGGACTCGGTGATTAGTGCTGAAGTTTACAAGTTCATCATATATTAAAGGAGTAGTTCCACACAAGAACAATTATGGTATGAAGAAAATGACTGGATGGAGGAGAGGGGGATCAAAACCCAGGCTATGACAAATCCTGAGATTACTGAGAAATCAGGCTATCTGGGATGAAAAAAATTAGAAAGAAAAAGAGAGAAAAAAAGACAAAAACCGGGATCTTGCTTTATTTCATGGCTTTAGAGGTTCAGGTTGTCAAGTTCTTCCTAATCATAATTAAATATTGAAACTTCTGAGAAAGTGGAATTGTGTCTCTATCCAAAAGTTCAACCATAAGACAAACAGGTTGTGAGTATCCCATTTCTGAAACAACACAGAGCAAAAAATGTTCTCTTCTTTTCTTTTAATGAGAGAAAACATTCTGAAAAATTGTTGATTGTAACGTTGATTTTTCAGTCTGAAAAAGTTTCTCATTTCTATTCCTTTGTTAGACGTGAATTTGTTATAAAGTCAACATTGAAATGATGCCACTAGCAAAACATTTTAAGACAAGCCTAAATGATTAATTTTTTCCACCAAAAGAATGTCTTCTGTGGAAAATTGTCAGTCCATGTTCTCAGCTTTGGAGTGAAGCTAAATTTCACCACCCAGTCCAAAATGCAATTCCTTTTCTCTACCCAGAAACGACAGGCCATATCCTGGCCAGCAGAAAGTAGAATAACTGGATTGATGTCAGGACCCTGCTCACTTTTACACTAGCTGAGGTCTGGGCTGAAAATAAGTGCACAACTATGAGAATTAATCAATCTATATATCAAATCAACATATAGGTGGAATAAACACAAAAAAGCAGTACACCTAAGGCCTATAAGATCATATAGCAAAAAAGAACAATAGTACACACCCTCTTCCTTTAAGGCACACAACTGATTTTGAAAATATTCTACAGATACTGTCCTTTACCTTGCTATCTTTCAGACACCTGCTTCACTGTATATGTTTTACTACAGTAAAACAGTGAAGAAAAATGCAATGAAGAGCAACAACAGGAGACACTCTTTCCTGTGTGTGGTTCACACTTTGCTGGAAGAGAGAACTCATCTCACGTCAGGGAAGGGTATGCAATGAGCCCCAACAACATTTAAGAAGACAGGGCACAGAAATAACTGGGGTCTAACAGCCTGCAAGCCCTGTCAGCATTTATTATCCATAAAGGAGAGGTGATAATATAAGAGGCTGCAATGTGCAAACCACCTCTATTTTCTTGATTATAGTCTTTGTTAAAATATGTGGTTAGAGCGAGGGGCAATGGAAGTTGAGCTAGGACTCTGAAAAGAGTGTTCAACCTTCGTATATTTTGTAGAAAAAAAATTTAAAGGAAAATGATAAGACACAGAAGGCTATAATTTATCTTGAGCTTACCAACTCCAACTGAACAGCAATCACTTAAGAAGCACATTACAAATACTCTCATAAGTGATAGTATAATGCCAGAACATGAACTTTACACCACTGCAAAATTTACTTATCTATGTGATGCACCAGACAGTCACACTAACCAAGTGCTCAGGACCGCAGTTTTTACTTGACTACATAGTTAGAGGAAATACACACAAGACCCCTGTGGTGGAAAAGCCTATTAATGGGAAATTGTCAGCAACTGTTATTTACCTGGGAATTGGCCTTGAGCCTTCTATTATATGCATGAGCTCACCTTTCCCGTTTAGCTGTTCTCCCTATAACTCACAAGGCAATGCTCTCAAGACCCAATGATCAGGTAATGCCAAGGAAATGAAACAAGCAGCTGATCTAAAACAAAATAGTTTCATGGCTGGGAAAAATCACTTTTGAATGGTTTTAGAAAAATCTTAATGGGGTAAATCTGAGCAGAAACATTCTCTAGCTGACTTCAAGGAAGGGCTTTTTTAAAAAAACAAAACAAAACAAAACAACAAAAAAAACAAACCAAAATAGTGATTTCTGCACTTTACATTTAAAATAATGTCTGCACCATGCACCTGGCAGTGGAATTAGAATCACAGCCTTATTCCTGGCACAAAGTCCTCAGCATCAGGACAGGATCTTGCTGGGTCACGCAGCAGCACCACACTGCTCCCCCTCGGCTGGGGGGACCTGACCTGGCATTACACCTGTGGTCACAAAGTCAAACCATTTGAACAAATACAGTCATGTTCACACTGGATTAGTACTTTTTTTGTCGGGTGACTGCTGCATTTCTGGTCTGAGGAGGAGGATTGCCTGTACTTTAGCCCTTAGCTAAACCTTGCACAAGCTTTCCTTTAGACACAAGGAGCTCAAGGAAGCACCCTGCTTGCATGGCACAGCTGAAGCTGAAAGATTCTGTTTGCCCACAGCCTTACACTTTGGCAAAACATGAACATAAGGCATAAGATTATAAGCTACTGTGGACAAGCTGTTGAGGATCTCCTCCTGCCTCCTTAGAGAGCTAGGAAACAAGCAGTCCCTTGTGGCCATTTCATCTGCTTAACACAGCACTGCTGCATCAATTAAATTCCGTGTCACGGATGCTAAAAACCTAAGAGTTGTTTAAAAAGTCTGATCAGCACCATAGCAGGGATATTAAAATGGTGATTGGTGGGGGGGCACGGTGAGAGAGGTTTCTTTGGCAGAATGGGTCCGTCAGAGCCAGGGAGCCACTTCAGCTCTCCAGGACCCAAAAAGTCCTGTGTGTAACAGGGGGTTGTTTCTTTCCCTTTGCTGAGCATCTTGAAAGCCATGAACAGAATCTGCAAAAGCCTTGGCAGAGCAAATATTATAGGATATAATATTCTCAAAGCACTTCTGATCTACAGTAGTTATGCCGGCGGCTAATGGTACATTAGCTGAGTGCATTTGAGGAGATGCGTACTACATCTAAGTGGTTTCAAAGTAGGAAAAATGTTTTGCAGGGCAGGATCCGCCGAGTATAGAGTAACACGACAGAGCTGGGACCCACCCAGGAACCACAGGCCGTCTTTTAGTGGGAACAAATAAAAAGGCTGCCATTCAATGCTGGAAACTCTTGGATTTTGAGGGGTTGGTTTGTTTGTTTACAGTTTGGCAAATATATTTCCTGAGGGAACACAACCGGCCTCTGTCACAGTTTGGGACCGAAAAGAAGTTCTTTTTACTATAAAAAGGCTCAAAAATTTTTGAACTTAGTACTATTAATGCTTGGAAACATTTAAGCAACCCTTTTAATATGACTATGAGCTGTTTCAAAGCAGCAACAATTCTGTTTAGAAGCAAGATGGGTGAAGCATTTTGGAAATAAAAAAAATGCAGGTCTGGAAGATTGCTATCAAGTAATTTAGGCAAATACTGACATTGCCAGCAATCTTATTTTTCTGACACTTTCTTCATACAGTAAACATTACTGCTTATGATCCTGCTGAAGTAGAGGTGCCAATTTTGCTCCATTCACTTGGGTATTGCTAGGTGCCTCACAAGCTTATTTTCAGGTGGAAACTTCTGGGCTGGATTCTGATGCTCTGGGCTTGCACTCCACACCCCTCAGCTGGCCAGATGCTATGGGGAGAAAGGAGGCCTGAGGTACCCAGCTCAAGCCCTCCAGATCAAGGTCAACATGGTGAGGGGCAACAAAGAAAGCATTCCCATCCACCTGGCTAAGGTAAAGCTGCAAAGGGCAAGAGAGCCAACTTGTGCCGAAAGCACTGCCCGAGGTACCCTGGGGAGCACAGTCAGGGACCTAAGTTTCAGATGCACATGATGTGCCTCACTTCATATCCTGGCTACATGACTTTATGTGCCATTAAATTAATCGCATTTCAGGTCACAGAAATGTTGTGGAGGTTAAAGTAACTTCCCATATATTTGTTCATGACTTATTTCCAAATTAAAATGTGTTTTAAACACTTTATACACCCATTACTCGTTATCATGAACTGGTGCTCATATGGATAGTACTGAGCTTTATGACAATGCATCATTTGATGAACACACTGTTTTGTTATTATATCATCCCCTTCGATAAGAAGTACACCACTGCACCGCACAACACCACTCAACTGCAAACACATTTTTGTACCCACAGTTAAATTACTGGCACAAAGATCAGGCTTTTTATTATAGTCTCCTCAATCACGGAAAAAACCCTTAACACTGTGTTCACTTAAAAATCACATTCTCCCATATTTCTTTTATTTTCTTCAGTTACAATTTTTTTTAAAATTTAAAAATGGAAAATAAAAAATAAGAATGAACAAAAAAGTGCCAAGAAGGAGTAACAGACAAATGTGAAAGCAGAAAATACTGAGCAAGATTGACATTCTGGCACAAATTCTGTTTGCTTGGCTTTCATGAGACAAGATTGGACATGGCAGTATTCCTATGAGAGTACATGGTCAGAAAGCCTGGTTCAGAGAAAAGAGGGGGTGGCAGTATCAGCATTAGAGCTTGCTTGAAATACTGGAGCAAAACTGTCCTTTCTAGGTTAATATCAACCAGCATGAAACCCAACACTGTCATTTCCAAAACTTTTTTTTTCCCCCTGAAGTATTTATAACACCATTTACAATATTTCAACATTCCTGCCATCTCTGTCTCTTATGTTTAGGATGAAAACAAGCACTGAAACACTTGTTCACAGAACAGAAATCTTTTTTTCCCAGTCAGCCCCTGCGTCTGCCTTTTCTGAAGGCTTCACTGTAAGGACATATATTTCCTGGTTCATGATTTACATAAAAGAACCCTTTCAAAGCTTCTTGTGTTTCCCCACCTATACTAATACACAGACAGTAATGCTGTGGCATATCTCAGCAGTTTAATTTTACTTTTTCCATCATTTTTGAGTAAGGCAGGGAGGTTCAATCTTAACAAATGTTTATATTAATGTAGAGACTGGGAGCAATATTTCCACTAACAGTTTTGATTCATTACTTGTGTTTTTTGAGGCTAAAGCAATTTTTATTGCCCAATGTTCACATTCTTGTTTTTTTCTCACAAAAAATGCACCAAAGATTCTTAAGAAAAAAAGGGATTTAATCTGGCACATTTTTTTTCAAGTATAAAATATACATTCTACACAGGCATATACAAAAGTAATAATTAGTTAACATCTTCTTGAACCAGCCCTACTGAACATGCAAATTTTAGCATTCTACCCCACAGTTACACAGAGAAATAAACATGGTGGATTTTGAAAGCTGAACAACACTTCCAAGATCTCTTTGAAATATTTCCTTATTTATTCATCTCAGTAAAGTAGACCGATTTTTCAGGCAAACTCAGCACACAGCAGCCAAGGCCCAAAACCCAAAGAACACTTAAGCAGAGTAGGTGTCAGCCACATTTCATGTATGCACTTCTCCACTAGCGTGTTCTCTTCTGTCATGGCTTGTTACAACTAACAAATCTTTTTCTGTTCATCCCTCTATTCAGCAGGAGAAATAAGGTTGCATGATCAATATGCTGACTCTTTCTGTGATTTGTTCACAACTTCAAGCAGAGAAAATAATAATTGTAAGCATATCACCAGTAGAAAATTCCTTCTCATTCATTCAGACTAATGAATGGATCTCACAGATATTAGCTTCTTCCACTCCAGTAACAACTGAATCGAAAACAAAAAACTTACTGGGCTAATGCAAAGCGATTATAGGAAATGGAATAACTTTTAGAAGTGAGAAGAATTCCAAACTGGTAGAAAGTAAATTGGGTACGAAACGTTCAACAAGATGTCTTCAAGAAAAAGTAGATAAAGAAGAAGCAGTAGTTTGTAAGAGCTGTGGGAAGGTAATTAAGATATTTGTCTTGATATCCTCAATGCCTAGATGCCTGCAAATAATCTAAACTGGCAGTCTACTATAAAGAAATTGTACTAGAAGGGACTTGTTTGTATCTTGTGTTTATCTTGCTTTCTTGCTCTGTCATTGCCCATCTTTCCCTTTTTTTTTTTTTTGTAGAACTGGGAAGTGTAACTTTAGAGCACAATCACAAACACTAATATAGATGCAGTCATTAAATCTTTTTCACCCCACCTTTTTTTTTTTCCTGTGTTAATCCCTGTGCAGGTATGTTTCCTCTTAATTTAAATTCACTCAACAGTATTTTCCTGGCTGAACAGCAGAGTCTAAAAAACCAGAAAACCACAAGCAATATTACAATACTAATCTTCAAGTACAAAACCCTTATCACATCAAGTTTCCATTAAGTTGACCTGAAATCATAGTTTGATAACAGCAAGAGAAATATTAAATCTGTAGACATTTAGAATTTCATTCCCCATAAAACTGTTCAGCGTATTTACCAGCTGCCAGAAAGACAAACACCCATAAAAGCCTTTTGGTCAAAGACAGCTACAAGCTTTTAAAAATTACATCTGTTTTGGTGACAAGAAATGCCTTCATTCAACATTTGTCTCCCCCTTTTCTGAGAAAGGGATCATTTTTTGCAGAAGCATACACATGAACCTCCATCTTTTTGTAAAAGCTGTTTTTCCTAGGGGATAATCCCCCAACACCTCAGTGGGAAGTTTACAGTCAGGTTTATTTCAAATGGATTGAAACCCTCCTGGCCACTGATGCTGGAAAGCCTCAGCTCCAAGAAGTCCCAGGGAGATGGATAGCACACAGTGCCATAGTGCTGTGGTTCTTAACCCTCTGATGCATTCAGAACTTCTCGTGTCCTGAGACTAGGATGGGGTGAGCTGTCTGGGTTGCAGATCTTGAGCACAGCCTCTAAGAAGAAGAATTTAAGAGGACAGCTTTTAAGTTTGGCAGGTATTTTCCCACTGAAGAGTTTGTATCGATCTCTGAGGACAGTGGTAATCAGTATCTTGCCTACCATACTCGGTTATTCTCTAGCTACAGCTTGCTCATGCACAGGCTTTCCAGCATGTTTTCACTCACAGTATCAATGGGAAAGAAGGTATCAAAATGGCAAAATTCCCCTGCTCTTCTTCAGAACAACCTGTCTCCCAAGCTCCTCAGTTACCCATCCTCCTTCTTGATGTTCCCTTTTTATTCTTCTTCTTACCTTTATTCTTCCCTCTGTTTCTTCTCTCCTTCACCCACATGTTCTTTCTTTCTTTCTTTCTTCCTTCCTTCCTCCCACCACTTGCTTCCTTTCCCTACTGCTTGTTATGTTAAACAGAAGATTACCCTGGAGATTAGACTCCTTTTAAAAACTCCCAGGCTCATTCAGTTATACAAAACCAGAGCCGTTCTTTCCATATGGCTTTCTCTGGATTGGCAACACAGTCATCCAGGTCAAGAGAACTTCAAAACCACCTTCCACTAAAAATTCGTTAGGTAAAGCAGTGTGAAAAATCTGACAACCCTGCTCAGGTAAGAGAGGTGTCTCCTCTCCACCCACTCAACAAGAGGGGAATTAACATTTTGCAGATAGCTTATCTCATCCATCAGCCTTCCCAAAACATTTCTTGTTCTGCCTCCTCAACCATTGAAAGGTTAGCCAGATACAACTTGCCATTTGCTGTCTTAATTCTCCTACTGGTTTTGACATCACAGGTGAGAAACCTGAGCATTCCCTTTACTGCCCCAATACATGCAACATCTTTCCCTTGCTACTTCTTCCTGCTCAAGACTAAAATCAGAAGGCCACATTATTTCTTATAACAATGTTGATGCTTTGCCTGCTGTTTTTTTTTTAAGGTTGCTTTCTTTTTTTTATTAATGTTATTACTTGAAATCATCATCAGAGCTGCAAATGAATTGAAAAAGCCAGCTGTTCAGATATCTCAGTATCCTGCAGCCTCTCACTGCTATCAATGACTAACGATTTTTTTGTAACTCCTCCCGCATCACTTAGTTACCTTCCTTTTTGTCAGGCATTTTATTTTTGTACACATAATTTAAGTCCACTTTGCACATTTTATTGGGCTATTGGATTAACTGGGAACAAAAGGTGGGGAATCTTTGTGCCTGTTCTCAATACAGTTGCTCTCTTTTGGATAACTCTGCATTTCAAAGTTTCCACTTGCAAAGCAAGGATGACAGCAACTCCCTGAACTACTGAGAGGTGCTGAGAACTATTTACTGGAGACTCTGTTAAGGTGGATACATTCTTGACTGAAAATCTATCAATCAAGAGAGTTTCATTTCTTCTTTTCCCATCTGCCAAACTTTATAGGACCTTTTCCTTGACCAAGAGAAATTTGAATGCTCATTTACCCTGTAGGAGTTAATAACAAGAAGTTCTAGTTCCAGCACTGTGTATAATGTGAACAAGAAGGAAAAGAAATGGTGGAAGTGAAGCCAAACGCTAGAAAAAACCATACAAGGTGTTAAAGCCATCATGAATCAGGGGATAAACCCTTCTCCATCTTTTAGAGACTACAATGAAACAGTCATGACTGGCCATGCCAAAATACTAGACCTGTTGGACTTTGGAGGTCACCCAAGAAAACTACACTGGCACTCTCTGCAGTCAGGTAAAGCATTTTGCTGGCCTTGATATATTTTTGTTTATCAAATCCCCTATACACTTTATGTGCTTTATCAGAGCTGGAAAAGTTACTTTATTATGTAAAAAGATTTAAGTACCATTTTTCTTCTAAATTAATCCCAGCTCAGCACAGGCAGGTAAACTAAATCTTAGAAAATATCAACAGCATTGATAATAACAAGAAGTGTCAGAGCTGGGAGGGTAGCAGGACTGGCCTTGGGAGTAAGATACCTCCGTCTGCTATTTTTCAAGTGAAAGATAAAATTTGAATCTCTATTCTATGTATAATGGAACTTCCCTTTGGCAACTGATAGATAGCAATATTCTGTGCTAAACTGAGCTAGATTAGATACAGCTGGATTAAACAGGGCTGGGCACACGTTCTGTCTCCAGAGACATAGAGAATTAATGACCCCAGCAAGGTCAGCATCAGAACTTCCTATGGTGGCAGTGGGGCCAAGAATAAGTTCCCAGAAACTCATTTTTAGAAGACTCTACTCCATGTTTTGGTATTTTTTTCATCTTCTTCCTCTCTGGTAATGTAACATATGGTTATTTTGAGGTCCACCAGGGCCTACTGGTGATGGCGACCTGCAAGAGAAAGGGAATTTAGTAGGTAGAAGTTGTTCTGCTTCATGCGATGTTTAAAATGTAGATATATCTGCTTTTGATCTAGATACCTTTGTTGTCAGTGAAGAAAAATGTGCACTTTTAGCCTTTCATTCATCTGACCTAATTCAAACATCTAGTTTCTGTTGAGTTTAAATTATGCACTAGAAGCACCTTTTTGCTGTACAAAGTCTAGATGACCAGCTCGTATACACAAATCTCCACCTGGTCAAATGAACCCAATTCTCTGTCCCCTAAGGGAATGATACTTCTTCAAATTAAGATCCATAATACCTTTTGACAATGAGCCTTTCTCTAGTGTCCTTACTACATGGTGGGAGAGAGGAGATGGAGAGAGCAAAGTTTGGGAAGAAAGTTGTGCTGTCCCAATTACAGAAAAGACCTCTTCCATGTTTTCCTGTATGCTTGCTCGACACTCGCCCTGGTGAGTCTCACAGGACAATTACTACTCAAGACCCATACCAAGTTTTGCATCTGCTAACTGCCCAAGAAGGCTAACTCCATGCTTGACATGAATGTAGTCCCTGTGAAAGTAGAGAAAGAGCTGTAGTTATCCATGTCTCTGTCATCTCCACAGAACAGTGCCACAACATAGCAGGTGCATCATCTATCGAAAACTTCTTCCTGTAGGAGCAGGACAAAGCTGTTCAAAAGTAGCCAACTAAGCCCTATATTAGTAAATATTATGCTGTCTTCCAGATTTATCCTTCATGCCAACTAAGATGACAACAAAGCAGTTGACAATGTCCCCACCTCTTCTGAAAACATCTCCATTTTTGCATGTTGAAGCAATAATGACAAGAGAAGCAAGAAACTTTATCTCAGTTTGCTTCTCTCTAAGCTAGTAAAATTCTTAAACACCACAGAAGCCACTACCACACTTAATTATTGACTGGTGAGGCTCCTTGAGACCTTCCTAGGAATGCCTCATGGTAAGTACACACTATTAGTCCTCACTATTGTCACTGAAAGATTTACAAGATGAACATTTTCTACATGTTCTCAATTACTTACCCAGCTCTTGCACTTGGAGCCTTGAACTGAACTTAACATCTCTACAAAATAATAACACTCCTACTGGCATTGTTTATCAGTTACATCTAAACCTTGCTTCTCACAACTCAGAAAGGAAGATGATTTACTTCAAGTGTCTAATTTTATTCCTTTCACCACCAGGCCCATGGCTTAGAATTATACTTTTTCATGAGTTTATTCCAGATTTCTTCACTGTGAAGCCACCTGGTGGTAGAACCACACCACCAGGACCAACTTTTTCATAATGCTGACATTGAGTTAAACATCTAGCTGTTTCTAGAAATTTTTCCCTCACTGTGTATTGAAGTTTTTTTAGCCAGCTACAGAATTTGACACACAGGCTGGTCTGCCAGAAAACCTCAGATCCAGCCAACAAAAAGAGGAGGTGTTTTATTGGTAATTCTTTGGTCTGCAATACTGGCAAAAAGAAGTCTTCACCCACTTCTTTTCTGCAGGAGTTATTTGTTTCTGTTGAGTTTCCTGAGCAATTTTTAAGAAAACTTCTGCCCCTCTTATCCAAAGCAATGATCACTGATGTTTCTAAGCAAGAAGCATCCCTAAGGCCAGCTACCTACATCTCTAGACTACTTGAAGACACCAAATTGAACATCAACCATTACTGACACCAGCTGAGATTCTTCCTGTTGGTATACAGTATATTTTGTTTTTATACAGTACACTCCCTCATTTCCATGCAGTCATACGTTTACACTCCAGCACACACAGAAAGCTTGATGTCCTGCTATAAAGAATCACAAGACTCTATTCTGCCTTTTCTTGTAGTACTGAAATTAGGGCAAACAGACTGATTTATTCCAGATGAGGAAATATCCCGGTACATGACAAAACCCCTACACACTACTAAGACAGACACCTCCCATGTTTTTATTAAGAACATCCTCTATTGTTTATAATGTATAGAAAAGATGAACAAATGTCTGTCTGTTTCTAATACCAGAATTTATTTTTCTTCATGTTGTTTTTGCCATATTAAAAATGGGGAATGCTCATGGCCATCTGCCTTTTGTAAGCTTTCATCAGGTTTAGCTATGTAAAACCAGAACTGAATCTGGTTCATCAAACTATGAGGTTTCAGGGTAAGTCAAATGTGAGTTCAGCTGTACTGACAACCTTGTGAGCAACCCCGTTTTCCTTGTTTCTTTGTTCCTCTAAACCAATATTGTTTGTACTGTCTTCCTGAGATAGATATAGATCATGATATCTAGCTCTAAACTCTGAACTGGTTCACAACCAAGAGTTACCATGGTGGGCTTTCATAACTTGGCCTTTTTGTGGCAAAAATTTCATGTGTCAGATGGAATAGGTGGTAAGGACATCAGATACAAAGAACAACAAAGGTGAAAAAGCTGAACCAGTGTCGCTAACCATCGCAGTTTAATTGCAGGCCTAGCAATATTTAAAGGTTTTCTGAATGCTCTAAAAGTCTCTCAGATAACCTGTCAGCTTTTTTTCTTTGACAGGCTTATTTATTTATTTCAAATGTACACTTCTAGCCTTCCTGAAAATAGGAATCCCAAGTACTAAACACAAAAGACATGTAAGAATATGACACAACACCCAAAGATCCTTCATAGCCTAAATATGGTGCTTTTCATCTGATGCCATAATTTCAAAGGTGTCACTGTCATTGGATCAAGTATATAGCATAAAATCATATGGTAGTAGGGAAACAGCCTGACATAAGTTTTTATCTGGATTCCTTAGAAACTGCTTTTACTCACTGAAAAGAACTTCAGATTTGGGGAAAATAAGAATGCATCAACAAGGATTACTTTCAGAGCATTTTGACAACTTTTCACTAAAGCTGAAGCCCTAATTTTGGAACACATCTTATACATCACTTTCAACTGGCTTGTTTCTTCAGTGTTCTGTCTTGGGCATTTATTTCTTAAGCCAAATTATTTGGCTGGTTTGAAATAAATTGAAAGTCTAGGGAATTCCTTAGCACTGCATATGCATAAGGTAGTTACAAGCTGACAGTATACTTATGTTCTTTAAGCCATCAATTACAGTCTTCCTCAAATACCGTACTTACAGGTGTGACAGGAATCTAGATAGGACAGCATATGATACACTTGATGCAGCCTTCCTTTCTACATTTAGTCTCAAGTGAGTTTCTTCACTAATCTGATATTAATCTGTATATCTCATGTCTGCACACCAGAGATTAGCTCCCTAAATTCAGAATCTGCTACCTTTCATCTGGAGGTAGATTATTTTGCTTTACATGGTCCCATTGAAAGACATGAGTCACAGCTCACCTCAGTCTAAGGGAGAATTAGAGTTCTTCCCCTGGATACTGCTACTGCATTGACAGTGTTAGTCATGAGCAGATGTTTCAGAAATATGTATAAGAAAATAAGGGAATGTATGCTTCCTCTACCTATATTCACACTGTGAGGTAGTCAGGTCCAAAGGAAGATGATGAAACAGCAAAATTAGGCTGAGAACTGGGTTATACTTTACTGGGGTTGTCACAATATGCCTCAGGGTCCTCCATAAGGGACCTTCAACCCTTGAGAGCTGTAAGTATTAGCAGTGAAAGAGCAGTATGTGGCGTGAGTCGGTGAACATCTGAGTACCCCATAAATTCATTAAAACCGCGGTGCTTTCTATACGTTCTGAATATAGCAATTGCCATTTCCCTGCCCTTCATATTCTCTTCTTCCTGTCATAATGAGCTTCCATCACTGTCGTTAGAGAGGGCTGAGGCAAAATAATTGCTCAGCCTGCATGACATAATTAAACTACCCTTGATCTTTGTCCCATCCTCACATCACAACTACTCCACTTGTTACTGTTGTATTCTATTAGAAAGAGCATTTTCTGGTTAAATTTCTTCATGGAGGCTGATTCAGCTGACTTGGAATGAGTCTTCCTGTAGCCCAAAGCCTTCTGATATAAAGTTGTGTTCTCTCAGAGACAGGTGCAGCTTCATTGTAGAGCTCACAAACATGTTATTTTCACTGGCACAGCATTTTGGGCTAAAGATACTCATTATCTTTAATTTCACAGCTCTCCCATTCCAAACATGCATAGAGGGCACATGGACACACTGATCTATAGCAAGCTTTGGAGATGCTTTGCACAGTGGCTTCTCAGGTACTCTACTGCAAGAACATTGTGGTTTAACCCCAGCCAGCAACGAAGCACCACGCAGCCACTCACTCAATCCGCCCCCCCCCCCCCAATGGGATAGGGAAGAAAATCGGGAAAAGAAGTAAAACTCGTGGGTTGAGATAAGAATGGTTTAATAGAACAGAAAAGAAGAAACTGATAATGATAACACTAATAAAATGACAACAGTAGTAATAAAAGGATTGGAATGTACAAATGATGCACAGGGCAATTGCTCACCACCCGCCGACTGACACCCAGCCAGTCCCCGAGCAGCGATTCCCTGCCCCACTTCCCGGTTCCTAAACTAGATGGGATGTCCCATGGTATGGAATACCCTGTTGGCCAGTTTGGGTCAGGTGCCCTGGTTGTGTTCTGTGCCAACTTCTTGTGCCCCTCCAGCTTTCTCACTGGCTGGGCATGAGAAGCTGAAAAATCCTTGACTTAGTCTAAACACTACTTAGCAACAACTGAAAACATCAGTGTGTTATCCACATTCTTCGCATACTGAACTCAAAACATAGCACCGTACCAGCTACTAGGAAGACAGTTAAGTCTATCCCAGCTGAAACCAGAACAAAGAAACACAATGGAGCTAACAGTCAGAGAGCCTATATTTGGTGTTTTCTGAAACACATAATAGAAGCAGGGTGATATGGAACTTGTAAAACATATCTGTGCTGAGAGTGATATATGCTGTGGTTTTTTATTGGCCTTTAACAGGGAGGTGAGACATGACACTGGAGCATTTCAAGTAAGTGAAACCAAAAGATTCTATTTCAAACTTCTGCTGGAGGCCACCTCCTTTTGACACAATTGAAACTGGTCTTTTGGGTAGGGAGGGAAAGTTCCGATGTAATTTTGGAAATAGTTGTCCGTACTCAGAATTGCTTGCAGAAACTACTGTGCATCAGCCATGCCAACCAATTGGACCTGTTAATCTTGAAGGAATTTTGCGCCCTCAGTTGCCCCCACCTCCTGAGAAAATGTTGCTGTGGTGTTGGGGGAAACAAGTGAGCAGCAGCTCCCGCTTTTCCTCAACCTGTACCTCCTAGATGGTAGAAGGCTCCTTACTCCTTGCAGCTTTTCATTGGGAGCAGCCAGACTCTTCCTAATCTTCTGTTTTTCATGTTATCCAAACAATGAATTGTAAAGCACACAGCAGCAGACATGCTCTATTTTGTCTGTGGCAGGTTCTCCATGGGTACCCATGAAAGACCACCTTCATTTTATCCTGGCAGGCTGAAAGGACCTGGCTTGCACTGTATGCAGGACGACCAAATGGACCCAACCTCCTAATGGGTTTGGTTGTGTGCCAATCCCATGTTCAAAGGCACAGCACTTTGAGAGCATCAATGCAAGTTCAGTTTAGGGCTCTGAACTCTTTATGCAGCTAATCAAAGGATGCACGGCAGGACAAGGGAGAACTGTCAACACACTGGCTGTGGACTCTGCCATAGAAGGGATCCACACAGCTTATGCTTGGAAAGGAGCAGTATATTTTGTTGTTAAGGTACTTGAAATAAATGCAGTCCGTGATTCAGTTGCTTCCATAGCAACTTCTAGCAGAATTTGAGGCTTTGCTTCCCAGGGCTGGTTAGGGGAAGAAAGGGCAGGAGAAAGTGTTATGCAGATGAGCCCAGCTTTACTCCAAACCCCCAAAGAAGTACTGCGATCATTTCTGAGACTGGGAGAGAGAGAAGGACCAGGAGCAAATTCAATTGGATGATACCCTCCAAATTCTCCCCTTAGTGCCAATTACTAGACAAACAAAGCTAAGATAGTTTTAAGGCTGAGAGTAACTTAAGGGTAAAAAACCCGTATTACTGAGACATTATATATTTCTTAAAATACATCAATACAGAGTCAAGAAATGATCATCAATAATTTCACTTAATTGCAAACTAATTTCCTCAAATATAACTTCCACGGACATTTTCAATTAATTTTAATCATGTGAAAAGTTTGAAGAGGTTTTGTTACTCTCTAAGAACCTTCAGGACAAAAAAGAAATACTAGCACAGATCCTAAAGTTCTTAAAAGATGTAACTTAAAATTAATTTTCAGTCCTAAACTAATTATTGGCTTGCTTGTAAATTCTATTAAAGTTCATTCTTCCCTGAGAAAATAAGTGCTGTAAATTAAGGAAGAATCATGTTTTTCCAGTGTAACTGGAACGGTGAATCTCAGTTTTAAATGTAGAATAAAACTCAGACTGTCCTCAAGGAAGGGAGGCAAGTGATATCTCTTAATGGGGAATAAGAAAAGTCTGTATGCTTTAAGCTCTAGCTTAGTCTTTGAGATGTGGGTTTGAATCTTTGCTGTTTCTCCCCACCATCTGCCTACTTTGATCTTAGGCAAATTACTCTGACTGTTTCTTCCCAACTGTACAAACAGGAATTATCACAGCCTAGCACCATAAGTAATATGAAAATAAAACAATTTAGAGAATGCAAGGTGCCTGGACTCAAAGTTGCAACAGTCACAGAAGCATTGAGAACAAAGTGTCCTATTAGAGGCAGCAAGCAATAGCATTTCATAGCACTTATAGCTGTTTATTGCAGGGCTTTCTTTTGTTTGTTTGTTTGTTTGCTTGTTTATTTAAGATCTCTACTACTATGTGACAGAGTTTAGTGGCTTTAGGCAGGGCAGGCACCTCCATTCAGATTTAGAGCTTCTTACAGCAAAGGATACTTCTTGTGGGCCAGAGAAGTTGGCTTCCTGGTCCACACCATGATGAATGAGTCTACGAGAGCCTGCGGCTATCCACGGTCACATTTCCAGCTCCTAAAATTCAGCCTTAACCTACCTGTTGAAATACTTTCACATACACCACAGCAGAGCACCTGCACAGATACTAGCTGAAAAATCATGAGAGTTCAAGGACCCTACCCATGAAAACTGGATCTTCATGATAACATATGAAAAAGATTTTATTTAATCACACAATACAGTGACTACAGAATAGTGCAGTATGTGTAATGACATGGCAAGGTCATGGTGTGTATGATGATCATGCCCATGTAAAATGAAAATAAATAACAGTCAATGAATACTAAATATGCCATCGAGAACAGTAGCAGGGGAACGAGCTATTAGAGCAGAAGTCCCATCTCACCTATTCAGGCTCCATGGCTAAGTTTCAGGAACAGTTCAGACATCTGCAGAGAGGAAATAGAGTGCCAGACCCCTCTTATATTACCTTCACCAATAAAATGATATCTACAAAAGATAATGGAATATGATCATTCCATTATCTTTTGATTGCATTTATTGGTTAGAAGGCACCCATGGTGTTCCTTCCCACCTTCTGCACCTGAAAATCCCTGACTCCTTTCTGCCTCATATCTCTGGTACTTGAAACTTTATAGCTTTAGCTATGCTAAGAATTAGTTACGTTGATTTAGGCACACAGCCTGTAATAGTTACTTATATGATATTCATTGTTATCCTGTTCTACCCCTATGGCTACTATAAACTATTAGTTTATATTAAATAATGTAGCCAGATTGACTGTCAGAGAAAGGATTAAATTATAGGTCTACATAGATTAATTTCTAGCAGTTGCAATGGTTTTCCCCTTGAAATTATTCATTTCAACATTCATCTGAAGTCATTACTTTGGGGAAAGAAAATAGAAAAAGATGTGCATGTGCTAACACTTTCCTTGGCATGAAGTGATACTGTCAGTTTGATACTGTCTATAGGCTAGCAATATAAATGAAAGCACTTACTATATGAAAACTGTTTTCGTGGTTTAAGCCCAGCTGGCAACAAAGCACAACAAGGCCGCTCACTCACTCCCCCAACCCTGTTGGGATGGGGAGGAGAATGAGAAAGGAAAAAGAAAAAAAAACCCAGTAGAACCTCGTGGGTTGAGATAAGGACAGTTTACTGGGACAACACAAAGAGACAAGTTACAATAATAACAACAGCACTAATAAAAGAATATACAAAACGAGTGATGCACAATGCAATTGCTCACCACCCTGCAACCTGATGCTCTGCCACTTACCCTGCTGTGACACCACCTCAAGCCCCCAGCCCGCTCCCCACTTACATACTGGCCATGACATCACACAGTATGGAATATCCCCTTGGCTAGTTCGGGTCAGCTGTCCTGGCTGTGCCCCCTCCCAAGCTTCCTGTGAAAATTAACTCTATCCCAGCTGAACCCTGGACAACTGTAACCTGCATGCAGTCTGTCTCTTTCATTGGATGTTCATATTTGAATGTACAATCCTTTATAACAACCTGAAAAAGTCCTGCATCACGAAAAAAAAATTGTTGTTATCTACGTTAAATACAAATCTCCTCTGTAGTCAGCATCATGTTTACAGATCTGAGGACAGGTGGCACTTCCTGAGCAATTTGGGAAGCTAAAAATTTGGTGGCCTGCATCTTTATGATTCAAATTTTCTGCAACATTATGTGCAAAGCAGGAAATAAGTTGTTGCTTTATATGTCTAATTCTCATGGCTTGGCTTTTTTGTTTTTAATCAGCAGTGGGTCGTTGTCTACGCTGTCTTTATGCTCACATCTCGACCATAAGATTTTAAGGGAGCTTTCATGACATCATTCCTCCATTTTAAAAGATAGTGACTAAGGTACAGAAAAATAATAGAAAAGTCCATGTTCAGTATGGGAAAACACAAGAGTAGCTCCAATAGTTCAGATCAAAGGTCAGTCCAACCCATTGTGGTGTCTTTAAGGTAATCATAGAACGATCCTTCCTCACTTATGCAATCTCAGCTCCTGAAAACCAGCTTCTGTTATTGTCTTGAGACAAAGCCTCAGATCATCTTGCTCATGGGCACTGGATGTGTCCTATATCACTTTGAACCAATTTATTCTTGAGCTATTCTTTAAGGAGTTCTACAGATTAATTATACATTGTGCAGAGAAAGATGTTCCCTTCATCTTAAAGTTACTATATGTAGCAATTTCTTAGAAGCTTCTCGGGTCTTCCTTTATTATAAAGAATGAATAAATTCCCCCCATCCATTTTCTCCACATCATCCATGATGTCATACACTAGCATTAGATCACCTCTTCCAACAGGAAAATTGAGACCAAAGGTCCATATAGAAATGTTTTTGCTTATCATAGTCATGTCATATCACACAAACAGATGGGACCAGAATGTTCAGATTACTCACCAGAAAAGTTGTAAAGAATTTTAGAAGCAGCTGGCAAAATTAGGTGAAGGTGGGATGAACTGGCAGAGCTGTTTGATGAAGGTCTGTTGAAGGGAGAATACACCAGAAGGAGCATACACAGTGAGGGCATTTTGCTCAAAAGAGCCTAGATATTCTCATACTGTGTGCCAAGGCTGTGAAAAAAAAAAAAAAAAAGGTACAGAAAATTATACTGAAACTATTTAAATGCATTGAGATAATATCAAGATTGTATTCTCAGAGGGAATCCCATTCAATTCTGATTATCTACTGGCAGGGAAAAAAAAAAAAAAGAAGAGGAGAGAGATGGAAGAGGTTGTGAAAAGAGGATTTAAAACAGCTGGAAGCCCACCAAGGCAGTTCAGATGGGGACTGTCTCACATGGAAGAAGTAAAGTAACAAGAGAAGACAGGGAAAGGAGTTAAAAGTTGTTGCCCAATAATGTTTTTGAGAAGGTGAATTGTACTCCTCTTAGCCCTTTATTAATGTAATGACAAGGAGATATTCAGTGAACTAGAAATGTAACAAACACAATGTAAACAAGGAGCAGGCTATTTAAAAAAAAAAAAAAAAAGAAAAAAGAAGGAAAAGAAAATAACGAGTAACAAATAACATACCAGAGAAGAATATGGTAATTTCTCAAAACCTATATGCTACAAACCCACAAATTTACTATCAATGCATTGTTTAATGATTGCCGCTCTAAGTCTTTCTACATGCCAAGCAAAAGCCATCCCCATTCCACTTCACCACCACTTAGACTTTTATATTGATCATGAGAGCATGCAGAGATTATTATTATATTAATATATTATTATATTAGAGATTATTTTCAATCTTAAACTTTTTCCTTTGGAAATCTTGTAACTATTTAAATTATTTACTTCAAGACACATGAAACTCTTTATCTGTGGACACCTCAAAATTAAAACCTTGTTTCTAAAACAATCTATGTGTTATGTTATAAAGAAATACCTATGTAACATGATAGGGCTACAAAAAAAAAGTCTTAAAATCTTTATGTCTATTGAGGTAAATTCCACAGCAAACACAAAGTGCGCTTGGAAGAACTAATGCTGACGAAAAGTTATTACATCTGTGTAAGGCTGGTACTGACCACTTGTTCAAGCATTTTGTGATATTTTGTGGGCCAGATTCCTAATCATTTTATTCAATAAATGGCAGTCTCCATTAACTCAGTCAACTACAATTAAAGCTCAGTTTTCAGTCCTGCCCTGGATGACTCTACCTAAAATCACAAGAACTTATTTCTTCTTCAGTTAAACAGATTTAAAAAAAAAAAGATCACTTTTGCAATTTTACTTACACAGGAGCAGACTAGCAACTCTAATTTGTCTGTGGAAAGAACAATTTGCTTAGTATTTTATCCCGCTTGATTTCAGACTATGAAATTATTCAGCCCTTCTGCCTTTCAGCAGCGAGACTTTCTGAACTTACAATGTTGTACTCCTCTGCAGAACACAAACAACTTGTGACCACTTGAATTGAATTCAGAATGTTTCTCTGATCAAATTATACAGTAACAAAGTGTTTTGACACCACCTTATCAGTATGGTAATTTGCTTGTTGTTGAAGCCTGTTTATAAGTCTACAGGCAAGAAGTGTACACAAGGGATTCAGAGGCTGACCTGGAAAATGGTCTTTTTTTATTTTTAACCCCAAGTCTTAATAACAATAACTACTAGGATTTCTTTCCAATTGCTGTGTGTGAATTTTCTTCCAATTGTTGTGTGCTGTGCCCCATTTTATTACCATTATGCACACTTCTGAACAGAGCACAGTTTAAGCTCTTCCCTGTTTATATCGGTGTCACAATGAAACTAGCTTCTAGCATACAAAACTGAAGTATTTTATTTTTCAAAAAGGACAAACTTTTCCCATTCAGGTAGTACTTCAGGGGACTTAAAAATCTTAAGCTGAAATTTTTTGTAGTAAGAAGACACATCCTGGTAAATAAACCCCATCTCAGATGTCATACTGTCCCATATATTCAAAAGACACATGCATAGTAGTGGAAAAAGAAACTATACATTTCACATGAGCTGAAAATTTGACATCTAGAATACAGATAATGAAGTATATCAGTTGGGAAAATGTCAGAAAAAAGGAAACAATGTGTAACTGTACAGTTATTCTAATGTTTTGCACTACTGTTGGAAAGTCTGTAGAAATTATCTCAGCAGCTGAATTACTTTATATCTGGGAGTAGGTGGACACAGAACTATACTGAGTTTGCCTCACAGCCCATCACTAATTAGGTTTTCTGAGCATTGGTATTTCCTTCTGGCAGTGGGAGGAAAACACTTTCTTCTAAATAACACATAGTGTTTATAAAGAACTCGCCTATCATTTTTAGTTATTCAGTGATTCTTTTTCTAAGCATCATGTATATCAGAAAATTAAAATGTAATAACTCTGTTTCTTTGTAGTAGTCTAAATTCTGCTCGTGGTTTTGTATCCAGGTACTGGATGCTTGCATTGAAATGTGACATTTACACTGGCTTTTGTGTGTGTTGCTTTAATTAGTTCTGTTTCCATGGGACCCTAAGTATCATGAGATACGGTTAACAGGCAAGGATAATATTAATAAAAGAAGTGAGGTCACTTCTGTAAACATTTGCACAGCTCTGCCAATATAGGAACTGATGCTGTCAGATGGCTTATGCTGAAGATGTTTTGTCTCAAACCCTTCCAAGAAATAAGATATAGCCCTCTTCCATTCACCTCCTCCAGATGGTAGTTCATTGGCAGTGGGGCGAGAAAAGTATAGGGAACTATACAGGTGTTTTCATCTTTGTTCTTCCATGTGCCGGAAGGAAAAGCAGGGCTGTGGTCCTGCACCAGAAACACCTGCCTGACAAGGATAGTCAGGATAAGGGCAAAGGGTCCTGGATACCTGATGAGATATGAGGACCGGAGGAGTGCACAGACAGCTACTTCCTAGTCATGTTAAAAGTTATAAAATATTAAGTGGCAGAGAGGAAAATAAAAGGCTTGTTGGATGCAGCCCCCTTCCCCTCACAATGACATTCCTTGTCACTGGGCAGGGGAACTGCGATGATTACAGGCAACCAAAAGGCAGGGGGACTGATGAGTCTTTACAAACTCACGTTAGCGCAGCAGTCCTTGGGAGGAGTAGGGGGAGGCGTAGGCAGGCAATACACGCCAAGGGCCACACATGCACAAACATACCAAATGTCACATGAAGAACAAAAATACAAGCTGAACTCATCACCACCTGATCCTAGATAAAATAAGCTGTCTTAATAGAGGTGGCTCAAAAATAATAATGTTTCAGTGGATTTTTGTTTATTGACACCATCTGATGCCCTATGATGTTGCTATGGTAACTGAGAAAAATACCCTGCTACTGGCATTTCATGTTAAATGGCTGCAGATAATGATTAGCCTGTGTTAAAGGTTACATTCTCAGGGAAAAAAAAAAAAAAAGCCTTTGGAAAATGCCTGCCTACACTTTCCCTTAGAGATAAGTCTGGTCCAGCCAGACTGCCACAGACTGTTATGGACATCTGAAAGGTGGAAAAAACCCAAAAGGGTCCCACAATAAGAACTAAAGCGTTCTATAAAAGTTAGAGAAGTTGTAGTCAAAATTACTTGTACAACCTTCATACCACTAAAACCATTTGGAAAAAATAATTATTGCTTCTTCATGTACAGTACTGAGAATTCTTTTTTCCAGTGGCAGTTTGAAAGCCCAAATAGTTTGAAAATTGCAACTGTCATTTAAGAAATCTGCCACATGGCATCTGATGAACCAAGATAGCTTGAGTGTCTTTTGCCCTGTTGACCCTTGCAGGCACAATCCCAGTCATAGCAATGGGACATTTGCATCAGACAGACACAGAAAAAGCAGTCTCATGGCAAAGCCTGAATTAGAAAAAAAGATGAGGAACATAACAGAACTATAGATCCCAGGAAACATTACAGCACAAGGATGCCACATTTGGGTGAAATACTTATTTTCCTGAATAGCCAAAGAAATTATTCTGTAAAACACACATAAAAAGTCCCAAAACTCCTCCTCACCTCAGAAATAATTTTCCCAAGTACAAATAATTTGTCATTATCTTAAAAAAAAAAAATAATCAGTATTTCAAGTGAAAACTGGTTTGCAAAATGTGGAAAGTTTTCAGCCAAACGTATTTCAGTGCCTTGACCAAATTACAGAAGGATGTAGACTTGTTATCAGTTGTTTGTCCCTTTCATATGTGTGCCTTCTGGTCATATAAAGCATTTCCCACTGACCTGTATTAATCTTCCTGTATACTGGATCTTCCAAGAATGCTGAGGCGAAAGGGCAAAAGGAATCTACACTGGAGAAAAGTCTAAATAAATACTAAAAAAAAATTTTAAAGGTATTCAACTAGAGCCTGAGCTGTTGAGAGTAAATTGTGAATTGTTTTATCTTGAGCCATTTGCAGTGCTTTCAGCCTCTTTTTGCTGACAATTCCTATTGTCATTCAAGGAACACTTCGCCGCAGATGTGCAGTGACTGAGCTAACAGTTCAGTAAATCTTGTGGAGGGGGTGTGGAGCAGGGCAGCGTGGGAAAATTAATCCCACAAATGCTCTGAACAGGAAGACATGTGAGATTGGAAGGGGCCACAGACCTAGATTATCAAAAGATGGGTGCTGCAGTCTGTGTAAGGAGTCTCAGGTGGGGAGCCTGAAGTGAAAACACAAAGTCAGGCACATGTCAAACCCTGGCTGAGACCCCTTCTAAGCCTGACTAGTGCCTACTGCAGACGTGATCTTCAGCCTTTTGCAGTTCACAGGCTTTCTCCAGCAAAGCACTCACGTCGCTGTCCTGGTTTCCGCTGGGATAGAGTTAATTTTCTTCCTAGTAGCTGGTACAGTGCTATGTTTTGGATTCAGTATGAGAAGAATGTTGATAAAACACTGATGTTTTCAGTTGTTACTAAGTAGTGTTTAGTCTAAAGTCAAGGATTTTTCAGCTTCTCATGCCCAGCCAGCGAGAAAGCTGGAGGGGCACAAGAAGTTGGGACGGGACATAGCCAGGACAGCTGACCCAAACTGGCCAAAGGGGTATTCCATACCATGTGATGTCATGCCCAGTATATAAACTGGAGGGAGTGGGGGCGGGGGATCGCCACTTAGGGACTAACTGGACATCGGTTGGCAGGTGGTGAGCAATTGCACTGTACATCACTTGTATATTCCAATCCTTTTATTATTGCTGTTGTCATTTTATTAGTGTTATTATTATCATTATTAGTATCTTTTTTTCTGTTCTATTAAATCGTTCTTATCTCAACCCCCGAGTTTTACTTTTTTTCCAGATTTTCTCCCCCATCCCACTGGGTTGGGGGGGTGGGGGCAGTGAGTGAGCGGCTGCATGGTGCTTAGTTGCTGGCTGGGGTTAAACCATGACAGTCGCCAAGATGAGCAGCTCCGGTGCCAGAAGGACTGGCAGTGGAGCACTCCAGCACAGTGCACAGGGGGGGTGTTCCCGAACCAGGGGAAGCTCAGGGGGAACTGAGAGATCTCCCTGGGCACCCACAGGTCACACAGCAGTGGCTGATGGGACCTGAGTGGGGCCAGGAGCAATGGCAGCCAAGCCTCCCCCCCGCCTCACCAGAGAAGCCCTTAAGGAGCACTAGCAACCAGGAGTGCTGCAAACAGGGTGGGCAACACAGGGTGCGGTGTGTCAACAAGAGCGCTGAGGCCCTGCCAGCTCAACCAGGGAGCACTGGTGTCCACCGGGTAGAAAGCCATGGCCTCTCAAAGCTGTGCACTCACCACAACTGACACAGCTGCCCAGACAGAACTCCGGTGGGTACGTGCTGCCACATAGGTGCCAGGCTGCAGACTCTGCCCTGCTCTTATGCCAGTACGGGCGGGAAGCAGTGAGCACGCCTGTGGGAGGTATGCCGAGGTAGAGGAACTCCTCCACTCAGTGACACAGCTCCGGGAGGAGGAGAGTACGTTGAGGAGTGTCAGGGAGTGCGTGAAAGAAGCAGACTGCTGCAATTGCACCCTACCTTCCCTGGGACAAGCCCAGCAGGCAGGCAGGATGAGTGATTCAGAGGGCCTGTTTTTTGTGAATAGAGAAGGACTTGTGAGTGATGTGATGGTTGGAGGCCACCTTGGGCACAGCAATCATGAAATGATAGTTTTCAATTCTTGGAGAAGTAAGGAGGGCTGTTAGCAGAACTGCTACCTTGGACTTCAGGAGGGCAGACTTTAACCTGTTCAGGCGTCTGGTTGCCAGAGTCCCTTGGGAGGCAGTCCTAAAGGGCAAAGGAGTTCAGGAAGGCTGGACATTCTTCAAGAAGGAAATCTTAAAAGTGCAGGAGCAGGCTGCCCCCATGTGCTGAAAGACGAGCCAGTGGGGAAGAAGACCAGCTTGGCTGAACAGAGAGCTTTGGCTGAAACTCTGGAAAAAAAGTAGAATTTATGACCTTTGGAATAAGGGGCAGGCAACTCAAGAGGACTGCAAATATGTTGTGAGGTTATGTAGGGAGAAAATTAGAAGGGCCAAAGCTTAGAACTTAATCTGGCTACTGCCTTAAAAGAGAATAAAAATTGTTTCTATAAATAGATGAGCAGCAGAAGGCAGGCTAAGGTGAATCTCCATCCTTTACTGGATGCAGGGGGAAACATAGTGACAAAAGATGAGGAAAAGGCTGAGGTACTTAGTGCCCTCTTTGCCTCAGTCTTTAATAGTAAGGCCAGTTGTTCTCGGGGTACCCAGCCCACTGAGCTGGAAGACAGGGGCAAGGAGAAGAATGAAGCCCCCATAATCCAAGGGGAAATGGTTAGTGACCTTCTACACTGTTTAGACACAAACAAGTCTATGGGGCTGGACGGGATCCACTCAATGGTACTGAGGGACCTGGTAGAAGTGCTCACATTCAATCATTTATCAGCAGTGCAGGCTAACTGGAGAGGTCCCACTTGACTGGGACGCCCATCTACAATAAAGGCCAGAAGGAGAATCCGGGGAAATACAGGCCTGTCAGTTTGACCTTGTTGCCAGGGAATATGGAGCAGATCATCCTGAGTGCCATCACATGGCACGTACAGGGCAGCCAGGTGATCAGGCCTAGTCAGCATGGACTTAGGAAAGGCAGGTCCTGCTTGGCTAACCTGATCTCCTTCTATGACTAGATGGCCCACTTAGGGGATGATGGAAAAGCTGTGGATGTTGTCTACTCAGACTTTAGTAAAGCCTTTGACACTGTTTCCCACAGCATTCTCCTGGAGAAATTGGCTGCTCATGGATTGGACAGGTGTACTGTTTGCTGGGTAAAAAACTGTCTGGATGACCAAGCCCAAAGAGCTGTGGTGAATGGAGTTAAATCCAGCTGGTGGCTGGTCACAAGTGGTGCTTTCCAGGGCTCAGTAATGGGGCCAGTTCTGTTTAGTATCTTTACCAATGATCTGGACAAGGGGATTGAGTGCACCCTCAGCAAGTTTGCAGATGACACCAAGTTGGGAGGTACGGTTGATCTGTTCGAGGGTAGGAAGGCTCTACAGAGGGATCTGGACAGGCTGGATCGATGGGCCAAGGCCAACTGTAAGAGTGTGGTGGGTTGACCCTGGCTGGATGCCAGGTGCCCACCAAAGCCATTCTATCACTCCCCCTCCTCAGCTGGACAGGGGAGAGAAAATATAACAAAGGGCTTGTGGGTCGAGATTAGGACAGGACAGATCAACTCACCAATTACCGTCACAGGCAAAACAGACTCAGCTTGGGGAAAATTAACTCAATTTATTACAAATCAACCAGAGTAGGGTAATGAGAAATAAACCCAAATCTCAAAACACCTTCCCTCCACCCCTCCCTTCTTCCTGGGCACAACTTCATTCCCAGATTCTCTACCAACCCCCGCAGCGGCGCAGGGGAACGGGGAAATGGGGTTTATGATCAGTTCATCACATGTTATTTTCTGCTGCTTCATCCTCCTCAGGGGCAGGACTCATCACACTCTTCCCCTGCTCCAGCATGGGGTCCCTCCCACGGGAGACAGTCCTCCACGAACTTCTCCAACGTGGGTCCTTCCCACAGGCTGCAGTTCTTCATGAACTGCTCCAGCATGGGTCCTTTCCACGGTGTGCAGTCCTTCAGGATCACACTGCTCCAGCGCGGGTCCCCCACGGGGTCACAAGTCCTGCCAGAAAACCTGCTTCGTGGGCTCCTCTCCACAGATCCACAGGTCCTGCCAGGAACATGCTCCAGCACCGGCTTCCCACGGGGTCACAGCCTCCTTTGGGAACCCACCTGCTCCGGCGTAGTGTCCTCCACGGGCTACAGGTGGATATTTGCTCCACCGTGGACCTCCCTGAGCTGCAGGGGGACAGCCTGCCTCACCATGGTCTTCACCATGGGCTGCAGGGGAATCTCTGCTCCAGCGCCTGGAGCATCTCTTCCCCCTCCTTCTTCACTGACCTTGGTGTCTGCAGGTTTTTTTCTCTTACATGTTCTCACTCCTCTCTCTGGCTGCCGTTTCCGTCTGTCCCAACTTTTTCTTTCTTCTTAAAAATGTTATCACAGAGGCATTACCACTATCGCTGATTGTCTCGGCATTGGCCGGTGGCGGGTCCGTCTTAGAGTCGGCTGGTATTGGCTCTGTCGGACACAGGGGAAGCTTCCAACAGCTTCTTAAAGAAGCCACCCCTGTACCCCCCCCTCCCCCCCCCCAAAACTTTGCCACACAAAGCCAATACAAAGAGTTTCAACAACGGTAAGTTCCAGGTCCTGCACTTGGGTCACAGCACCCTCATGCAGCGCTACAGGCTTGGGGAAGAGTGGCTGGAAAGCTGCCCGGCAGAAAAGGATCTGGGGGTGCTGGTCAACAGCCGGCTGAATATGAGCCAGCAGTGTGCCCAGGTGGCCAAGAAGGCCAACGGCATCCTGGCCTGTATCAGAAATAGTGTGGCCAGCAGGAGCAGGGAGGTGATTGTCACCTGTACTGGGCACTGGTGAGGCCACACCTCAAGTGCTGTGTTCAGTTTTGGGTTCCTCAGTACAAGAAAGGCGTTGAGGTGCTGGACCGTGTCCAAAGAGCATTGAAGTTGGTGAAGGGTCTAGAGAGTGTCTTTTGAGGAGCAGCTGAGGGAACTAGGGTTGTTTAGCCTGGAGAAAAAGGAGCCTGAGGGGAGATGTTATTGCTTTCTACAACTACCTAAAAAGAGGTTGTAGTGAGGTGGCTGTCAATCTTTTCTCCCAAGTAACAAGTGATAGGACAAGAGGAAATGGCCTCAAGTTGTGCCAGATGAGGTTTAGATTGGGTATTAGGAAAAATTTCTTCACTGAAAACGTTATCAAGCATTGGAACAGGCTGCCCAGGGAAGTGGTGGTGTCACCATCCCTGAAGGCATTTAAAAGATGTGTAGATATGGCACTTAGGGCCACCGTTTATTGGTGGATTTGGCAGTGCTAGGTTAATGGTTGGACTCGATGATCTTAAAGGTCTATCTCAAGCTAAACAATTCTGTGATTCTAAGATGCAAATCACTGCAGAGCATAACATCTGCCAACAGTGGGCTTGCTTTATTCAATTACCTTTCATATACCCCTGCACAGCAGTGCCTAGGTCCTCAGCACTTTCTAGATGAAAACTGATACAGTTTGCTGCTATAGTACAGCAAACTCTCTCCATTCACATTCACCACTTATACCTTCTCCTATATTGGATGGTTTGAAGCACTGACTGAAGCTCTCCTAACAGCACTCTTTCATGATAGACAAGCTGAAGATGCTACCTTGTTTCACCAATTTTTTTTCATTTTTTAAAAAATCCCCACCTCAAATGAGTTTAAATGTCATAGTTGCTTCTGCTGCCCATCTTTAGTGCAACCAGTGGAGTAAGTAAAATGTGAGTGGTGTGTACAAGACACCTGAAGTCATCATTCAGCACACTTCAAGCCTGTTCATATCTGCCCCTGCAGGACATCACCTCTCTGAAGAAAACACACACAACCCAGTACAGCTGAAGACTACAGTTGTGCTGTCATGTGTCCTAGGTCATCTTATGCATAGTACCACCACACCAGCTGATCAAGACCACGTTCACCTCCCCAGCATCCCTAGGAAAATGAACTGCCATTTCCCTCTCCCTGACCTGGTTCTGCAGGTGAGAAGTACATTAGTAAGCAATGCAGGTACTTACCCAAAGCCAAATACAGGAAGAAAAACTGATCTTTCCAGTCTCCCAGGGCACTCTGTATATCTTCATGGGCCAGATGGTAAATGTCTTTAACTATCCCCAATGGACCCATGTTTCCAGCAGCACTCAGTACCTGTTAAGGTCCCTGAAGAAGAAACCCATTTTTGATCTGCTTTGTACTGAGGCACCCAGTTATTTTATCACTGTGCACTTAAACATCTGGCTCTAAGATGCTGATACTGAGCTTTAATCAAATGTTATATTCATTGTCAAAGTTTTCAGACACATAAGCTTTAATTTATCACTTCCTCTGAAACAGGGGCCTGTATAATTAGATGATTAGATTAGCAGTACTAAGACAACATCACTTTGTAGAAGAGTTTCCTTCAAATTGTATGACAAACATCTATCAGGGTATGCTAGAAAAAAAATAAAATTATTTAGTTTCAGGCTTTGATTTTGTTGTGTCAGGTTACAGCCATTTGGGAGAAGCATGACTCTTTGCAGATGAGACCTTTAATTCCTGATTCAAAACTAGAAGAATTTTCTTTCTTAACCAAAATGAAAACTGAGGAAAATCAGTCAAAATAGCTGTTTTCATTAGTAATGATGAATAAAAACTTTCTGCACTACCACTCCAACATATAAAGCTTCTGCTGTGCTTGGAAGAATCGCCACCAAATGCATCTGCAGGCCCTTTAGGAGGCTGGTTGGACATTTCAATAAAAAGCCCTGGATGTGGACCATAGGCAAAGCAATGATTGTATTAGCATTCAGCTGTAAAATACACTCTGAAGAGACCCAGAGTTCAGTCTGAAAGGTTTGGCTGTAACAATATCCAGTAGACTAGTAGTCATTAGTTCTGGATGATCTACTCTTCTGGATGTAGAAGAGGTTCATTTTGAACTACTTTAATTCAAGGGGTCTCCTCATAATGAAAATGAAAAGCCTGAGGTGAGAGCCATAGAGTTTATGACTAAATTCTTCAGTTTTTATGGTGTCACAGCCTTTTCAGCATCACAACTGTGTTAATACTTTATGTTTCATTGAAGACTTATTGTGGAGGACCCTTTAGGCTGCAAGTGGCTGCCACCTATAGACTTCTTGCCACGTCTTGTATTCACAGAAATGAAAATGTCACTTCAACACCCTCAGAGGACAGCCAGAGCTCTGGTGCACAAACAAGACATTGGATTTGTCTAAACAGACAGAAGATAAAGAGCGTACTCGAAAGCATTGATGAAGGCCGAACATTGCCTGCATGGAAATTAAGTAACTACTTGTTGAAATTACCAAGTTATTTATACTCTAGAATACAATGCTTAGAACAATGCAGTACTTGTCCTGCATGCCAGAAGGGCAATTGTTAATTTGTCACTGGCTTCATATAATGTAAGCAGAATGCCTTTGAGTCCCTCTAAATTCTTACAATTTTACCGTTTCATTTTCTTTAACTTAGAAGTGTTTGTCAGACTTCAAGGAGCTAACTTTGGGCCCAGCAAATAGACTCCATTTTGCCAGTTAATACAACAGCCTCATGTTGTTACTGTCTAATTAAAAAATGGTATGTGGGTTAGAACAGTGCCCAATTTATAGCAATATAACAAGTGTGATAAGCTTACAGAGTGTCATCTTTATTAACCAGATACAAACACACATAACTCAATTTTCATCCCTGTTTGCTTTACATAAAGTGAAAAAGTACACTTGTCACTGTGCAAATCCTGCCATACTGGAACCCAAATTCTGTAAACAAACAGCACAACCGATTACGATGCAATTCACAGCATACACAGGCAAATGTTATAAATATGGAAGTGCCAAAGTTGGGATGTTTTAGGTTTACCAGGTGATCAACCTGGAAAAAAGGGAGTTAGTTAGTAAGTAGGTCTTTTTGAAAGAATCTTGCATTGCCCTTTTTTAACCAACATGGTGTATTTGTGCACAACCTCTTATTTGAAGATGCTTGGTAGAGACACTATTCTTATTTCTCTTACATACATTAATGAATTCCTTTAAAGAGCTAGAAGATAAACACAGATCCCAAAGAAGCTCTTTGTTTAACAGAATCCTTTTAAGAAAATAGCAAGCATCACCTGAAATAACCAACTGCACTGAGGGATAGTGTAAATTTGGACGTGAGCTAATTCCATGATTGTCTAAAAAGTTGGAATGTAGACAATCTCTTTCCTTTAAAATCATTGCACAATTCCAGGCTATATTTAAATCATTTGACAGCTAGGAGAGAAAATGTACTGTGTTCTTATTTATTCTCCAGAAGTCCCAATGTTGTTAACCTTCTTGAAGCTGTGAACATTCAAGGTCTGTTTCAAATAAATGTATGTGTGACATGTTTTCTTAGTGAAAACATTGGTTTAACTGACAAATTGGTTCAAAGAAACAATATTTTTAGTGTAGACTCTGTTACTGCTGCAAAGTGAAATGAGCTGGAATAGAAGCACCTGCTACAAATCTGTAACCCCAGGTATCTATAAAATCCTACTGAGTTTTGCTGAATCATTAAGTTATGATACCATTTCAAAAACTATTATCACCCACAGAAGACTGTAATTATGGGAGTGTCGTCACACTGCCAGTCAATCAGTAATCTGAAGGCTGCAATATCACTCCTGGAGATGGTGTGCAACAGTGGAGCAAAACAATGAGAAAGCTAACAGCAGCAAAGCTGTGGTAGAAATGTAGCTACTCTCTCAGGCTTGAATCTGAATTCACGTTAAGATTTCCCTGTGAAAAAATGAGCAATATTGCCTTGTACATGCCCTGGACATGCCAGTTTTTAGGTCAAAAGGAGTCACGACTATAGAGAACATAAATCTGAAAGAGACTTTCTTTTGAAGGGGGACACCCTTCTTCTGACAGCCCCATCTCAAAGGATTTTCTTCAAAGGTCTAAAAAGCTCCCCCCTTGAACTATCTTGTTTCTTTGCCCCAAGCACTTGCTCTGGATGGTGATTCCTGAAACTTGCCACTGAGATAGCAGGAACCTCCTCCTAATTTCTGCGCTTCAAAAATTCATGTCAACCCTCCTCTTTTTGTAACAGCTTGGCCCTTTGGCTTCAATGGCTTTTCTCATGCTCTGATGCCACTCTGAGATGTTTACAAAGTTAGATGATGTTTCCCCAGTCCTTGCTTTTCCAGACCATATTGCTGAGGCTCTTGTTGTTTCCCCTCATGGAGCCCTCCACCCCGCTGTCATCCACACAGTCCCTCTTTCATCAGGCCCTCTCCAAGTTCATCTTTGACCAGAACTCTCCACAGAGCACTAGATGGTCTTGCTGCACCTCCCACAAATGTCAACAATACCTATCAGCCTGCCAGAAATACTCTAATGGGCAGATTGTACCACCTGAGCTGCCATTTTCACAGTCACACAATGTTAGCGGCCAATTGTCACCCTGAAAATCAACAAAATCTCTCTCTGGTAAAGTCCATGCAACAGTCTTTTAGTAAATGCTCTGTAAGTCTAGAGTATCTCTTTTAGGAAGACATCCTGATCAGTGTAAATGACTTGGTGACAAAAAGCCCACCCATCACCATCACAACCAATTTCTACCAATGACAAGTTTCCTTTAGCATGTGAGAATATGTACTTATTTCTTGCCCTAGACCTTGTTGTGACTGCCTATAAAGACCTTCTTTAAGAACTAACTCTGAAGCTCAAGGAGGCCAAAAATAGTTTCAAATAGTCTGACTGGACCAGATCATTGTTTCTTTCCAAAACTTGATTTTCTTTCTACATGCTACAGGAAAAGAGGAGGGTTTTGGTGATATCAGACCCTTTCCTTTTATTCAAGATGTGCTGGTGTCTTCCTTCTCTGAAAATTCCACTGTAAAGAAGTATTTTAGTATGTGGATCACAAAAAAACAAGCATCTTATCAATTAATACAGGAAAAGGGGATGTGACTCCTTTTCCCCACTTAACCAACGTGGAGAGATCCACAACTGCATTTGGAGTCTGGGCAATGACAGGAACAGAACATTAAAGTTTTCCCTTTTTCTTTCCCTCTGAACACTCTTCCAGCCACAAAGTGAGACTCAAATGAAGGATAAAACCTGGTAGTTAAATGAATTCAAAGGAACCTATTAAAATCTTGAAAGGCCTTTACGAATTCAGCTCAAAATGTTCCAGAAAGCAATGTAGCATCTTCATATATTAGAGAGAGTAAGTTAGTACTGAATTATTTAAAAATTTAGTTAGCTTCCCTTGCTTCATCAACAAATGTTATTAAATTTTAATGAGTAAAAATGGTGCAATAAAACTAATGAAGTTGGTTTTACTAGGAAAATGCAATAAAGAACAGTACCTTTTATTTTAAAGGAAATATGTGTTTAGTACAGTTTGGTTTATAATATAATAAAAGGAAGATTATTGGTTTTCATAGTTTTGGCATAAGCTTCCAGTTTGCAGTGAGGTCTACAAGTAGAATGACAATATCCTTAGGCAGCCATCATGTAAACACTTACTCACACAAGCAACCTTTCCAAGCAGAATCTCAGTAGAAAGAAAATCAGTGTGAAAAAAGTAAAGCACCTTTTCACAAGTGTTTATGGGCCCCGTGTACTGTGTAGTGCCATCCCTTAGAAAAAAAAAATCCAATGACAAAATAGCTGGCAGGGCATTAAGCCATCTATGGTGTAGAAATGGACCAGATCTTAATATCCCCCTCTAAATTATGGCAGCCTCGGAACCAGAGTGTGTGATAATGAGTAGCACAAACTCATAACTATGAGACTTGACATCAAACGGCACCATTGCCTTATAGGCCCTCCTAGTATCCCCTTGGTTACTATTCCGTAAAGGAAGCAGAAATGTTATGTTAATTTTCTGGCAGCCCTCCTAGACCGGTCCATTTTTTCTTAGAAGGATCATGTAGAATAATGGCATTAAACATTCCAGAAGCATTTGTGTGCAGGGATGTTTATGCCTCCTTTGGACCATACTAAGTTCTTCCAAAGCTGTTCACATTGGCTATTTCAGGCCATCAGCGTAGTGCTGCCAACTCCTGTTCCCCGTGCTTGCCTTCTCGTGCAGTCTTTGGCTTGCCTTGGCCAGTCTCAGAGACTGGACTCATGTTCAGACATCACTTCCCCTTTGCAATGGATGCCAGTGAATGTTTTGACACCTGCTACAGAGTAGCTGACAAGAGCTTTTTTTTTGGAAGAGAGCTGATAGCAAGGGAGCATTGCATCTCCTGAAAGAGGCAATCACCTTGTACAGGAACGCAGGAGCTTTGGAGAGATGGGTGCTCACAACACAACGTTAGCTTCTTGAGGACAGTCCAGGGTCACACTAGTAGGCCAGGAACTGTGCTGAGGGACCTGCTGAGGGTCATGGGAGCAGCTTTTCTGGGCAAGGGTACAGAGTGCTGCAGAGCCCTCATCTGGAGCTGCCAAAGCCCCTGCAGAAACACTGCGGTGGCCATTTGGCAGGAGACGCTGCAGCAGCCTGATCACACAGCCTGCTGTGTGTCAGGGCACTCACATTCAGCAAGCCCAGGCACCTTATGGGGTGAGAACAAGAACATTTACCAGTATTACCAAAATCATCCAGGCACTTCAGCTTCACCAAGATTTCTAAGGGGGGTGGGCCCTTGGCCCATTTTGGAAATCCTTTTTTATACCTTAAATTCCTCTAGAAATCCAACCCCAAACTTTAACTGCAACATTTTAACTAGTACATCCAGCATTCTCTGATAGGGACAGGCCAGGTATGTTTTCCAAAGAACATGGGTTGAATTCAGATTTTTACCACTAATCCTTGAAAGTATGCAAGAGTCATTCTGCCTTGAGATCAAGGACCCAGCTAACATTATTGTTCAATACAAAGCTTGGAAAAATAACTGCTTATGCACAGGGGTTGCACAAAACTTGGTTGTGCTCTGGTTGGTGTTAGGAACCAGCTGCCTTTTAAGTTATGAATGTGATATGAAATGTCAAAAGCCACAATGAAATTATTTCCTCTTTGGACAGCAGTGTTTAAGTTAAATGCTTAAAGAGTTAGAGCTTGAAGGGTTCAGTGCAGACTGTCATGGTGTGCATAGACATATATGCTAAGAGCTAGCAAGGCTTCTGTATCATCTATCTTCTTTTCCCCTGTCAGAAGGTTATATTCTGCACCTGAAGGTCAAGGTATTCAAACCATGCATTGCTACAGAAAAAGCTGAACCAGTCCTTGGGGTTTGTGGCACTTTATCTTGGTCAGTGAGAGTGAGATTATTGTGAAACTACATATATAGGAACAAGCATAATATGTGTATCTAGGGACATGTGTATTCATAGACAAATAAATTAAGACGTACTACATATTAAAACAAAGGTATGCTACAAAAGTCTGTTAAGTTAGTGACTCTTCAGAGAGATACACTGAATTCTGCTGTGGAGCTACAGTTGACATTCCAGTAAAACCAGCAGGATAAGAGAAGTATAGCACAGATCACAGTTTGGCTCTGATGGTAAATAGCTAATGCGAATCCCTTGTTTTCTGTCATTCTCCTTTGTCCAAATCTTGAGACTTAACTATTTTCCTGAACACACAGTGTTCTCACAAAACACAAGAAAAAGTGGTTGTTTCAGTATGAATGAGCAAAATTGTATAGCAAACTTGAAGGTAGACAGTGGGGTTTCCTTCAGTTAGAAGTACCTGCTCAAACATTTTAGATTTTAGAGGCAATTGTCTAAAGCTGAAGACACTGATACTTTTTGAAGGGAGAATATACATCAGTTTAGAAGTACTACTTCTAAACTTCTTGTATCTAGCAATACATTTACTTTTACAAATAAAGCTCCAGAGCCAAATCTCACTTGCAGGTAATTATTGTGTCAAGTCAGGTCACAAACTATTCTAAGTGAATACAGTAAAGGCTCTGTAGAAACTAACACTGCATAAAACAAACCAACCAACTACATATATACACCCCTCGGGAATACCGGCTGTAGTGTCTTTGTCAGAGATCTCACAAACTATTTAAGGAAATGCTCCAGCCACTCAGTACTTATTTCTACCTATCACAACACAAATAAAGCACAGACATCCACTGGACTTGGGAGGAGGGTCTGTCTCTCCTTGAGGGGAGAATAACTCCTACAGAGGGTAATTTAGATGGTCTCTGAGCTAGGCTCCTGCTATGAACTGATGGCTCCAAAAAAAAGCCTGTGTGTCACGGCAAGACAGAAGGCTTAGGAAGAGCAGATCCCCAGCTTCCACCAATAGCACAATTGTCTGTTACCCCACAATGCCTACCCTTAGTGTTCTAAGTTCAACCCCACAACCCACCAGTGACTTCCATGCCAAGACAAGCCTTTTGCAAGCTGAGCATCTCCCCAGGATGCTGTGCAACCATCTATTGATCTCCCATTCTCAAATGGGGGAGCCTGTTTTTCCCTTCCCTTAGCGAAATGCTGAGCTGTCCAAGCTCCCACTTAGGACCCAGTTCCCAGGGGGAGTAACTGCTGTTCCCACACAGGCCTCAGGAACTGAAAGTGCACCACAACCCTCATAATCAAGGCAGGATTCCCAGCTGAGAACAGGCTCAGTGGAGCCCCAAACTATGCTGTATCACCAGTAAATTCCCAGAGGTACATCCTGGAGATGAATTTCAAGCCATGTTGTTCAAGATGAGGATCTGAGTGATAACGTTGAGTTTTCTATCCATCCTGGTGGAAAAGGGTGATTTTTTACTGGATTTGGCTGGTAGCCAAGAAGGGAAACATACAATTGTCCTCAGGGTAAAGTGCCTCATTCCCTTTGACTGGAGTGATCAGCTATCCAAAGTGCTGGTTGGTAATTCCAACCAGAACCCTCTTTCTTGTTGACCCTACCTAGCAATTTGCCTTGACAACTGTTACTTTGGGCAAATCTAGTGCAATTTTATACTGAGGAGTGGGGGACATGTAGTGTGACCATGCTGGAGAATCACTCTCTGCCCATCAAGAGTTTCCAGTATTTAAGAAGGCATTTTTCCCCTCTGGCTGGGAAGGAAATAAACTCCTTCACAGTAGCCCTGTATGGTGCTCTGTCAAAACGTTGTGACTAAAGCAGTATTGATAACACACAAGTGTTTTGGCTATTGCTGAACAGTGCTTGCGCAGTGTTGAGGCTTTCTCTTTTTCCCATTCTTCCTGTCCAGCAAGTAGGCTGGGAGAGGGCAAGAAGTTGAAGGGGACACAACCTGGACAGCTGATCCCCAACTGACCAAAGGAATATCCCATACCATATGACATTACAATAAAAGCTCAGGGAAAGAAGGAGGAAGAGGGGAGACAGTTGTGGTTATGGCACTTGTCTTCCCAATTAACAGATCAGCATACTGAGGCCCAGCTTTCCACGAAGGAGCTAAACATTTGCCAGATGATGGGAAATACTGAATAAATTCCTTATTTTGCTTTGTCTGTGCATTTGGCTTTCACTTTCCCTATTAAACTGTCTTTATAATAAGCCATGAGTCTTCTCACCTTCCTTCTGTTTTCTGCCCATTCTGTGGGATAGGGGAGTGAGTAAGCAGCTGTGTAGGTGCTTGGCTGCCGGCCGGCGTCAACCCACAACAGCCTCCCAGCAATTTTAAGAATTCTATGAAAAAGTTTAGTGGCAAATACATATCTCCCCCCCCCTTTTTTTAATAATAAAACACACATACATTTTACCCTACATTAAATATTAATGGTCTCTGTCTTGTTATTTCCCCCGCAAATCAATTATATCAATTAGCTGCATGGAAACTCCCTTCAGCTTTGTACAAACTCCCTCTAGCACCCAACAGATTTTCTTCCAGTCTCTGACTGGAGATAGGCAGTTTTTGTCACCTTAATATAAAGTGATTATCAACACACACACAGATAATATGCATACATATATACATATGTATGTATTTATGAAATATCACAGAAACATAGATTAAGCTCATATGTATCATCTCTACAGAAAGATAAAATAACAGTTGCATATATATAACATGTATTTAAGTTTAATTACAGGATCCTAATTACCTATCTTTTTATACAAAATAGTTACTAATTCTATAGGTTAGTTATTATTTTGGGTTTGTGTGGTGGGGTTTTGGTAGCGGGGGAGGGGCTTCAGGGGTGGATCCTGTGAGAAGCTGCTAGAAGCTTCTCGGGCTCCAAGTTGGACCTGCCTCTGTCCCAGGCCAAGCCCATTAGTAATGGCGGTAGCGCCTCTGGGAGAATGGATTTAAGAAGGGAAACCTGCAGTGGGGGAGGAGATTGGAATGTGAGAGGAACCCCTCTGCAGACCCTGAGGTCAGTGCAGAAGGAGGGGAGGAGGTGCGCCGGAGGAGGAGATGCCCCTGCAGCCCTGGTGAGACGGCAGGCTGTGTCCCCCCAGCCCATGGAGGGGAGCAGGGGAGCAGATGCCCACCTGCAGCCTGGGGAGGACCCCACGCCGTTGCAGGGGGATGCCTCCAAAGATGGCTGTGACTCTGTGGGAAAGCCCATGCTGGAGCAGACTGTGCCTGAAGGACTGCAGCCGGTGGAAGGGACCCATGCTGGAACAGTTCATGGAGAACTGTCTCCTGTGGGAGAGACCCCACGGTGGAGCAGAGGAAGAACGAGGAGTCCTCCCCCTGAGGAGGAAGGAGCAGCAGAGACAAAGTGTGATGAACTGACCACAGCCCCCATTCCACAATCCCCTGTGCTGCTAGGGGGAGGAGGTAGAGAAAATTGGGACTGGAGTTGAGCCAGGAAGGAGGGAGGAGTGGGGGGAAGGTGTTTTAAGATTTGGTTTTACTTCTTATTATCCTTGTTTTGATGTGATTGGTAGTAAATGAAATTGGTTTTGTTTTTTCCCCAAGTTGAGCCTGTCTTTTGTCCGTGACCATAAGTTGTGAGGGATCCCTCACTGTTCTTGTCTCGACCCACGAGCTTTTCTTTATATTTTCTCCTCCTCATCCCACCTGGGGGGTGAGGGGAGGGGTAAGCAAGCAGCTTTGTGGTGCTTTGTTGCTAGCTGGGCTTAAAACACAACAGTTATAAGCCAGCCTCTTACCCATCAGTGCATTTCCCCAACAATCTGTTTTCAGGTCTTCCTTCTCTACCCCCACTCCCTCCTCCCCCCACCTTTTAGTCTTAGACCATGATCATCCTCCTGAGACTATGACAACAAATGGCCTTATCAAGCCTCACAGAGTTTATCAGTTTTGTCATGCTTTGCCAGACTTCACTGACTCTCTCTCATTTGGAGATTTGCACGAACACAGTAATCAAGTGGGCACACAAGCATGTTAAAGCTGAAAATGCACGCAATGGGATTGGGAGCAGGTCAGGCTGCCACAGTACTGGAACAGCTCTGTAGCCACAGAGTTGTGCACACCACTGCTTTTCTCCTTCCTCTCCAAAAAGCTTCAGTGTATATATGAGTGATGTGTTCCCTTATTAAGTATTAGCAGTGAACTTTGCTATGGTTTGGTTTTGTTGTTAGCTAAAGACCACTGCACAATTGGATAAAAATACAAGATGCATCCAAGAACAGCCCTGGCTGTAAAGGTCCGTTTGCTGCACTATTTCCCCCAGATGTAGGCTGGCTGCTTTTGTGAAGGAGGGAAAGAGTTTATACAACAAAATTCAGAGAAGAAGAGCAAATGGGGGGTTGGTGGAGCAGAAAACAGGACTGCAATTGTGACCTGTACATTACAACTACACTAAGGTGCAACACTGCTCCCAGCATACAGAAACATAGAATCACAGAACAGAATCATAGAATCATTTAGGTTGGAAAAGACCTTCAAGATCATCGAGTCCAATCATTAACCATGTCCACTAAACCATGTCCTGTAGTACCCTGTCCACTCACTTTTTGAATATCTCCAGGGATGGTGACTCAACCACTTCCCTGGGCAGCCCATTCCAATGTTTGACAACCCTCTAAGTAAAAAATTTTTCCTAATATCTGACCTATATCTCCCTTGCCACAACTTGAGGCCATTTCCTCTTGTCCTATCTCCAGCCACCTGACAGAAGACACCAACACCCACCTCACTACAACCCCCTTTCAGGGGGTTGTAGAGAGCGATAAGGTCTCCCCTTAGCCTCTCCGGACTAAACAGCCCCAGCTCCCTCAGCTGCTCCTCATAAGACTTGTGCTCCAGGCCCCTCACCAACTTGGTTGCCCTTCTCTGGACACGCTCCAGCACCTCAATGTCTTTCCTGTAGTGAGGGGCCCAAAACTGAACACAGTACTCAAAGTGCGGCCTCACCAGTGCCAAATGCAGGGGGACAATCACCTCCCTGCTCCCGCCAGCCACACTATTTCTGATACAGGCCAGGATGCCATTGGCCACCTTGACCACCTGGGCACACTGCTGGCTCATATTCAGCCGGCTGTCAACCAGCACCCCCAGGTCTTTCTCTGCTGGGCAGCTTTCCAGCCACTCTTCCCCAAGCCTATAGCGCTGCATGGGGCTGCCGTGACCCAAGTGCAGGACCCGGCACTTGGCCTTGTTGAACTTCATACAATTGGCCTCAGCCCATGATCCAGCCTGTCCAGATCCCTCTGTAGAGCCTTCCTACCCTCAAGCAGATCGACCCTGCCTCCCAACTTGGTGTTGTCTGCAAACTTGCTGAGGGTGCACTCGATCCCCTCATCCAAATCATCAATAAAGATATTAAACAGAACTGGCTCCAATACTGAGCCCTGGGGAACACCACTTGTGACCCACCGCCAACTGGATTTCACCACATTCACCACAACCCTCTGGGCTTGGCCATCCAGCCAGTTTTTCACCCAGTGAAGAGTACACTTATCCAGGCCACGAGACACCAGTTTCTCAAGGAGTATGCCATGAGAGACAGTGTCAAAGGCCTTGCTGAAGTGAAGGTAGACAACATCCACAGCCTTTCCTTCATCCACTAGGCGGGTCACCTGGTCATAGAAGGAGATCAGGTTGGTCAAACATGTCTCAGTCCATACACTTGGCCATCATGCATGCTTGTCTTCTTTATCCTACTATCCACTTCTGTACTTAAAGCCTCTAATAACACCACCTTCCCATCTTACTTGTCCTCATTTCTCTGCTGCTAACATACCAGCCCTACCTGATCCAGTCATCCCCTTGCTCCTCTCATGACGGCATATCCAAATGCCAGCTCTGTATCTCCCACACTATAACCACTTCCTCACCTCAAGTGAAGTAAAAACAGAAAAATGTTCATCCTGAGCTGAACACGTGCCAGGCAAGATCCACTATCCCATCTTTGATGGGGCCTACAGCAGGTCACTGGAAAAAATTAAGGACAAGGTAAGCCTGTAGTAATACTTCCTCAAGGTATTCACCTTGCTACCAGGAATTTGCAAGTGAGAGATTTCCTGGCCTTTGCCTCTTCTCATCACCCCATGCCTGCCCAGCCCTCATTTGTCTCACACCATGAGCTGTCCACACCATGTCCCTGGAAGAGTCATTTGCTCTGCAGACCTTTCACAGCCTCCTCACACATAATTCCCTCTCTGCAATTGGGTTTTCAGGTCCCATCACGCCTTTTCACAGCAGGGCCCTGAACTGAATTTCTCTTCCTTTTACTGTGGCTCTCTGTGTGTCCTCTCAGCTCTTCTTTCCCCTACCATCCCTTGCCTGTTCTTCTAGATGAGCTGATACAGCTTCAGGATTAAGTCTTTCACCTCTCCCTTCATGACACCTAGCCACAAATGCTGTCCAAACTCAGCAAGGAATAACATGGGCACTGACAGCAGGGACATGGAAGTGTACACTCAAGTGACACCCTCATCTGCCTGAGAGAGACATGTGGCACTTCAGAGAATGGCTCAAACTGTGTCCTGTGGGTGACGCAAGCAAAGCCTCATGGGACAGCTTTCCTTGAAAAAGCTCTAAACCACATGTGTTGAGTCAGGAGGTTTGGACCTTGAGACCAGGCAAAAGGTAACCTGAAGTAAATCCCACTGGTTACGTGTAATGGGGATGTGAAAACTTTTGGGGTTTACTGCTTCAGTTCATCCATCTACTTTTATCATGCCCAAGGCAAAGACAATCAAGAGCCAATGATATTATTAGCATAAGTAGGGCCATTGCCAGGCTCAGATGTTGGGAGTATTAAATTCCAAGTCCTCAGCAAGTCAGGCATATAAGCTTTAAAGATACAATCATAGTGGATCTAATTCAAAGCCCTGACTCTGGGTCTATGTCCATTCAGGACAAGGGGCATAATACTGATTGTATACAAAAAGACAGGAATTTTATTTATTGCATACTGTAGAAATTGTTTGTCAATCCAGTGAGATATTCATTGCTGAAGGACCCTTGTATTTCAATTTGTCTTTCTGATATAACTAGACATGGAATACAAGATCAGAATAGCTCTGTTAACGCTACTCCCTTACAAGACAACTGACAGTATTCAACAGATGTAGATAGATTCAACACTTTCACCCCCCCAAAAGAAGTCGTGATGGTATTAAACAGGGCATATCTATTACACAACAATAAAAAAAAATTGTATTTAAAAAATGTATTTAAATTAATTTGAATAACAAAACTCAAAGCCTACTCTAATTTCAAAATTAATATCATATACGATTAACTCATGTAGTGTTTCATAGATTATTTTATAAAATTGCTTTTAAAAAAAATCTAAATGTAATTAGAAATAATTTCTATCAACATGGAGGGGCTCTTGCTTGGATGGACTTGATGTGCACTCTGAATACACTTCTCTCTCTCCCTGTGGGACACCGTGACAATTTCACCCTCTGAATTCCCCTTAAGAGTGATTTTTTTGATGGTAAGCATTGTGTCATGTCCCAATTTCTCAGGAATTCGACTCAGATTTGCTGATTCCCAGGTCAGAACTAAGGTAAAATGACACCAGGGATCCTTTAACTCACAAAACTCAATTTTTATTTGCTCACAACAAGAATTGGCATGCTCACCACAAAAATTGGTATGCTCATAACAACAATTGGCATGAAACTATGTCAGTAAACGATGTAACATGTGCTAACCATATGTCACCAAACATATACTACAGGTCTTGCTTATCTGGGGATCATTTCAGTGAAGACAATAAGGAGAGACCTCCCGTTGAGTCGCCAGGTTCAGAGTGGACCTCCTTGGCAGCTGGATCTGCTTTTAGTCCCAGACTTGGTCAACGGTTTATGTCTAAAGGGATGAGGTGTAGGGATTATGGAAAAGGAAAAGGGAAAGAGAGAGAAGAAAAAGATTTCGCCAGTCCTGGATCCAGAGTTGGTTCAGTCAGCCAAAGGGTCGGGTTCCAGTGGGCTTACCCCCGTGAGGCTTCAGTTTGTGTGCTTTTATCATCCTTGCCCCTCCTTCGGGCAGGCATTGGGCTAATTAGGTGTCATGAGCAGTTTGTGAGCCTTTGGGCTTGGGGGTCGGTTGGGGAGTAACTTCCCCTTCCCTGCATGGTGAGCTGCCCTGCTCAGCACCTCAGAACAGGGTATTGGGATCAGAACAGGGAGCTGTGCACCCTCCAGCACGCCCTCCCCGTCCTGTTGCTGATGGGTGCTGATCGGCTTCTTTTCACCTGTGGTTCCTTGCTAGGCAGGGTTTCTTGTTATGCAGAGTTAGTCGTTAAGCTATGTGGGATTCCCTGCTGGTAACTCACATAATATTGGCTGAAAAGCCACCCATGCAGCTAGGAAAAGTGTCAAGGATATGTGTTAGATTAGTCTTCTGGTCCCACAGCATCTCACAGGCCAGATGATACACCCTGTGACAGGAAGAGCATTTCCTTCCTCCTGGTCTCTTCACAGAATTCCACCTTTCAGCCAAACAAGCTTTGTTATGGGGGCTGTGTCTGGAGGCAAAGCAGTGACAGCCTGACCAGTTTTACAGGAATGAGAGCCAGCAGTTACCTGAGGGATACACAGCAAGGCCAGCACAGGGGGCTGAGCTGCCCAAAGCTGGGCAATGAGCTAAGCCACTGACAGTTCCTACAGAAACCTTAAGAACCAACAGACCAATATGGGACCACCAGCGTACAAAACCCCGGAGCACCCTGAACTTTCATTTGCCAAATATCCTTCAAACTCCTCCTATGAAAAAGGCAGAAAAAAGCAGAAAATATCTTGTTTCAAAGCAATTTTATATATTACAACCCCCCCTCCTCCCATCAAGGCCAACAATATTAGTGAAGGACCATTTTTTCCTGCTCCACTTTTCCTTTGGTTAGTATCTAGCAAGCAGTCTTGAAAACAACGTTATTTATTTAGGAACCTAACTTCAAGCTAGTGCATGTGAGATGCATCCTAGTCTTTTCTCCACTTCTGTGAATAGAATAAGACAAGCAACCATGTATGGTGGTGTGTTATAGGCATTTACAGAAGCAGATCGTCTCACAGCCTACACTGTTGGTAGCACTTAAATTTTCGTGCAGCAAACAAATCATCTTAATTGAACATGGTTTTCATTTGAAAACAAGCTGTGGAGCTTAAGGCTGAAGTCCTCCAGAGAAAATGGCCCTATGATTTATATCAGTGCTGTAAGAACTAGAAGCAATTTGCAAGGTTGCACATGAATAATGCAGGGTGAGAACAGCACAGGATGAAACCATTGAAAGAAAGTAAATGAAGTCCCTTTAATACTCGTACATATAGAGAGAAGTACTTTAATTTGAATTATTTACCAGTACTGGTGATACTGCAGAACCATCTCAGATCAGCAAGTATTTCAAGTTCTGGGACAGTTCTGATACCACCAATTCCATGAAAATCCCTGCCTCTGCCAAAAGGCATTGAAGCCTATGAATATGCAAAGCAATATGGTAACGCATGGAAAGGTATGTAAACTCTGTAATATGTAGCATCAACCCTACTGAGCTGAAGCTCAGGTGCAAAGCCTACTGCAGATCAAGGGACACCAGCAGAAATTGCCTCATGTGAACCCACTTAAAAAACAATCAAACAGCAACACAGACAGGGACAATTTCCAGTGGCACTACAGAAGGACTCCCGATTCAAGCATACTTTCAGCATTATGATGTTGGACTACATTTTTCCACTCCAAGTAAATTTACTTTAAAAAAAAGATTCAAGTGTCAGATATTTTGGCAGGAAGTATAAGCACTACAGCAAAATTAAATGTGTGGACTAGATAGGTCAGTGAATTGTAATGGACTATGAAGCCTTTCATCTTTGGGTGTTTGGTTGAAACTCAGATAGAGTTATTAGTGAGGGGAAGTCATTATCATCCAACTGCTTTTTGAGGACTGTGCTTGGGAAAGAGGGGTGCTGGTGGATCAATTCAAAGTCCCAGTGAACAGTTGTCTATTCAGTCACAACCTGTCCTAATTACTTCACTGTCAAAGCAACATAGGAGACGGGAGATAGACACCTTGTTTAAACATGAGTTATTATTAGTTTATCTCGGCTTATGAAGTGGTGTAGTTTAAAAGAAAAAAAAAAAGTGCATGTGCAATAACTGGGCTCCTAAATCAAGCATAAGAGTGCCTCAGCTCATATCTATTCCTCGGGAATAGTTATTCTTTTTTTTCAAAAAGAAGAAAAAGAAAGCAAACTAACTGCTAATGAGAAGAGAGATTTTTAAAAGTAAACCAAGCCCTGCAGCCCTGGAAGGGCATGTGGTTGTACAGACAGATAACTCAATACAGCTGAAGGGTCCCTTCCCCAACTGCTTCAACTGCCTCCAGGCAGACTCAGTTGATTCCACGCAACATTCAAAAGGGTGGATGGTGAATCTTCTCCTGAAGCAGGTCCATGCAAAACCTATCACCTATGCTTAAAAGGTGGCTCAGCCCTCAGGCAGATCTGCCTGAGGAGTGTAGCACAGGTCCATGGCTGCTCAGACTTAGATCAACATCAGTGGCTGGTACAAGAAGTAACTGCTGGGGGTGGGAGAAACATAAAGCAAGGGAGAACTTCCTAAAGCCTTCCACATCTTAAAACCTCATTGTCGTGGTTTAACCCCAGTAGGCAGCTAAGTTGCACACAGCCGCTTGCTCACTCCAGCCATGTGCCAGGATAGGGATTTGAGTCTAGGCCATGCTTTCCCAAGGGGCACACAAGAGCAATGAATTTTCCAAATGCATTTATTGGTCTAACAGCCACTGACTGCTCCCTGCAATGCTGTAGAAATTATGGATAGTTCCCTTTGAGGGGTCTGACTACTGCTACAGTGGGATTCAGCTTGGAAACATTTTCTTCAAAACTAAAAATCACAAGATGACATTCAAAACTTATTTCAGATCACTCACACAGTAGAGTTGCACTGCTTCAGTGACAACTCTTTCTAACCTAGTATAGCTATCTTAGTACAAATTTGCATTTAGATGTGATCATTTACTCTCTCCAGATCAGTTATAGAGGACACTCTGATGCAACTTCTTTTGTTTCTTCCCCAACTAACCAGAAGAGCTCATTTCTTCAGCTCCAAAAATAAAAAAGCCCTAAACTCACTATAAAGCCCAACTTTTATTAGCTAGAATAATAGCTCCAATTCATCATTGTTTTATTTGCATTTTACATCTATGTAGCTTCCATTAAATTAGTGGTGCTGTGTCACTCTGCAGCCAAGGTGAATGAAATGACAACTCAGATCTAAGAAATCTAATAGAAACATGTTACAGGGCTCCCAGTGATCTATTGCATTATTTTGCCTGTCCTGTCACACTGCAGTCTGATGCATAGCAATGTGACCACAGTACCTTCACGAGGCTAACAGTCAAGCTGATTATCCACAAATCCCCGCTAAAGTTGTTTAGAAAAAGTTATTAGGAATATTTTTTTTTTTAATCTACAAAATTGAGGGGTATTTTTTGGAAATATGGTCACAATGCAGTTATTTTAACCAAAACACATTTGTGTAATTATGCTGTACCTTTAGTACACAATCCAAAGTTACCTTTCTTTTAAGGAAAGGACTGGGTTTGAATGAAACTACATTTATGCTCTGAAACAGTGCTATTCTCTGCTAAAAAATTTCTAAATAAGGTCACATTTTGGCCGACCACTCTAAATGAGCACCTGGCCAGTCCTAACACTTATACATAGCTACCTTCTGCAGGGTTTCTAGGTTGCAACTTTTTTGCTTATCAAGAGGTGCCAGGAGTGAGCACAAACCACCAAGCTTGCCAATTGCTTCAGTTATACTGGAAGCTATTTAGCAAGGCTGTTGACATGTTAAGCAAAACGTTTCTTGTCTCTGAGTACTAGAGAAGGTATTTCTTGCTGGGCTATAGGTGTTCTCATGGATCTGAGCAGATGACCACAGAAATCAAACATCCATTTTCAAGTATTTTGTCTTGTATGGAAGCCAACAAGTGAGATCACTTAAGTCTGGTCTGATGGTGATAGAGGAGAGCAGTGAGAGCTATGTAACTACATGGCTATTGCTTTTGCACAAAAATGTGTTTGGGGGAAAGCGTGAGACACTTGTGCTCTTCTTTGCTCCCAATAAGGACATGACAGGCAAGTAAATTGTGCAGAACAAGATTATCCTCACCATCATCAAACACAGCTACAGATTTTTAAAGAGCTGACCACTGCTTCTGCAAGAATTGGGAACTCCATGCAGTCATCCCAGTGAAAGAGAGCCCATTCTGCTCCTCAGTGTGGAATACCTAAGTAGGGTAGCTGCGATAAAACAGTGCTCGTATTCCCTCCCGGATTTCCAGACATAGCAAGTTGAAAAGTTTTTATTCCAGTTTCCATTAGCTGAAGATGTATTGGAAAGATTCTGCTGTTTTTTAATTCTTAGAGTCAACACACAGAAAGGAATGTCATACACCTTCTGCACTGCCTTTTCATGCAGTTGTCTGTTGAAATCCGCCTAGAGAAATAGGTCATAGTCTGCGCTGCCACCTCATGAAAATTGAGTTGCATGTGGGCAAGAGCAGATCAGAGCATGAACAACAGCAGAGAATCCCAAAACAACTTTTTTTACTTTTTCTGCAGGTATTGTTTCACTGTCTAATGGTAGCCCAGCGAGGCAGCCCACTCAATTCCATACCACCCTGATCATTTGCAGATTATATATTTTAATAGGGGGCAGCTACTGCATCTGGAACTAGTCAAGTAGTCCGAACATTTACTTGACTCTGTCATACAACAGTCAAAGCTAAAACAACACACATTTGTGTGTTGTCCTCCTTAGGGATGCTGCAGGAGTGCAGGCAGAGTAGATTACAAAGGGAACAGGAAAAAGCACAGTCTCCAGTAGCATTAGTTACTGTCTGTTGGCAAGCAGAAGAGAATGGCAAATGTTGTGAGTCCTCCTCAGTGAAAAGCTTCCAGTTTACACTGATGCCCCATGTCACAGCAAGCATTTCAAAACCTGTGCCAGAGAGGTAAAGGGAGACAATAGCTGGTTTTGCCCTTGTGCAAGTTGGAGACAGAGTGGATGAAGACTGAGCTCAGATTCTCCCAAGACTGTAAGTCCTCAAATACTTTAAGTATCTGGATCTCAAAGACAGGCCTGAGGCCACAGAGGAAGTTTGGGTCAAACCTGGAAAGTTAGGCTACATTCCCAGACTCCTCCATCAGTGCTTGTGCCACTGGATGCAGTTTGCAAGAGCTGCTTGAAATAAGCAACACAGAAACATGCCTGGCCATTACTACTGCAGAGCTGCTATGCATGGGAGGCCCAGCCACAAGTATCAGTGCATTTGGGATCTCCTCCTCATGGGTGCATCAGCTGTACTTGCAGTAGCAGGCACACCAGGCTCTCACATCAGGATAGTGATATACTTGCTTCTCTTAATGCCTGGCCTCTTCTGCACTAACTATAGGAGGATATAGCCTATTGCCCACATCTCAGACTGGCAGAGCCATTTGAGCAGATGGACCCTTGCTGCAAAGTGTAGCATATAGGCTCAGCTGATATGATAGGGACACTTTAACACGAAAAAGTCATATGATGACAAAGAGGAAGGAGGGGGCTGAGAACACATTTTGTGCCCTTGTTTTGGGGCACATGCAAAGAAACACATTATTCAGCAGCTGTTTTCATGTACTTGGTTACCTTTCAGGTCGACTCTCTTCCGCAAGCTGGCATCCCACAAGGCAGTACACTTCTTACTGCAGTGCAGCATCATCTCCGCTCCCATTTAATGGTCCATGTGCTAGGTGCTGCTGGTTTACAAGTCACCTAGAATCAGAGAGTCCTACAAATACTATTGCTTCCTTGTCAGGAAAGTGCTTTGAATAACACTAGTGGTGATGGACAGCTGGTCCATAAAGAAAAATATGCATAAAACCTAATTAATTCACTAAAACATTGGGTGGCTTCTTGGAAGAAAAAATATGCAAAAGGTCCTGTTTCAGTGACAGATTTATGGTCATTTTCTGTGTGCCAGTTGAGCATCAAAGATTCCAAAACACTTTCACATCAATTGGTTTTCTATGCTGCCTTAAAACAACATGCTGTGAAGTAGGCACACAATGTAAAGAGACAGCATCAGTGTGTTATAGTATTACAGCCAGGTAACAGTAACTGATTGTTGAATATGTAATTGCTACACTTTCAAAGAATACATATCCAGAAATGTAATCTTCCAAATAGGCAGCATTTCATGTACACTAAGTGGGAATACTTTTGGCAAGATATACTTGAGTACAGGTTCACTTCTAAAACCATTATTCACAAACACAGTTCAGTTAATAAGATAGGAACTGGAGAGGAGGGAAATAAAACCCTCTTTAGCTGGAATGACATAGCCTCTCTAATGGTTATACCTTCTGAGGTTTTCTCTGGATTTCCTTAAAGTCCTATCTGAGTTTGCCTGTGGCTATGCTAATTAGCGAGGAAGATAAACTTGGAAACACAATAGAAAGTCATTTTACTTCATACTCAAATCTCTTACATGTTAGGTTAGGCACAGCCTGTATCTGCCCAAGAATATCCAAATGCATGCACACCTAAGGGCTGGTGTCAGGTATAGGTTAAAGTAAAATCTATGCTGCTTTGATTGTTCCCTTATAGCATCAATGAATGGAGCAAGCATGGGATTTAAGCCCAAACACAAGAGTCTTCCCAGACTGACTATATGGCTCATTCAACAGTGCAGACAGGCAGAGCTGAGAATCTAGCCCTTAAAACTATGAAGAATTCAGAGGTATACCAAGCAGTGTTTTCTAAAGAGAGAACAGTAACTAGTAAAGCAGCTTTTTATGCCCATTAGAAAGCTGTTTGATATAGAAAGGTATCTAGCTTCCTTCCCTAATTTCTCCAATGAACAGTGTGAGATGAGATTATACAGCTTACTGAGCAGAGTTTTCCCCAGTGGCCAGGGCTCATTTTGACTCAGAGAGGCCTGCGATGATTTTATTCAAGTTGCTGTTCTAGAAGCAATCTGCCAGACACAACAGTCTGAGCTTCAGGACTCATTAAGCACAGTATAGTGACAAAGCAAAAACCAGAGCGAATCTACAATTTATTGCATGTTTTTACTCTCACCCCAAGTTATTCAGAAAGACAGCATTTAATTGTATAAAGACATCATGCCAATCTAAGGTTATTATACAACTGAGTCAGCAACATTCCTAAAAACAACCCAAAGACAAAGCAAATCCTTCTGGACTATACTTCCACACAGCAATGAAAAATATTTATCATGTTGTGGTGGGTTGATCATGGCTGGATTCCAGGTGCCCACCAAAGCTGTTCTATCACTCCCTGCCTCAGCTGGGCAGGGGAGAGAAAATATAACAAAAGGCTCATGGGTCAAGATAAGGACAGGGAGAGATCACTCAACCAATTACCATCACAGGCAAAACAGACTCAACTTGGGGAAAATTAACTTAATTTATTGCCAATCAACCAGAGTCAGGTAATGAGAAATAAAACCAAATCTCAGAACAACTTCCCTCTACCCCTCCCTTCTTCCCAGGCACAGCTTCAGTCATGGATTCTCTACCTACCCTCTCCAGCAGTGCAGAGGGACAGGGAATGGGGTTTACGATCAGTTCATCATACCTTGTCTCTGCTGCTCCTTCCTCCTCAGGGGCAGTATTCCTCACTTTTCCCCTGCTCCAGTGTGTGGTCCCTCCCACAGGACACAGTGCTCCACAAACTGCTCCAGCGTGGGTCCCTTCCACAGGCTGCAGTCCTTCAGGCACAGACTGCTCCAGTGTGTGTCCCCCACAGGGTCGCAAGTCCTGCCAGAAAACCTGCTCCGTGGGCTCCTCCCTCCATGGGGCCACAGGTCCTGCCAGGAGCTTGCTCTAGCATGGGCTTCCCACGGGGTCACAGCCTCCTTCAGGCACCCACCTGCTCTCTTAGTCCGGAGAAGAGGAGGCTGGAGGTGTGGGGTCCTCCACGGGCTGCAGGTGGAAATCTGCTCCACCGTGGACCTCCCTGGGCTGCAGGGGGACAGCCTGCCTCACACGGTCTTCACCACGGGCTGCAGGGGAATCTCTGGAGCATCTCCTCCCCCTCCTTCTTCACTGACCTTGGGGTCTGCAGGGTTGTTTCTCTTACATGTTCTCACTCCTCTCTCCGGTTGCCATTTCTGTGCCCGCTGCAACTTTTTTTCCCTTCGTAAATATGTTACCCACAAGGCACTATCACTATCGCTGATGGGCTTGGGCTTGGCCTTGGCCGGCAGTGGGTCCATCTTAGAGGCGGCTGGTATTGGCTCTGTCGGTCATAGGGGAAGCTTCCAGCAGCTTCTTACAGAAGCCACCCCTGTAACCCTCCCACTACCAAAAGCTTGCCACACAAACCCAATACAGATGTGATATTCAGACAGTTCAGAAACAGCGTAAGTCAAGATGGTAAAACACAGTAAAATTAATCTTTTAAATCTGTATATAGTAGAGTTGCTTCAAAAGTTTTTCATCAAAAATAACTTCTCTTCAAAATGTCACCTTAAAGCAGCCCTTGCTCCTCTTAAAACTAGGCATTCATAAGATTCTCATCCATAGGGAAAAAAAAACCATGGGGAAAACAGCTTTATAATAGAATCCCAGTTTTATTTTTTTTATTTATTTATTGGTTTATTTTTCTCTTTCTTAAGGCAATGATGCATCACCTTTATTCCAATGAATCCATGATTCTTTGCCTAATATTGAGAGTTCAAAAAAAGTGGCCTCATTTCTAAACTCTAGAGCAACCAGCAACTCCTGCTGTAGTTAACTAGCTCTGAGAGCACAGCAGAATTTTGTACAAAAATCAGTCCAGGCTCATTTAGAACTTGCAGGCAGTTAAAAGACTCAACCTTATTTGCTAATTGAATGAATAATAACAATAGAGGTGAGCTCTGACCATGACCCAACATTCAGCAAGTATAGGCATTTCTTGGGGGAGGGAAGTAAATTCCAGAATTAAGGCTTTTTGCAGGCACCACTTTCCAAGTAACTATGTAAAATCTACATACGCTCAGAGACTCATGGTTAAAAAAAGTGATTTTTTTTCTTTGCTAGTTAATGCCAGAATCCCAGGCAAAAAAATACTGAGAAGCACCACCCTCTTAACACCTGCAAACACCTGCAAAGCAAATAAATCCTAGATTTGGCATCTAGCTATTTCACACACCACTATTAGCATTATTATTTATCTTACAACAGTGCTCTGGAGACTGACTCTCTCTTCCTGCTGTAGTACAGCAATTAGCAGTTGCTGATGCATTTAAGCTAAGAGCCCTCAGGCTCACAGGAGCAAGGGCTGACTGATGGGTATTTCCAGTGAGGGACTTCTCACTTTGGGATCTTGCTCCTCTCCTAAATGAAATATCCTTCACACCTGACATTAGAATAGGTCTAAAAGTTAGTGACACGTTTATTCTGGAGTGTTTCTAAGAAGGGTGATGGGATAAGAATCAGTGCTGGGCTGTATAACAGGTATGAGTTTTAAAGCAATCATCCATGCTTGTAAGGCTCTTTCAAGACGCTAAGTTCACTGCTACTGCTATATCTATAAGAAGTATATTTGCTACTCTAGTTGCAAGCTGGCTTATATTTTAACCTCTAAATGGTAACATGTGCTAAAGCATCCTTGCCAACCATTGTACACAACAGACTGTGGTTAAATCCACTGACTGCAATAAGGTCTCATAGATAGGAGTATGTCTCTCTAATGACTGGGGCAACTCCCAGCATTTACATAGGTGATACATTGCTATAGATATCCAAATGCATTTTACTCATGGCTCAACTTTCTGAACAGTTCATGCAAATGCCTACCTTCACCATAATAAAATCCAGACTTGCATATTGTTAAAATCCCTATAGAAAGGGCATTAACATCACTGCAAAAAAATCACACTCAATTTGTAATGGAAAACATAATGAAAGCTTCATCTGCACATCAACACAAGTGCAGTAGTGATCATCACAGCTTTATATAACATCATTCGCAAGTGGCCTTTGCCTACAGCGCTGGAGCATAGGGCATTCTTCCTTCTTTACTCTATGCAGCCATTGCACTTCAGCCTCCCCAACTGTTCTGTTCAGTATTGTGATCCAGGAGGGAGGCTATTTCCCAGCCTCCCACCCTTCCATAAGACTCTTCCTTCCTCTCTGAAAGGTCATGCAGAACCAACAAGCAGCTATTACACAAGGTAAAAGAATATTACTTTACCAGCTTTCTTGCACAGTCCTTCCATTTGTCTTTCTACCTCCCAATGTACTTTTGGCAGCCATTGTGCAGCTACTCCCAATAAAACTTATTCACCCTATTTGCCTAGTCAAAAGCTCCACAAGCTGGGGTTAAGTTTCTTAGGGTGACTAGAAAAATGGCTTTACCAGAGTCTGCTGCAAGCAAAAATTTCATTTTGCATTGCTGTATGACTCCATTGCTCTTGAAAGTCCTGGTTCTTCCCAGACATTCCCAATTTAACATTGCTACACATTTCATTCAAATTGACCAAATTTAGCTTTGTGACATGCTAGAGGAATGCTGCATTCTTTTTGGTAAACCCCAAAGACTGATGTAAGGGGAAAGAATAGTTATCACTGGGGATCCCCAGCAACAAAAATCCTTTAACAATGTCCTATGTTTTTCTTTCAGAATTAAGGATCGTGGACAGCACTAAAGGAGGCTTGATGGTTGATCTGTCACCTTCAGCCTGTCAGCTGCTCATACTTGGCATTTGAATGAAATTAACTTGTAGACAGCAGTATCCAGCTACTCTGCACTGCAGGAAGTAATGACATAGATATTCTCATATTGGAAGTCCAGGGCAAATGGCAAGACTAAGTATGTCAGAGATGTCTCATTCACCCCAGGTCTGCAATGCAACTTTAATATTAAGGAGTTAAGTCAATGGCTGCTCACCAGGTGAAACTGCTTCAGAAGAAATACCTCTCCATTGCTCAGTATGCATTAAAGTACAGGCTTGCAACAAGACTTGTGATGGAATGACCTAACAGGAGCCCTAGGAACAGTTTCACTTGGTGAATGACTTCAGCTGATGTTTCATGATGCTCATCCTGCTCACCTGACCCTTCTGTGTTGTCTGCCACACAGGTCCAGTAGCAGCACATGCTAAATGCACCATCAGTGAGAGAATGATGCTTGTGAAGTTGTTGCAAACCAGTTTATCCAATAGGGAAATTACTTGACATCTTCAAGCTTAGACACATGGCAAAAACAACCACATGCAAACAAAAAAGCAGCAAGTCAATGGGGGGGGCCATGTGGCAAGTAGAGTTTGGAGGACTTTGGTGTCAAACTTGTTTTGAAGCGAGAAATCAAAATACCAAGTCATAATGAAAAGGGGAGCTGTCATTCATCCATATTTAAAATTTGGAGGAGGGGGTTACAATTTATACTATTTTTATTATAGATGAATGACCACTGCCTGGAGTGGTATGCAGTAAAGCAGACTTTACAGGTGAACAGACTTTCATAAAAATCTGAGACTATTTCTAGAAGACTAAACTAAAAGGCAGCTCCAGGTTTTCTGGCGTTTTTTGGTTTGTTTTTTTTTCTTTTTTCTCTTTTTTCTTTTCTTCTTTTTTCTCTCTCTTAACAGTCAAAACTATAGTAATATTTGCTTTCAGCATGCCCAAGGGAGCAGTCTTGTGCTTTAGGAGATGTTAAAATGACACTGCTGGGAAAAATTACACCTTAGTAATATAGATCCTACTAAATTGCCTTTAACATAGTTACCAAAGTTATTTAGGAGAAACTTCAGTGCTAGTTTGTGATGATAAAAAGAGCTACAAGAAAAAGAAGACCCAAAACCTCTGTATGCAAGACCCATATCTCTCTTGACAAAGACATTTAAAGAAATCGATTCTAATTTCTTTCTGAAGCCCATACTTTAGCAAGGGAGCACAAAGCCACGGATTCAGTTTTATTCTTTGTATTACATTATTATATGTATTGTCCCTGATGCACTTATTTATTGTGGTTTGAAGAGAGGGCAGAAGATAGAATGGATTCTGATAGACTGAAAGACAATTTTTTCCTGGGGATATACACATGCACAGTTCCTACTGAAGTCTACTGAACTGCTGTTCACTTAATGAAGTCAGCTAAGGCATCAAATGGCAGCATCATTTGGCAACTAATCCATAAGGCTTGGCATGCAGACAGCAGCCCTGAGAACATACACAGACATACATTCTCAATTCTCAATCTTTCATCACACAACACTGTGCAAAAATTATATTCTGCATGTTTCTAAGGGACTGCTGAACTGGGAAACAAAATCTCTAGTGACATGCATATGTAAAACTCTCACAGCAGCAAAAAATTCACTCCTCCTGTATTTAGATACATTTAAAATTTTTTACTGTATTTTATTAGAGCTTGTTCTTTACCCTTCTCCCCTCCCAGAGGAAAAAAAAAAGACAAAGCCTACTGAATTTCTCCTTCAGATTTGGTTTAGCCTCGAGTTGGAGTCAGAGCCTAAATAAGGGGATAAGGTAGGATTTTGATCCTTCAAAGCAGAGAGGTCCCATGAATTCTGTTCTGTTGCAAGACTTTTATGTTAGGATGGAATAAACTCAACAGTGGCAACTGCTACAAGTGGAGGCTTGCACTAGAGTTAGGTAAAGGCGGAAGTCTCATGAAATGATATAAATTGCGATACTGCCAAACACGATTGGGAATGTCTGCTGTAGTCCTCTGGAATCCTTTCCACTCAGTGGAGATAAACTGGGACTTCCAGAGCTAGAGTCAGATGACTTATTTTAGAAGGCCACCCTAGGATGAGATGTCTATGCTTGCCCTCTCAGTGGGCTCTGCAGTGCTCCCATTTGACCACTTACATTCTCCTTCGTAGATGACTTTATGCCACAGGAGCAACCCAGGAGATTCTGCCTTAGATGCATTTAAAGGAGCAACTTCACTATCACCTGCATGGAACACATGATGTTGGGAAGATGCTTTAATTTGAAGAGATGTTCAAAGGCTTTGTAGAAAGAGGCTGCCTCTGCCAGTTTTCTTGATGGGATAACTGAAGCACAGCATAAAGATGAGGCACCCAGGTACTCAGTAGGACAGTAGTAAGGCCAGGAATTGATCTCAGCTCTCCTGAAATCCAGTGCTCCTTCTATTAATTCTCATGCCTCTTCAGGAGTATGCAGTTTCTCTAGTTAAGAGAGTCAAGCAAGTCACTGTCCTCTCATATCAAGACTCTGGGGAGTTTAAGGCAACAGAACCAGATGGTATTCTCATGATTACCAGAAATATCTGGTTACCAAGTACACACTTTAAAAATAAACATAAAGGGTATTCCCTCACTCTTGGCAAGATCTACACTTACCTTCAGTGCCTTCCACCTGAGTCCCAAGAAGCTCCCTCCATCCCACAAATTACACTGTGCCACATGGTCTTGCATTTTAATTATGCTGTGCAACTAACTACAGCTGATTTAGCAGCACCTAGGTCAAGAAGATATATGCTTTCAGCTACCTGCAGCCAGTGAATAGTCCTTAGAGCTTCAGCAGCAAATGTACACCACCTATTACTACCTCTTGTTTTCCCTCCCACCATGAAGAATCAAGTTGCAGATAAACTGACCTTTAGGGGTAGAAAATTAAATTAAAAAAGCACAAAGTAGAACCAACCTTTCTTTGGCATTTTGCTCTTCAGAAATTCCCTGCTCAGGGCCTTTTTACAGCCTATGAGATCACTATCTCCAAAGAGGCTCCTTCAAGTAGGTTTAGCTAGAAAAATATTAGACACAGTACTTCAATACCTAGCCTCTTTGAGATAAACAGCTATTTAATAACATCTCTTCAATCATTCAACGCAGTCTTTTCTACTGTTCATATCCATGCTTAGTTTGGCTTCGAGACCATGATGTGTTATCAGGTCTTTCACAGACAATTGGTGAGCTGTCATACCTGCATTTTGTTGGGTGTAGCATTCATCTAAATATTCTCACCAATGACTCTGGAATCTTCATTTAAACTTGCCTTCTCTTTGTACACATATTTTATTATAGCTTTACAGCATCAACACACAGCAGGACTGAAAAGTCCCTGTAACATAACGGATGCTTCTGTTAATTTTCTGTGCGTACCTGTCTAGAGAGATGTCTATATAAATACCCATCCATATGCACACAGATATGAAACACTTCCTATTTTACAAGTTATATGTTTGTCCTGGTTTCAGCTGGGATAGAGTTAATTATCTTCCTAGTAGCTGGTATGGTGCTATGTTCTGAGTTCAGTATGAGAAGAACGTTGATAACACACTGATGTTTTCAGTTGTTGCTAAGTAATGTTTAGTCTAAAGTCAAGGATTTTTCAGCTTCTGATGCCCAGCCAGCAAGAAAGCTGCAGGGGCACAAGAAGTTGGCACAGGCCACAGCCAGGGCAGCTGACCCAAACTGGCCAAAGGGGTATTCCGTACCATGGGATGTCCCATCTAGTATATAAAGTGGGGGGAGTGGGGGCGGGGGGAATCGCCGCTTGGGGACTAGCTGGGTGTCGGTCGGCGGGTGGTGAGCAATTGCATTGTGCATCATTTGTACATTCCAATCCTTTTATTATTACTGTTGTCATGTTATTAGTGTTATCTTTATTATTATTAGTTTCTTCTTTTCTGTTCTATTAAACCATTCTTATCTCAACCCACGAGTTTTACTTCTTTTCCCGATTTTCTCCTCCATCCCACTGGGTGGGGTGGGGGAGTGAGTGAGCAGCTGTGTGGTGCTTAGCTGCTGGCAGGGGTTAAACCACAACGTTACAAAATAAAACTTATCTTATCTTATGCATCTGACTTTCACAGGGTGATCCACACAAAAATACTAATAGGAAGTACTCACACAGTTGTGAACTTACACTCCTTCAGGGATTTTTTTCAGAAACTGTAACAGTGGTCAGGACACAGAAGAAAGGGAACCCAACCCAGTCCAGTAATAGTAGGAAATATTTTGAAGCATTTAAGAATCTTAATTTTCAGTTGTGTTTTGTGTTAGCTCAGTTCTGTCCTGTAGTAGATCAGCAACAAACCACCACATGATCAGCTGCAGCTGAGCAACAGCTTAGGAAGATGCTGCTACCTCTTGCATGCTCCCAGTTCATGACCCAGTGAGACTCAGTATCTGTCTGGATACATGCAGATTCAAAGGGGTACTGCACTGCACCTCTGGGGTAGCCTACAATGGTTCAGCGCTCCTCATCCAGTCTGCAATCCATGCATTTGTGCTGCCTTTCCATAGAAACCAGAGTTAATTAAAATAGTTAATCAGAGGACTTAAAATGGACGGACAGTCAGGTGGGTACGGAGTTTAAAAAAAAGTCTGACACTTACACATGGATATCAGAGCTTCCATCTTAAAGCAGAGTATCCTAAGTTCATCCACTATAAGGCATCAGGCATGGCCACAGACTTGACATCTTGCCAGTTATAACACATAGGAACCTCAGGTTCTAGAGTAAAACCACCTAGTGGCACTCAAAAATGCATTAAAATCTCCTGAAAGCCAGCCAGGTAGATGCACAGCTCCTACAAAATTTGCAAATTTCAGCACAAACACTCTTCTGCCTTCTGAGAAAAACCCAAGGCCTTGTCTGTGTGCCCATTTGCACCATTTTAACTATGCTTTTACAGGATGGACAAGTAATGAATTTGCTCAGAGTTAATTAAAACCGTAAATATTGCATTACTGCATGGGAGGGAACAACAAATGGGAAGAAGATAGCTGACTGTCTAGCACAGTGGCATCCCTAGGCCATTCTGCAGCGATTGTATAAACCTAGACAGCAGCAAATACACAGTGAAAAAGCCATCAAACAAAGTTCAGATTGATCAGTACCCAGGGTCCGCTGCAAGACCTAAGGCTGTACCTTCCATAGCAAAAGACATGCCACTGTCCAAAAACCTGTCACTGTGAAGGCAGTAATGATTCGTGTTAGCAGTGCTATTGGAAAGCTAGCTGAATTCTGGCTCATTCAGCAACATACTAGAAACCTGCTGGTGAATATGCATGACAAAGAACTCCTGAAGTTTACATATGAATTAAGAGCAATGTTAAATGTGCTCCAGATTATTTAGGGATAAAATAGCTTATTGCTTTTTTTTTTTTTTTTCAGAAAGCAGAGGAAACCCATCTATCCACTCTGCTACCAACTTTCAATTCTCCCTCAACAGGGATTATTGAAGTATTTGCGCAGGAATTTGGTTGCATACATATTCTGAGTAGTCTATTAACGGAAATAATGCAGGAAAACATCAGGTGACTACTTCAGAATTAGGGAGTTACCACTATCTGTATTTTCATGGTGTATACAGTGGCATCCCAGGTATAATCTTATTCAATACTTTCTTTGTACTATTATTTCCTGCAAGGAAAAGGAAAAACAGTTACACGAGGGACTTGCTTCATGCTGCAGAGGATGAAAATGTTTAACTGGTGTGCATCTTTTGACCAAAAATAACACCGCCCTTCTCTACAACTCAGAAAGTGCACACTTTTCATCAACAATTTAGTTGAACTTGGAAACAGTGACTGCAAGAAGGTATCTGTGATTAGCACTATTAATACTGATTTGTTTGTCCAAAGAACTTTCACCCTTCAAAAGTGTACCAACAGCACAATACAGGTGAAGTCAAATACTAAAACAAGCCTCTGTAAGATAGGACTGAAACTACTGAGTAGGGGCAGAAGCATTCACCTAGTGTCTAAGTTCAAGAGGATACCACAAGAAAGGTTTTCTGTAAATCAGTCACAATGTACAGCAGAACTACTGCAGCAAGACAGTACCTGAAATAAAGAGACAGGATCAAAAAATTCTACTGTTGTCCCTTCATGACTATACAAATGGAAACAATCACTACAAAACACAGGGGAAAAATAGCAGTAATGTTCAGAGCCCCATATTGGGTTGAGTGGCCACATCATTACACTCTCAAATATTTTGGTTTTCTTTTTTCTTTCTTAAACAAGCAGACAAATACAATTCTTTCAGTTCTCAAGATAAAAGATGGATGAACATCTGTTGGATAAAGCCTTGAATCTGAACTCTAACTGCTGTTAACAAATGCGTTTTGGAAATATTTGCACCCTTCCTCAGTTTTCAGGATAATTTCAAGGAAATGGGATTTCCTCCCAAACAGGCAGATCCACCAGCTTGGAGCCACTCAACTTAAAGCACATGCCTGGTCTAGGCTTTTTTGTGCACAATTTCCTGCTGGAGACAGAGTCAGATTCCTCTGTGGAAGGATTTAGGAGTCCCATCCATCTGTCTCTGTTTGCTGATCTCTAATAAACAGAGACTTAAACTCCAGGCTTGGCATCTCTTCCAGACTGCTTTGCTGTTACCTGTGACAACTTGTGACATGTACAGAAAGACCCAGTTCCTTTTTTAACTTCCAGCCAGCTCTTGGCCTCAGAGCTCTTATGCTAACAAACTGAGCCCATCCAATTTACTTACTTCCTAGAAGGGTAAGTTAACAATCAAATTCCAAAGTCAGCTTACTGAGCCTGTCTCCAGATGGATAATTCTGTCTGTCAGGGATCAACATACTTGGCTCTGCTCCTGTAACAGCTTCAAGCATATCTAGCTTGAAAAGACAGGTGAGGGAAAAGTCTACTCATCATCCGCAGCCTAACACACATGAGGGGATTACTAGTTCCCCTCCCCTCACTGAAATGATGAAAGATACAGAGGTGGTATGGTTTCAATCTGCATCTTCTCTATGACAACACTACGCAGATTTTTGCCTGTTGCCCTTTGATTTTCGCTCCCTCACCCAATTCACCACACACTTTTCCTAGATCTTTTTGCAGCTGGCTGTCATGAGCTACAAGGAAAGGGGCTGGCTACAGCGCACAGTATGCTGCTGCACACCAGTTCCTTGTAGCCATGCTATACCTGACTCTTTCTCAAGAAGCATCTCAGCCAGTTACTGCCAGTGGTACAGGATGAATTAAGCACCAAGCAACACATATGATCCAAAGCTCACGCACATCACTGTTATGGCTGTTCCTTTTAGTGGGGTGCACATCACGACACACAAGACTGTAGAAAACATGTAGCCAGACTTTGGATGTGACACAGTCATTACCTATACGAAAGAAGATACAGGTACATGAAGGTCCTTCAGCTTTTGCCTGTTTCTCCACAGCTGACCCCTTGCTTGAGCCACTGTTTGTAGGAGGTTTTCATAATTACAAAGAATGAAATTTAAAAAGGCACAAGAAAAGTCTCATATATAGAATACTCTTTATCTATAATCTTCATCTCTTTCATCCCTTCATTACTCTCCTCTGGGATTTTCCTCCCATTTTTAGATTTACAGCAAAAAATTATATTGTTTGCTTTAATGTCATATATATTTGATTCCTTGAAACTTTCCAAACTTTATCCTAAAGAAAAGGTCTCTAAAATATGAACTAATTCCTGCTACTGTCAAAAAGTATCAGTCTCCCAGCTATTATCCTCTTTCTAACATAAGCTTCTCTTGCCTAAATCCTTTAGTGTGTTTTGAAAAGAAAATTTCACTCTTTCATCACTCAGAAGTGTGCTATAGGGTATGTCTTGTCTGCCTTCTATTTGCTTTGTTGATTTAGGCCTAACTGCTAATCCAGCCTGGATTACAAAAACTAGCTAGTTCTTGTTCGCTTTCCTTAGCTAAACACAGTCTTTGAATCCTTCCAGATGCTTTTTGCTCTTGGATTTCTGAATTAACTAGAGAGGGAATAAAACAGCCAGACAGGTTAGTTAAGTTCTTTCACCTCTAATCTTAGGACTGTTGAGAAAGCAGGTATTTCAAAGCAATATGCTTTCTCCCAAGTGATTCGATGCTAGTCCTTGGTACTGGCATCAGACCCCTGGCGTACCTGACTCATGTTGGCTGAGAATGTGTAAAGCAGAGGCTAGAATGGGCACTAGAAACACAGCTTTTTTCACCCCTTTAGGAGAAAGAAATAGGAGGCAGTTTCTGCTGTAGTATGGTATAAAGCCAGTCCTAATTAATAATAAATGTATTCATGATGCCATGATTACAGTATGACCACAGAAGTGGAGCACTGCCAGGACATTCAGAATGTTCTTGTCAATACTTCTCTGTCTGCACACCACCAGGAGCATCAGCTCAAGAGTTTTCTCAAGAAGTTCTCTCATTTTTCCCCTCCGCACAGCCTCCTGGCTGCAACATAGTCCAATTCATCTAGGTGGCAAATTTACATTGAAGCCTGGCGTGGTATAGAATAGGTTACTTTTGATCCAGTGACATGCCAAGCAGCTTCAACCATCAGAAGCACATGATTATTAGCAGATTTCCAGGTTACATCTAGGTTTTTAGCTGCTTTTGGCAGCTAAAGACTTTGGCATCTAATTTCCCCCACCCCAAGTGCTTTTCCTTTCCTAAGGTGAGATTTTATTGACTTTTATTGCATTCTGAGATTTTTTTCCTAATGGAGATATATATTTTGAAAGAAGAAGTTGGAATATTTAATTTTTCAGGAGATAGAAGGTGAATTCTCACTTTGTTAGGCTTTACTTTAAAAAAAAAAACAAACAACAAAAGAGAACAAGCCCCAAACCACTGACCAAATAAAACACCAAACACCCTCCAAAACAGACTGTTCTTCTGCAATAGATTTTAACAGAGCAAAGTGATGTCTGAGCACAGAAAATACTGACTACCTTACAAAGTCACAAAACCTATAGGCTTAGGGATATCCAGGCAAGTTGACCCAACATCTACAATCCGGGAAGTTATTCACAACAAACTTATGCTAATAAAACTGTTGCCCTTATGCAAAACTCCACTCAAAAGCCCTGACCCTGGATTAAGATGTACCAATAAACACTATTACTCTAGTAATTGCAGCTTTATTCTATATAGCTGTGTGCTACACCTAAAAGCTGGCTGTTCATGTATATTATTGATACCTTTGTACACAATTTTATGATTAGATTTGCCTAAAATGTGCATACACATTTCTTTTCCCTGCCATTAGTACAAAAAGAAGAGACTGAATAGCTCCCAAGTATCTTAAAAGGTTTATCACACTGCATAAACTTAACAACTAGAGACATGGATACTGTATATTTTCTTACACAAGGAAGATTCTAGGGTAGGAGAGAAAATAAATAGGAGAAAATAGAGAGTGCATGAAGGCAGCAGAGAAGCAACAAGTACAACTGAATCGAGATGTAAAATAAAACTATTCAGAAGATATAAATTGATAAAATAGAGAAGTGTGACAAATAGGCATAACAGCCCTTCATTCTTACTGTCTGTGGTTGGAGAACTCTATCATGAGCACTCATGTATGCATAATTCAGGGCAGATTAAAGGGAGATCCAGCAGTGGAATTAAATACTTACTGACCAGATGAGCTCACAACAGCATAAGCTCAGTCACCTGCTTGTTAGTACTGCAGATCTCTAAATCAGATGAGGAAAAAGCAGTCCTAAGGAAATTCATATCTGAATGAGAGAGGTATCATAGATTGATCCTGTGAGGTCAAAGAACAAGACTGGCACCAGACTAAAAACCAAAAACAAGCAAAAACATCACATGCTAAAACCCACCAATGTATTGCAAGACAAGAAAGAAAATCTGAAGAGAGCATCTTTGGCATCCCTGAAACCACAGGCTGCATAAACATAGAGTTTGGTGGGGAAGAGGTTCTGGATAGCTTGGTGGATGCTGTGAAATTTCCCATTCTAACCTGTGGTGCTGCAGCTCTGCTCATCCTCAGCACAGGGAGCAGCAGATCTCCATACTCACAACCCCATCAAACAGGTGTGGAGCCCAACTTGTAACAGGAAGCAGCTTGGCTTTCAAAACTCCTCAATTCATGTCCTGAGGACAAGTTGCCAGTGATGCAGAATTGTGTGTTGGCTGTTCTGTAAACATGTATTAGAACAATCAATTATCTTGCATTGAAAGGCTTCAGTATTGGGGACAGTTTTGTTTAATATCTTCATCAATGATTTGGATGAGGGGATCGAGTGTACCTCAGCAAGTTTGAAGATGACACCAAGTTGGGCGGGAGTGTTGATCTGTTTGAGGGTAGAAAGGCTCTCCAGAGGGATCTGGACAGGCTGGATTGATGGGCTGAGGCCAACTGTGAGATTCAATAAGCCTAAGTGCCGGGTCTATATGATTCTATGATTCTATGAAACTCATTTAAATGCAGATCTCATGCCAGCCCAGTATGTTAGTCACTGTGCTAGCATCATGCAGTTAAGTAACAGATAATATGAGAGCTATGCTCAGCTCCTATGTGTATTTCCTGTCATGTCAGTATAAGATAACTTGCTTGAAAAATCATGTAAAACTTGCAGTGAATAACAGGTTATGAGGTTGAAAACAGAAACAAGGCTATCTACTAATCCTTTAGTAAAGTTGTGGAGCAGTAGCTTGTTTAATAGTTGTTTTCTGTTTTACTAACCTCTTAAAAAGTTCAGAGTTCCCTACTGGAAGTCTCTGTCCCCTCATTTACTGTGGCTACACAATAGTCAATTTGAAATTCAGTACAACTGTGGGAACGTAAACCTCCAGTGGGAAGACTAGAGAAATTAATACCTTTGGTTTTGGCAAGTCAGTTACAACATGCACTTATGAAGCACAATTAGCAGCCCCAGATGCTAATATACTATGTCAAAGGGAAACAGACTGTAGGTGAAGCACGTGGAGATGGATAGTTCAGCTCTCATGTCTGTCTGTGAAGTTGCAACTACTGAATCCTTAAGTGTCCTTACTGGAAAGCTTTGCAGCTGGTAAAACTTAATGCACAGGGAAAAGGTAGTTTTCCTAGAGCTATTTAAATGGACCTGGATTTCTTTCACAGCATGCTTCAACTGCAGATTTTAGTTATGCCTTTCAGTCTGAGCTGGATGCTTGGAAGCTGGGATGTTTGATTGTAAAGAACAGAATTACTGCTTTCCATGAGGATGAATGAAACTACAATGAAATCAAACAGATGAAAATTGGCAGAGAAGCAACTTCTGCAGATGATCCTGGCTCATCTTATTCATGTTTCTACTCAGTTGTTGCAACTATTTAGATGTTCTCCTATTAAAAGTAGAGGGGAAAGGAAAAAGAACAGGCAACAGCTTTGATGGAAAGAGGTAGCAACCTACCCAGTTTTAATGGACAGCCTTTTGTGCAACTTAAAGCACAGAGGGTCTCATTTCAGTTCAGCTTGTTGTCCAAACACTTCTCCGAAGGTTAGTCTTGCAAAACGTGCACATCATCAGCAAGTCCTGTTCTTGACTGTTGTAAAACTGCCACCTTGACCCTGCAAACCACCTGTTGGCCAGGCCTTGGCTGCTTAGCACTACCTGGGTATCTGCATAGAGGAGGAAATGTTTCATGGAAGAGCAGCAAAACTCAGCTCCTCGTTCTTACTGCTTTGCCACAGGCCACTGCTTGCTTAGCCTAGAATCTGGAAGCAACAGTAATGTGGTTAGCAGCAGGATGAAGGCAAATGTCCCTAAATCTAAAGGTCATCAGGAATGCCTGACTTCAAGTAGAGTGAGAGTTAATCCTACCCTAACTATTTCTGAGAAAAAACACTCACCCCTCAAAAAAAAATTTCTCCCCAATGCCTTCACTTGTGCCTCAAATTAAAAGTTTAGAGAGAGCTAATAAAGGATTAATACTATTACACTCAATGGTAACAGCTTTTTATCTGTCTCAATATGCTAAAACCTAGAGATCTTAGCACTTATTTTAAGCTAGTTTATATGAAAAAATATTCTGCATCATCCACTGTCCCTTTCAAACTTACAGTATTTATGCAATTTAAAGCCAAATTATTTTTCTGAAAAATACACAAATAAATACATAATTGCATCCATTTATGAATGAAAGGCCCATTTAAGCCACAAGCATGCAGGTCTAGCAAAATGTCTGCACTATAATCCCATTTAAATTTGTTGTCTGTTCCAAGAGCTCAGAGTTTTTTTGTGCTGAATTTTCTCCAGTCACTAAAGCCATATCCACCTCTCAGAGCTTCCCTTGACATTTCATTCCCTTCTATTACCAGCTAGGAAACATAGAACATTTGAGAATTCTGACCTCATTAATGATACCTGCTCACTAGCTCCTTAGTTTTCATACATACTTCTTTGTAACAAAGTGAAAGAACTTACACATTAGCCTAAATTGTGATTTAAACCTACAAACATTCTCTCAGTAAAGGAAAAAAAAAATAACAAACAACCAAGCAAACTCACATATATGCAGAAACACACCCAAAAACCCTCCTGAAGCTATGTGGTAAATGGCTACAAATTTCTAGATATCTCTGCTTTATGAAGTGTTGCACTGATTCTCAGTTATTTTTTTTCTTCACCATACATTTTTTCGTCATCATACATTTTCTTTATGATACAAAGGAAATAAAGCCTTTTCTCCCATAACTTTTCTCCCGTAAAGTGAAGTAACTATACATTGCAGTAGCAACATAGCACCTCTGCAGTAGCACTTGTGGATGAATCAGATGAGGACTTGACCAGGCTAGAAGGCCCACAAAAATAAGTAGGAAATGACTGGCCCTGCTCTGAGGTATTTGTAACCAAAGACCATGTGCACAAGACACTCATTCTATATAAGGATTAAGGCAGAACAGAGGCATAATATTACCTACTTTGCAAAGGCAATTCATTTCATATCTTTGTTACTTGTGTCCTCAAAGCAGGCTGAATGATGTGTTGTGTAATTGTAACAGTAGCTAAAATGTCTTTCTTAGATCAGTGAAACAAACCTGATGAATGAAGACCTATGATCCCTTTGCCCACCAGTTGCTTGGAGATGCTTATGAGCAAGATACAAAGGCATCATTATCATTGACCTGCTGGAACTTACCCTTGACTTCCCTGTTTAGCTACAATGGCAGAAATTAAATCTTCCTACTTCCTTTCAAGAAGCACATAAAGACCATTTATCCCCTCTGGGAGTGTGGAGGATTCCTATGTTGAGAGAAACGTGGGACCCTGCTTGGGAGGCAGAAGAGGTTGGAGTACGTTCACGGGGCTCACACTTGCGCTGCCATCCACACCAACCCGAGGGAGCAGTCAGAGTCCAAAAAGAAGAAAGCCTCAGTGAAGCAGATGGGGCACAGGTCTCGCTGCCTCCAAATACTGCTGACTCCTATTGATGCTGCGGCAATCCATGTCAAAGGCTACAGCAAGGCAAGAGGCACGAAGTGGATGCTTTAAAAAACAGCCACAAAAAGAGGAGGGGAAGAAAAGAAGAGTTAGGTCTTTCCCCTCCCCAGAGAGGAAACATGACTGCTTTCAGCCTTAGGAGAGAAGTAGTTTCTATGCTTATCATAACAAAACAAAACCTGACTGTTTTTGCCCACTTGCACAACAGGACCCTGCCTGTGTCTTTGCTGGGATTGGGCTCTCTGTTTTGCTCTGTTTTTCAACAAAGCGTTAGGAGTTCAGTTTTACCCTAATGAAGAAGGAAAAAGTGACTTATGTGGCAGATAATTTCCAGAGCTGAATTTTATTTTTCAACTTTTTCCAAAGTTCCTTCTGCTTCCCATTGCACTGGCAGCAAGCTGCCTGAAGTGCTCTGACTCTGATACTCAGCATACATCAAAACCCAGAAACAATAAAACAGGCTTTTAACTCCAGCATTCAGGAAAAAGGACAAGGAGCAGCATGGTGTAAAACAATGATCTGTTCAAAGTTTCCATAAGGGCACACCTTTCCAGGGATAAAAAATGTCCTCAATTGTGGATATGAGCAGTACTCTACCATTTGCTCTTTCCCCCTGTTGTGCACCCAGCCTTCAAAATTCTGCTGCCAGTTGGTACTTTTAATTTAAAGCATATTCATAAGCAAAGAAGTCTCCCCCCATCCCCCCAGGGATCATTAAAGTCCCAGGGTATTTGGCAAGCCTTGCAGCAAGAATTAAATGACAAATATGTCTTTGTATCTGAGCTCTCAAGCCACAAATAAATCAAGATAAACAGGCTTCCAAAATTACCTCTTCCCCCCTCAAGTTAAAGCTGAGCTTTTAACAGTAGTGAGAAAGTAAAAAGTGCTTTCTTTTAGTGTTCATGGTAGCTGCAGGTTACTTAGCTTGCCTTCAAATGGTTCCTTTCATTGCATAAACGCTGTATGAGCTGCCATTACCTCCTCACAATGAGGGACAGAAGGAAGTTAAGAGAGTCCCCTATACACTTGCTGTAAACAGCTTTACTTGTGTGTACATCAACTTCCTATTGTTTATTGTCATTAAAATATATCTGGTCACTCATCTGTTTTTAAGCTAATAATAATCCTTAATGCTTTAGAGGCAAAGTGCATTTAACAATCAGTGTTTGTAACTGAGAGAGTGTAAGTCATCTTCAACTCCCAGTTGATCAAACAACATTGAGGACCCTGTACTTCCTCTCAGCTGGCAAAGCTGAGGTCTCAGACACTTGCACATTATGTAGGGACTCTGCTGAAGTTTCTCAAAGCAGGGCCAGTTAAAAAAAGAAAAAAAACCCAAACAACACACACCACACCCACTCACAGGCTTTGCTCACACCACTTCACTGAGATCCATTTCCTGGGTCTAGCTTTTCATACAGGTACACAAACAGCTGTGCCAGTATAATCAAGAAAACACAGGGTAAAGTGTTAAACAGTGAAGGGGCTGGGAAAGAGCAGAAGGAGATCTCCTGGCTTGTTCAGTGCAGCACATAGTAATTTAGGAGTGTGCAGGCAACTGTGTATGTTTATTCTGATTTCTTTCATCAACTTGCAGGTCAGCAAGTTCCTGGAGCTTAGTACTCTGAAAATATTATGAAACAAAACTACTTCACCCACCCTGAGGCAGTCCCTTGACAGAATGAGAGTAATTCAAGGACTTCAAAGGTGTGTATTTAATAACTCCTCTAGGACCTGGCATAAACCCATCATCAGACATTTCTGAGTCATTTCATCATCTGCTTATTTGATTTAGAAAAGGACTGATATTGCCAACAAGCAATTTTATCCTTTCCATTCCCAGGTTGTCCCTTTGTAATTGTGACTATCCAATAGGTGCATTTCAAATATGCATTTCATTTAGATCTTATATATTCAGCACAAGTGTGACATTAGCTAGCCAAACCAGTAACTCAGAGTTTATGCCAAGTTTACACTAGCTGAAAGATAGAATCCAATTCAGAGTAAGTAAGGTAGTGTGGAAAGGCAATATTGTGATTGACCTAATGTAGCAACACCAAATTAACCTTTTACCATTTTCAGAGCAGTAAGTTTATCAAAGGTCACTGATGGGCATTTTTGTCAGAGTTCTGGGAGCCTTAACTCAGATTCAGCATGGCCCCAGTTTTACCCAGCATGGTGATTTTGTCAAGGGCCATTCCCCGTCTCCATCTCAATCCTTAATAATGATAAGAAAATAAGAAGCAGACAGAAAAACAAGTACAGTATTAGCATAACTCTTATACTAAGCATAACGTACCTGATACAGGAAAAGCACTTTACCAGAAGGTTCTGATTTTTATCATCCCATTTAGGATGTTATTGTAGGCAAACATATCCATCCATCTTAAAATTTTATTCTGTATTGCCAGGAACACAAGATGTCTTGAAGCATGTGTTGCATTCAGGACAGCACCAAACATCTAGTTTTTTGGGGGATAGATTTTCATACATTTAATACCTAAATGCTTTCACGGAGGACAAATTCTACGCAAGTCAGTTCTACAACTATCTGACCTATTGGGCAATTAGGTGATCTTAGAATAACTCACAACATGTTGTTTAGTCTTCTTAATTTTATTACTTCTAATGCTTGGTTTGCAGTAACTACTAAGGAAGAACATTTGAAGATGCACAGTCGTTGTTTTGTTTTGTTATTTTTAGAAGAAATGCCAAGGACCTGTTTCTATAATTCCTACTGATAAGGAGTTGTACCATCCACAGTAATAAATGTGGTAATGCCAAAGGTACTTGGGGAGTTTTTGTGTTCATTGTGGCCAACATAATATCTGAATGAAAGCTTGATTGACCTTTGAAGCCTTCATATACCAGACTCAATGAAATGCAGTCCGTCAAGCATAAAGCAGAAGACTATTTCCCCTACCTTAGAGACAGGATTTTGTTGATAGTATTAAATATCCAGCCCTTGGCAAACTCCATAACTCTTGAATGTGGTGAGCGCACAAGAAGGGTATCCAGTAGAGCATTGTTTCACAACAAACCTGTAGCTCTTGTGCACCTACCACTCTACTTGGATTTAAAATAGCTCATATTACGTTCAGCTTCAGCAACTGGAGCTGAACAAAATGGCACTGGTTGCAGAGATATCTAATCATAGTCTTGATCGTGCCAACACTCAGATATGTACTATAATTTTCCTATGCATAGTCTCCTTGAAATCAGTTTACTTGAATAAGTAAGTAGAAGTGTGCCTGAAAGGGTGAGGCTGCAATATGCAGTGGGAAAATACCAATCTTGGCTTCTGTCATTTTAAGGAAGTGGTGCCTTTCTTATGATATTTTCTGATAGAAAGACAAACCCGTGACAGACCTTAAACACCTCATATCAAGGGAGTAGCAGTAAGTGCCCAAAAGGGTTCATTTAAACAACAAATTGCTTATTTGTAAGCAAACAAGGCAAATTCATGGTTTAAACAACTGCTTTGGAATACAAACTAAAGTGAAGTCATAAAGTTGTCAGCACCCTGTAAAATAGAGCTCTATAACACTGTTGAGCTGTGAGTATAAACTATGTAGGAACCTCAGGCCTGGAATGCATTACATTTGCATATTAGTATCTACTTCAAGGTAAAACAGGAGCTTAGTGACAAGGGTGAGTAGACAGCTGTGTATATTTTTTTGGACAAAAAACACTGAAGGTCAAAATGTAATATAACTGGAGTGAGGATGGGAGGAGAATGGGGAAGTCACACAAGCAGAAGACAGCCTGAGAACATAAGAAACACGGCAGCTGAATGTGGATGACCGATGGTTTATGTACTCCAAATTGCTTATTGAAGAATGTGTTCACAGTATTTTTAAACTCTAAGGAGTGTAAATCCACACCTGCTGGCAAGATACCCACTGGACAACAAAGCTGGTAATAGTTCTGTCTCACACATGGTTTGAAACATGACAGTCAGTTTGTATTATGATCTCCCACCTTCCTAGTTCTGGCAGAGAAATGAGGAATTTGTTTGCTTTGCATTATCATTGCCATGATACCTTTTATTTACTTAAGGGGAAGAAGGGAGAAGACAAATTCAAGGTAGAGGGTTTCATATCAAACATTGGCTCCTCACTAAATCCAGCATTTAGTGCTCCTAAGTGATTTAAGCTACTTCCAGGACAAAACTAGTGGGGTCTAAAGGAGGACACCTTTCTTTTAGGACACTAGGAAGTATCTGACCTACCACAAGGGGCTGGTTACAATCAAGTTTAAACACAAGAATTAAAGACCATAAATAATTTATGCAGGTAACAAACATCATGTCATATTAGTGACACATTTTTAACATTGTGTTCATGTAGGAATAACATCCCTGCCTGGTTTTCTATGTGTTTTAGGTTTGTGTGGCAGATTTTGGGTAGCGGGGGAGAGGCCACAGGGGTGGCTCTGTGAGAAGCTGCTAGAAGCTTCCCCAGCTCCAAGTCAGACCCACTGCTGGCCAAGGCCAAGCCCATCAGCAACAGTGGTAGCACTTCTGGGAGAACAGATTTAAGAAGGGAAACCTGCAGTGGGGGAGGAGATTGGAATGTGAGAGAAACTCCTGTGCAAATACCGAGGTCAGTGAAGAAGGAGGGGGAGGAGGTACACTGGAGGAGGTGGATGCCCCTGCAGCCCGTGGCGAGACGGCAGGCTGTCCCCCCCCAGCCCGTGGAGGGGAGCAGGGGAGCAGATGCCCACCTGCAGCCCGGGGAGGAGCCCATGCTGGAGCAGGGAGATCCTCCCAAAGATGGCCGTGACTCCATGGGAAAGCCCGTGCTGGAGTAGACTGTGCCTGAAGGACTGCAGCCCACAAAAAGGACCCACAGTGGAGCAGTTCATGACGGACTGCAGCCCATGGGAAGGACCCATGCTGGAGAAGTTGTGAAGGACTGTCTCCCATGGGAGGGACCCCACAGTGGAACAGAGGAAGAGTGAGGAGTCCTCCCACTGAGGACGAAGGAGCAGCAGATAAAATGTGTGATGAACTGACCACAACCCCCATTCCCTGTCCCCCTGCACTGCTGGGGGGGAGGAGGAAGAGCAAACTGGGACTGGAGTTGAGCCAGGAAGGAAGGTGGGGTGGGAGGAAGGTGTTTTAAGATTTGGGTTTACTTCTCATTATCCTTGTTTTGATGTGATTGGTAGTAATTAAATGGATTTTCTTTTTTTTTTTCCCCAAGTTGAGCCTGTCTTTTGCCCATGACCATAAGTGGTGAGTGATCCCTCTCTGTCCTTGTCTCGACCCATGAGCATTTCTTTATATTTTCTCCTCGTCATCCCACCTGGGGGGTGAGGGGAGGAGTGAGAAAGCGGCTTGGTGGTGCTTTGTTGCAGGCTGAGCTTAAACCACGACGCTATGCCACTTTGTAAGGAGTACTTCAGTTTGGAAAGAAATTCTACTTGGCCCCTTCATATTGATGGAGTTACCCGGAGAAAGATGTGATGTAATGCAAAATAATTTAAACTTGGACCCCAAACAAGGCATTATCTCCAGGCATGCATGTGCTTGAGAGCAACATTAGAGAGAAGTCTGAATAGTGCGCTAATCATCATCAAAACTGGGCTCCTGACAGAGGAACTTCAGCTTTTCTACTTGCAGAATTAGTAATGTAGGACCAGAGACTGATGTGATTTCCTGGAGCATTAAATCTTGCCTCCTAACATTCAAAACAAGTCACGCCACATAAGTCCTTTCCAAAACTCTTGTTTTCATATCAGATATGTAACAGGCTCCAGCTGACCCTGCTTTGAGTGCAGGGTGGGACTAGAAAATATCCAGAGGACCTTTTCAGCCACAACTATTCTGTGATTCTATGATCAGTTTGGCCCTGAGAAACCAACCCTCAGCTTCTTCATAAGCAATAATCATATTTTACTCAAATATAAGAACTCGGATAATGAGAAATAAGCTTTCTGAAGTGCCCCAAATTCCTCTTTATTTCAACTAGATATCACAACATATTCAGAATTACTAGGATATTCACCAGCTTCTTGTCCACCTCCTACTCGAACAGTAATGGCTGCAGATCTCAGTTCCATACACACGCCAGAGATAGCACTGCTAAATTCTGTCTGCTCTGGAGACCATATCTAACTTGCACCTTTACTCCCATTTGTATCATCCCTTGGTACCACCCCTAGGCTTCCCTCCCCACCCCAGAGTACAAATAAATGGACACCGCATAAGATCATACCGTCACATTGGTTGGAAGGGACTTCAGGATGACATCCAGTCAATTCCCTGCAGGAAACAGGTCCAATTGGAGCAGGTGGCTCAAAAATTGTCCAGTCAAGTTTTGACATCTTGAAGTATACATATTCCACAACCCCTCTGGTTACCATGTTTGATTACCCTCATGATGTGTCAATGCCATTGCAGGCACCGCTGTTGCCTGCTGGATGGATTCAGAATGGCTTTGTTGGATCTCAGCAGGACCAGAGACTCCTTTTTAGATCAAGTGGAAAGCCTGGCTTTGAAATTAAACCTTCCAAAATGTCACCACCCTGAAAGTCCACATGGTTGCAACAGAAGACCGTCACTATGCTGCATTCTCCAATGCTCAGAGCTTTACCACACACTTTCCTTAAACTTGGCATTGTTGCTTGTAATTAGACTCTTAATCTGTACTGTTGAAATTAAAGCAATGGTAAAGGTCTTCAGAGAGGGAACTGAAGGCAGTGCAGGAAAGCTTGATACTTTCCTTTCTTCAAGGCAAGCCACTGGACCCTTCAATTCAGTGGGTGCTGAGAGCAACCACCCCCCCTCTTCTGTACATGCTCATCCAGCTGTTTCTGAAGTAATGTAAAAAATCTCCTGACTGTCTTCTTGTTCCTAACACATTTAAGAAAGTTTAATATGATTTGGTGACTTTTTCTTCATATTACTCTTTGCCCTTTCTGCTTCCTTTCTAAAGTATTATTGTATTAGACAAACTGTGAGGTCTTCACCACAGGACAAGGTAAGAACAGGAAGATAAAACACTGGGCATTAAAATAAGTATCAGCTGTTTCTGCAAAGAATGTGGATGATTTCTTTTTTTCTTTTGATCTAGTTCTTTTTTGTATTTTTTTAAAAAAGCTCTGCTACTCAGGCCACAGGGTTTTTTTACTCAGGTCTACGATTTTCAAGTGTCTACTTCCTACACCAGACAGCACAAAAGCAAACTGAACACTAACCTAACTTCTGGAGAGTGAGGGGATTGGCAAGACAATATTTATCTTGCTGTCTTCAAAAAACAGTAGAAAAAGAAACTGCTATAATTTTTCCTCATTCATCTCCTTTTTGAATGTCACAGACCAGGGGCATGGCATGTTTCACTGCCAGCCTATGGACTGCACTGCCCTCAAAAAATAATACTCCTCTGCACAATACTTGGGCAAGCTCATCTCTCAGATGGAAGACTTTCTCATTTGAGGCCTTGCTATTGTCTCCACTAATGCATTCCCTAACAAAAACTGATTTCTATTGACTAAAAAATATCTTCATCCAGGACAGGCAAATAGGAGTCCTACTGATGCCTTTGAAAACACAGAAGATGCTCTCACTACCCTGTAATCCCCCTGTCCCATTACTCACCAGCTTTTTAATAAAGAATGCTATTTCCATCTCTTGCTGGCATTCAAATTCTTGCCCAGGAAGGCACAAGTAGCAGACTCCGTTATATGGCCTACATCCCCCTAATTACATGGAAACCTTTCAATGCAGACGACCCCAAGTAGTACATTGGAGCAACAGCTGTGCAACATCCCATCAGCATGTAGTAGGTGCTGGTTTTTGTTGGCAATGGCTGCAAGTATTCTACCAAAACCCTTCCTCCAGGAGCCAGTGACCCCACAAGCAAATACCCTGGACTTGACATTTTGTTGCAAGAGTGCAAGTTAAGATTTTTTTCTTTTTTGGCATTTGCTTTGAGGGGTAAGGTGGTGGTGGTATTCTTTCAGTTATTCTGTTATTCTGCTAGTCCTTAATTGCACACGGCTTTGAGAATTATTCCAAGATCACATGGTGTCCATGAGGCATGTGATGGTCTTGTAGTGGTAGAACAGACATGACACCCCAAAAGAAAAGAATCAACCCCACATAGACCAAACCCTCTTACCATTGCTGACGGGACTTGGCTAACACATCAGGAGATGGTTAATATACAAAGGTCACCAGTAACTGAATGGTAGTTTGTGGTATTTGATTAGTTGTTCTTGCATAGGATTGTGATGGCACACATTTCACTGCTCAGGCCCATGGGGAAAGCAAAGGTCAAGGAAAGCCAGTGAGGTAGGGTGAAGAATGCTTAAAGTTTTGTGTAATCAAAAGGTGGAGAGGTTCATGCAGGATATTACCTGAGCTATTTCTACTGCAATTTCAGATGCCAGAAAAGTTTTCATCTTCATAAATATTTATTCTAGACTACACTAGATTTACTTTGTTAGAGAAGACAATCACTGACTCTGTGTGATTTATAAATCCCATGCATCTGATTCTTGAAACACCTATCCAGCAGCATATATGAGAACAAACTCCCTGTACAGGTAGCGTCTACACAGACTGCTGCTAGATAAAAGGATGGCATATGCTATTCACTCTCTTCAATCTTTGATTCAGTAAATCAGGCAAACAACAAAAAGTCAATGTTTATGAGAACTTCTTAATTATTCAGAGCATACAAAAGCTTTTCCCCTTGAGTGATAAAGGCAGCACAAGATTAATGTCCATGTCCTTACTGAACCTTTTAGGGCCTGATCCTGATAAGGATCTTGCAGCAAACACGGTCCCCCCCAGCAGAGGCAGTAAATCACTGGAACCCTATTCTGTGACTTAGCATCCCACAAGTGTCCTCAGTGGTATTTTTACCTCTGCAGTTCAGCTGGCCTTTCTTTCCATCCTGGTCCGCACAGCCTCTCAGTTACTGTCATATAAAAAAGTCCTCAAGATACATGTAGATATCTGCACTCACAAAAGGAAGGAAATCATAGTCTACATTCCATCTACATTTATGTCAAAAAACAGTGATTTCATTAGGGCTAACAAAATTTTACTCTGGAATTGGAGCAAAGTCAGAGTGATCACACAGCTGGTTACCAAGGCTCAGCCACAGCAAGGAGACACTTTTTAAGTCACCATAACTCCTTTATGTTCAGTTGAGAACTCATACCTATACTTTCAGGAAAGGAGTTGTAAAGGAGATGAAAAAGAATATTTGTAAGGAATAAGCCAACCTTTTCAGCCCAAGATCAAAGCTAACAGTGAATCAGCATTCATTTTATCAGGCCCCTGGAGCAGATTTCCCTCTACTCTGCTTACAGCATACCAAAAGCCCTACAGCTTTCCACACAAGCTGAAGCCATTTTGCCTTTCACCAACTTGATTAGTAATTCAGGGTGGATGCAAAATGGGCTGGATTTTATTTAGTGTGGAGGGAATCTCTAAGATTATTAGGATATAGGAAACATTTAATTCAACCTCCTAACGTCAATGATTACCTGGGGTATTACAAAAACCTTTAAGGAGGTCTCATTAGTGTATAAGGAACGATGACAACCAAAAGATGTAATACAGTTTCAGGTACAAATTTTCACAGCTGAAGCAGGAGACCAGTGGCATTCTTATCTGAACGCTATAGCTAAGGACACTCCCTTTTTCCATGATGGGAGCAATAAATTCATCCACTAAACCAAAAAAGGCTATTGAGTTCTATCCAAACCTCTCACTAACACATGTAACAGATGTTTGACAGGTTGGGTTCCAAAAATCACTAGTGCAATATATTGAGTTCAGAATTAAATCTGAGCATAATTCACTCATATGCTCCTAGACAGACACTTCTGTTTAGAAATTAAGGTCAGTAATTGAGCCTACTCTTCACAGTTTGTTGCTTCTTAGCTTTCAAATGTTACAATTTAGCTGGCTTTTCTACATCAGTCCCTCAACATGACAGACTGCGATCACTGAAATGATGATTCCTTAGAGGAGAAAGGTACTTCTGGCATAAAAGCCAACCTAGAGATGTATATGTAATATGCATGCATACACACACAGACCCCTTAAATTTAACTGTGTTTCAAATTGCTTCTCATCACAGATGTGAAGTGGTTTAACATGTAATATACAGCCAGTTGCAAAGCATGGACAGATACTCCCTTGCCATCTCCAAATGGGATTACAAACTCCCTTTTTCTTTCTTTAAATAATTAAGACTAGATGGTCACAGGTAATTAGGTGAAAAGGCAGTCAATGAGTACTCTCCAGCAAAGTGTAAGTCTTGTAATATTGATCTCCACTGAGCCTGCTTCCACAGAAATTAAGCACTACCTAGTAGACAGCTTAATACAATATGTAAAAAAAGAGATTAAATCAAAAGAGCTTCCCTTCCACAAAAAAAGGAACATCTACAGAAATAAATAAACCACAATAAGTTTTGTATGAGATCTGAACTTTTAATATATCAATTTGTTCCTATGCATATGAACACTGTAGTTCAGAGGCCTTACGTCTCCAGTCTTTGCTCTATCTTCCTTGGCAATACTTCCAAAAAGAAAGCCCATCTTGCAGAGAGATATGTGCACCGTGAGACATACAGGCTGATCTCACAGCTCAGACTCCTGAGGAGAAATGGAACAAGGCACCTGTGGTGGATTGACCTTGGTTGGCCACAAGGTGCCCACCAAGCCACTCTATAATACCCTCTCCGTCAACAAGACGGGGGGGAAAAATACAACAAAAATCTCATGGGTTGAGATAAGGACAGGGAGATCACTTACCAATTGCCATCATGGGCAAAACAAAATTGACTTGGGGAAATTAATTTAATGTATTGACATTCAGAGTAGGATAATGAGAAATAAGTATGAATCCAAAACCACCTTCCCCCAATCCCTCCCTTCTTCCCAGGTTCAACTTCACTCCGGACTTGTCTACCTCCTCCCCCTGAGCAGTTCAGGAGGACAAGAAATGGGGGTTGTGGTCAGTTCATCACACATTGTCTCTGCTGCTCCTTCCTCCTCATGTTCTTCCCTTGCTCCAGCATAGTGTCCCTCCCATGGGATACAGTGCCTCATGAATTTCTCCAATGTGGATCCTCCCATGGGCTGCAGTTCTTCAAGAACTGCTCCAGCATGGGTCCCTTCCATGCAGTGCAGTCCTTCAGGAATGGACTGTTTCAGCGTGGGTTCCCCACAAGTCCTGCCAGAAAACCTGCTCCAGCATGGGCACCTCTCCATGGGCTGCACCTCCTGCCAGGAGCTTCCTCCAGCGTGGGCTCTCCACAGGGTCACAGCTTCCTTTGAGGTATATCCATCTGCTCTGGCATGGGGTCCTCTATGGGGTGCAGGGTGGATATCTGCTCCACCATGGTCCTCCATGGGCTGCAAGGGGAACAACCTGTGTCACCATGGTCTTCAGCATGGGCTGCAGAGGAATCTCTGCCCTGGCACCTGGAGCACCTCCTCCTTCCTCTTCACTGACCTTGGTGTCTGCATAGCTGTTTCTGTCACATTGTCTCATTCCTCTCTCCCAGCTGCTGTTACACAGGGTTTGTTACTCTTTCTTAAATATGTTATCACAGAGGTGCTACTGATGTCACTGATGGGCTCAGTTTTGGGCAGCAGCAGGTCTGTCTTGGAGCCACCTGGAACTGGCCCTATTGGGCATGGGGGAAGCTCCTGGTGTCTGCTCACAGAAACCACCCCTGCAGCCCCCTCCTGCTATGAAAACCTTGCCACGTAAACCCAATACAGGATCTTAACTAAAAATATTCCCAAGAGACACCACAGCAAATTTTCTGAGAATTCAGATTTTACAATAGAGATTAATGAAAACAGAACCTTTGTCCCATCCAGGGAAGAGGAAAGAGGAAGAAAGGTCACCTTAAAATTTATTTTGTAGCGTTATAGAAACACAGGTGAGCACAAGGAAAGGCAGAGCTGGCACAAGTATGTCATTCTGCCTCTGGCAGAGTCACAGGAGGTATCAAACAGTGGTGTGAATACTGATTGCCTAAAGTGAAGGAAAAGGGAGGACAAAGAAACGAACAGCAGAATAGGAGAGGGATGACAAATTATGAAGCAGATGGGTATATAGTAACCTTGGAAGACACAGGGCAGAACTCATTGAGTCCAATTCTTGCATCTACTTTCCTAAACCCCAACACAGAAGCACAGAGGCAAGCACAGAGGCAAGCACAGAACATGCCTTAGTTGAAATACTTAACAACAAACCAAATCAAAATGCTGTCAAGTATCAGAGACCTGTAACCCTGTTGGCTGATGCTTCATTGTTGTTTTCTTTTCCTCAAGATTTTAATTATTTTCTAATTCCTCCCGGGAAATCTGTGTCCTAGTTTTCTAAGGAAACACAGGACTTTGTAATTACATAAAACCCTGACTACTTCACGGTTAAAGAAGAAAACATCTCAAAAAAACCTGTGAAGTTTAAAATGGTAAACAAGTAGGAGCTAACGGCATGAAGATTAAAAGGAGAGATTTATTATTCAGAGCATTAATAAAAATGAACACAAAATAGAATGTAAAATGCTTTTATATCATTTTAGGTCCACTGTAACTTTCGTTGGTTTAGAAGCGTGCCTTACTACTCAGATTGGGAGACAGGACACTTCTCCACATAGACTATTGTGGATTTTCATTTAAAGTCTGTCATGCTTTTATATGGCCTCCTCTACTGGCTGGCTTTTTATAAGGAAAACCAAAGTAAAAGAAAAGTTTGTAAAATACTTTAAAATGCAGGCATCTGTCATTCATTACACAATGGTCCCTTTTCATTGGCCAGAGCAAGGCCAAAGTAACACAAAGACACATGGCAGCCTGTTTGCTTTCCGAACTAGCACCCTAATGAACAGCAGTACATTGTTCAAACCAATCTGTCCTTTGAAGCCTACAGTACTTTGTCATTTAGTACCACCTCTCCTCTTCCTTCCTCTTAGCTTCACAAATGGCAGGTAGAAGTAGGCAACAAGAGTTACACCTCTGTTTCATTCCCTCATTTATTTTATTTTGTGGGCATTCTTCAGTCACCATTCATTTCAGGATTACTCCACATTTCCTTCTATTACCCAATACCTGTAGTTTTAGTATGGGAAAGATGACTTTGTATGCCTGCCCTGGTTTCGGCTGGGACAGAGTTCATTTTCTTTCTAGTAGCTGGTACAGTGCTATGTTTTGGGTTCAGTATGAGAAGAATCTTGATAAAACACTGATGTTTTCAGTTGTTGCTAAGTAGTGTTTAGACTAAGTCAAGGATTTTTTGGCTTTTCATGCCCAGCCAGCAAGAAGGCTGGAGGGGCACAAGAAGTTGGCACAGGACACAGCCAGGGCAGCTGAACCAAACTGGCCAAAGGTGTATTCCACACCATGTGATGTCATGCCGCCTAGTATATGAACTGGAGGGAGTTGGCCTGTGGGGTTCACTGCTCGGGAACTAACTAGGCATGGGTTGGCAAGTGGTGAGCAATTGCATTGTGCGTCAATTTTGTGTATTCCAATTATTTTATTATTATTATTGTAATTTTATTATTGATATTATTATCATTATCATCTTCTTATTTTCTGTTCTATTAAACTGTTCTTATCTCAACACATGAGTTTTACCTTTTTCCTTCTGATTCTCTCCCCCATCCCACTGGGGGTGGGGGAGTGAGTGAGTGGCTGTGTGGTGCTTAGTTGTTGGCTGGGGTTAAACCATGACAATGCCACTCTGATCTTTAACATGTTTCCTTGTTGTCTGGCATGAGTCAAAGATGGGCTTTACAAAGAAAGGTCTGCAATTCCATCTTGAAAGTCTACTTCTGTCCTAAGTCAGGGGGAAGAAAAGACAGAGAAAGATTTGGGGGGGGAAGACATAGGGAGAACAACTGCCTTGCTGCTTTTTTTTTTTTTTTAAGCCACACTGAGGGAAATAGCCAGTGCATACAGAATACTCTTTTCTCATCTCTGAGCAGACCAAGATGTTTTGGAAGCATCCTCTTTGATTTTGAAGGTTAACAGATCTGGCCTCCCAGGAATGGCCTGTGAAGGACAGACAGGTATATCATGCAGAGGTTCTTTCTGGAGAGACATTGCTCTTCCCATCAAAATTATCACAGGCAGCCTCTCAAAATTCCCACATTTGGTGCTCACAATTTATTCTTGTTTATCTAATTCACAGGTACTACAAGAAACAAGCTATTTGGAGACAGGCAGGTGGCCTGCTTATTCCAAACAGGCCACGAAAGTACATTTTGGTGCTTCGCAGAAGCTGCAAGATGTCTTCAGCGTGAAGATCACTACAAAAGTAGCTCCCTCACAGCTAGCCAGACACGAGTGGCCATCTTTATTTGTACAACATAATTGATTTTACAGTCTAACCATAAAGGGACTAAAAGTAGAAAGAATCTGTAAGGACCTTCAATTTTGATAGAATTGTTAGTGGCAAAGTGTTGGTATAACTTCTTTTTTTAGTAGACATTTACAAAAATTAGAAATCCAGTTAGTCACAAAGCTAGTTAAAAAAACTCACAACTGTTTCCTGAGCAAGACAGAACTGCTTATGAGGAGATCAGACACAGCTCTTCTGAAATAGAAGAGGTCTTTCCTGAGGTGTCATTCACTTTCCATGCAAGAATTACTCATTATTCTAAATTTTAAAAGGGCATTATTTTTTTTTTGACCTGGCAACATACAAATTCACTTGCTGACACTGTAAACTGAACAGCTCAGAAGGGATAGGACAGGCTAAGAACTGGGTCATAGCTGTACTTGCAAGGAGAAAACTGGAGGAAACCTGTTAGATGTTGATCCAAATTAGTTAAACCATAAAACAAGACCATTATATAATAAAAATATTTCAGAGATGTTGCAGCTGAGCTCTCGGAGATTAAACCATTCTCAGTATTAGATGAGAGACACTCATATTGACAGCTATAATGGAAGCCTCCATCTGAGCCAGGATGATAACTCTGCAACCTCACATCAGCAGTGGGACAGCATAGAGCCTACCATGCACATCCATGGGTGCATGGTACTTTCCTGCTTACCCAAACCAGCTCTGGTGTGGTCTGAGGCTCAAGGGTGCCACATCTCTTGGCCATCTTCATCTGGCGACCAGGTGCCACTTCAGTGGTTCTAACTCAGGCTTCCTCAGCAGCTCCCAAACTCTTCCTACCTCTGGGTAAGCACCACCAACTCAGGGTAGGAGGAGACATATAAAGATGGAGGGGATTGAAGTCCAGCAACACTTCAGGTAAGAGATGCTATGAGTGTGCTTTAAAGCACACCATCAAACAGCCCCAGATGCACATGCACAACCCTAAGAATCAACTGGGTGGCCCCCCAGGTAGCCTCAGGTGTATGTTTGAAAACAGATACAATGGGTGGGAAACAAATTTGGCCTCGAGACTCCTCAAATACAGCAGGGTAACAAACAACAGGGAGATTATGCTTGGTTTAGGACATGTATTTCCTTGGTTTTTAGCAAGGCTTTGCTAGATTTAAGCTAGCCCAAACACAAAATAATTGCAGATTCATAGAAAATTAAAGTTATAGGCCATAGTGGATGCAAAACGCACTCCATACCAACACTGTAGTTAGATTTGCCTCAAGCATTTAGCATCCTAACTCTGAGAGACATTATAACAAAACTATCAGAACAATAAAATGCTATTATTTGGAAGGAAAAGGGTGGCATTTCCCCCTCATTTTACAGAGAAACAGATCAGATAACATTAGGGGTGAATAAGCCCATTTCTTGTTGCCTAACCAATGCCATAGGCAGTGTAGCATCAGCACCCTGGTAAGTATGTAAGCAAAATTTTCATTTGACCCCCCTGAAATAAAGAGACAACAGTAATATACCTGTGTCCTGGTTCTCTTCATCTGTTGGTTGGGTTCTACCTGTCATCTCACTGCAAATGGCTTGCTCCCATGCCAGTTAATAATGACAAAATCTGTCTTCACTCTGTGTTAATGGACAAAAGCGTCTCCCCTGTTAAGTTTTGACCTTTGGGTTTCCATCACAGAATGGCAAGTAATAGACCCATATTCTGCCTAAGAGCATCAAGGGTGCGGTGGTGAGTAGAGAGATGGGAATGCAGGATTGGATGGGGTTTGGGGATATTTTGGGTTTTTGTTCTCAAATTAGCATTTACAGTTCAATATGTTAGTAATTTAAGGAAAAATGGTCATTTTTGACAGAAATTACACTATTCCATCCTATGAATCTCTGCTCTTGATCTAGGAGAGTCCACAGGAGGCAGGTACGAGAACAAGAAATTGTGACTAGTGAAGAATGTTTTCAGTCTCATGAGAAGAAACACCACGTTTCAAAGTCCAGAGCAGAGAAAATGTTCTCCAAACTCACAGATTTATTAAAAATCTAAATACCTTTTAGAGCAAAGGATGCTAGTTTTGAGTTTGTAACTTGTCCCTTTATGCTCTGGTACAGTTACATGTGTGCAAAGAGGCAGGGAGCTTGAATTTTCAATCTGACAGGATAAGAACACAAAAATCAGAGGATACTACTGACCATTCACCCGAAGGCCAAGACTCCACAGCCCATATGAACAAAATCCTTTCCTGTCTTCCCTCAACCCCTCAATTACTCAGCCCTCTTCCATGGCATCTCTGAAGAGCAAGCGGTTTTTAAGCCTGCATGTACACAACAACCTCTAGTGATCAAAGAGGTAACTACAGATCATGTAAGCAACAGTAACTTCTCTAAGGAGCCAGATGACAAGATCTCTTTCTCAGAAGGAAAAACACCAGGACGTCAACACTTGTGACGAAAATCCAAAGTGTTTGTAACATCTAGGAAGGAGAAAAAGTGCTGACAGCACTCACAGTAAAACTCTTGTATGTGCAGTGATTTAAAAAAAAAAGTATTCAATAAGAGAACTCTGTGGACCTAGCTATTCCTATTCATGGAGGAATAAGAGCCTGAAAACTCGCTGTTCCCATTCAAAGAGATTTTTTTTTTTTCCCAGCAGGGCAATAGCAGAAGAGAAAATTGAAAGGCCATAGGTCAGCAAGCACTTTATTACTTCTTAGGAAGCAGAATAACATGAGCAGATTTCTAAAAAAATCCTTGCTGGGTGTGAGGAATGAGAAACCCCTAACCACTTCATTTAAGTGCCTTGGTGGGAAGTATACTTTTCAGGAAGCGTGGGCCCAAACATCCCATCAAAGGTGATGCCAAAAATTTGTGACAGAACTGGTAATAAGAGCTTGATCTCCAACTTAATAGACAGATTTTATCCACTATAACATAGCTTTTGTACAAATTGCTTCTAGTCTCTGTACACACATAGAATGTTAAAAAAAAAAAATCACAGATTTTTGTAAAGTGTTTTTAGCTTTATAGATGAGAAAGGACTTGTTAAGTGAAAAGCATTGCTCCTAAGCATATTTTTCATCCAGTCTCCTGCTTTGCAAGAGTTCTCTCCAAGTTAGTGGCACAAGTTTCTTGTCCCTGAACTTCAGCTTCACTTGCTAGAAAAGCAAGTTTCTTGACATGGTTAGGAGGAATTGCACTCTGGACAGAAGTTGTTCTAATTCATCAGATACAGAGGGAGCCTAAGACGCTTCACATTTTACACAGCTAAGCTTCAGGTAGGGTTAATCTCAGCTAAGGGTGGAAGAGAGTCCCCACTCTGTCTAGGATTTAACCTACAGTCTGGCCAGCCACTTTATCCCCTATTTAGCAGTACTCCATGGGTTTACAAAGCCCTGACCCCAGGGAGACAGTCACTAGCAGACCATGGGAATGGCAGGACACTCAAGATCCCTAACAAATGCTGAACACTGTTATCATCAGTTCAACCAAAGCCTTTTACAGTTCTCTCAAATATGATACCATCTACACCCTTTCACTAAAACTACATTTTCATTCATTTACACAAAGGAAGCCAAGAGAAGGAAAAATACTGATTAAAAAAAAAAAAAGAAGCAGAAATCTTGTCTAGTTTATAAACAGCAACATGTCCCCGAATAAAAGTAGCATCTCAATCCTACTGCTTCATTTGCAACCCTTAAATACTTGGGAAAAAAAACAAATACCCATCTCATAAATTTCCCCAGAACATATGCATTATTATAAGTAGAGAGTAAAGCACTCATTTCACTGAAGCATTAACACAGACTCAAAATAAACCTTACACATCCACAAGTAATTTTAAAATATAAATGTGTGACCAGAGGTCAGGGGGAATAGTTTGAGTACATGTCCAAAAAAAGCTTTTGGAAAGCTCTACAGCCATCTCTGGGCCCAGCAGACATCCTCACCTCACACACTAATGCAAAAGGCAGTATTTTTGCCATACTTCCCTTCCCTGGGAGGAAGGAAGAGACCACAACACCCCACTCACCAGGCCACAACCACCTGGTAAAAGGAATGCACAGTCCTTCGTACCAAGGAGCAAGTAAAAATAGGGAAACCTCCTGCAGCCCCTGAAAAAAGAGAGGGAAAGATAATTCCCCAGAAGACAATGGAAGAAGGTCTCCAGCCCCACTCCTTGGGACTGACTTCCCTAAGTGCACCAACCCCCACTACATCTGCAACATCTGCAGTTGTGAGGTTTTGTTGTAAACAGCTAAGATGTAAAGTACAAACCCCAGGCAAAAAAATCTTCTTTCTGTTATTTTAGACATAGCTCACATCTAATGCAAACCTCTGGGGAATAAGACCTTCCCCTACTGTCTCCTCATGAGTCCACAATGAACACTGCACTCTTTAGACAGCTTCCCTTCCCCATTCTTGATGTCTTCAGGAAACTTTTCCAAGTTTTGCTAACTGCCTTTTGGCTGGACATTGAAGGACAAATCATTTGACTTCTCCCATTTTAGAAAATGGGTCTTCACTGGCCAAGCTGCTCTCCACTTGTGACAGCTTATGTGAAAGACTATTACTACAACTATAATAATTTCCCATTTGGGGGCTATAAATCAGATGAATTCCCATTGTAAAGATCACCTTTTTTAACCTCTTTTTGTTCATGCTTGAATATCATTAGACAGTAAGGAGAGTCTGTGTGTGGCTTTTAGGCAGCAAGTAAATATTAATATATTGTGCTTTAATATGTAAGCTTGTCAAGGTGCTGCAATGGTAAAGTGATTTATAAAATGAAAAATCAATATAAATAAACTCCAGTGAATACAGACCATGGATTTATCTGTAGAAAGGGGTAATGAGAGACCTCCTTTTTGCTGTTTCCAACAGCTACAGAATATAGTTCTTCTAATAGGAAAACATTTTTTCTATTACAGTCCATCTAATGCCACTGAAATATGAAATCTGGCATCCCATCATCCCAGAGAACCAAACAAAACCAGCCCTTATTTGCAAATTCACTTTTGCTGTGACTTCACAAGAATCAGGACTGCTACAGAATGAGCATCATGATAACAAATCATATTGGGTTATTTAACACTCAAATGTGGATGCTAATTCTCTGAAGAACAAATTCCAACCAGCTGACATACTTATATGTTTTTTCATTCAAAATCCGCTTGGAGGTCAATGTATTCAATACACTCAAAACTGGAAGGCTCATTTACAAGAAAAATATTCTGATATTAATTATCCACAGTAGAGAGGAAGTGGCTAGATCTGGGATTTAGCTTTGGATCTGCCTCTGGTTAGAAAGCCATTTCTCTGAGAGAGTAGAAAAATAACTGGCCTCCAATGAAAGCAAGCAGTCTTGGAAAATATATTTCAAAGAGCACAAGGACACAAATTAATGACACAAAAAAGGTACCCTCCCCCCCCAAACAAATCACACACACCCCCATTTTAAACATAGAAGTCAGAACATTCAGAAAAACTGAATTTTTTATTATTATTTTAATCTCTTTTTTTCTATCTCTGCAGGTTACCTTATTGTACCAGAAAGCAAACCTTGAAAATTCCCAGAATAGAAGATACACCACTATGCCTGCCCTTTCAGCTTCTGTCAACATAAACTACAGTCTGTATTGTGGCTGAATTTAAAATGAGGGAGAAAAGTAGCCTTAGGATTGTTAGTATGAAAGCTCAGCTGAAGCACTTCTCTCTTTAGCAGGAACACACCTAATGAAACTCTGCCAGCATTTGAACTATGTATCAGTGGATTCACCTAAGTTCATAGCGACTTTTAATTCTGTTTAGTGGATAAAACCCTTTTCTTTCATCACCCTAACTGTTGCAAGTTATTCTGTGTTTTAAGCCACGCAGTTTTCTGTTTTTCAAATATGTCAGCTCACTGGACCAAGAATGGTACTGTAAGTAGAGAGAAACAGTGTGGGAGGAGAAGAGGGACAGAAGAGGTTGTCATAATCTTTGAGATAATTAATTAATAGCAAAAATTAAGGAAATGATTGCCTTGCCTTGATTTGCAGAGTGTCTATCACAGCTCTCCAGGCACATTAAGCAAATTGGAAATACAAACATGTTACAACAGTAAGGACAATAAACCTTTCTAACTCAGAACCCTTAAGCAGACTTAATTAACAACTTCTCCTCATGTACCAGAAAAATGACTCTTGAGCACTTCCTGAAAGTTAGAAGGCCTGACAGACACTCAGGAGTTTTATTTTCAGAGTTCTCCAAAGAGAACACTGCATTTCCTTTGGTGTCCCTGGCAGACCAAGGGTTATTGACATGTTTCACAGTTGGTTTGAGTAGCTGCAGAAAAATGTGGCCATAGAGATAGTGACGTGGATTTAGCATAGCAGAGCCTTGCGGCTACCTGATCACCAGCCTCAACTGTACATCTCTTGACTATCTTTTTTACCTGCCTTGAAGTTTATGCTCCGTATATCACTGAGAGGCTCTGATCCCAACTGAGATTTCTGGATGCTATTCTAAGACAAATAAACAACAGCCTATATAACCAATATCAAAGGTAGCTACAAATCCAAAATTTAACCATAACTTCAGAAACTGTGCATTTCTGCACTGTGTCCATTCTGCTCTCTGACAGCTGGGACTGTCCTTTCATTCGCCTGCATTGAGGTTTGAATCCCTTGACAGTGATGTTCCCCATACCAGGCAATGCAACTGCTTAGGCTGAAGAGTAAGTAATAAACGACCCTAAAAATGGATAGTTGGTAAGCAGAAGAATCCAAGGGGGCTAACTATTATCAGCACTACCATGTCATGATCTGTGATTTCCACAACTGGCTGCACTGCACAGGGATAAGTACTGAAGCTGGAGTCCTCATGACAAAGAGCTTTTTAGCAGGGTCTAACCAGCTACCCCCGTGAGCAGTGCACCCTCTGCCTCAGCAAAGGCAGAAAGTGACAGTATTCACACAAATGGTTCCCTCATTCTCTACAGAAATAGGTAGAAGTGATGCAAATGTGTCTGTGTACACCACCAGTTCCCAAGCCTGCAACAGGGAAGGTTACACCATTCCTTCAATTAGCCACCTCCCACAGTGGCAAACAGCCCTGGTTCAGCAAGAAGATACTAGAAAGCGAAGGGAATTCCTCTAAGCGGGATGGGGAATTAGACCCCTCCATGGCTGCCTCCTGCAGAGTAGCAGGCTGAACAAGGCTATACAACAGAGTAGTCAATGCCTCATGTCATACAGCTCATTGCAGGACAATTCAAAATTAGCCATCCTCTGGCTTGGAACAGGGTGCGGTTTTATTCTTTGGGAAGACTGTCACTTCATACCAAACCTGTTAATCTTCCAGAATAATGGACCAGAGGAATTTGCCTGTTTAGTAGCTGTTTGACTGCACGGGTATTTTTAAAATATTAAAATAATACTGTATAGATGTCTTTTTAAGTGCTGCATTAAAAATGACAGTTTTCATGCCATAGTTGTTGGCTACCAGACCTCAGTGTGGGTTCCACAGATTCTAATAGGGGAGCAGAGGTATTATATAGGAAAGGACACTGCTATCTCCTTTTCTCTTTCCTTCCGTAAAGAAACCATCTCTGCCTCTTACCTCTTTCCTATCTAAAATGAGGGTTGTGTCTCCCCTGTGTCCTATGTAAGGGGAAAAAAGCAGGCTGCATCAAACCAGCATCAATACGTGCATTGCTGCATCAGACCTTTGGCTACAGAACATCACATCCCAATTTGCCCAGATGTTGTCAATGAGCAAATGTTTCCATATTGTTTAAAAGTCATGTGATTTGCATAGAAATACCTTTTCCAACAAGTACTGCTCTGTATACAAGTGTGAAAATGTCAGACTAATATATTAACATTTACATTAGCAATTAAATTGAAAGTTTTAACTATTTGAATATATTAAGGGAACTGATTTTAATCCTAATACACACCCACTCCCTAGCATTTTGGTTTTCAAAAACAGCTTCTCTTTTTAAAAAAACATTTTGGGGCTTGTAACTCATTACAAGATTAGAGAGTGCCATAACAAATAATCTAGTGTGCCTAGATCAGAATAAATCTTACAGAGGTTTACATCCTGCATAAGCACAGTGTTGTCTAAGGCAGGTCCAGCTGAAGGGTGTAAACCGAAGATTACAAAGTTTATTCTCCATGCAGTACCTCCTGGAAGACAATACAGTGCCTTCGAAAATACTACACATCATCATACCAGCAGCAAACATATTTCAATTGACAATGATTTTTGGTAAGATCACAATTTCCCATTCTTTACATTAAGCTTTCTATCTTAGTCATGGGCACCAGCTAAAACACCTTGCTGTGCTAATCATTCTCCAAGGGCATCCATCAGTTGCACCTTTCCAAATGAGGAAAGCAGGGTCAAGAATGTGTCTGGCAGCCTTAAGCCCATGCCTCTCTCTTTCTAGAAGTAATGTTCCATTTCTCCAACAAAACTACAAAGGAGATAACCAAAGCATCTCATATTTCAACAAGAAGCACAAAGGGTATTGATTTTATTTTTTATTCCGGTTGGAGGCATGTTCTACATCCTGAATCTGCCACTTCTGTTACTGGAATCCATGCTAACTGCTTTGTCTTCTCCGCATCAGAGTGGGAGGATTATCAGTTCTCCTCAGAGCTCTCAGTATTCAGCTGTATAGGCAAAACCCACAAATACATATACTTATTCTGCTTCTCTGCAAGAACTCTTCCTGTGGAGAACATAGCCTTCACAGCAATGCATTAATAGGTTGGAAGCAGAACTGACAGCTGAGAAGGTCTTCAGCTGCTTGACAAGTGCAACAGGATTAGTTCTTTGAAATCCTGGTAGAAGATGTTGTTTTGAGAGTCTAACAGTTGGGAAGACACAGTCCAAGAGATTACCATGGTCAGATAAAACAGCAAAGGGCTAGTTCTTCTCTCCAGTGTGTTAGAGTAAAGCCAGAACAATTCCACCAAAGCCAATAGTGTTTTTCTGGATTTAAAACAACAATGCTTAGAGAAGAACTTGACCACAACTTCCTGAACTGCAGTGTAATATTCCTAAAGCACAGAATTTCCTACACTGAAATTCTGATGAGGACAAGAGTGTGGAAAAAGAAAAAGAAAAAGAAAATATTATACCAGAGTGGATCTGCGTTGGTCTAGGAAGGGGGGATTTTGCTTCCAGATCTTTATATACATCTAGTAGTAGAGGAGGCACAGCTAAGACAAGCAAGCTGAGTTTGAAAGTATACCTATTTAAATATTTTGGTGATGAGTACTGACGGTAAATATTATTGAAAGACAAGTTATATGAATGTAACCAACCTTCCCTGCCTTTATTATATGCAATGTCCACTTAAAACTGCATCTGTTGAAATGACTTCACTATTGTGTTGCCAACTCTTACTACATCACCACACTTCTCATGATGCTTAGATATTATACAAAGCACTGCATCTGTCAAGGAGATGCTACGTAAGAATCTCAACTTTCATCAAAACACAAAAGTTCCTAGTACTGCTACCCTTTAGGAAGATGGAGGAAAGCTTGAAACATGATCACAGTTCATTACAAACACCTAGGAAAAAAAGAATTAATAAAGAAATACCCTAATACAGCAATAATATTTTTAGTACTCTGGTAGGATTGTTTTAAACTAATCTACCCTAATTAATTTGGGTAGGGAGAGATCATACTTTCTAAGAATACTTGTTACTGATGGTACTAAGCCTAACACAATTTAAAGCATAACCCATTTTTGTAGTCCAGGTATGCTTCCACCCATCATGAGAAGGAAGTATACTTGTTTTTCCAGAAAGTACATAGTCTGAGATGATTTGTTTTATAGTAGCTGGGCTTCCCTGACAAAGTACTGCTGTGAATGAATTAATGTCATAATGAACAAATGAGTCATTTTCTGACACACTAAATTAAAACAAGGTCTGAATTTATGAGCTATGCAGTGGCACTCAGGGTGACATGCTCCTTTAAAAACAATTTGTTTCTTTTTAATGGAAAAATACAAAATTGACATAAGCCACCAAACACTGTGAATTTAAGATCTCTGTATTGGATATGCCAGGTCTAAAAGGACTCAATGGAATTGTAAACTAACTTCCTTATGCTGCTTTGAAATTTTTAGCAGAGAAACATTTTACTGAAAAGAACACAGGAGTTGAATGAAGGTAAATAAACATGTATTTGCTACCTTGCTACTCTGATTTCAGAGCAGTTCATAAATTCCATTTACATACTGTGAGCCAAGAAAAACAAAAATTACCAATAAATATGGTTTGGGATAAATTTTGTTTTCCATTTTCTTCTCCATTAATTACTGAAAGACATACTGAAAAATTCTCACCTTAATATTCAAAGCTGTTTGAATATCTTTGGAGTTGGTATGGCAAACCAGCTTTTCAAAAGATTGTTGTTTTCTTGGTTAATCACTTCTGCTATGTGATTTCATATGCAATTCCTTGATTTTGTGGCTTATGTGAGTAATGAGCATGACAAGTGGAAATTTCACAAACCCAATTTCAAAGCAAACTTTTGTTGGTGAATATTTAAGCATATAAACTTCAATATTTGATATACACCAATACTGTATTTATGTCAGTAAAATTCCACTCTTGCACTTTTACAGAACATGATCATCAAAATGACCTTTCATTATGAATCTAATTAAAGATTTGTGGATAAATGTACCTGCTATTAAATGACATCCTTACCTGCTTCTCAGTTGGAAGGACTCTGCAGAAATGACAGAAAATTAAATGTTTTCATATATATGTTTCCTCCCCAAGAGAAGATGATGGAAATGTGAGCAGTGTGCATCTGTAAGAAGAGAGAATAAGGTGAGTTACTTTTTTTCTCTCTTATGTATGAAGTCGCTTTGTTTCATAACACTTTCTATATAGAACCCCATGCAGTTGTGCTCCAGATCAGCTTCCCAAGTTTATAATCTTCAAAGCACTCAGTCCAGTTTAGGACAGAACCTATACATAAATACACTTGTATAAGATGCCTGGGAATATATATGTGATGATCTGAGACATTCTATGGAAAATAGTTTGAAATATAGAACCTTTTTATGTTAAGGTTAGAAGGAGTTATCATGCTATTTTTACCTAAAATTAGAAGGGGAGGAGGCAATGCAACAATCTATCCATCTATCTCTCTATCATCTATATATTTTAAAAGCATCTAAATTGTTGTGAAGTTAAAAAGCTGATGAATGCTAGGATTTCAGGCACTCTCTAAAATGCTGGAATTTTGCTATTCTGTAGCTTTATTTTTCTGAATATCCTTACTTTTAGATGCACATTTGTCTAATCCTTTTTATACAGGTTTTGACTACTCAATTAATAATAATTATTTCCCTTTGACAAAGGGATGACAAGATGAATGACTGCAGAAAAGGCCTTTTCAACCATTCACTCCAAAGAAAAGAAAGTGCATATTAGAGAGGAAACATCCATGTTTCTCAAGATAGCATGAGCAAGTACAGAAATGACTATGTGGCTCTGTGAGGCCATTTCCAGCCCCTTTGCTTTGATGCTATGCATAAGTTGAGAACACCTTTAATGTCAAGCTCTGAAGAATGTGATACCATTAACAAGGATGGATAACTAGGGAGTTTTGCTCCACTTTTGTGTTCATTCACTTAAAGATTAAGTTCTCCTCTGTTATACCATTTGAAAGAAAGGTATTGAAGCTAAACAACAGCCACAGATTAAATTCTGTATAGGTGATGGTGCACACTCTGAAAAGCATCTTATTTTGGTGTTTCAAAAGGGCAGAGCCTGGCATATAATCAAAGTTTGCTACAGTACCACTGAGTTTCTCCTCTTATACAATCTGGTATCTTCAAAGGGTGTGTAACTCAGAACCTTGAAAAAAAATCAAGGCTCCATTTAAGGGGAAGATGCAGTATGCACTGCTTTGCTGATGTCTCCTGGAAAGTGAAAACTAAACAGAGTTGGCATTGTAGAGACAGAGTAGGAGAAAGAAAAATAAAGGTATTTAATTATAAAAGGAACTTGAAAAGGTCTTTACAGGGATGAAGCCAGCAAAACTTCACTAAATGGTGATTTACACCTGTAAAAAAACAACTCCTATGATCCAGAGGAAAGCAACCTGCAGTATAATGTCAGTCTGGCCTGCACCTCACTCAAAACAATTCATTGAAAGCTAGCTACATTGCAACTGTGCCGCAGTAACTTGTGCAAAACGTTGATTTTTTTCCTCAAAAGTTCAGATTTCTCAGGGAAAGCTTAAAGAAAACAGCAGTGCTGCACTTGCTCATTTAAAAGCTTATCAAGAAAAAAATCTAAACATATCTACCCTTTATATCTGAGATGGAAAACATCTGAATATTGTGTTGATATCTTGTCTTCATAAATTTCAAACAAGCTGAAAAACACTGGAAGGTATCACCTGCCCCGTTCATCACCAATAAACAGGTAAATAACTAAGAAGCAAAAATATTCAGTTAAAGTGTGTATCTTGTAAACCCAAATCACCTCCCACAACTTTGCAGATAACAAAAATTTCAAAATACACCCCCTCCTGAGTATCATAAAGTCAAGGGATTTTCTCTATAAATTCCATGGTGATGTTATAGTTCCTAAATATAAATGTTAGTACCATACTACACATTGAAAATCAAAAGGCTGCAGTCCTTTAAAGATTACTATTAAATTAACCTAACAGAAGATATTGAATGAGATCGCTTTTATCATTACTCTACTAGAAGCTTCTCCTTTTTAGTTATTTGAGGCTGCTGTAGAGTTTCCAATTTGCTGGTGACACTGGGAGCAAGTCTGATGACAGACAGAATCATACACTGGACAGTCATCACACTACAGGTGCCTAAATAGTTAGACAGATTTCTAAAGGTGCTCAGATAGCATTTAGGTAGCTAACTGAAAAGGCTTGGCACAGAATGCAAGACCTTTCCACATCTGAAAACTTTATTTGTATAGGTAAGATCTGGGCTTTTTGGAATACCTATGCATAGAATCATAGAATAATTTAGGTTGGAAAAGACCTCTGAGATCATCAAGTCCAACCATCAACCGTGCCCACTAAACCATGTCCTGAAGTGCCTTGTCTATGCGCTTTTTGAACACCTCCAGGGATGGTGACTCCATCACTTCCCTGGGCAGCCTGTTCCAATGCCTGACAACCCTCTCAGTAAAGAAATTTTTCCTAATATCCAACCTAAACCTCCCCGGCCACAATTTGAGGCCATTTCCTCTCGTCCTATCACTAGTTACTTGACAGAAGAGACCAGCACCCACCTCACTACAACCTCCTTTCAGGTAGTTGCAGACAGCCATAAGGTCTCCCCTCAGCCTCCTTTTCTCCAGGCTAAACAACCCCAGTTCCCTCAGCTGCTCCTCATAAGACTTGTGCTCCAGGTCCTTCACCAGCTTCGCTCCAGTACCTCCATGTCTTTCCTGTCGTGAGGGGCCCAAAACTGAACACAGGACTCGAGGTGTGGCCTCACCAGTGCCCAGTACAGGGGAACAATCACCTCCCTGCTCCTGCTGGCCACACTATTTCTGATACAGGCCAGGATGCTATTGGCCTTCTTGGCCACCTGGGCACACTGCTGGCTCATATTTAGTCGGCTGTCAACCAGCACCCCCAGGTCTTTCTCTGCTGGACAGCTTTCCAGCCACTCTTCCCAAAGCCTGTAGTGTTGTATGGGGTGGTTGTGACCCAAGTGCAGGACCCAGCACTTGGCCTCGTTGAACCTCGTACAATTAGCCTCAGCCCAATGATCCAGCCTGTCCAGATCCCTCTGTAGAGCCTTCCTACCCTCAAGCACATCAACCCTCCCTCCCAACTTGGTGTCATCCGCAAACGTACTGAGGGTGCACTCGATCCCCTCATCCAGATCATTGATAAAGATATTAAACAGAAGTGGCCCCAACACTGAGCCCTGGGGAACACCACTTGTGGCTGGCCACCAGCTGGATTTAACCCCATTCACCACAGCTCTTTGGGCCTGTCTGTCCAGCCAGTTTTGTAGCCAGTGAAGAGTAGACTTGTCCAAGCCATGAGCCACCAGCTTCTCAACAAGTATGCTATGAAAGACAGTGTCAAAGGCCTTATTAAAGTCCAGGTAGACAACACCCACAGCTTTTCCCTCATCCACTAGGAGGGTCACCTGGTCATAGGAGGAGATCAGGTTAGTCAAGCAGGACCTGCCTTTCATGAACCCATGCTGGCTGGGCCTGATCCCCTGGTTGTGCTGTACATGCCATGTGAGCACACTCAAGACGAACCGCTCCATAATATCCCCCTGTACCGAGGTCAGGCTGACAGGCCTGTAGTTCCCTGGATCCTCCCTCTGACCCTTCTTGTAAATGGGTATCACATAGGCAAGCCTCCAGTCCTCTGGGACCTCCCCTGTTGACCAGGACTGCTGATAAATGATGGAGAGTGGCTTGGCAAGCTCTTCTGCCAGCTCCCTCAGTACACTTGGATGGATCCCACCTGGTCCCATAGACTTGAGAGTGTCCAGGTGGCGCAGTAGGTCACTAACTATTTCCTCCTGGATTATGGGGGGAATATTCTGCTCCCCGTCCCTCTCTTCCAGCTCAGGGGGCTGAGTACCCTGAGGATAACTGGTCTCACTATTAAAGACCGAGGCAAAGAAGGCATTAAGTACCTGAGCCTTTTCCTCATCTTTGGTGGCAATGTTCCCCTCTGCATCCAATAATGGATGGATATTCTCCTTGGCTCTCTTTTTATTGTTAAAATATTTGTAAAAACATTCTTTGTCGTCTCTTACAACAGTGGCCAGACTGAGTTCTACCTGATCTTTTGCCTTTCTAATTTTCTCTCTGCACAACCTAACAAGATCCCTGTACTGTTCCTGAGTTGCCTGCCCTTTCTTCCAAAGATGGTAAAGTCCTCTCCTGTTTTTTCCTGAGTCCCAGCAAAAGCTCCCTGTTCAGTCAGGCCAGTCATCTTCCTCAACTGTTAGTCTTGCGGTGCACAGGAATAGCCTGGTCGTGAGCCATTAATACTTCCTTCTTGAAGAAAGTCCAGCTTTCCTGGACCCCTTTGCCCTTCAGGACTGTCTCCCAAGGGACTTTCTCAACCAGTGTCCTGAACAGGCCAAAGCTCGCCTCCTGGAAATCCATAGTAGTGGTTTTGATGACCCCCTTTCTTACTTCACCAGGAATCGAGAATTCTGTCATTTCATGGTTACTAAGCCTGAGACGGCCTCCGACAACCACATGTCTCTCCAGCCCTTCCCTGTTTGTAAACAGTAGGTCTAGCGAGGTTCCTCCCCTGGTTGGCTCACCTGCCAGCTGTGTCAGGAAGTTATCTTCCACACACCCCAGGAACGTCCTAGACTGTTTGCTCTCTGCCATGTTGTATTTCTAGCAGACGTCTGGAAAGTTGAAGTCCCCCATGAGAACAAGGGCACACGATTGCAAGACTACTGCCAGCCGCTTGTAGAATGTTTCATCTGTCTCTTCAACCTGGTTGGGTGGTCTATAACAGACTCCCAGCACGATATCTGCCTTGTTGGCTTTCCCTCTCATCCTTACCCATAAGCACTCCACCTTGTCATCACAATTGTGGAGCTCTGTACAATTGAAACACTCCCTAACATAGAGAGCCACCCCACCACCTCTCCTTCCTTGCCTGTCCCTTCTGACGAGCTTGTAGCCATCCATTGCAGCACTGCAGTCATGGGACTTGTCCCACCATGTTTCTGTGATGCCAACTAAGTCATATCTATCCTGCTGCACAATGGCTTCCAGCTCCTGCTGTTTATTGCCCATGCTGCATGCATTGGCATAGATGCACTTGAGCTGAGCTATTGATACCACCCCCAACGTTGGCATGCTGCCACCAGGCTCATCTCTGGTGAGCCTAGTTTTATCTCTTGCCCCTTTCAAACCTAGTTTAAAGCCCTCTCTATGAGCCCCACCATCTCACAAGTGAGGATTCTTTTACCCCTTTAAGATAGCTGGACTCCATCTGTCACCAGCAAGCCTGGTGCCATATAAAATTCCCCATGATCAAAAAAACCCGAATTCCACTGATGGACCAGCCTCTGAGCCATGTAATAATGAGGTGTGTTTTCCTGTTCCTTTCAGTATATTTCCCTGCCACTGAAGGGACTGAGGAAAACACTACCTGTGCTCCCGATCCTTCCAGTAATCGCCCCAGTGCCCTGAAGTCCCTTTCGATTGTTTTTGGACTTCTCCCTGCAACCTCATCACTGCCAACCTGCACAACCAGTAGCGGGTAACAATCAGAGGGCCGAACCAGACCAGGGAGTTCCCTGGTAATGTCTCTTACCCAGGCCCCAGGGAGGCAGCAGACTTCCCTGTGGGATGGGTCAGGTCTGCATATTGGGCCCTCTGTCCCCCTCAGAAGGGTATTGACTATGACAATTACCCTCCTTTTTCTTTTTTCAGAGGCTGTCAGAATGCATGGGGCTGACTGACTCAACCTAGGCACCTCCCTAGATAGGCCTTCATCTACACCCTGATCTTCACTGACCTGGTCCTCAAGTTCCAGAGCCCCAAACCTGTTGTCTAGGGGTGACTGGGAAGGTGAGGGAGACCGGGAGGGGATTCGCCTGCCTCCCTGAGCAGGGACCCGTATCCATTCCCCTCCATCTCTTAGGTCCCCTCCTGCCTCAGGGATGGCAGGGTGCGGGCCCACCGATCCATCTCCCTCTCACACTCCCTGATGCTCCCCACCTTTCCGCCGCCTCCTTCAGCTCTGCCACCAGGCTGAGCAGATCCCCCACCTGGTCACACCGCACACAGGGGTTGTCCCCGCTGCCCTCCGGCACCGGTGACAGGCTCAGGCACTCCCTGCAGCCGGAGCCCTCGACAGCTGCACGTTTGCTTGGGAGCTCCGTCTGGGTCACCACACTTTTCCCGGCAATGGCTTTCACCCGAGCGGCAACCATGCCTGGGTCTCCTTCTGCGAGGACGATGCCCTCCGCTTGAGCGGCCTTCCCGAGCTGGGAAGGGGAAGAGGGGGGCTGCGCCCTCCCTGCCTGCCCGTCCGCCGCGCGCCTCAGGGCCCTTCAAATCCCCCGCGGTTGCCCCTGGCGAGGCCCACGCCGCCTCAGCCTCTCTTGTGAGAGCTGCCGGCTCCGGACGGGTCCCTCCGCTCTTCTCTGGGGCTCCCGGGCCTCAGGATCCTCCCTGTCCACCTCAATCTAGCGCTCAGCCGCCCACTTACCATTGCCACTGCTGGTCTCATTGCCGAGTGATGGTATAGCTTAATAATATAATATATTATATAGCGTAATATAGCATGGTATAGCTTAATTTTTTAAAGCCTGGCTATCTAATGAAATTGTCCGCTGGACCTCAGATTTTCACACCTGAGGGTTTTTTCGTATGCCTCGATCACTACCCATATCCCTAGGTCCAGCTACTTCTGTCACAGGTGGTGTAAGTGGTTCAGCAAGTTTGTTTTCTTACAAGTTGTTCCAACAGTCACTGCAAAATGAGGCACCCAAGCAGTGTTATATATCACTACCTCCCCTCCCATCTCTAAAAAGAATATATCCGATACATTCAGGTTTGGGACTTAGATCTTTCGCACACACCCTGACACTTTAATATTTAGGTCAACCCCCCCAATCAACTTTAAAACAAGACTACGTACATTTACATTTTACCTACCCCTTGTTAATAAAGGAGTTGTTACTGCCACACTAACGGCAAGAGACAGTCACCTGTTTCTTACAAAAACTTGCCAGCCTGACAGATTAAGTTAATAGAGAAAAAAAATATATTTTCAGCTCAATTTTTCAAAATTCTAACTTGACTTCAGAACAAAGTTATTTAACTATGACCAAATAAATAAAGAATATGATAATGTTATCCTCCTTAAGAAGTGAAGTATGTCAATAATAGGGAAAAACAAATATAATATAATTGCAGGAAGTTAGGCAAAGGGAGATGAACCAGGGCCATGCAGATTTGTCTTATTGAACCAGTGAATAAGTGATGTAATTTGTTTTGTTATACTCACAGCCATTGATGAGACCGCTATGCATTGTCATCCCATGTAGCTCTGATGAAGGTATATGCCCAACTGTCCTAGAAAATGTATTTTCCTCATCCATCCACACTTCTTCCATTTTGGGTAGCATGAGCTTCTAAAATATTACAACAGTATTTGGAAGCATGGGGTGAAGCTGAGTCCTCATATGCAGTTATAAAACTGTTCAGATTTCCACTGGAAAAAGTTTCCTCTGCAATGTCACTAGCTAAGCAATAGAAGTACTTAAAAACATATAGTTTTGTTTCTGTCAAAAAATAAAGGAGAACAAAATAAAGAAACTCAACAGAAACATCAAACAAATGTGAAAATGGCATTTTGCTGAAAATAGGAAAATTTAATCATCATGAAGAAATGGTTTTGTGACTTTCAAATTGACTAAAAGTGCCTTTTAAAAATAAAGATAAAATTTCACTTGTAACTGAATGTCCCTCTCAGAAAATTTAGGGGCCTCCTCTAAAGCCCAGGGCAGGTCACCACCTGAACCAGAAACAGAGCATAAGCCTTCTGAGACCAGGCTTATCTGCTAGACTGTGATCCTCACCCCGTGGTTGTGTTCCCATGACTGAAACCTACCCAGCAATGTCAATGTGATAGTTTATTAATGAAAATGTCACTTCAGCTTCTTGCAGCTCCCTAATAAAAATGCTGTGAACACTGGAATCCCATCTTATTTGCTACCTGGCTCAATCCATAGGCTCATTATGCACCTTCCATGTATGGCCGCTGACTATGACTATTCCTTCCTGCAGGTGACAAAATGATGAACAAATGTGAAATCGTCTAATAATTGTTTCCTGTTTTTTTCATGGTACTGAAACTGTAAACAACATAGATAAGCCTATTATAATAAAGCTAGCTGGGCTTGGTAAATGAGTGATTCGTAACCATACGTATCACCTAGTGAAATGGCTCTGTGATCTAATAGTGGTTTTTCCCTGCTGGACACAGGCACATATAACTCTAAATATATCTGATACAGGTCTGACATTTCATTTCATCACGCAGCTATGTTGTGCCATGTAATGCACTGCAACAGAAGGATGCACTGGAGTGAAAAGCTGCTAGCTCTAATAAAAATGTATGGAAATAGATGTGCTTTCAGATAAGGAGTCAAACTGTTAGTTCCTCCAGAGGTGTGTAAGCAGAAGGCAGTGCTGCAAATAAACTGCAGACAAGCCTGCTTCATCTTCCTTCTTCTGAGCTGGTTTTCTTCCACCTCACCTCTCATCAATCACTTTGCTCATCATTCCCACAACACTGTCTGGTCAGATCACCATTGGTTTCAGTGTGTCCCTAAATAAAGAGAGCTTCTCTCTCCTCTTGGTCCTAGCAAGGTGAAAATTTGCCCCCACTGAAAATGGGTCCCCTTTTCTCTTAGTTTGTATTAGTTGGCATTCAGAGTGGAAGGTCAGGAAAGACATAGAAGAAAGGCTGGCAGAAAAGGAATGCAGCAGGAAGATAGATGATACACTACAATGAGGTAAAAAGAAAAGAATAACTGGAGTAGGAAATGGTAAAGGGAGGAAAAAGCTTAGAAGCAAATGAGAAAAAGGAGATTAAAAGCATGAAAAGAAGAGGTAAGTGGCTCAGTACCTACATGTCTCATGGTAGCAAGACAAGAGGACTATAGGATAGGAGAGACGAAGCACCTCCTTCCCAGGGCTCCACAAATAGACAAGCAGTTGTTCTTCCCACAGCTGGATTGAAGACCTTGCATTTTGTGTAAAATCATACCTATGTGATATTTAATTGGGCCCAGAGTAGCTCAAATGATTTCTCCAAAACAATGTGCCTTACGTACCGGTGCACTGCCTACACCAACCACTCCATCTACCTTGTTAAATCTTGGGATGGACTTTGGAGTCAGATTTATAGTGTGTAAGGAGGTAGCTAGAAGTCATGGCTAAGGAAATGGATGGCATGTGCTCTCAGTAATGGCAATTACCAACAAAGCTTATTTTGTGTGGAGCCATTTGCATTCACAGCATCATGAGAGAAGATTAGAATATTATACCCTACATTACAGACAGGGAATTTGAGACAGAAAGTGGTAACACAGACTGGCAAAACTTACCTTTTTGTGGCAGAGCTGGGGTCCATCTGCCATTCCCCAGATCACATCCCAGGTCCTGTGTTTTATAAGTTTAGTGATGAGAAACAGTGGAGAAAAATACTCATATTCCGAATTAAGTCTTGCTTGCAAATTAATTGAAGCTTGCTCAATTGCTTTATTGCCCAAACCAGACCAATCACTCCCTTTACAAACTATTACTTTTTTTTTTATAGCTTTGTGGGCAGACTGAGAAGGGTGTCAGCCAGGGAGAGTTATGCTAGCAAGGCTTGGAGCGGTTGTCTAAGTCCAAAAGAGTCATGGTGACTATTATCTTCCAAATGGTTTTCATGGACTTTCTTGCTTCTACATGGAAAATAAAACAAATCTATTTTAAATCTCAGGGAAGTACAGCAATTGCATGTTAACATGGTACTGCCATGTCTAAACATAGCAATCCTTTCACACATTTCCCTTCTTTGACTTCAGTGGCAGTTATGCGTTCTTTCAACCTTTAACCATTTGTGCAAGTCTGCAAATTGACAACAGTGAAAATTGTATTTCTTTCTACCATTACACACATTTAGTCAGATTTTTTTCCTGCAATATATTTAATATGAAAAATGACAGTTCATCAGAAGTAAAGTGTTTTGTGAAAAATTTTTTTGAAATGAAAGTTGAAAAAAATGTTTAGATAGGAAAACCATTTTATTTTGACCTTTGTGGAACAAAACATTCTCATCCTCTATTTTGAAATTACTTTTCATTTCAGTATTTTCTTTACTTCATATTTATAAAACAATACAAAGAAAAGCCTCAAAAATGAAATGAAATATATTGATTTCTCAACCCTAAATGCATTACTTGAGGGACATTTCAGTTAACAGAACATTTACATGAAAAGGTTTTGTTCTGCTACAAAAGAAAAGGCATTTCAAAATTATGAAACTCAGCTAAAGACATGTCTCCCACATGGCTTTAATGGATAGACAAAAATACACATTGTAGCAGTAGGAGATTTCACCAAGTGTTCCATCATTCTTTTAGCTAAAAACTGATGGCTATTTAACACTGAATTTACCAATGGCAAAACAGTTAATTCGGTGTCTCACAATTAATTGACCATCCTCTATAAGTATACAGTTTTAAGAACTTGAGAATTTTAAGCACTTAAGTTGTAAGTTTGATGGGTTTTGTGAACTGAGAAACAGTCTATGATCAATGGCTGATTTCAGAATGGCTGCCACACAGCAATGCAATCATAGTTCCTTTCAGCCATTAATGAAATAGGAAAAATTCCAATAAATGCTTGCATGCTTAAGCATATTATTATTACTCTATAAAATGTTCATCTTCCTCTAAGTTTTGAGAAATAATTGTTCTTCCAGTCTCATGCAAACTATGAAGAGAAATGCACATAGGTAAACTTCTCTTAGATCCATGAATGAGATAACATCTATGCCAAAATTTGACACATGGGTTGACAGACTTGAAAAACTTACACAGCAAGGCATGGAGAACATCAGCTTGCTATTCTAGCTAGAAACAAAACTAAGAAAACTAAGCATTCTGGTTTTTTAAAATACATCACTGATTAGCCCCACAGTTAAAAAAATCTGAGCATATACATAATCCTGTAACACAGCTGACATGCAACATTCTCTACCCTCATCTTGAATGTTGGGGTTTAGATACTTGGGTATAAGTCACATTTGAGGAGCAGTGGACTGTGCTATGGAGAGTGACAAACCTACATACCAGAGAATTACATTAAAAAAAAAGAAAAAGTCTAGTAACTTCGTGCATCCAAAGATGTCTTATATTTAGAGGTGTAGAGAACAAGTATTGAGAAAGGGCAACCTCCTTTACAGCATCTGAAGTTGAGAATTCAGAAATCAGTGTATGCAAAATTGTTATTCTGTTCAGAACTGGCATGAAAATTTGCTCATATTTCAAAGAACAACACAAAACTTAATTCATGAGGAAGAAGAATTCTTAAGAAATTAATAAAAGCAGAGAGAAAGGCCCATGGACTGTTGGAATACAGAATGCAAACAACAACTACTTATATTCAAGTTGAAATGTTGATATGTGTCAACTTGAGACAAGTACAGAAAAGGTAAGCATTCTCTGAATTTCTGAATGATGAGGGAAATGCTTGGGAATTTATGCTTTCTATATCCATGTCACTGGGCCTTCACAATGCTTTTACTGCAATTAAATACTCTTCTTTTTTTTTTTTTTAATCAAGTTGAAAGCACCAGCAAACTAGGAAAAAAAGTTGGGAGCAGAGCTGTTTTATATTGTCACAGTAAGTCAAGTTTAACAGTAACCAGATTTGCCAGAAATTTGTGAAATGTTGCCCTAGGCAAATTTACATGAAACAAATTTTTAATTTGTTGTATAATTATAATCAGTTAAATAATGCCATTCAAATATAATGAATAATGCAATCCTCATTCATATTCATGAAGGACTTTACTCATAATCATTCTCATTATTCTAGACAGTTTGCTTTTTGGGGCAGACAAGTAGGGATTTATCCAAGAATTTTTTTGAAGTGTTTTACCTTCTGGAATTCAGGGAAAGGAAAGATGATGAGTGTCCATGTTATCATGGAAGTGAGTAGCAGAAGCTTAGGCAACAGAGTTCATAATTCATAACCACAGCCCATTATTTAGGATAAAGTTTTCCTCTTTAAAGCAAATATAATGACAAGTGCATTTAGCCATGAAGAAGGCACACAGCCTGCATAAAGATTCCTCTTGGTCCAATTTCCCAGTAGGAAAAGAAACAGAATAAAACTCTGGTCCAAATGAATACAGTAACTGTTGAGTTAAATAGGACTAAGATTAGTCCCCATAACCTCAATTTCTGTTCATAACATAGAAAGCCAGTTCTCACCAAGCCAGGGACATCTAGTTATTCCAGTCCTGCTGTTTACTGTCATGCCATCACTCTTCTATCAGCAGATCAGCTTTTCTTCACCCTTATGGGCCTCTGCATGTAATGAGATCATTTCATTTCCTCCTGCTAGCTGAATCCTAATTTCCAGATAGCAATTTGTGAACAACTGACAAACGTAGTATTCTGCCAGAGGCACATCAAGTGTGTTTGTCATAAACATATGTGTGCACATTTTCTGGGTGCATTGCCTGGGTATAAGAAAACTCAGACACACTTTCTTCCTCACAGGTAACAGTGCTGGCCTTTACTGGGTAAAAGAAAAGGAGAAAGAGAAGTAAGGGAGCCTCTAACTTAGCTGGTGCATGCGCACTCAATTTAGTACTTATGAGGGACACGGCCACTTTCTTTCTACCCACCCATTAGACATAAGGTGAGATTGCAAAGGGCTGAAAGTCTGATCTTAAGGCTGGAATTGAGTCAGGTGACCACTGGACATGTGGAAACAGTCTGGAAACCCCACATTGTTCAAGAGAGGTTATAAGCTCAGAGGCACAACCATCCTCTGGGGTGACTCTTGTGTGACTGAGGCATAGTGATTGACATACAAAGAGTTGGAGTGCACTGGACTGTGGCAAATCCTGGACCAGAGGCAAAAGAATCAAGAACACCGAGGAATGGTATTGTGCCTAAGTGAACCAGAGGCATAGAGAAAGACGATTCTCTTTAACTGCTTGCCTGGGAGTAAGTTTACCCACAGAAGAAAAACGCAAAAACCTGAGAGTGATTTCCATATCTCACTCCTTGCCCTTGCAGCAAGAACTGCTGTGGGCTGAACTAAAAATCAGGTTGCTTTTATACAGCATCTTTCACCCTGATGATCCCTCCCTAGTGTCTCACATTTCAACAGCTGTCATTCATGTTAGCCTAGTTTAGTTTTCCCAGTTTTCTCTTACTTCTGCCCCCCCCCTTTGGAAAGTGAGAGATATGAAAAAAGAACAAAAACTATCACCAATGATAGGAGAAGTCACAGCATGTCAATGAAATTCTAGGGAAAATCAGTTACAGACCCCAGCATTTGAAGGACTCTGCATAAATCTTTTTTGTGTGCTGCCCATCAGTGTTCTTTGTTGCACACTGACTCCCTATTTGTTTTTGAAAAGAATGAGATGTTATAGCAACGCGGCCAAATCACCTTGTACTCCGCAGTAGAGGGATCATGTACCTACCTTTCAGATCTCATCTTCTTATGTAGAAACAAGGTGTCCTTTCTGCCCTTGCTAGTCTACATCATGATTAAGTTTTGAAAAGGAGAAGCAAAGAACATCTTCTTGCACTAGGTCCCTCTAGTAAAAATTAGAGGCATATAAAAACTTCCTCAATCTTTTTAATTTAACTACTTAACCCTCTCTAGACATCAAAGACATTACCTATAATTCAGTCACCATAATTAACATCCAGTTCTTAATGAATGTTCTGTACCCTCTACAGCGGGAAAAGCTGGACATCGAGCATTTAAAAGAAATCTCTGTATCTACTTACAGATTTTAAAAATATTGTTATTTGTTCCTTGTTTGCAGTTTATATTAATTTTCCATGACTACATTTCATTTATAGGAAATTGATGGCACTCAGCACATTATGACCAACATTGTAGCAATTTCCCTTTAAGTTTGCAATATATTACTTAATCATCCTTTCTATTAATAAACCTTGTACACATACAGTTATTCAATAATTAAAACTAAAACTGTAAATGCAGTACAGTGCCTTACTTCAGCTTACAACTTTTACAAAACAAAAACCTTTAAAAAAAATCAATCAGCTCTTTCAGAATCCATTAAAAAGTAGCATTTAATAGAAAACCTTGATTTTAAGCCTTAGTGGAGCAATATTATCTTTCTTTACATTCAACTTTGGAAGGCCAAACCTGTAAAATAAAACTCCCTTTTGTTTTCCTTTTCTGCTCTTCAACATTTATAAATGGATGAAAAATATCCCCTTTATAGTAACTCCTTGGAAAGCAAAAAAAAAAACCAAGGAAGCCTCACTGCCTCTGAAAGAAGTGCTGAAAGTTAATTTTAATTTAAATGTAAACACATTTGTTGAAATATTCCATTCTGATCTTATTCCCACTTGATTTTGATTTCACATAGGTAAGAAATGATTATATTTTCATGTCCTGCTACAATTTTAAAGGGGAAAAAAAGCATCTTTCAGCATATTTTTTTCTTTTGCAGCATTTGAAGAATATATTTTTGTGGCAGCTGGATATAACCTGTGTCCCAGCCATTACTGAACCTAGCCTTCCAAAATACAGAACTGGCTAAAATTACCTTAGATCTTCTCACATGTGTCAATCGCAGTACAAATGGGTTAATGTGAAACAGGGTGACACCCCTAATATATTACATGCACCAGTGGCCTTGAAATATCTTTGATAATAAGTACCCAGCAACTCTGTCTTATTCCACTCTCTCAGTCCCTTATCCTATCTGGTGTTGGGTTGTTGCTGCTTCAAGAGAAGGAAATAAGTGGTGAAATATATAGGGCCGGGGAGTGGAATAATAAACCCAGAATGGTTGAAGTTGGAAGGGACATCTGGAGGTCATCTTGTCCAAACCCCTGCTCAAGCAGGGCCACCTAGAGCCAGTTGCCCAGGACCTTGTTCAGACAGCTTTTGAATATCATGGAGGGTGAAGACTTCACAACCTCTCCTGTCAACCTGTGCCAGTGCTTGGTCACCCCCACAGTGAAAAGTGTTTCCTGATGTTCAGGAGGAACCTCCTGTGTTAAGAGTTTGTGCCTATTGCTTTTGGTCTGTCACGACCCACACTGGACAGACCAGGGAGTCGTGTTTAATTCGAAATTCCCTTGGGCTAAATTAAGGTGAAACAACACCAAACGATCAGTTAAAGATTTTATTCCTGACAGAAGCAAACTGAACTGGGGAGGCATGGTAGTAGGTGGCAGGGTTTCTCACAACAGGAATTGGCATAGGACTACTTCTGTAAACCGTGTAACCATATACATCAATTCAGGGATAAGGAGATCCCTCCCGTTGAGTCCCGAGGTTCAGAGCAGACCCCCTTGCTTTCTAGAATCCTCCTCGGAGAAGGGTCTAGGGGAGGCTGGATCTACTCTTAGTCTCAGACTTGGTCAATGGTTTGTATCTTGAAACGGATGAGGTGTAGGGATTGTGGAAAAGGAAAAGGAAAGAAAGCAGAAGACAGAGAGAGAAAAAGGAAGAGAGAAAGATTTCACCAGTCCTAGGTTCAGCTTTGGTTCAGTCAGCAGAGGTGTCCAGTCCTGGTGGGTTTGTGCACCTGGGGCTTCAGTTTGTGTCCTTTTATCATCCTTGTCCCTCCTTTGGGTGGGCACCTGAACTTGTCAGGTTAATGAGCAGTTTGTGAGCCTTTGGGCTTGGGGGTCGTTTGTGGAGTAACTTCTCCTTCCCTGCAGACACAGCCACTGTTTGATCTTTGTATCAGAACAGCTTATCAGAACAGGGAGCTGTGCACCCTCCAGCACGCCCTCCCCCTCCTGTTGCTGATGTCTGAGCTGATGGGCTTTTCACCTTGGTTCCTTGCTGTGCAGGGTTTGTCTTTAAGCAGAACTTGCCCCACCACAATGTTTGAGACATTAACTCTTTCAGTCTCTCACATGGTCCTGTCACTAGGTACCACTGAAAAGAGCCTGGCTCTGTCTTCTTTACACCCATCTGTTGTGTATTTGTACACATTGACAAGGTTTCCGTCTGAAACAATCTCTTCTTCAGGTTGAACAGTCCCAGCTCTTTCAGCCTTTCCTCATATGGGAGATGCTCCAGTCCCTTCATCATCTTTGCAGAGCTTTACTGGGGAGGCCAGAACTGGACACAGTACTTCAGGTGTGGCCTTAACAGTGGTTGGGGTAAAGATCATACAGTAGACAGGAAGGAAAGCATAATGTCTGAGCTTTTTAACACCCAAATTAGATTACAAGGAAGGACTCTTTTCATCAAAACTTTTTCAAGTCTTTAAATCAAAGAGACTTTATTATCATTATTATTATTATTATTATTATTATTATTATTTGTTTGGCTTTCAACAGTTAGAAGAAAACTGTTGCTTTTTTTTCCAGTTAAAAGAACTTTTTCATCAAACACTTGTCCTAAGCTTCTTCCTTTCATTAAACACTCCTTCCTACACTCCACGCTGAAAGAAAAAATTCTTATTCCTTAAAAATAACTTTTTGAGTAGTTGAAGCACAGCCTTTTCCCAAGACGTTCACTCAAGGTACCAACAACTTCCGCAAGCCAGCCACTATGCTCATGTAAATCTACCCTGTGCTGTTGGCATCAAGGCAATGAAGCTGACTCATGCCAGCTGGGAGGCTGGCACACTTTTGTTTGCTGGCATCTGCATGATTGCTGTCCAAATTCACTGGCAAAAGGAGACAAAGAGCACAGCAGAAAGTGAGGATATTTAGCTCAGCTGGCTTAATGTGTCCTTGCTGACAGCTTCAGTCATCAGAACAGCATAACTTGTGCTGACACATGGGAATGTGCTTCCATCCCGTCATTACACAGGTTAACAGTGATCATAGTCTCAAACTCACTGGTATTTCAGAGCTTCCATTTCTGGCTTGACAGGTGCAACTGAAGGAAACAAGACTTTTTTACTTTTGTATTGATAAATTTTCAAACCCAGGGCACAATGATTTAGTCACAGAATTTCTGCACAGCGATGAAATTTGTGACACCTCATCTCTTTATCAGTTAACACCGCTTCAAAATATGATCCTTGCATATATGTATTGCCAGTCATCATCTTCCCTTCCTTTCTCCTTCAGGTCATTTGGTAAATTTTCAGACATTTTGTTATGACCCCAAGTCTGTGGACTGCGTAACACCTGAAGTATGCTTTATTCCTCCAAAAATACCATGAATGCAGGAGCCGAAGTGAAATTCTTGTTTTCCAGCTTAACCTGATGCATGGCAGCAAACTGCAGAACCAAGCACTTCTAGGAGGGTTGCTTTTGTTTGTTTTGCAGCTGAGCCACAGAGAAAGCAAACCATTTCATAAGATACCACGTGCTTGTGAGTATCAGTGTTGGCCTATTTTTCCTTGTCCCTTCTTCCTGAGCTAATACCGCTTGATAAATATGGATCTACCATATACCATGCTCCATGAAAAAGAAGATGAAAATATTTTCAAGGAGAGAAACCTTATTTCAGGCTGTTTCTCTAGGAATTTGTATTAGGTCCCAGCCCTAGTGTTCACAGTGAAGTTATGGCAGGAGTAGCGTGACTTTACTAATGATCACAGTGGTTTGCAGTGGTTTGGTTTTGTAACCGAAATGGTGATTAATAAAGAACTTCAAAGCCAGGTATGGCTAAATGATCCAAAAAGTAATTCCATATTGCTCCCATCTATTTCTTCCTCCTCTGATGAACAACCATTGCAAAAAAAGGTCTTTTATTCCCCACCTCCTGACTTCCCAGCATCAACACACTCTCCAAAATAAAAATTTAGCAAATCACCCATTTGCCTCCACAAATCATGTTTAACAACAACAAAAAAAGTTTTGTGCCTTGAGGGAGTACTTAGACTAAACTTTAAAAGCTTTATCTTTACAACAAAATTGGAAATCTGCTTCATTTAAAAAACAAATAAAAATAAATAACATTTGCAAAAAAACACCTGATCCCCAAGTTCTGGACTTCAAGGTGGTGTGGTAGAGGGAAATAACCTTTTAGCATGAGACATGCAAATTACCAAAACCTCTTAAGAGGTTTCATCACTAGATCAGGAAAGGAAGAGGTTCTCTCATATGCAAAAGCCTATCCAGGAACATGGAAAATAAAACTGCAAAATACACAAAGTGGGTCCAGTCTGATTGTTGAGGTGGATTTTGCACACTGATCTGTCCCTGGGCTCTCTGAAGCAATCAGGATTTTCTCAGGACAAGACAGGAACTGGTACAGAAGATCCTTGTGACTTTCGGCAGGGGAACAGGACTGGTCTAAAGATGCAGTTGCGCAGAGCTTTCTATCAACATCCAGGTCAAGTGGGTGGCAAGATGGACACAGTGTGTCTCAGATAGACAGCATGGAGCTCCCAGGGGTGCTTGTGAGGCACCCAAGAAATTTGGAAACTTCAATGCCACTGATGGAAAAACTGCTGGCAGCCACGAAAGAGCATTGCGTGAATGTTCTGAAACTGGGTGATTTCTTCTTCTCACTAATTCAGGCTTAGTTCGGGAACTGATGTGGGCTGTATCATTTTGGCACTAAGCTATATTTTTTGAGACTTTGGTTTCAAAAAGCATGCTGTTTTCATTACAAAGGCACTTTTTTTTTTTTTTTTTGAGGTGTTGAAAATCTTTTTGTTCAGGTCAAACAGAACTTTCCAGATCAATACATATTTTCTTTTGTCATTGTTTTCTCACTTCAGTCCAAGTCCCCCCAAAATAGCTATTTCAGTCCAAGTGTATTGGTTTTATGTGGCAAGGTTTTGGTAGCGGGGGGGGTTACAGGGGTGGCTTCTGTAAGAAGCTGCTGGAAGCTTCCCCTGTGTTCGAGAGAGAGCGAGCCCATACCAGTCGGCTCTCTCAGACGGACCCGCCGCCGGCCAAGGCCGAGCCAATCAGTGATAGTGGTAACGCCTCTGTGATAACATTTTTAAGAAGGAAAAAAGTTGGGAGAGTGAGAAACAGCCGCGGGAGAGAGGAGTGAGAACATGTAAGAGAAACAAGCCTGCGGACACCAAGGTCAGTGAAGAAGGAGGGGGAGGAGATGCTCCAGGCGCCGGAGCGGAGATTCCCCTGCAGCCCGTGGTGAAGACCCTGGTGAGGCAGGCTGTCCCCCTGCAGTCCAGGGAGGTCCACGGTGGAGCAGATCTCCACCTGCAGCCCGTGGAGGACCCCACGCCGGAGCAGGTGGGTTCCCGAAGGAGGCTGTGACCCCGTGGGAACCCCGCGCTGGAGCAGGTTCCTGGCAGGACCTGCGGATCTGCGGAGAGAGGAGCCCGTGGAGCAGGTTTTCTGGCAGGACTTGTGACCCCGTGGGGGACCCGCGCTGGAGCAGTCTGCTCCTGAAGGACTGCACACCGTGGAAAGGACCCATGCTGGAGCAGTTCGTGAAGAACTGCAGCCCGTGGGAATGGCCCACGTTGGAGAAGTTCGTGGAGGACTGACCCCGTGGGTGGGACCCCACGCTGGAGCGGGGGAAGAGTGTGATCAGCCCTCACCCTGAGGAGGTGAAGCGGCAGAAAATAACGTGTGATGACCGTAAACCCCATCCCTGTCCCCCTTGTGCCGCTGGGGGGGTTTGGTGGAGAAATCCGGGAGTGAAGTTGTGCCCGGGAAGAAGGGAGGGGTGGTGGGAAAGTGTTCTGAGATTTTGTTTTATTTCTCATTACCTTACTCTGGCTGATTTGTAATAAATTGAGTTAATTTTCCCTAAGCTGAGTCTGTTTTGCCCGTGACGGTAATTAGTGAATGATCTCTCCTGTCCTTATCTCGACCCGCAAGTTTTTGTTATATTTTTCTCTCCCCTGTCCAGCTGAGGATGGGGGAGTGATAGAACGGCTCTGGTGGGCACCTGGCGTTTAGCCAGGGTCAACCCATCACACCAAGTAAAACGAATTCCTCCCTTCTAGGTTGGTTTTTGTTTGTTTATTTGGCCACTGAACCAAAAAGAAAAGAAAGAAAAAAAAATCCACTGTTCACTGAGCTTCTCTGCATTTCTGCACTTCCACCTTCCCTTCATGGCCCCAATATATTTACCACATCATCCTGTCTCCTGCATGAGCTCTGCATCAGCTAGAGCATGTGAATGGTATATGTGTTTATCTTTTTCCCCAAGGTCAAGAATAAGAGGTGGTTTCAAAGGCAGGTTTACAATGTTGTTGTCCTTTGTGAAAAACAGAGCCATTTGATCTCCCTAATAGTGACTATTATTAAGGATGCAAATATTCAATTAATCTGAAATACGCAGAGGGCTTCACAACTGAGTGAAATAATGTGAATGAAGTAATTAACCTGGGACCACAGTTTATCTTTGCACTGTCTCCATTTCACAAAAACATTATTTTGCTAAGAGTTATGTTTTATTCACACACTTGGGTGCCAAAGCCCTGGGGATCTGGGATATTTACATCAAGTCCACTCCCCAGCAGCACACACAATGGTGACAACTCACAAGACACATTTTCTATATTCCCAGCATTGTTAGCACACTGTCCCCACCTTTGCTGTCCTGGGAAAGAGGTGTATGGAAGGACATGGTTTTGAGGAATGTATATTTATGAAGCGCTTAGAAGCTTGTGTCTCAAAGCAATTCTTTTGCCTGAGTAAGACTGATAAAGTATCATCACTCTACCAACACTTTGTAGTAAAGAAATTCCACAATGTGGCATGATGGAGAGAAGCAAATCAATGAGCAACCTTTTAATGGTGGGAAGATGCATAGCACCATGCAACAGGCCCAGACCTATTGGCTGGGAGTCAGGAGATCTGAGTTTGTGCTCCATTTCTGCCCGGGATGTTGTGTGAGCTGTTGGATGAATCTCCTGTACATCTTGCAACTCTGTAGTCCCTCAGTGATGGGTAGAGAATTTCCCTTTCACTCCCTAGCTCATTCATGCTAATAATAGGCTTTCTACCCATCATCTGGGTGTTGCCCAGGGTCCACAATGGAGACAACTCATTACAGGCATAATACAAAAAACAACCTGGCAACCAGAATAGGTCCTTCAACTCACCTCTATCCTGGCCCCTACCATAGAGAAAGGCCTTGCAAAATATTCCTTCCTCATGGGAATGGATTTTTGTATGGGTCTACAATTTTAGGAGCCTTTTTCCAAACAAAACAGGCAGGCATCTTCAACTGGGATACCAGGTTAAACTCTCGAAGTACCCCACCTCACTGCTTACTGATACAAGTTAAATGGAGTGTCTCATCTCACAGCAGCTGCTCAGATGAGGCGGTCTCTTCTTCCAAACAAAAGAAGAAAATATCTGAGGAGTTCTCAGTCAGAGGAACATTCTGCCTGACTGGAGTACAAAACCAAAAAGTTGTCTATAATGCTCAGGAACAAGCACATTCAAATGATTCGTAATTGCAGAATATCAAGTTCCAGGGCATCTATGAATAACTTTTTGTTCTTCCATCTCCAGTGAACTGCGAATTCTTTATATTTATAAATGATAATGTTGCATTAAAGCAGTCAAATGGTGCATGCACTCATTTTCTTTTGACAACAAGACAACATTCAGCATGCCAGGCTTTGCATCAGAAATCAACTCCCACAACTCCCACCTACCCCACACCAGGAGAAAGAAAGTACAATCAATGACACAGGTATGTAAACATAGTAAAACCAGTACAGAAATGTAGAACACTCTGGATCCAAAAGAGAATATGATCTTAAAGGATAAAATTCACCTGTGGAGAGGAGCAGCATAAAGTCCATGCAACATGATTGTCACACAGTCTGAAAATTCACAACCAATAGATCTGCATTTTCTTCCAGGAACAAATGATTCCTGTTTGCTTCAAAATAAGACAAGTCTTCCCCTGTACCATGTAATATCACCCTCTTAGCTAAACAAATCACAGAGAGATAGGAGTTTTTCTTTCTTCCAAGGCATTCACTAAAGGCCTCTATGTGGTAGAGAATGGCATCCAATGAGGAGGACATCAGTCCCTTCCAACTGAACACTTAACTGAACAGGTCATGCACAGTTTCCTTTCTGAGCTTCATCAAAACCAATACCGTCTCATTGACATACAGGACCTTAGGGTGTGATCCATTTATTTAGAAAAATTCATGAATGGATGTGAATCTACAGCTGCAGATGTGAACCTAAGATTCTCAAGATATTTGAACACAGGTATCACATGCTATCCCATGAATTACACTGCAAATCTTAAACCCTCATTACAATTAAAAAAAAAAAGATTTAAAAGCCATATTATAAGAAATTCATATTATTTTAAAAAAATACCAATTTTATAGTCCCAATTAAGTAACTAAAAATATATGTCTTATTCTTTTAGGAGATATATGTTTTCAAAAGTACCTTCTTCTTAATATTAGGCTTTTCCTTCATTTTTTTGCATTTAAATTATCTTCTCCAACTAACTAAGAAGGTAGAAAATGCCAATTCTTTTCCAAATGGATAAATATGAGGGATCTGTGTGACAGTGAGTGATTCAGAACCATGAAAGTGACAGTGTTACAAACATGGAACAGTACCCTACAAGGGCAGAAAAATAGAAGGGGACATATTTTTCCTGGTTGGACAAATAATATTCTTTCACTAAAACCCTTTTACAAATGTCCTTGATAAACATGGCACTTTTTTTTCTACATATATTTACTTTCTTCCTTTTTTTCAATAATACAAAACCAAAATCTATTTCAAAACCACCTTAGCTGCAGTTCAACTTTAATAAAACCTGTCATAGGATTAGGGTTCAACTCTGTAACCTTGTCAGAGTAGGGTCTGCACCTTCTTATTTTATGTCTCAAAACTGACCTAGGCATTGCTTTTAACGTATTTATGCTGTAGTTCCTTATATCTTTCCAAACATGTTCTTCATAACTCCTCTTGCCCCCTAAAAAGCCCTAGCAAAATTACAGCCAGATGCTCGGCACTTTTGAAGAAATACTGTAACAACAAAAAAATGTGTGTATACAAAAAGCTGAGGCAAAATCCATTTCAATAATAAAACATATTTCATTTTCAAGTTCCTGAGATGTTATTAAAAAGAAGGAGCAGAACAAATATGCAAGGAAACATGAAAGATATGTTGACAGAGTTCTAGTACACATTCAGCAGGAAATCTGAAGTTAAGGCGATGCTCACATTATGCCTTTTGTAATGGTATCCATTAAGGATTCCCTGGGCAGGTTTTCATTTCATCTTGAAAGCTAAAAATTACTATAATCTTAATTCAATATGTGCTCTCTCTGGCTGTAATATCTACTTAGAATGTGAAAAGTCTTACGTGGTTACTGCCCTTTATTTAGCATTGCAGCAAACAATCGAACAAACAACACTTAAACAACATTAAGCTTGCAAAATCAAGCACTCATGAGGCAAAAATGTAAGAACTTATTTTACCTCCATTATGTATTAAGCTATAGGAGGATAATGGCAATGCCCAAGTTCATCTGGCTTCTTTCCCTAAGACTGCGTCTCCAGTTCCTGCAGAGAGACAGTCATCTCAGGAAGTGACAGGACTGAGGTAACTGTCTATTTTGGGTCATCTGGAATGGTATTTCAGAGAAGATGCTCTCTCTTCGTTTGCCAGAGAAGCAGCCTAAGGTGGCTGCCCAGCTACCTTAGCCAACTAAGGTAATTCTTTGAAGTAAGGCCATGTGAATACCCTGAATTTCTGAAGCAGTGGCCTACAGCTGTTAGGTACATTTCTCTGACAAAAATTTTCAGAAGTTCTGGTTGTTGTCTTCCCTTTGGCCCCATTTAGGCACCTGCCATGCATTATGCAAGAAAAGCAAAGTTATAATCACAAGCCATGTCTAAACCAGAAAGTTTTATTGATTCAGCTTTTACCACATTCACAACTGTATTCTTTTCCAAACCAAACCCTAAGTTTGAGAGGAATCCTCATTACTACTGCTTTTTGCAGAAATATTTTTAAACTTAGCATTTACTTATTTTCATTTGCCTCCTTGTTTCACTCATAATTATTACCCTTAGTTTAAAGTTCAGCCCAATGAGAACAGCTAGGACAGTTACTCATGCTTCATATCTTTAACTGTCCTTTTAAGTCATCCTAGACTCTCCAGAGACAACTGAGAAGAGAAGCTTAATTCAGGTACTCTCAGCTGCCCCTGCAAGCAACTCTGTCTCCTTGGCTGATAGAGGAAAACAGTTCCCAGTCTTTGAACCCCAGTGAAGTGCTAGAGTTAAGCACAGGGAATAGTCCTCAGACTTGATATGGAACTAAGCTTTTCTAGTATGAAAGGCATAATTTTGGTCCTGTTGCCGAAATCCGGAATAAAACTCCTTAACAGCAATGAGAAGAAGCAGGCACTCCTTTATTGCAGCGCTGGGCACACGGGGGATCGCTCTACCTATCGTGTGCACCTGGCTAGTCTAACTGTGCAGGTTAAATACACACCTGTTATACATATTCACTAAGTTTCTGGAAAATCTTATACATAATCATTAACTTTCTGATAAATCATTAGCATATGTAAATGTCTCTTCACGCAGGCACAGTGAAGGTCTCTGGTGGTCTTCAGAAGCCCTCTGGTGGTCTTCAGAAGCCCTCTGGTGGTCTTCCATGGTCTTCCTCACTTGTCCACTTCTTGACGTCTCTTAGGTGATTCTGCGCAGTATGATTCTCACCATCATCTATATTAGTTTACAAAAAAATGCTTTCTATGTCTATTCTTAAATGTAACCTTTCTAATAATTGGTCCTTCAGTCACACCATCTTATTAATATTCTTATGTTAAAACAATCATTGGTTAATCTCACTTGACTCTACTGATTAGAATCCTCGATAATTAGATCGAGGTGGGAAGGGTAAGGGGTTTCCAAGCAGTAAACTGGTGTCCATAAGAGTTTCCTTAGTTTCCTAAAACAAAACACTACAAGTCAACAAATCTTTGTCAAAATTTCTGTGGTTAGCTGATTTTAGACAATACTTGAATTCTTATGGTTACACATAGTACATTTTCTAAAGTTCCTAAGTTCCTATGAGTACATTTCAAACTTAACACTCCCATGCCTATGCTTCAAAATTTTCTACTTCTTAATCAAACCAAACTTTTTTATGTGATTAAATTTTGATTCCTTTACCAGAATATTTGCAACAGTCCTGAAATCCTAGGTAGCAGCTTCTTTTAAGAGGATTTTAGGGCATTTTGGTTCACAAGCTGCATTCCCTTTCCTTTCAACTGTTTATAGGCATTGTGTGTGTTCTATTCTCATAGAAATCAGGTATGCACATGCAATATGGATATGAAGCTGCTAAAAATGCATCAGGGTGAAACCGTATGTAATATTCTTTCAGTCTTCAAGGACAGGGGATAAAAATGCTGAAGTGTTCAGAATTTAATAGCAAAAAGAGAACATGTTTTATTTCCCAGCTTTCCCTGCATTCTCAGTATGTCTGAGGTGGTAGATTGGGATGGATTATTTGATATTTTAATAACACATGCATCCTGGAGGCTAGTGCTCATTCTATTGTTTAGCTTGATTATTCCTGGCATTTCATCCTAAGGCTCACATTCTTCATAGGAACAAACCAATACCTTGCCTATTTGAAAGCTAGGAATTGTTATGTAAAAGTACCTGGAAGTCATTTAATAAAGTGTTCTTTTTTAAGTTGCAACTGGTTTGCTATACAAAGTCTCCTGGGGAGGGAGGGCGGTGTCCCGATCCGATATCGGGGAAGGTTTCAATATGAACCCAAGAGTGAGCTTAAGACACAAATGAGGTCAAATGCTGTATACCCCAAAGAGCTTTTATTATCAAAAGTATCAAAAGTAGAAAATAGTAGTGATAGGATAGAATGGAAGAAAAGGCAGAAATCAAGCAAGCAGTTGGGATAGAGTTGCAAGGATAGTCACCACCATGGATTCAGTGGTGTCCTATTGGTCCTCAGTCTTCAATTCTTCGGTGGCAAGTGCACACCACGGCTTGTCTCCATGTTTTTTTTATAGGGCATAGTTCGATGGTGCATGCACATATGTACTGTTCATGCACTGTTCACACGCTACAGGTTTCATCTATTACATGACCTTCGCGTGATCAACACCAGAAACCAGTATCTTATCTCAAAGACTACAGTTTCCATGAGAATGGTAGTCTCCACATTCTTTGCTGGCTCCTGCCTGTCTCCTCCCCTGGATGCCTCAGTGGCCTGTAATTGTCCTGATGGACAGAGAAGTGTCCTGTTTAAACAGGCCATCCCAGAGACAAATGGCTTGAGATAAATAGTTCATAGTTCAGTCTCTCACAGCAAACAATCCTTGAGATGAATGGCTTGAGATGACAGTCCAGTCTCTCACAACAAACAATCTTTGAGACAAATGGCTTGAGATAACAATTCGGTCTCTCACAGGCAGGAAGAGGAGGTGACATGCACTGTATCTGTACAATAAACTACTCCTTTCTGACCAAAGAGTGTTCTGTCACTTTGCCTGCCTGTTAGTGCATGCTCCTGACTTTTTATCAAGCTGTCATTTTTACACATTCCCCCAAAGTAATCACCTTCCCTCTGCATATTCTGCGATTTCTTCATGGTTAGCAATCTGCAGGTAGATCTACAAAGATGCATAACTTTGTAGTGTGCCTTGACAAAGTGAGCAAAAGCTGAAGTCCCCAGTGTTTTGGTATTTTCAGAAACCTTGTAAGCCACTGTTTACATCAACTGGACAACAGAAGCAAGGACAAGAGGAGAGGTTTCACCCAAAACTTTCAGGACTGCTGTCAGTAAGTCCATGTGCACAGTCTTTGTCATGTATCAAATCTGGATGGAAACTAGCTTATACTCAAGCAGAGTTCTAAGGAAAGCATTAAGACATGCCAATGGGGAAAGCTTTGGAGCCCAAGAATACTGCTGCCTGCACTGCAGATGTATGCAGTCAAAAGTACTTACTCATTACTGGAATGCAGCCATTGCCTTAGCTGGGTCTGTATGTCCCCTGCATTCCCAGCACATGCCCATACATAAGGTTTGGTAGTACCCTTGCACCAAGCTCACCTTACCTGTGGAATTCCGAGAGTAGGGTGTTCTCCATGCTGGAGGTGAAAGCTATGCTGTGAAAGTCATGGAGATTGTGACTAATCATAGCTCACTATCTTCTGAGCTACAGGAGAAAGGAAGAGGTCAGTGGACATGGGTTTTTATTTCAAATATTCTGAACAGGGTTGAAGAAGCAACTCTCTAGCTGTTTTATAATTGTTGTCTCTAAACATGTCCTTTCTCTCCTGTAACTTTAAAGTGCAAACATCACCATTTTAACAAGACAAACAAGGGACAGCAGGCTACCTCTGTATGTTAAGGATGCACGCACACTCAAATCCAACAGGTGTTAAAGCTCAGATTTATTCTTCAGTAAAAGTTAGTTAGAACTCCGGTAACAGTAGTGAACTACAGGCTCAATGGTGTAAGGGGAATTAGTACTACACAGACAACTTAAGAATCCTTGAGATTTAAAAGTGATGACTCAAAATGCGTGTTATCGCTCCCCTAAAAGCTGAGGGCTCTCTCCCTCGAGGAGTTACCTCGGGCGGTGCCCCGACCCAAGGGGGAGTCCCAGACTGCAGACCCGCTGCTCCGAGGAGGACTGATTCCAAAGTGTCCTCTGGCGGGACCCTGTTTATACCCTTGTCGAATCTGACCTGTGGTCATTTTAATCCCTATTGGCCAAGAAGGTCACCTCAGTGTACCTGGCGTGTCTTGATTGGCCAGTTCAAATTTCAACCTGCAGCCTCCAGTGTTTAGGGTTTTTTTTTCCCTTCCCCTTCTCCCTGCCCGGAGAAGTGTTGTTTTCTGCTGGCGGGATGGGGGGTGGGGGGAAGTGTACTGCCACGGATTTCTAGGTAAGCTATCCTCAAAGGATCATCTAATCATTAAAAAAAAAAGAGGTTTGAAAATTTAAATTAATATTGCTCTTCAGCGTGTCAGAGAAACGTCTTTCTTGGCATCATATATTTCTCCTAGCTCAAATACCTTCCCTCAATTTCCTATGAGTGTAACCACTTGGCTTTAACTTATTTTTTGTGTGGATGTCAGGTGGAAGGGAGTAAAGAATTACTCATGCTTTGGTAATCACTTGAGGCTTTTGCTTTTATGTTTTGGAGTAACAGGGAGCTTCAGGTGAAGTATAATAAATGTCAGAAAATTCAAAGCAAAAAAAGAGGTAGGAATAGTCATAGTGGCAAATCTCTAAATATAATCTCTGATGCCAAGAACTCCACCTATTGTAACTGAAAGATTAGTGGGTTTTACAATTTCATTTACCAGGAATACCAGATGTATTTGGGTGGGGCAGTGAAAGACACCTAGGGGAATTAGACACTGAAATCCCATTAAAAAGATAGGTATTTTTGAAAATCCTGTCTTCCAAGCTTAAAAATAAATGTTTCTACCTGGCTTTCCTCTTGCTAGGTTCTGCAAAATATGGTATTCAGGACATTGCAACTAAATCATATAAAGTTAAAAAAAACTGAATAGAGGATCAGTTATATCTTCTGGAAAGGCCAATTTTCCATCTTCAGTTTGCAGTGAACTGCAGTCACCAAAACACAGCTCATTCAGTACAATATCTACATTTTGTGTCCCAGACTTCCCTGGATTTTTCAGCAGCCCCTTCAAGCTAGGAAGCACGAAGCAGTTCAGCCCCCATATCATAATGGTAACTGAGTAGAAATGTTTTATTTGGAAAACAAAGGTATTCTTATTACTATTTCCATGGGTAGTGCCAGAGAGATAAATTAAAAAGGTTAAATTTTTCAAAATTGCTGCACCTGGGAAATTAGTTTAGGCAAAGAGAATTAATTTTTGGAAAGCCAACCTCAAAAATTTATTTGCCAAGGCAGGCTGTCCTCAGGCTACTCATGACAACCCCTGAGCGTAATTGAATATTGCTCACTTTTCAGATCAACATCCAAAGAGCACTGAACACAAGTGTTTGCTCATCTATGTATAAGAGCTGTGAGAAAGTGTGGGGGTGAAAGTGAGAGAATAGAGGGGTGTCACTTGTGGGGAGCTGAGGCCAAGCCCCCTCTAGTTAAAAAACTGTGCTGCATCCTGCTACGGGAGGGGTGAGTTTTCTTTTTATATAAAATGTAGAAGTCAAGTAAAACCAAGCAAATTTATACATACTGTGGTCAGTAACATTTTCCAGTCCCAGCCTGACAAATTTGTGATCAGATAGACAACAAAGGGATAGAACAGCTGTTAGGCAGCTCCTTAGATGGTATTTTCAGTAACCTTCTGTAAACATTTCATGAACAGTCACCATTCTGGAATCAAAGAAGTTGTATGGGGATATATGCAGAAAGCCAAAGGGTCAGCTGTAAGTCTGACTGTTGCATTTGGAAAGAATTCAAGTGACAGTTATGCAGGCAGAGCATGTTATCGTCTGAGTACTTGAGTTCACCTGTTCCTCAGCCATGGCTCAAGAAAAGTTCACTGATATTTTTAAATTTTGAGCAAGAACAACCTTGTCCCGGTTTCAGCTGGGATAGAGTTAATTGTCTTCCTAGTAGCTGGTACAGTGCTAAGTTTTGAGTTCAGTATGCGAAGAATGTTGTTAACACTGATGTTTTCAGTTGTTGCTAAGTAGTGTTTAGACTATAGTCAAGGATTTTTCAGCTTCTCATGCCCAGCCAGCAAGAAGGCTGGAGGGGCACAAGAAGTTGGGCGGGGACACAGCCAGGGCAGCTGACCCAAACTGGACAAAGGGGTATTCCATACCATGGGACATCACATCTAGTATAGGAACTGGGGGGAGTGAGGGTGGGGGATCGCCGCTCGGGGACTAGCTGGGTGTCAATTGGCAGATGGTGAGCAATTGCATTGTGCATCGTTTGTACATTCCAATCCTTTTATTATTACTGTTGTCATTTTATTAGTGTTATCATTATCATTATTAGTTTCTTCTTTTCTGTTCTATTAAACTGTTCTTATCTCAACCCACGAGTTTTACTTCTTTTCCCGATTTTCTCCCCCATCCCACTGGGTGGGGTGGGGGAGTGAGTGAGCGGCTGCGTGGTGCTTAGTTGCTGGCTGGGGTTAAGCCATAACAACCTTCAGCACAATCACAGGCCATTTACCAAAGGAAAGAATATGAGACTTGTGTACCTTAGTATGCATCGTTCACCCAGCTGACTGTCATTAAGACACTGATATCCATTGACTGTCCTGAAAAGGGCAGTCATATCTCAAAACTTCTAACTTAATATGACTCAGTTTACTACCAATGGCTTTGCCAGTGGGGGAGATGGGGATATTTCTTATTAAATCCTCCAAAATTTATTGCCAGCTCTCACAGCAGCTATGAATGCTACAGGCTTGCTCCTTGATTGAAAAGATTTTGCTCTCCTTGTCTTCCTTACTTAATATATACCTATCCTTTTGTCACTACATGACAAGATAAAGAACCAGCAAATTTTCATTACGCACTCAAGTTTTGACAATCTCAGTCCAGTTACCTTTTGCTCTGCCTTCTAAACTTATTATTCCCTGAAACTTTTCAATATCTGTACTGCTCCCTTTTCTCCAGCTATTTTCATCATCCTTCTCTTGACTTTCTTCCTGCAATATGAGCCATATGTTGCCTAATCGGACTAGACCAGAACTACATATAGCAGTCCTTTTCTTTTCTAGACATGCAGCTTCAAAAAGCCTTTGTAAAATACCATCCAGTCACAACAGTGAGGGCTCTACTCATTTCATACTTCTTAATACAGATGGAGATGGCTATGTAAAAGGCAAGAAAGAGTATTAACCTTGTTTCAATGTAAAAAAAAAAAAATCAGGCTACACATTCATAATCTGATTTAGTCTAGCATTTATCAGGTGTGTCAGAGTAGAAAAGTACAAAGAATAGTGCTCCAGAATTTTTAGCTTTTGTTTGGGGGGAACAAGACCCAACACACACAAACCAAGACTAAGAACAAAACCTGCTACATGTTTTCTATTTATAGTAATAATCTTGAAAACACAGATCAAATATAGGCTGACTAATGCTTGCCTGAATCCTGCAGAGACCTAACAGCTCAGAAGTGAGATAGAATTTGCAGCCATGAAGTCTAGTGTGCTTTCAGGCTGCCACAGAGCTAAGCATTTTTACAGCATCACTTGAAGTTTTGTACTCTGTGCAGTAGAAACCACCTATTGTTCTTCCTCATATTCCCATTTAGTTGCTGGTGTATCAGCTGAAGGCTCTCCTACAGGCACAGCTCCACAGACACAACCAGCCCAAACCATCCAATACAACAGTACAAGAGCTCCTTAACCCATTCTAGTTGAAAACAACTGGGCTAGCAAAGACCTGCTGTTTTAAAGAGTACAAACACTAATTTATGCCAAAACACTTTTGGGAGCAGCAGCAACACCAGATCTTAATCAAGTTGGTAGACTAAGGCCTTGGAAATAGGAGCAGTGACCTTTTTCAGCTGGCTGCCACTGAGTAAAGATGTGTGACTAGGATCTTGCGTGGGAGAGCAGTGGTTCCCACACTATTCCTCTCATATATGAGGGGTCAAAAGTGTTGATTCGTTACCTGGGCAGCTCAGTAACCAAAGCCAAGGGAAGTGTGGAGATACTAGCCTCTAGAGCAGACTGCAAGCCTCCTGGGTTTGTGGCATGTATGGAACAAAAGAGATTCTGAAGTAATTTTGCATCATTATAAAACTCCATTAACTTCACTAAATTCATCCAGGTTTCTCTTCCAGGGCATTAATAAGTCTTCAAAAGGCTTGTTAGGTAACACTTTTTCCTCTGCTTGCTAACCCAACAATTAATTTGTATTTTCTTTATAGATCACTGTTAAGGAACTTATATTTCTGTTTATAGTCTGCTCATCATGTAGGAAGTCTTTGCTTATTAGATCATAAATATTTATTGTGCTTACTTGTTTACTGATGTATACTTTGTCTTGTTTTAAAGGGAATGTTTTTGGGTGAGAAAAGCCCATTCCACCCTTTCCTACAGCCTCACAGAAGAACTTCTACTGATGCTCTGCATGTCTTGGACTTCCAGAGTCTGTACATAAGGCCTGGACTTAGGTAGCACACCACTGAGATGTTGTCTCTCGGAAATATCTACAGTGCTACAGGAGTCACCACACCGTCGCATCAATCTGGCAGCCTGCCTGTGTCATCTCCGCAGGGGAAGCGGGATGAGCTCCTGGCTGCTCTTGTTCTCAATGGTTTGGCAGACATCTGCTCTTGGCAGCAGGCAGGCAGTAAGAACATGCTAACAACTGGCCTTGCTCGTGTCTCCAGTGTGACCAGTGCTGAGGCCCGGATGCCAAATGATGTCCGGCTGCTTGCTGCTCGCCTCTCATGCCATCTGCACTCTATGGTGAGGCTGGCTTGGAATAAGCAACTTCAAGCTGCTTGCAGCGGCTGATATACAACTGGTAGGTACTGTATTCTGTTTATATGTTAGATGCCAGCTTCTTGCCCTAGGCATCCTCTGAAACATTTGGGCTCGTACAACAACCTGAAACAATGTGTTGTTTCACACAGAAAATCCTGAAGACTTATTTGGTCTAACTGACTACCCAGAGTAAAATTTAGCCTTCTTGTACTGGCATGATTAATGGGATGAAATTTAAAAAGTCCAAATGCCAGATTCTATGCCTAAGACAGTGTAATGGGGGCACTAGTATAAATGGGTAGAGGAGTGGTTGAAGAGCAGCCCTGCAGAAAGGGATCTGGGGGTGCTGGTTCACAGCAGGCTCCATGTGAGTCAACAGCGCACCCTGGCAGCTGGTGAAAGGGCTGGAAGGCATGACCTGTAAGGAGCGGCTAAGAACTTTGGGTTTGTCTAGTTTGGAGAAAAGGAGGCTGAGGGGTGACCTCATTGCTGTCTACAGCTTCCTGAGGAGGAGAAGTGGATAGGGAGGTGCTGATCTCTTCTCTCTGGTATCCAGTGATAGGACGCATGGGAATGGCTCAAAGCTGTGCCAGGGGAGGTTCAGACTTGCCATTAGGAAACATTTGTTTACTGAGAGGGTGGTCAAGCACTGGAACAGGCTTCATAGAGAGGTGGTCGATGTCCCAAGCCTGTCAGTGTGTAAGAGGCATTTGAACAATGCCCTTAACAATATGCTTTAACTTTTGGTCCTTCCTGAAGTGGTCAGGCAGTTGGACTAGATGATCGTTGTAGGCCCCTTCCAGCTGAAATAGTGTATTCTATTCCATTCCATTCTATTCTATTCCATTCTATTCTATTCTATTCTATTCTATTCTATTCTATTCTATTCTATTCTAAAAAAGGCTGATTTCTGTCTTAAATAAACCCATTAACTGTGGGGGGTTTTAGCCATGTAAATGCACTTCTCCATGTTTTGATGTACCTTCCATTAGGATGCTCTTAAAGTTTCCTGCCATCTTGCCTTTTCTGTAATTGCTTTCCCCTTCATTCCGCTCTTAAACATTTCCTTCATATTGATAGCTTATAAATATGTCCTTTCAAAGTTCACTGCCTCTGCACTTTCCCTAAGGAGGTCACCTGCTCTTATGATAGCAAATCTAATTGTACAGTGATCACAATTGCTCAGTGGAGATCCTAGACTCCCTGCCTCAATTAAATCCTGACTTCTATGCAGAAGTCGAGTCATCTCCTGTCCTATAGGCTTCAAAAATAAAGCTATTATTTAAAAAAAAATTTCAAACTAATTTATTTATGTTTTTCTAGTGCTGTTTGATTTGACCAAAATCTACTCATTTTGTATGCTGAATCCTTCTGAAGCCTGTAACTTTAATTCCCTGAAAGCAGTAACAGACTTGGGAGCAATGGCTCTAATTAGCCCTTCACTGCTCAAAAATATTCTGTCATTAAAATAAAAAACCATCAGCTGGGTATTGGGGGGAGTGTTGTTAGTTTTGCTAGCTCTAAAATATAATCAAATCTGAATACAAGGTTGAAAGGGAAAAAATTAAATACTGGAAAAATCTGAGTGCAATTACTAAGATGACAACATATGCCAATATCTGCACAGAGAAATTATTTAAGGATTTGAAGTAACAAAAGATAAATTTCCTTCAGAGAAGGAAGGAAAAGGAGGAAGTATTGCTGCCAAAGAAAATGAATGCCACCTCTGGGAAACACTCTCTTAGATGCTTAAGTACTCTTCTAACTAACCGGCAGGGAATGAGAGGCAGACAAGGGAGACAATCAGCCATGTTAAGGAGAGCTGCCAACAACCTCTGGGGAGTTCACAAAGTGCAAAGCGCTCTTCAAATAAGCTAGTAAGACCTGGGCACCTAGATCCCACTGACAAACTCCATCCCCAGTATTTGGATGCAGTTGTATTTGCTATCGCATCATTATCGATTTATGAATTCATCTGACTACAGTTTTGCATCAAATACATTTATTAACTCTTCTGTGAATGTTTACGCCTAGGAACTTCCCATTTAATAGCAAAGAGAAAGCAAAGGTAAGCCACAATTATGGTAAAATAATTTTAAAAGTTGCAAAATCCACTTAACGCTGCTGTCATGTTTGTTTGAAGGATGTATATAAGCTTGTGTCTGCAAGTGAGATTCACCATAACAAAGTCCCAGACTGAGGTGATTTAAGAAACACATCTGATATTTACATACCTGCATTTATTTATTTATTTATTTATTTGAAGTCTTCCTTATATAGGCAATACACAGAAGCCATGCCAGAACACTGACAAATTGGACAACCTGCCAGGGACCTTACTTCTCCCAGTCACATCCCAGGGAACAGATGAAATGTGAAAGCAGAGCTGTAAAATGAGGAGCTGAGCAGAGGGGAAAAAGCAGAGCAATAAAGAGAAAAATATCAAGTGTTTCACCAGTCCTTCTCTTTGTGTTCTGCCTTTATACACACTTGTATGTACACACACATATTTTTAATGAATTGTAACTAACTGAGAATATTAAAAAATGGTGCACAGTCACACCATAATAGGAAAACCAGGACACAAAAAGTTAGCTTGAAGGAATTCTCTGAAGAAGAATGACTCCCCAGTTTCCAGTTCATGTCTGCAACCCAACACACCTTGGGTTAAATGTCTTGCTCAAGTACAGCATCTCAATTCTGCCTTTACTGTTGGCCCTAAATAAAACAGAGCAAACATATTTGTGACAACAAATAGGTTAAGTAGCTACTGTACCCTTATGTTGAAACCTTCTTACACACAGATCAGAACCCACAAGTCTTCCTATTAGAGGGCTGCTTAGTTAGGCAGCCTCGTTAGTACTTGTTCGGTCCATTCCCGGAATCAGTACTCATTAGGTCTGTTCCCTAAAGTATAGGTCTTTAATTTAGTTGTGGATGTTTGCACATTGCTACAGGTGTCAGTAATGAAAGGACAAGATAATCTTCTAAACAACTTTTCTTTTCCATAGAGAAGTAGGACTGAGGAAGGATTACGCAGACTTAAATGGGGAAGACAGCCACAGATAAAAGTGAACTATTTTTTCCATCAATAGGAAGGATTTTGTTGACAGCAGTAAATAAATCTATTCAGCCCACATCTTCTGAGGATGCCTATGGTACCAGGGGAAGTGGTTGTGATAATTGTATCCAGACACCATTGCTCGAACCAGCACAGGGAATATTAGTCCCTGTGGAAATTCAGCAAATTATGAAAAGTCATGCAAAAGCTTCCATCAGTTTTCAGCAGGGATGAAAAAGGATAAGGCAGCTGACTTGTTCACAACATAACAACGAATAGGCAGGCAATAACAATAAGGAACAGTGAACGAGACCAGAGGGCCTGGCAATAGAAAGAGCTCTAGACCATTCACTGCATGGGGGGTGTCCAGCTGCAAAACATGTAAAAACAGGCTCAAAGCTGTCCTACTGACTTGGCTGGATGACTTAAAAGATGGAAAGTATAAATAGAAATAAATGAAACACAGTTTTAAAGCTTTTATATATAGGTACATATAAATGCTATCAAATCAAATAAATTATAGTACAGTAAATAATATAAGCTCAGTCATATATAAAAAAAATAGATAGATCCTCACCTTCACTAGTGCTGCTCTGAGCAGTGTGCAAAGCATTGTCGTACATCAGACAGCAACTCAAAGCAAGGAACTGCTTGGAAATCTGTCCGCAATGTCTGTACTGCCAGGCATGAGGTTGGGGGGAGCAGAGAAGGAGTCCTTCGCACTATTGCCACACATGGGTTTTCACATGTTGGATGAAAAACCAACAGTTGGTTAACATTTTCCTCCAGAACTGTTTTTTTTTTCTTTTAATTTTAAAGATTTTTTTTAAGTAAAAATGTAATTTAAAAGTTGATCTTCATATATAATTTGGTAAGGGAAATTTTAGTGTGACCAAAAAGACAATATTAGATTTTACTGAGGTTTTTCATTGCAACAGATATGACTTTCTGACCAGCTCAGGAGCCCATCTTTGGGTCGGATGTGGTACTTCCACACATTTGTGTGACTGTGGCTAAATTACCCAGGAGGCAGAGTAGAAGGCTTATTTTGTTACTTTTTCTTTTCAAACATTCCTAACGCCATGAGAGGTATTGGCTCTGACCCTCCCCATGAAACAAGCTCCAAAATAAAAAAAATCTGAGCTTTATCCCCAGGGCTCTGTACCTACTCTATTAGTACAAGTGTATCTCAGCGTGGCTGGAAATGCATGTCATACCTTAAGGAATCCTTACAATGCCAGAGAGATGTAAAATTGTTCAACATAAATAAGGATCAAACCTTCCTGTGTTCAATATTAATTATCACTTCTACTTTAATCATTAAAGAGAAACTCCATTAAAGATCCATTAGAGAGTGCATTTTTTAATCAAGGCTTAGATTACAGTGCATGCTGCAATCAGAAGACCTAGTGTGTGACAGCATGAACAGCAAAATCTGTGTACAAAGCAGCAAAGCACCAACATAAAAATACATTGTTATGCTAGACACAGTGTTAGGAGATAAATTTGCATAATATTTGGGTACCAGCCGGAGCTATAGGCACATAAACAAACTTTATACTGTTGATTATTCATCAAGTTATATAATGTATTTGTTTAATCTACAATTTTGTCTAGCTGCTCTTCTAATATAATAAATCAGATTCCTCATATGCATTACAGCATCAGATATTAATTTTAAATTTGTAGGCATATACTTTCCTGATATATATTTGTATTTCCCATTGAAATTAATAGGAGATATACATGCACACACCTTCTTTTGAAATCTCGTGTTTCAAAGATCAAAGCTTCTCCTCTCCTCAAGCAAACCTTCTGCCTGCTTACAAGTGAATGTTGCAGCAATGCTCGCTTTTCACATTTTATCAAGAACTTTAACAGTATTTTTAGTCCTATTGATTGCAGGAAAGAAAACTTCAGAACAGAAACCCTCCAAATGCTAGCCTGCAGGTGACAGAGTAAAAGACTCTCTCTTCTTTGTTCTCAACATTCATTATGTTTAAATCAATCCTGACTTCTCAGGTTTTTTATTTTGTCCCCTACTCAGTTCCCATTGGGTTGTCTTCTTTTCTGGACAATCACACTATCCCACTGCTTCCATCACAAACTTTCTTATCTGAAGCGGCCTTCTTTGGTCTCTGCCTTAGCAGCTCTTTCATAGCTCCAGTTCAGCTGGAAAACATTTATGTTCTCCTGTACCTGGCCTGTGTTACAACCCAGTCATAGCACTGAGATGACATATTGTGACATGCTTAGCAATGGAAAACAACACAAAAATAACACACAAACAAAGATCTAGTATGTCAAGCTGATTAAACAATGAAATACATAAAGGAATCAACAATATATCCGTACAAGTTCATTCTGCTGCTCTTTCCTGAGATAACTAAAGTTAAAGCTACCGAGATCTTACTCCATCCCTTTGACATTTCCTCAAAATCTAGAAATTCAATAGTGTCTCAGTTCCAGACTCACAAGCAGAGAAATGATTCATTTGTCCCTTCAGAGAAAAAGCTGACTTCTGAGTGCTTGATACCCCATACCTTCTCTATCATTGCTTGACTCCCATAATAAAAGCCTCTTGAGTTTCCCCATTGGCAATCCTGATCTTATTATCTCTGCCTGGTGCACATACGTGGTCTGCAGGCTGCTCTCACTCATGGCCATCTGCTGAGATGGCACTGTGCCTGCTCGTAAGCTTACCCTAGGGGTTAGGTGTCGAGGCAATGTAGACAGGCAGGCAGCACAATATGACAGCTTCAACCTCCACTACATAAAGTCCATCTTCAATAAGGAAACATTTCCCCAACATGCCCAGTCACAGAGCAACTGTCAGGTTTCGGAGTAGAGAAAGCACTTAGCTACCGGAGCATTGGCTAAGGTCTGACCCTACTTTGGCTGCTGAGATGTCTCATTGTATTGGCTTTGTGTGGCAAGGTTTTGGTAGCAGCAGGGGTTACAGGGGTGGCTTCTGTGAGAAGCTGCTGGAAGCTTCCCCTGTGTCCAACAGAGCCAATGCCAGCTGGCTCTGAGACGGACCCACCGCTGGCCAAGGCTGAGACAATTAGTGACAGTGGTAACACCTCTGTTGATAACATTTTTAAGAAGGGAAAAAAAGTTGGGACAGACAGAAAACGGCAGCTGGAGAGAGGAGTGAGAACATGTAAGAGAAACAACCCTGCAGACACCAAGGTCAGTGAAGAAGGAGGGGGAGGAGATGCTCCAGGTGCCAGAGCAGAGATTCCCCTGCAGCCTGTGGGGAAGACCATGGTGAGGCAGGCTGTCCTCCTGCAGCCCAGGGAGGTCCACGGTGGAGCAGATCTCCACCTGCAGCCCGTGGAGGACCCCACACCAGAGCAGGTGGGTGCCTGAGGGAGGCTGTGACCCCGTGGGAAGCCTGTGCTGGAGCAGGGTCCTGGCAGGACCTGCGGATCTGTGGAGAGAGGACCCCACGGAGCAGGTTTTCTGGCAGGACTTGTGACCCCGTGGGGGACCCACGCTGGAGCAGTGTGCTCCTGAAGGACTGCACGCTGTGGAAAGGACCCATGCTGGAGCAGTTTGTGAAGAACTGCAGCCCGTGGGAAGGACCCACATTGGAGAAGTTCGTGGAGGACTGTCGCCCGTGGGAGGGACCCCACGCTGGAGCAGGGGACGAGTGTGATGAGTCCTGCCCCTGAGGAGGATGAAGCGGCAGAAAATAACATGTGATGAACTGACCGTAAACCCCATTTCCCCATCCCCCTGTGCCGCTGCAGGTGTTGGTAGAGAATCCGGGAATGAAGTTGTGCCCAGGAAGAAGGGAGGGGTAGAGGGAAGGTGTTTTGAGATTTGGTTTTATTTCTCATTTCCCTACTCTGGTTGATTTGTAATAAAGTGAGTTAATTTTCCCCAAGGTGAGTCTGTTTTGCCCGTGATGGCAATTGGTGAGTGATCTCTCCTGTCCTTATCTAGACCCACAAACTCTTTGTTATATTTTCTCTCCCCTGTCCAGCTGAGGAGGGGGAGTGATAGAACAGCTTTGGTGGGCACCTGGCATCCAGCCAAGGTCAACCCACCACACTCATCCCCATAGGAAGTTAGCACAAATTACTCTCCTGTACAGCGAATGCAGAACCTGTGTTTATGCACTTGGGACTGGCACCAGGCATGAGCAACCACCAGAAACAGGCCACAGCCAGAATTGAACCAGCCAGCTATTTGTCAAAATGTTCTTGTTTTTCTAACTGAAAAAATCATATAAATTTGCTTGTGTTAACAATTATTTTTTTTAAAAAAAGGTGCCAGTTTTGACAAATGGTCCAGCAAGGAAAAAAAAACCCAAAAAACAGTTATTTTCTTCATTTTCAGTTCCAAAGAGTTATTTCATTTTCAATATTAATTTTATTTTTCCATTATTTTTCACACTCTTGCTATTGGCATGTTTGCTTGGGTATAATACAACTGCCAAAAGCAGCATGCTGTTTTCTCTTTCAACACCGTTAAGTGCAGTTGTGCCTTCACACAAATTCAAACATGATCTCTTTTCTAGAAGATTGGCTGCAGCCGAGAAGCCCTCATGTTAAGCATTGACACTTTTTCTGGCTCATCACCAAGTGACATAAAATACTGAAAAACAAAGCAACCCCCCTTTGAAATAATGAAAGTTCATAAATATTTGGGTTTGGGGTTTTTTTCCACCCTGAAGCTGCAATGCTTCTGAATTTCCCTGACATGAGTAGTGTGTGTGGGTTTGTTAATTTTCTGTGGGTTTGGGGGTTTGAGGTTTTTGGTGGTTTTTTTTTTGTTGTTTTTGTGGTTTTGTTAAAAACAACATTTCTAAGGACACTGACTTCAAGCTTTCCCACAGTGTAAGGTCACCGTGCTGGGTGTGTTTGCCATGTGGAAGCAGCACACATATAAGACCAGGTGGCTCCCTGCTGGGGTCACTAATGCACCCTCCAACGAGACACACTGGTGCCATTACCCTGTATCCAGCTCCTCAACTTCCTGTGGCAGCACTGTGTCAGTAATATCTCGGGATGCTCTCACTGAGCTGTATCTTCTGGTGCTCTCTAAATTCTCATAGCCCATTGTGTGCGAAAGGCTTTTGTGTAATCCAAAGGTGTACTTCAGGTTGAAAGTGCATCTGGAGACCTACAGGCACCTTCAGCCTTCACAGGGAACCTCACAAAAGTCTATGATGTTACTCAAACAACAAAGACCACCTTATACCATCATGTGACATATTTTCCTCAGCTAGCAGCATCTCAGCCTAAACTCTCCTCCTAGAAACTCCGCTGTAAGGCCTGTAATGAAGACAGGGCAAGAAGGTTGTTCATCATATTCACCCATATATCAGGGAGCAAATGTGTCAATGATTCTCCAGCTGCTATTAGCACCAGGGTGAGGAGGAGCCAGACAGTGATCTAAGACTGCTTCATACTCTTCATATGGCATCCAGGCTAGAGTGTGACTGGTCGAGTCTCAGAAAGCTGGTTAGTGGTTCTAGAGTAAAGCATGGATTTTTATTCTTTATGCAGCCAAGGACATGGTTTGCAGATGCCAGAATATATTCATTGGAGAAGAAAAGCACAGAGAACAGAAGGAAAAGCAGGCACCCAAGGTTCTCCACCCTCTGGAGGACTCAGTGTCATATGTGGCTTTTTCAGTGTATTCCTCCCATTTTCTAGAAACACTGGGTGTATTATTCTTCACTTAGCAGTTAATTACTTGTTATTTTGTTCCTTCAGTAATGTCCATTTTTCTGGGGTCTGGTTTGCACTAGAAGGTTTGAAATGATACCAGCAAGTCCTCCTACCACCAGTGCAATTTACTCCAGCAAAAGAGGAGTTTCCCTTTATAGCTTGTGTTTCTATGAAATAAGTTAGCTTCACTGCCAGAACACGTTCTCACATGCCAGCAATTAACTGCATCTTCACGAGAGATATTGTCAATACAGAAGCATAGTTTAAAGTATCCTCATCCCTGACAGATACTACAGTACAACATGTTCCTATGGCAGACCCTATCTACCTGATTGTGAGTCCTTTTCTCTGTCACGAAGAGATGGGACAGAGAAGTCTTTCCCGTTCAGTGGCAGCTGGCATGAAACCAGCCCCTCTGTCTGGCAACATTTACACATTTGAGGTTTGAGTTAATGTAACATCAATATCTATAGCAGAAAAGAGAACAAAGGAACAAGTCTTATGTAACTGCTCTTTGCCATGGGAGGTTTTAAATGGAAAGCATAAGCAATTCCCAATGTGTGCAGAGCAACTCCGTACAAATAACTAGCAAGAGGATCTGCTAATGTTTGCTAGTGATTGACCAAACCAAGACTTGGGACAAATCAGCAACAATACACTACAGACTCTGTGCAAGTTGCAGTCCATCTACAGAAATTTGCATTTTGACACAGCAAGAAGCAAAAGACATATGAGAAGACAGAATAAGCTGGGAATGGACGAGTTTGTGCAGACCACTAGGACAGCTCTAATCCTCTGTAAGCTACATCCAAGTCTGAGATCCAGAAGGATGTGTTGAAATATCTACTCTGCCTTTTCCAAACTTAACCCATATTCTCCCCACAAACTCATGAAAGATCCTGTGTCACAGAAAGGGAGCAGGAGAATTTAAGGGTAAAAAAAACCTACTGAAGTTTCTTAGCGTCCAGCTGCTCCTAAGGAGTCCATCACATCCAATACTGATGAGAAGCAAAACAACTCAGCTGTACTTGTCAGCTTGACCCAGGCAAAAACTCCTGACTTCATCTAGAGGTACATAGCTTATATTTAAGGAACCCATACTGCAATCCACACCCATTTCTGTGGGTGGCTGATTAGTGCAGCCAATAACCTGCAAATCTAATTATATATTGAGAAATGAATGTGTGGGGGAAGGGCACTGAGTGACTCGCCAATAAAATTGCAGATAACATTTCCTGTAAAGTGAAAGCAGAAAAACCAATCCCAACATAAGGGTATAAAGGGAGCTTCTGAGCTGACTGTTATTGCTCAGGAAGGAACCATAAGGTCATCATAGACTCATAGAAGGGTTTGGATTGTGTGAGGGACCAAGACACTGTGAGAGACTGGCAACCATTTCGTCTCAAACAACCATGCAGGTAGCTGCAAGCAGCTGAAACAGGAGATGCCCTGTGGATGTGGGGTACTGAACTGTTTCTGGGAGGCTTTCTAGTGGTTGTGCCTCAAAGAGGCTTTCTAGGGGTTGTCTTTCTGGGAAGTTTTCTAGTGGTTGTGCTTTGGACATTTTGTCACAGGTTCGGAGTTTTGCCATGGGCCCTTACCACAGCAGTTGCATAAACAAGTTAAATGGGATAAGGGGGCATCAGTGACCCCCCCACACTCCCTCCTCAAGAACTTTGAAGAAAACCCCACAACACATGCACGAAGGGCTCTCAGATGAGGGTATAAAAGGGGGGGAGACCAACCCCCAGGCGTGCCTGCCACCTGAGGAATCCAGTTACTACTGAGACACTTTGCTCAGTGGATCCAAGGGTGGTGATACTTACCTCTCCTTTTTTCTCTTTCTTCTCTCTCTCTCCTATCTCTTTTCTTCCTCCTACCTTGTTGCTAGGAATATTTTGCTATGGCTGTTAGCTGTCAAGTGTTTTATTTGAAATATGTGCCACACCAAATTTAGCCACACTTTTGTTATGAATCAAAGTTAAATAAAACATATTTTGAGCACTTAAGAGCCATTGTCATGACTGCTGCCCTGGGATTCGCCGAGTGAAACGGGGTATTGAAATTTTCCCTGTCCCCCCTGAGTCATTGTCGTGACTCCCGTGTGTGGCAACGGACTATCTAAAAGATCTCCTTCCCCGAGCCCACTGAGTGGGACGGGACAGGTTGGAAGGGACCTTTAAAGATCAATTAGTTCCAATACTCCTGCCATGGGCAGGGACAACTTTCACTAGGCCAGAGTGCTCAAAGCCCCATCCAATCTGGCCTTGAACACTTCCAGGGATGGAGCATCCACAACCTCTCTGGGCAACCTGTTCCAGTGCTTCACCACCCTCAGAGTGAAGAACTTCTTCCTTACATCTAATCTAAATCTACCTTCTTTCAGTTTAAAGCCATTTCCCCTTGTCCTATCACTACATGCCCTTGTAAGAAGTCCCTCTCCAGCTTTCTTGTAGGCCCCCTTTAGGTACTGGAAGGCTGCCATAAGGTGTCCCCAGAGCCTTCTCTTCACCAGGCTGAACAAACCCAACTCTCTCAGCCTGTCTTCATAGGAGAGGTGCTCCAGCCCTCTGATCATCTTCGTGGCCCTTCTCTGGACTCACTCCAATAGGTCCATGTTATTCTTATGTTGGGGGTCCCAGAGCTGAATTGCAGTACTCCAGGTGGAGTAGAGGGGCAGAATCACCTCCCTTGACATGCTGGTCATGCTTCTTTTGATGCAGCCCAGGATATGGTTGGCCTTCTGGGCTGCAAACACACATTGCAGGGTCATGTTGAGTTTCTCATCAACCATCACCTCCAAGTCCTTCTCCTCAGGGCTGCTCTCAGTTCATTCTCTGTTCAGCCTGTATTTGTGCTTGGGTTTTCCCCAACCCATGTGCAGCTAATTGCATGAAAATATCAGCTGAGTGTTCAGGAATGGTCAAAAAGCAAAAGAATTATTAGGAAACAAGTAAAGATAGATTACAGTATTAAATCTGTGCAGCATCTGCATCTTCAGCAGATGTATAGACCTATCCCTTCAGCACTGTATAGACCTCTGATCTTCTCAGAAAAGACACAACAGCAATGCGAAAAGGGGTCAGAAGATGGTGACAAGATGCACAAGGGCTTTAGCAAAAGGAACACCTTGAGTGTGAGGTTCAACAGCCTAGGAAAGGAATGTGACACCCCACACATACAATTTCTTCAAAGGCCTGTCACTTCTTCTGTGCCATCACTGAGAAGAAAACATACATGAAAGAAGAAATTATATAGTTGTTTCAGCCTTGGTAATTTTGGGAATAGCAATAGAATCATAGAATCAGGTAGGAAAAGACATTTAAGATCATCAAGTCCAACCATAACCCAACACCACCATGCCCACTAAACCATGTCCTGAAATGCCTTGTCTACACGCTTTTTGAACACCTCCAGGGATGGTGACACCACCACTTCCCTGGGCAGCCTGTTCCAATGCCTGACAAGCCTCTCAGTAAAGAATTTTTTTCCTAATATCCAACCTAAACCTCCCCGGCCACAACTTGAGGCCATTTCCTCTCGTCCTATCACTAGTTACTTGATAGAAAAGACCAGCACCCACCTCACTACAACCTCCTTTCAGGTAGTTGTAGAGAGCGATAAGGTCTCCCCTCAGCCTCCTTTTCTCCAGGCTAAACAGCCCCAACTCCCTCAGCTGCTCCTCATAAGACTTGTGCTCCAGGCCCCTCACCAACGTGGTTGCCCTTCTCTGGACACGCTCCAGCACCTCCATGTCTTTCCTGTAGTGAGGGGCCCAAAACTGAACACAGGACTCCAGGTGCGGCCTCACCAGTGCCCAGTACAGGGGAACAATCACTTCCCTGCTCCTGCTGGCCACACTATTTCTGATACAGACCAGGATGTCGTTGGCCTTCTTGGCCACCTGGGCACACTGCTGGCTCATATTCAGCCGGCTGTTGACCAACACCCCCAGGTCCTTTTCTGCCGGGCAGCTTTCCAGCAACTCTTCCCCAAGCCTGTAGTGTTGTATGGGGTGGTTGTGACCCAAGTGCAGGACCCGGCACTTGGCCTTGTTGAACCTCATACAATTGGCCTCAGCCCAATGATCCAGCCTGTCCAGATCTCTCTGTAGAGCCTTCCTACCCTCAAGCAGATCAACCCTCCCTCCCATCTTGGTGTCATCCGCAAACGTACTGAGGGTGCACTCGATCCCCTCATCCAGATCATTGATAAAGATATTAAACAGAAGTGGCCCCAACACTGAGCCCTGGGGAACACCACTTGTGGCTGGCCACCAGCTGGATTTAACCCCATTCACCACAGCTCTCTGGGCCTGTCTGTCCAGCCAGTTTTGTAGCCAGTGAAGAGTAGACTTGTCCAAGCCATGAGCCGCCAGCTTCTCAACAAGTATGCTATGAAAGACAGTGTCAAAGACCTTATTAAAGTCCAGGTAGACAACACCCACAGCTTTTCCCTCATCCACTAGGCAGGGCAGGTCACCTGGTCATAGGAGGAGATCAGGTTGGTCAACCAGGACCTGCCTTTCATGAACCCATGCTGGCTGGGCCTGATCCCCTGGTTGTGCTGCACATGCCATGTGAGCACACTCAAGATGAACCGCTCCATAATATCCCCCTGTACCGAGGTCAGGCTGACAGGCCTGTAGTTCCCCGGATCCTCCCTCTGACCCTTCTTGTAAATGGGTATCACATAGGCAAGCCTCCAGTCCTCTGGGACCTCCCCTGTTGACCAGGACTGCTGATAAATGATGGAGAGTGGCTTGGCAAGCTCTTCTGCCAGCTCCCTCAGTACACTTGGATGGATCCCACCGGGTCCCATAGACTTGAGAGTGTCCAGGTGGCGCAGTAGGTCACTAACTATTTCCTCCTGGATTATGGGGGGAATATTCTGCTCCCCGTCCCTCTCTTCCAGCTCAGGGGGCTGAGTACCCTGAGGATAACTGGTCTCACTATTAAAGACCGAGGCAAAGAAGGCATTAAGTACCTGAGCCTTTTCCTCATCTCTGGTGGCAATGTTCCCCTCTGCATCCAATAATGGATGGATATTCTCCTTGGCTCTCTTTTTATTGTTAAAATATTTGTAAAAACATTCTTTGTCGTCTCTTACAACAGTGGCCAGACTGAGTTCTACCTGATCTTTTGCCTTTCTAATTTTCTCTCTGCACAACCTAACAAGATCCCTGTACTGTTCCTGAGTTGCCTGCCCTTTCTTCCAAAGATGGTAAAGTCCTCTCCTTTTTTTCCTGAGTCCCAGCAAAAGCTCTCTGTTCAGTCAGGCCGGTCATCTTCCTCGACTGTTAGTCTTGCGGTGCACAGGAATAGCCTGGTCGTGAGCCATTAATACTTCCTTCTTGAAGAAAGTCCAGCTTTCCTGGACCCCTTTGCCCTTCAGGACTGTCTCCCAAGGGACTCTCTCAACCAGTGTCCTGAACAGGCCAAAGCTCGCCTCCTGGAAATCCATAGTAGTGGTTTTGATGACCCCCTTTCTTACTTCACCAGGAATCGAGAATTCTGTCATTTCATGGTCACTAAGCCTGAGACGGCCTCCGACAACCACATCTCCCTCCAGCCCTTCCTTGTTAGTAAACAGTAGGTCTAGCGAAGCTCCTCCCCTGGTTGGCTCACCTGCCAGCTGTGTCAGGAAGTTATCTTCCACACACCCCAGGAACGTCCTAGACTGTTTGCTCTCTGCCATGTTGTATTTCTAGCAGACGTCTGGAAAGTTGAAGTCCCCCATGAGAACAAGGGCACACGATTGCGAGACTACTGCCAGCCGCTTGTAGAATGTTTCGTCTGTCTCTTCAACCTGGTTGGGTGGTCTATAACAGACTCCCAGCACAATATCTGCCTTGTTGGCTTTCCCTCCCATCCTTACCCATAAGCACTCCACTTTGTCATCACAATCGTGGAGCTCTGTACAAATTGAAACACTCCCTAACATAGAGAGCCACCCCACCACCTCTCCTTCCTTGCCTGTCCCTTCTGACGAGCTTGTAGCCATCCATTGCAGCACTCCAGTCATGGGTGTCATAGCTTGACTCTTAGAGGTAGGATGTGGAAATTTTGGATTCTAAGGCTCTTTGAAGACACAGCACTCTTTGAGGCTTATACTCTGTACTTTGGATCAGATCACAAGCAGTGTGAATGTAATGATATTTTTAAATTGAAAAATTGAATACTCACACTAGAAAATTTAATGCACAAATTAAGTTTCCCAGTTTCCTTCTTGAAAAACTAACCTTGGATGTGTTTAAGCATCATGCCCTTTTACACTGCTATATCAATATCTAAAAATAATGCTTACAGTTATCTAGTTACATTGGGTTTAGTATTCACACAATGCTTTCAGAGCCTCATGCTTCAAATACTTATAAATGTTTTTATTCGATACTTTTTTTTTAAATGGTTTTCCCAGTTTTTGCTTTCAAAGAGCATCTATAGCAAAGTCCAAGCAAGTGTCTAGTAAGCATCTATGTTTTCTCAAAATAGGGATGAAGCCTAGACACTCATATGACTGCCAAGCCCCTGAAATCTTTTCCATCTCACTGAGCCCCTTGTTCATAGCAGCTTTAGAGTACCTTACATTTAGTACTGTGATTGAGTGACCTGACTCATCCTGGAGAAGGTAGCAGAGTGCTAGGTGGGATGGGATGGGATGGGATGGGATGGGATGGGATGGGATGAGATGGCATGAGATGAGATGAGTTGAGATGAGATGAGATGAGATGAGATGAGGCGAGGCGAGGCGGGGGCTGCTGAGGAACCAGCGTAGGGTGGCATTCTCAAGTGTATTGTTTTGATTGGGCTTGAGGTTTTTCAGATCATATTTTGCTGTGCCTACATGAAAAACAATCAGGCTTGTAGGGAGGGGAAGTTCAGCTACTGAAGTCAGCAACACTAAAAGATTTGTTAAGAAGCAGACTAAAATTTTCAGGTTATAAACAAAGTCTTTGCTCAGATTACATACTGATACCAAACACCAAGCTTGCCCCAGATCTGTTCTCTTTTTTCCCTTAGGAATTTTTCAAAAAATATTAATTGAAGTTTTCTTTTAAAATTTTTGTCAGAGTTTAAAACTATATATATCATCCAATTACAGCTGTATTGGAACAAATAAAGCAAAAAATCTGTCTGCACTTCTTACCAGGCAGAATAGGTATGAAAGTTGTTTACCAATTAATCTATTGTGAACTAAATCTATGCATTACATAGTCATCCTCATTCCTTTGAAACCATAGAAGAATTTAAAATCTCAGTCTTTGAAAGAAAATACTAATTGATCTTTTAACACAGGCTGTTTGAAACTTTACTAGTTTCCCTTTCTTCATGCTTTATGATAAAACACAAGATTTAGGCACGATATCAGGAAAGGCAAGTATAGTCATCACTGACTTCAGACAGAGAAGTAGCAGGCTGTTAATAAGTCTCTTTTGGACTGGTTAATATTGATGAAGCAGGTCAAATAGTTCAATAACAAATAAATCTAATCAGATAAATTATACTGTTCACCTTGAAAAAAAGAACATGAGTTTTAGCACTGCAGTCTCCAGCACAACTGTTCAGGATATTTTTTCAGTACAGAAATGCCTACCCTAAACTGTTGCAGTATAGCTAACATGACAGATTTGTATTTCAGGTGTTCTGTTAACATCTTGAAAGTTATTGCTAAAAAAAAAAAACCAAAACCTTTTAGGTATTCCAGAAATCCAAACCCAAGTGCTCTGTTACAAAGCACTGTATTTTAATTTTGCTCCACCAGTACTGAGATGATGAAGTATTCTTTCATGAAATCAGAATATATTGCAGCATTATTCATATAGTTTGGCTTAAGGAAGCCTGTGTCCTTAAGTGACAGGAGTCAAACTAGGAGAGAGAAATTGTTAGCTGAATTTATAGATGAACTGTCCAATCTTCTTCATCAACATCTAGCCATGAAGCTTATTTTAAACTAATTTCTTTTGTCTACTCCATAGTTCCATAACTCCATAACTTCAACATATCATGAAATGTGGAAGAACACTATAACCCAGTTCTGTTGTCCAGTATGATATACAATAGTCCTGCACTTATATATGCAAATTGTATGGTTTTTAAAATGTCTAGCAATGTAAAGCACATTAACAAATTACACTGCATATTTTCTTAATTGAAAGCAAACAATAATGCTATATTTAAGTGCTTAAATCTTGCGGGTGAAACAAGCATGAGTATCTGCTTTGAATTTAACTGATTTCCTCTGCCTGTGGACTAACAGAATATGCACACCAATGGTTGGTGGCGTAATGGAGGGGAAACCAGATGTGGTGTGTAACAGGAACAAGTCACTTTTACAATTGGTTCACAGGACCATTTTTACAACCTGGTCTCAGTTTCTGTAGCTTTGCAGCTGTTGGTGCAAATAAACAAATAATATTTAATTGTATGAAGCCTTTCTCTCTTCCTAGACCACAGGTCACATTTTATTCAAAGCTCTCAGTGCCTGGACTGCAATGTCTATAAGGGAAACATGTCTCTTTTTCTTCTCCCCTGCTCCCTCCAATTCATGACAGTAACATCCTGGAAAGTGTCACCATTGATGAATGTTCAAAATCACTTCATGTCTGGATAGGCCTGAACTTGGAGAAAATGAAAGGCTGAACACACTACACCCATAAATCACCACCTTGTCTTTCAATTTCCCATTCAGGGACTGGAATAATCTTGGACTAATTTCAACAGTTAGGGAACATGGCAATTCAACTCCCATTCTTCCATCAAGCATGGAAGAAACCTATTGGACCTCTTTACAGATGGTTCAACAAGTTCCTATCTAAAGAAATGCCAGTAATTCATGTGAGTGTCAATGACTGCAAACACTGGTATGTGGAACTTCATTAAACCTCCATATGAATATGAAATGAGGATGGCACTTTATATTGACCCACTTCTACCCATTTAATAAAATGATGTGGTATATCTCCAGTCCTGTAACTCTGCTGACTAGCCTTGACTGAGCCTTTCAGAAAGTTTGATCACTTTTGTAGCTGTAGAACCTAGCTTATGCCAGACTTTTCTCAGGAAACACTAATGTTTTCATGCTGGACTATATCTTTGGTCAGTGCTACCCACTATACATGCACATTGGTTTGGGTTGTTGAGGTTTTTTCCTATGACTCTCCAGCATTCATTTACTCTGAAATATCTGCTTTTATAGTACTTCACATACACATCACTCCTCTGTGCTGGTTTGGTGAAACTTAGCTGGAGAAGAAACTGGATCTTAAAAGATTTTGAACTTTTCGAATAAACTATATAAAGATATATGTAGTGCTTTCAGGCTTATAGGAAAACCTGAAAACTTGTATCAAAAATTATCTTTATGTAGTTTATTTGACAGCATCAGATTCTTTTAAGATTCTGTTTACCACAAGGGCAAGACATGGTTGGAAGTTCATAAACTGGGAGCTGTAAAGTTGATTCGTAGGAGAGGCCTTTCATGCCTCTTATTTAAATCACCAGGAATCTTCACACTGATTTGCTCAAGGTTAGATGAGAGAAGTCAATTCACCGAAGGACCCCATCTAAAAAGACTGCTCAAACTTTTTGAGAGCAGCCCAAAGACATCAGGGCAATTTTTGCTTCATAATTCCAAATTGTCTTGGCCAAGATTTTGGATTGTGACTGGAGTTAATTGGAGTCTTGGTGTTAATGCCTTGGTTATCATTAACTTTGAGACAGATGTGTTTAAAGAAATGCATTGCAACTGTAAAACAACATGCATGGTAACCTCAGAGTATGTAACTGCAGTCCCAGCCTGTCTTTCACATATCTTTTTACTTTTTAATGAAGAATTATTATACTAAGGACATATCCTATTCTCATAACAGATATTCAAGGATTATAAGCCTTGGGAAAGAGTAGTTAAATATAATAGAAATTTAAAAAGGAAAAAAAAAGGAAAAAAAAGAAAATAAATCATACAAAATTCAGGTTGTAACATACAGCCTTCAACCCAAACGGTTTGTTGGATATTCCTTATCAGCAACTAGCTCCTGCTGTATGCAGAAAGGGTCTTAAATTTCCTTTTGTGCTTGCAGTGTAAATGACCATGCAATCTACTTCCTTGCTAGCTTTGAGGAGCTTACAAACAATACAGGATATACAATGACACTAAATGAATTCTAAAGCCCACAGGCAAATTTTAAAAAGTACCCTCCAAAAGTGGCCTGGCAAATTACAATCTTGCATCTGTGCCTCTTTGTGAAATCCTACTGAGATCAAGAGACACATTTGGAAGGGTATTTTCAAGCCACATTCACAGCCTTTCATGTGAATGAAACAAAGTAAGGCAAAGGGTACTGCTGGGGGCTGAGGCATGAAAGATTGCAGAGACAGAAGCTGATCTGTACACCAGTGTATAAAAAGGACCCCCACATTTGTAAAGCAGAGTCAGGAGAGGAGGGAATGACAATACCTATCTTGCTATCTATCAATATATATCAAACTGACAATATCAGTATTGAAATATTTGTGTAAAGTACTGAAATCCTGATTTTTTTTTATGGATAAGAAATTTTAAGTATAAGTCAAAGAAATGTCTTATTTTGAATCAATTGCCTTTTAACTATTAGTACTGCACTCTAGTGCCTCACAGGTGATATATAGTGGGGGTGTATTGTAACACCCCTCCCACATTTTAATACATTCCCCATTGTATATTTGAAGCTGCGCAGCTTCCATAAAGAATATTTAGAGAGGCAATGCTAATTTAAAGAAAGGAATCTGTTCCTTTTAAGACTGTAAGGTCTTATGGAAATTTGAAGAAGCAGAAAATCAAGCTGTCTACCAACTACTGCAAATTTAAGACTAATTTTGATGTAGTTGATAGCAAGACAAGACACAATTAAGCTAGTCTTCATGATTCACATACTTAATGATATTCTATTGCTATTTATAAATTTGCAGCAGTTATAATTAGTAATGCTATTAGTGATACCTCATCATAGCATTAACTATAGTGCTTTTACTCCACAGAAATTATGACATTAACTTTGGTAATAAATCAGTTTTTCTTGTCATCTTGTAAACTTAATAGGGAATGCTTCTAAGAAAAATGAATTAAAAAGGTGTCCCACTTAGACACAGAGCTGGCGGTCAGGTTCAGTGGAAGTGCTGAGTTAAATATACAGCTTCCTTAAAGGACAAAAGCAGATGGCCTTGACATGTTTCAGTGTTACTATACCCAACTGTCACAAGGTACAGAGGCAGTATGCATGCAGGGTTTGAGAGGAATGGAACAGATGTACGCAGCATTACCTAAGCAATTTCAAATAGCTCCAGATCTCTTTAGAACCTCAACCAACCAAGCCAATTTATTGAAGCTTTTCCTTGGCTTGTTTTTGTAACATTTTCCCTAACTCCTTAACAGAGCTATCTGGGCCTCAACTAAAGGCAGAATAATCCACTGACAAAGCATCTCCTTTAATTGCAAAGCTTATCTGAGGAATTCATGCTAAGAAGTGAAAAGGGGAAAGAAGCAGCCTGGCCACCTTTACATGTACATCAACCTACAGTCTTTAGCAGAAATGCTCTTGACTATAACACTGACAGACCGGAGAAAAATCTAGACCAGAAAACATCAATCTACTTAAAATGACAGTACATACATTCATATGTATGTACTCATACATTCACATATATATATGTATATGTATATTCTCATACATTCACAGTCCTACCAGCTTTTTTGTTGAAAGTCATTACTTTGCTGAAGGAAGAATAAAAGAAGCAGAAGGATAGATACAGAAAATTCTTTTCATGAGGCATTTATAGAGCTTATGACAGAAAGAGGCAGGCATCTCACTGCATGCTGTGGCAACATGCCATGCCATGTTATCACACCAACAACCACACAGAGTAACAGAATGGGACTTGGTCCGACCTCCTACAACTAAAAACTTCACATTCTGTGTCTCACTGAAGTGAACTGAGAAGCCTGGAGGCCACGACAGAGCCCTGTTTTTATTTTTAGACTCAGGTATTTTCACTTCTGTCAGAGCAAATCCAACAAACGCAATGAGACTCTACAACATTGCCAGTCAGCATATTGTGTCAATCAAGGCTAGGCTTGGCATTTGGCTCCCTATCTGCTCTGAAAGAAAAGGACTTGAAGATACCAAAGTAACACTGCATTCTGCGGTTTACTGTCATTAGTCTTAGTTGCACAGGAATGTGAAAAGCTGCAACAAGGACCAACTAGATATGTTTCTTCCCCTGCAGCAGTGAATATTTTCAAATGTGTTCTTCTAGATAGAAAACTAAAAAGTGACACAACTGATGCTGAACATTTATTCCCCACAAATTCAGATGGCAGGTCACACCACTACTTTTGTGACTACCTGTCCATTTTTTCTGGAGGAAAAAAGAACCAAACCTAACAAAATGTCAAACTACCAAGTATCCTGCAATGACCACATCTATTTTGCCTCCTGTAGTATTCATTTTCCAGCCAGTACTGTACACACTGTTGCCAACAACAAAAGAGATTCTGGAATGAGAGCTTAACCCGCTAATTTCTTACCATTCCACAAAGAACACAAAAGGATATTGTTTTTTTCCTGTAATGCTTTTAGTTGTCTTTGTAGTGGTGACTGGATAAAGACTTTTTATTTGCCAGTTAAAGGAAGGAAATGTACATGAAGAAACAACATTTCCAAAAGTCTAGAACCTACACTTTCAAAAATAAAACCAAAACCCTTCAGGTCAGGCTTCCAAAGCTTCACTTGGGCATCTAAAATCACCAAGTTGATTTGAGAGCACTTATGAAATAAACATTCAGATACTTAAACTTAGGACCATGCTAAAATATCCTGGTAAACTATTTTACTCATTTATCTCAGTGTTGAATAATGAGAGAGGGAAAGAGCGCATATAGCTTTAGTTGAGCCTGTGTATATAAATATGTATTTTATATAAACATATCCAAAGGTTTGTTTCTGTTTCTGAACACTGTAATTCTAACAGTGATCCCCAGGCCTTCTCCACACTGACATAAATGTAATTTATCACAGAATCACAGAGTGGTTAGGGTTGGAAGAGACCTCTGGATGTCATCTGGCCCAATGTCCCCTCAAGCAGGGCCACACAATGCCAGTTGCTCAGGACTGTGTCCAGATAGCTTTTGACTCTTTCCAAGGATACCGACTCCACAACCTCCCAGGGCAACCTGTTCCACCAGTTTTCTTTGCATTCAGGTGATCTCCCTGCTTCGAGTGCACTTAAAATATAAGTGCTTAGATCTTCTGTTGGCATTCGTTCATGTAGTGAAGATTACTGTATTTAGAATTTCATGATGCCTTCCTCCTTCAAGCAAATTTCTATGGTGGAAGCTATCCAACTCACCTGTGCAGACTAAGGAAATTTCATTTGTGAGATGGAATAACATGCACGCTTTCCACACTTCTTGCTCCAGAAATTCTAGTTCTTTTTGCACTCCTAGGCTTGAGAAGCTTTGCTTCCTCATAGCTTCCCAACAGAAGGAGCTAAGTCCTGGTAGCAACTGTTGGCATTCAGATGCTTTCACAAACCAGAGTACTACAGAGCTTTTCTTGATGAAAGCAGCGGTTGCCTCTTTGCAGGATGTCAAGGTCAGGAAGACTTAGGGGTAAAGTGGTCATGGAGAGCATGGAGTGATTCCACGAGGGAATTTTTTCTGCTCTTTTTTGAGCCATATAGTGTTCAGGGTCATTGCACAACATGCCAGGGGGACTGGGCAGCTGTGGTGTCAGAAGAAAGAGAGCAGAGCACAACTGGCTGTGAGGTTTGTCTAAGATTACTGCAAATTTATACCAGATCAGGCAGAGAGAGATTTAGAGGAAAAAGAGCAAAATGTAGGGTTTGGGAGAGCAAAGATTAAGTCTTTGAATTTTCCTATCATTGCCTCAGACCTTGACATATGTCAGTAGAGAAATTCCAAGCACTTCCCTTCTCTGGTCCCTCCTCTTGGAACCCACAACTTCAAGGTAGAAGCTAATATGGTGGGCATGCATTCTCCATGAGGAGGCATACACTGCCTGGCTAGCCAAGTTACTTTTTTGCTTTAGGCTAGGATAAAGCATCAAGCTTGCCATTGCCATGCTGAGCCACTGGAACAAGTAGGAGAAGGAACCCAGTGCCAGTGCTGTCTTAGTCATTTACTGCCTCCTACTTTCAGAATCAGGCAGGTGAGTGATTTAAATGATAGGTATATTCAAGTTTGCTTCCCTACCCTCTTAAGCTGGCAAACAGCATGACCTTGTATCCTGCTTCCTTAAACAGGTCACAGCATCTCACTAAATGCAATCATTGCACAAGCATTCATATAAGGGGGGGGGAGGGGAGGGGGGGGAGAAGGTGGGAGGGGGTGGAAAAAAGAAAGAAAAAGAAAAAAAGAAAAAATTAATTCCTTAATTCCTTTGACATCTCTAATACCCCAGCTGCTTCACAGCCGTGGCTGAGCAAAACAGAGAAGAACAGCAATGAAAAACTGAAGCATATATAAGAAATCTCAGCTGTGGAAATTATTGCTCAAATACTCCTCCATAACTTACAGGTGCTGTGCAAATCAGTACACCAAGTTTATCCCCGTCCTGGAAAATAACTTCACTCCTCAAGACAACAGACAACCAACATCCAGAGCCAGGGTGCAGAGAAGAATAAAGAGGTGTTTTCTGCAAAGAGTCTTGAAGCATGAAACATCCTGTGTAAATTTAGTATGTCAAAGACATACATTTGCCTAAGCAAATCCTAGCACCAAAATATAGTTACCATTCTCACTGATCGAAGAAGTGAGTCAACCGACCTCTTCAGAGAAAGGTGTTTTGCACACAGACATATTGATACTTCCACAGCAATAAGCATTGGCTTGCAAAATAGAGTTTGAACCCTGTCTTCTTTCCCTTTGCAATGAATAGGCTTACAGTGGGCAGCACACAAGCACAAGCAACTGCTTGAGCAGAGCATAATCAAGTTTGCTTAGCCTTATTTGTTAACTGACTTACTACTAATGAAGAAGCTCATGAACCTTTCTGTTGCAACCCATCAACAAGGACTATTATGAGGGTGTCATAATGTCAACTAGATTTATTGATGTCAACTAGATGTTCAACCAAATTAATAGCTCTGTGCACAATTTAGCTGTAGCTATAATTTAGTATTTAAGTGATATGTTGCAGAAGCATTTCTCAAGGGAAAGTTCAGGTCATGCTCTGAAGGACACTCTTTGTAACAACTTGCACATCTCATGAGAAAGCTGTAACATTTTACACCATGCCAAAGGCCAGATTCTGATTTCACCTGTTTTAATATCATGTCCCTTAATTTACACCAACAGATACAGGTTACTTTTCAAGGTTATTTTAGGAATGTGGAGTTCAGACAGTCCTAAAGTAAATGTCCTTATATCTTGCACAAATCATGACAGGTCATCTGTAAGAAAAACATGTTCCTTGCTCTGCAACAGATCAGAGTGACATGGCAACCCAGGCTCAGGAGAAGCTCATGTTCATGTTGCCTTCAGTGCTTAATATTACACTTATGTCATGTGACAGCCAACCAGAAACTCAGATGTGAGTAATGAATTGAAATTACATTGCGATTCTATCCAAAGCCTGAACTCCAACCTGAGACTCTGACATTTCCTGTAATTGATAGGTAATGCCACAATTTCTAATAAAAACAAATTTTAATCCTCTAACGAGCTGTCATAAGGGGAAAAAACACAGCTGGTAATTATGTGAGGCTCAGGCAAGCAAATACTTCATCTTTTATTAATTTTACTTCATATTTAACAATTGAGCAAAGGACTCCAGTTTCCATGCCTTCAGTGTGTTGTGTGAAGGTTTTTATCTTTGAAAAAGGAGGATGCTTTAAATCTTACTCTTGGAGAAAAGAAAAGCAAAAAAACAACAAAGCAAGAAACCTAAATATTGAACAATGAACTATTGAACAATTCAGCCACAGTCTGAATGTTGAAAAGTTCAGAGAACACTCTGAAGCATTATTTGCTAACTTTGGAGTCAGTATTTAACTAGTAGAGTAGGAAGTGTAAGTTTCTGATAAGGTTGTTGATTGTGTGTGGCTGCTTCTGTGACAGATTGTATTATTTTGCTGTGATCTTTTTCAATGTCCTTCCCTCTCCTTCAGAAGTGTAACATATTTGAAAATTCAAAATGCTACTTCAAAAGATTGCTCATTCATTATGAAGACACATCTCTTTGAAGTAGGAAGGGAGAGAGAGCAAAACCCATCTCTAATTTTAGTGCGATCTCACATGCAAATTCCAGGACAAACTCATGCATGAGGTCATTACTGATATTATGTACATATAGTAATGTACAGAGCGATGCCATAATGCATGATACTACTTATCTGCAATGTAAGCGATTCAGCACACACAGCCTGAGTTCCTAGCATGCCTCCAAAGCCTGCAGTGAAGGCAGTCCTCCTGAATCGGGGAAGTGGAAGCAAGTGAAACCCATCGCACTCACATTCCGATATGTGATTGTAAAAAGGAAGAGCTACAGAATAACTGCAAACAGACCCAAATAATAAAAGCTAAAATAAAATTTGGATTTCTCTACACTTTCACTGTGAGCATGAAGAGTGTACTCTCAACCCATTAACATGCAATGCTGCCTTTTAGCTCTTCAGTTGTAGGTACCTCAAGTCATACCACAGATTCAAAAACAGAGATGAAGAGCTGCCTTCAGAGACAATGCTGCACACATTTGAAATAATCATTTCCATGCAGAATGTTGCATGAAAATAAAATAGCAGTGACCATGGAGGCCAGAGTAGCTTGTTCTAATTCTCTTCCCACCTCAAGATGGATTTTATTCATTTTTAAGTCCTGTCCATTAGTATTGAAGTAATTATTTTAAAATTTAAGTAGAACACCACAGAGGCTTCTTCAGGAATGTCTGAGATGACATGTGTCACAGATTACTTACACTTTTACTATCTGTGAAGTAAAGCTTTAGCCCTTCATTTAACCCTTCCTACAGGCATTTTTCAGACCCAATTAAAAAATTAGTCCCATTCAAATCTGTCAGACCAAAATTCCAGAGTCCTGAGTTTCCAGAGACATAGTCTGCAGGATGAAAGGAGACAACATGAAGAAACCCATATTGTCCACATCCATTTGGGAAGCTACAGGAGGATCCAACGTGGACTCCACCATGTTGTCCCCTCTTTCTGACTGCTGCTGCACATTTGGATTCCACACAGAGCAGTCTGTACTGACCAGAAGGATTTTCAATATTAGCATGGGATCCATCCCAAGAATTTACACAGTACTTCTCTCTCATGGTAGCTGACATTCTCACATTTGGGATGTGCTGAACACTGCAGGGTAGCTGGTTGCAAGAAAGAGGTAAATTTAATAATCCCTCACTGAGCTTTACTTTACATTTTTTTATTTGATTAAGCATGAATACTGAAAAAGGCACTGTTGGATGGTATCAACAGGAAGTTAATCAGATCATGCATGGCTGTTACTTTCCAAGTTTCAGAAGCACACAACTGGAAGTGAAATGGGGTGAGATTCTCTTTGCTCTGGAACCTTTGATGAGGCCATTTCACAGAAAAATAAAAGAAGAGTGTGAAAGGGAATCTGTATTGCATTACACCTTACTAGCAGAGTGCAATCATACTGTGCATTAAGTGTTTGCAAACATAATTTCATGCACTCCTACAAGACATGACAAAGATCATAATTTCCAAATTTAAAGAAAAGGATAGCATTAGATTAGAGGACTGTTAGCAGACATGAAATCATAATGATATGCTTAGCTTTTTCCTATCATATGAAAGACTGTGCAAGTATAAACCTTTCCAATGCTGCTGGGATAGTCCTTTTCACTGCCCTGCTCTGAAAGTTATCCCAGATGATAGCAGACAAACCTGAGGCAGAAGGAAGGACTGAAATCCATCTCCAGGAGGTCAGTGATTTTGCATTTCCATGGAGAGTATGAATAGTCAGAACATATGTTTCTGCTTTAGTGCCCTTTGAAGTTATTTCTGCATATCAGCAACAGTGTCCCTTATAAACCAATCTCTTTTCAAAAGCTTGTGTCATCCCAGTGGCACTAACTGCACTGGGGGTCCTTGCAGCATTAACCAGTACTTTTCAGTCCTCTCAATGTCTCTGAGATATTCAGCTTCAAAGTCCAAAACCAGTGTCTAGTGACTTGAAACAACCTGGAATCACATGAATTTCTACTGTTCTATGTCTGTACACTTCCCAAAGCAACTAAGCAAACAGGTGTTGGCTCTATGTTGAGTCCATTGACAGCAGAATAGATCTCCATCATTATTCTCCCAATTGCTCAATCCCCCAAGATCAACATTGTCATTAAAATCCTTCACATTTTAAGGCCAGACATTAATTTTTCCCTCTGCACAGTGGTCATAGCTGCATTACATCATCAGGAAGGCCAGCATGGCAATATCCTCACTCACTGACCCTGACAGTGCGTTTGTGATTTAGCCCAACATCGTGCCATCCTTCTGGCTAAAACCAGCTATGCTATGGTTTTGTATTGGATGTGACACCTCTCACCCAGGACAGGTCTGTACCTCCCTCTTTAGCGTAATAATTGTGCCTGTGTCACTAATCCAGCCCTGGGTAGGCCATCCTGCCTGAGTTTCAGCTAGAAAGGGCCAAAAGGCTTCAGTTGCTAAAGCTATTGAGCTATGTCATTTCTAAGACTGTTATACCCAGGTTTATCAGGAACCTGTTTTTTTGAAGGAGCAAAGAACAAAAAGAAAAACAACTACCGCCAAAATCCAGTACAATACTTAAGGCATATCTCTCCATGAAATTAGGCCACTTTTACAATGCTTCATAAAGCTCAACTCTCTAACCATCACAGCACATTTGTTTACTCCTCATCCTCTCTCCCCCATGTGGCACAGAATATTTTGATGTTTTTAATAAGCAGGTTTAATACCCTGGTTGCTGATGTTAGTTCCTTAATAAATGTAGTTTAAAAGAAATCCCCTCCCCAAAGCTATCAGTTCACTGGAAGAGTAACGCTCAAGGCAGGACAGAACTGTCAATGGATCCAAAAGGAGGAAAAGAGGAGATAAGGCTGCATGGCATTTCATCCCTTGAAAAAATAAACCAGCAAAAAGTTGAGAGGGAAAACCCGGGGTTTGAAAGCTACCTTCTGCTATCTCTGGTCTTTTTCCACTTGACAAACCTGTCAAAATGAGCGAGAAATTAGTTTATTTAGTGAAAAAAATTGCTTATTGTTGATAAGCAACTGTAGAAGTCTACCACTTTGATAAATCTTTAAGTTGAAATGAATTCTCATCTCTAAGATGGATCTTGCAGTAAAAGCCAGAGGCAAATATCAACTGCAGGCTAGCCAGGGATTAGAGTAATGAATTGTAAGACAGAGGGTTTGGGTGCTTGGCTTGTCTGAGCAACCTGTGGTTTGAAATCAAGTCTTCTACATGGCAGGTAGGTAGATATGCTAATCTCTGAGCTTCTGGCACTCCAGTGAGAGATCTTTTCCTGTGTTTTGGTGGTTGCTTGTTCCCTCCTTCAGACACACACTCCAGAGAGGAAACCCATTTCCTATCTCACTTCAACTCCTGCTTTAATCAAGTCCTTTTCCTCACATTATTTTATAATAAAGCCCTTAAGTGAATCCAGTTTAACACATACTTCATAACCTTAATATGCTGTAGTATCACTGCTGATGTTAAATTTACACAGAAGTTTGCATCATATTGTAGGCTATTTTTGCTAATAACATGACATAAAGTTCTTTATTGCCTCTATGTGGCATTTAACTGTTAAGTTTGATAGCATTTCTTTCAGGAAACAGTGATACTTCTGTAGATGGGAATCAAGCTTCATTTCCACTTTATCAGTACAGGAAAACAGGTCTTTCACCACCACTGTCTGTAATGAGTTACCTGAATTCAAAGACAATACTGCAGGGTATTTAGAATGAACAGTTACTGCAATTAAAACATATGTTGTTTAAATGCTTCAAAAGAGTCTGTTTAACATTCACTGCCACAGGGTACCCAGCCATTCCCAGAAAAACAATGGAGTATCTTTAAACATGTGTAACATTTGCTGACAACCTCAATGAACACCACAGTACTTGTGGGTTAGCAAGTCCCTAATCACCTTCAAGTAAAATATATCAGCTACCTCTGGCTCCAGGCCCACAAGTGTACCTCCCACCAGACCATCTATTTTCTTGTTAGCTGGCACCCTAATTTGTTACTATCACAAGGTGTACCCAAAAATCTCCCCATCTCTGCAGGGAGGCAACAATCAAAACTAGCTCTCCTTTCACTGCATTAAGGATTCAGACTAACAATTCATAAACTGTAGTCTGCAACAGTGGTGAAACTTTTCCTTGAAAACTAACCTCAGAACTTGGCTATGGTTTGAAGCACTGAGAAGGCAAGAAATTTGGAAAGCAAAGTCCATAGGACTTTCAGTATGAAAATCCATTTCATATATTGATTGTTTTCACTGTGTATGAGAAGCATTGTGACCCACCTCCTATGGGAAAGTCTGCCATCAAAGTATTCTGAGTTTCTTAACCTCAACAAAAGCCCAGGAACACAGAACAACAGTCTCTGTCATGGAAGCTTGTTTGTAGGGTGTAATGCTGTTATGTATCAGGATGTTAATTAACCATTCTCAGAAAAAAACCCCACACTTGTGATATATGTTGTGATCATGTCACAGAAAATGTCAGAAAGTTTGCTTAAATGGCAAGGCTTGTTGAAGATACCTTTGAACATGGCATTGCCTCAGAACACAACTGAACCTCAAAAAAATGCCAATTTGGTCTCATATGCTTTATGCCTAGAACTTGCAAGTAACTTCTGGTGCTTCTTGGGCGTTTTTGCTGCTAGCTTCCAATTATAGAGCATCGTGTTAACACAAGTTATTAGCATCCTGTGATATTTGCCGTGCCTCTCACTCAAATGAGAACTGTATACAACAGCTCAAATGCCAACTTGTAACTACAGCCAAAAGTCTGTCCTCCAAAGACAGTGACTGGAAGTGTGTTACAACCTATATTTTCAGATAGGCTTTAATTAGGTAAGTTTCAGGATATGATTGCCACCATCCAATAATGCAAATATTTTATCTATTCTAGATTACAGAGACTAATGATGAACCTGACAAATCATTAAACACTACCTAAATTGGCAATGTTTTCTTTGCTTTCATAAATAAAAGACATCTAGAAACTATTTATTTTTCTGGATTTCATTTATAACAGAGGACCTCCAAGGCTCTGGGCAGCAGAGCAGTGGAAATGCACTCTCTACAATTTCAGCAAATGTTTTCTCTTCAAGCTTAAGAGCAGCTGTTAAGTTACAAGTTTTTGCCACCCACCCCAATCAATAAAACAGCAACCTTTCTTATCACTATTAATGACTAAGAGCATTCAAAGCCTTACTTTATTGTTTACTTCAGCAGATGGATCCCCCAGTAAGTCCATTTTCCCTAAGCAGTCAGACATTTTGTAATCCTGTTTTTCCCAAAAATGAGTAATTTCCCTGCATGCCCAGTAGCTACAGGCAGCAATTCTGTTTTCATAAGACCACTGCATCTGTTTTCACCTCCAGTTGTTGTTTTGCTAAACACAATAAAAGAATGACACTAACACAGATGAATCCCAAATAACACTGTTAATTAAATACATATGGACATGCTGTTTCTACCAATCCTGCTTAAAATTTCATATGACACAGCAACTAGCACTACCTGGCTTAAGCTATTTAAAAGAGTACTACTTTATTCCTGCACATTTCAACCTACATAATGTTTAACCTGCACAGCTGGAGTTGTAAGCAGAACTAGCTACATACAGTGCTTGAAAACTTCAGAGTTTTCATGTAGTAGAGGAAGACTGGGAGATGAGGTAATGCACAAGAACAAAGCTAGTAAATCCAGCACAAGCAACAGAACTTGGCTGAAAGATTAGCACAACTTAAGTCATGGCATATCAATTACGTGTTTGCCAGATCAGTGGATTGATGCATCAAAAATCACAATATTAGAGTGCCGTGTACCTGGGAGAGTTGCAAAAGCTGAAGATGTATTTATTCTCACAGTACAATAGCATGAAATTACATTATGATGGAAGCATAGGCTACAGTCCTGCAAACTCTTAAGCATATGTTTTATTTCATTAATTTCCTGCAGTCCCAGTGATATCTGAGGCCAATTGCACTTACAGGTGTTCCTCTCCAGGAACGAGGATTTCCTTTATTAACCTTCCACAGATACTGAAAATATAGAGAGTTTATCTTATTACTGAGTTTGATCTATGTTTTTTATACAGTAACAAAAATCTTAAACAGAAATCCAAATCAATTACACACAAGCTATGAATATGCTCACTTTTTTACTTCACCACATGTTTAATATTTGATCCTCTATGTGCAATAAATGACTTTTACTGCATGCAGTAATTAATTTCTATTCACAGATATTTATGTATGAAATTAAATATTTCATACATTCATTAATTTTATAATTTTAGAAGCTAGCCACTCTGAGGTGCACTAATCAACTTTTCCATTTTGTGTGAAAGGTAATTCTTTAATGGGCAGTAATAATTTTCTCTGCATAATAAGTCACAAAACATGTTCTGAATCCTTATCTCTTTAAATATAGACCCATCTCTGTCAACTTCAGCAATATTGTCTTGCATATTCACTGAAATGGATTAGTCCCCTTCAGCATCCTCCCCTTACTTCAATCTTTGCCTAGATTAATCAGACCCTAAAATGGTTTTGTCCTAATAAGTTTCTTGTTCTTATTATGCATTCATCCCAAAGTGCACCTGTTCATCAATATTGCAGATACATGTTTTTGAGCAGTAGCAGTAGGTATCTTTCTATCAGGACAAGAACAGCATTGTAGCCTGAAGCATGAAACATCCAGTCAGGAGGTCATCAGTGAAAAGGTACTTACTCCTTTATTCCTGTGTGACCTTCAGTGAGGAAACTTTGGTGTGACTCACTTCCTCTCAGTTTATCCACCTACAAACTTGTGTAGATAGCACAGGTAGTCTGTGTATTTTACTCTCCCAGATGTAAAACTTTGAGTAGAATAACATGTCTTTTCTTTCAAACTTTATTTTATTGGCCAAGCTGTCTGGGATGGAATGGTTTTAAATTAGTGGTTTTTTTCTGTCCTCTAACACAAAGAAGACTGTGAAACTACAGAAATAACTAGAAAATATATTTTTGCATCATTCCAGTATTTAGCAATCCTGAGCTTTGAGAAAAACAAAGCAAAATATTAGGCACTCACCACTTAAGTGGTTACTGAGATTGTTTTAAAACCCAACGCTATGAAAACAGAAAGGAATTCAATTGTTTACATCAGGACACTTTATTCCAATGTGACTGAATAAGTGAGGAAGGATGCTTAGGTTGGAAAATGGGAGAGCTGAATTTGTGTAAAGCTGAAAAAATCTAGTGATCCTGGCTGTGCCATGGCTAATACGTTGCCTCCCCAGTCACACTGCATCATATTTTTCAAACAGAAAAGTGTCAGAGAGGAGAGATTGCTCACTCAAAGAAATTAAAAATGGCTGTCATAGTGGGAATTGTGTTCCAGATAACCCACAGCCTGCTTGCCAGAAGAATAAATAAATAAATAACAACACAGATATGTCCTTCACCCTCAAGACTACATTAAGGGCAAGATAAGGCAGCTGAAAGGCCACCTCAAGAAAGCCAGATTTTTTTTCATGAAACTGGGAAGAGATTTTATAGCCCTTTACCCTCTCACTACAAGACAGCACCAGCCTTCAAGATTCACATATGTTTGAGTACATGAGCCATTGGAAGACCCTAGTCATATGTATATAGAGAGCTGGGGACATCTCTCCACCAGAAAGCAGCAGCATGAGAGGAAAAGGGCTTAACCTGGACCCTGAGAGCCAGGCCTGTTTCCAGAAGAACCAGCACATTGGGCTCCCGTCCTTCTGTATTTTGGGTTTTAACCGTAGATGTGGCATGCTTTGAAATCAATCCCCACCTCCTGGGAAATGCAAGAAGTTTAGCAATACTGCTGTAGTGTCAGAGGTGATGTGTGAGGTAGTGCCTTCCCCCTCAATGAGCAGGAGAAAAAAGGCTCACTGGACAGAGTGGATTGTCCAGTTTTATTTCAATAGCAAATTTGTTTATTTCAAAAAATAATCCCAGGCATTAAAAGAAGATTATTACTTCCCCTGGCCATGAAGGTTACTGGTCTGCTTATTGTGTCTTTATTTCAAGCCATCTCACCTGCAAAGGCTTTGTGAAGATCAGTAGTTTTACTGGCACTGAACATTCTATGCTGCACAATTAGCAACTGATGTAAATCCAGATCTAGTTTTGTCCACCTCTTTGTAGGCTGAAGTAATTCATATGGGATCCAGAATATCTCAGGACCAGGATAACGTGAAACATCTATATTTCAGTTCCAGAAGTTTGTGTTGAATTGAGCATCAAAGTCAGGAAACATCATTAATCATGTACCTATCAGTTTTCCCTTTGTAGTTCTTGTTCTAAGTTTCTTTTGCTGAATCATCAACAAAAAATATGCCAAACCCCACTTTCATACATTTTCCTCTTCTACAATACACCATTGTAAAGCTCCTTAAAATCTCTAGCCTTCAATAAGTCTGAGATTTGCTCCCCAGTTTGAATGTGGGTACTTCTCATAACCTGGAAAACATGTAAAAGACTGATCCAATTTTCAATGTTAAACAGTTGTCGAAAACTTAATCCACTCATTGGTGTTTCTCGTGTGACAATGGGTGAAAAAAACATATTTCTCAATAATTAATAAAAAGTTACAACTTCAGACAGAAAAGAGTATTTACAAAAATAGCCACATCTGTATTTTTAGTTTTAAACACTGCTTCCAAGCTTTGCCTGGGAGGAAGGTCTCCAAAACAAGTGTCACATCATTTGGTGGCCTAGATAGTAGAAACGTCATCTTCTGGGGCAAAAAGGTAGTATTACCTGCAAGATATTGAGTTCAAAGATGGCTGTTGCCATTCTGCACTCTGACTGCCTTTCATCTCATTAGCAACCCAGGAAAAATAACCCAAATGACAGGTGCCAATTACAATACTTCACCGCTCAATTTCTTTAAAAGCCCTGTTCAGTTCTGCTCTAAGGCCCACTCTTCTGTGCACATCTCTGCACGAAATATATCAAATAGCCCAGCAGTGTGTGTTTAGCTTGTGCGCTATATTGGCAACCATGTAAAAAGCAGTGATTTCACGGACATTGTACAGCTGTGGAAACCTACTGGTGAACTGAAGGATTTGTTGTGCTTCTTGGGTTGTTCTCATTACATGACATTTAAGACCAGTACCCAGCATGAGCAGGTTGTTCCACTGGGAACCAGTTGTTATACGAGTTGCCATTTCAGCAAGGCTCCCTAGCAGCAAGTTCACTCAATGTAGGTTACTAGATATGCAAGAAACAAAAAAATGTATAGATATGGGTCTGGGCTTTTAGAAACTACAAACCTTGAAGTATCCTGGTTAGACCAAGATTTTAAAGATGAAAAGTCTGACTGATTATGGGTGCTTAGCTGAGATTCCTTAGCAGGTGGCAATTGCCATGGAAAACAGAAGGCATTGCAAATGTAATTTACTTTTGAAATCAGAACAACCTTATGTGGGCATCAAATGGGAAGACACAGGCAACTATAAAAAGCACATACTCTCACTTCACTCAGGGAAGCAGTCCAGGCTGAAAGAGGATCTGTCATCTTACACCACCTATAAACCTGTAAGGGGCAAATGAACCATTTTGACTAAACAAACAAACAAACAAACAAACAAATCTGCCCATAAATATGCTCCTCAAATTGGGCTTCTATCTCTAGAAGAATTTGGTCTGCATCATGACTTTTGTCTCATGCAAGAAAGCCTGCTTTCATTGTCTGTGCCCAAAGGCATTTTATTAGCATGTATTCTCCATATAAACTGCTCAGGCAGTTTGCAATTTGATTGCAATGACACTGTACAACCTATTTAAGTGGTTGAAGTTTCTCCTGTAAATGCGGGTAACCAACAGGAGACTTAAACAGGAATAATATTCACATTGCAAAGTTTGACCTGTTTTCTTTCCAGCTGAGCTGAATTATTATTATTTCATACCATTTAATAAGGAAAATATGGACTAGATCTTCTAGTCTAAAAGTGAAAAATATGTCACAATGAGTCAAAATACAGAAGGAAGGAAAGCTCTTCCTTTACCATCCTGGCATGCACATCCTACAACCATTCAGTTTCCTTCATCATCCTCTGCCTCCTTTTTCTTTTTCTGGCTTTCCTAACTTTCAAGTTTTATCCTTTTGCATTCAAACTCGAAGGCAATGAGGGACTTCACCCTCATTTTTTTCAAATAAAAATTCAATCAAAATAGCTGTCTTACCAACAAGAAATTGCTTTTCATAAAACATCTCTAATTTTCATAGAGAAGAATTTATAAGCTTTTTGGCTGAGAATGAAATTTTTTTTATCCAATAAAAGTGAATGTTTCTAATAAAAACTTAAAGGTAGCATATTTCTCTCTTAAAAGAAACATATTGCTATGAGAACTGAATCATGTCAATCTGGTTGTTTTGGCCCTGCATCTCTTGGCTGAATTTGCCAGTAAGTAAAACCGGCTTTGAAGCTTTTTCTATATTTAAAGTACTCATAACATCTCTACCCTACTTAAATCCATTGGCATCTATAAAAATTGAGCTCACTCTGCAATCCTTTCTTCATAGGGTATGCCTCTCCTACCTGGCCACTTATCCTCATAAAAGTAGATATAAACTTAACGTAGACATTTTTCACCTCATAATCAAATTTAACCAACAGGTTAAAAAATTATAGCAGGTGGCACAGGGACAGGAGACTGGAAGAGAAAAAAATGCATAATTCCAGAGCTCATCACTGGAGGTCATTACGATCTTCCTGCCTGAAATGCAATTCTGTGTGAAGCCACCAGGCTTAGGAAACTCAGGCAACACACAAGAAACACACATTTTCAGAGTGAGTGTTAGAACTCATGCTATTCCAGAGAGAGCTAATCCAGAGTCTGCTAAAGAGTGCCACTTGAGTGCCCAGTGGACAACTATAAATGTAAAAATAGAGGAAAGAAAACCTTACGTTACGGACAATAATGTGACATATGACTCTAGACAATGCATTTCCTCCTTGTTCCATTTCTTTTCCTTATGGAAACATTGGCTACTATCCAGTTTTAATTTGACAAACAGTACATTTAATAATACCTTATAGTCTTGTTATGAGCAATATAAGGTATCTTCCTCATTGATTTCAATCTTGTACTGGGTCTGACTGGGATGGTTAATTTTCTTCATAGCAGCCCACATGGTGCTATATTTTGGATTTGTGACCAAAACAGTGGTGATAACACACCAATGTTTTGTCTACTCCTGACCAGTGCTTGCACAGCATCAAGGCTCTCTCTGTTTCTCACTGTGCCCTGCTCAGTGAGAAGGCTGGGGATGGGGAAGAGGATGGAAGGGGATATAGCCAGGACAGGTGACCTGAAATGGCCAAAGGAACATTCCATACCCTATAATGACATGCTCAGCAGTAAAACTGGGGGAGGGCTTTTTTTAAGGTAGCCATTGCTCATAGACTGGCTGGGCATCAGTCTGCTGATGGAAGGTGGTGAGTGATTGCCTTTGCATCACTTGGTTGTTTTTCTTTTTTTTCCCTTCACATATTAAACTGTCTTTGTATAGACACATGAGTTTTTCTTGCTTTTGCTCTTTTGATTCTCTCCCAGTCCTGCTGTGGGGGACTAAGTGAGTAACTAGGTGGGGACTTGACTGCTGACCAGAGTCAACCCACTGTAAACCTCTTACTGATGGGTAACGATTCTACATTCTTGTTGGGAAATCAGCAAGAAAAATACACTTCAAGGACTCATGACAACAGTTGAGAATAGAAGACAGTGAAGGAGGGATAAAACCAATCCAAACTAAAAGGATAACTGTGGTGTCACCAAGAAATTTGCTCTTTACAGAGTAAAAAGGAGAAAAGTAAACATGTGCAGAGACTTGCTGTTCATCTGAAACACACATGTGTGTGCAGATGGAAACCCAACTGCCTGGTGGCTTAAGCTTCAGGAGGAGGTGGGCAGACTGAGGAGCATCTGGGAATCAGAGAAAGAGATAGGTCAGTGGAGCTGTACCTTGCCATCTCTGGTAGACATGTGCCAACTCAGCATGGCCACTACTGAGGTAGGTCCACTGTTTTGTGCCAGGATGAAGGCAGTGACAGGAGGGATAGGGGGGAGTGGAAGCAAGTTACTGCACAGAGCCCCTCCTTGCCCTCTGAGCTAGCTTTATACAATAGGTATAAGGCTCTGTGGTGGACAAAGGACATGATGAGATGGAGAAAGAGGAATCTGTGCAAGTTCTCTCACCAAGGTCAGATCAACCAACCCCTTGCATCAAGAGCTTCATTACGACCAGCACTGAGAAGAAACAACAGCAAGTTATGGTCATAGGTGACTCCCTCCTGAGTGGAAGGGGGCACACATCTGCAGACCAGACCCTCTCTTCAGGGAAGTTTGCTGCCTCCTTGGGGTCTGGATCAGGGAAGTCACCAGAAAACTGATGAGCTTAGTACAGACTTTGGATTATCACCCCTCCTGTTCTTTCACGTGGGTACTAATGACATTGCAACAAGAAGTTCAAGGTCAGTCAAAAGAGATTTCAGGGCCCTGGAAAGAATGCTAAAGGATTCAGGAGCACAAGTAGTGTTTTCCTCAATTGTCCCAGTAATGGGGAGAGACACTGGAAGAAACAGGCATGCCCAAGACATCAATGCCTGGCTCCAGGACTGGTGCCTCCACCAGAACTTTGATTTTTATAACCATGGAAGAGTCTTTGAGACACAAGGTATGCTGGGACCTGACGTGATCCACCTGTCCCTCTGGGGGAAATACTTCTTTGCTCATAAACTGGCAGAACTGATTGAGCAGGCTTTAAACTAGAAATATTGGGGGACAGTATACCATCATGAAAGCTGAAGGTAAGCTAAGGTTTGGTACTCTTGCAATGGTACTGTGAGCATTTACGCTACTCCAGGGAGCACTGAGGGTTTAGGACCACTTCTAAAATGCTTGTACATCAATGTATGCAGTATGAGAAACAAACAGGGTGAACTGGAAGCTCTGGTCAATTCACAGAACTGTGATCTCATTGATATTAGTGAGAGTTGGTGGCATTAACCCCAGGACCGGAGTGCTGGGATGGAAGGCAAAAAGCTATTCAGGATGAATAGGCAGGGCAGACAAGATAGAGGAGTTGCACTGTATGTAAGGGAGAGGTTTGACTGTACAGCCCTTACAGTTAGTGATGATGTGGTTGAGAGTCTCTGGGTGAGGATTAGGGGGATGGAGAACAAAGCAGATGTTGTATTGGGTATCTATTACCAATCGCCCAGCCAGAGTGATAGCACTGAGTTATTCTATGGGCAATTAGGAGATAACTTTGGATCGGTAGCCCTTGTCCTTATGTAAGATTTCAACTTCCCAGACACCAACTGGGAATACCATACTGCTGTGACAAGCAAGTCTCGGAAATTCCTGAAGTCTGTTGATATAACTTCTTGTCACTCAGTGAGCCAACTAGGAAAGGTGCCCTCCTAGGCTACTTTTTTGTGAATAGAGAAGGACTCATGGGAGATGTGATGGTAGGTGGCTATCTTGGCCACAGTGATCATGAAATGGCTGAGTTTAAAATTTTTGGTGTAATGAGAAAAAAGGTCAGCAGAGTTGCTGGATTTTGAGAGAGCAAACTTTAAGCTACTCAGGGAGGTACTTAGCAGTGTCCCCTGGGAATCTGCTTTTGAGGGCTTACGGGTCCATGAGCGCTGGTCAGTTTTTAAAACACAGGAGCATGCAATCCCATTGTGTTGAAAGTCAAGCAAGCGGAGCAGAAGACCAGCTTGGCTGAACAGGGAACTCCTCCTGGAGCTTGGGAGGAAAAAGAAATTGTACAATCTCTGGAAGCAACATCAGGCTTCACAGGAAGGTTACAGACCTGCAGTTTGCATATGCAGGGAGAAGACATGAAAGGCCAAAGCTCAATTAGAGTTGAAACTGGCCAGTGTTGTGTCAGACAACAAGAAAGGTTTTTTAAGTATGTTAAAAGCAAGAGGAGGTCCAAGGAAAACATTGCACCAATATTTGTTGAAGATGGTCACCTGACAAATAGGGATGAAGAAAAAGCAGAGGCATTCAATGCTTATTTTGCCTCAGACTTTAATAATACTGATAGACCTTGGGCTGCCTGGTCCCCTGAGTCATAGGACCACAAGTGTGGGAAGAGTGACTTTCTTTTTGTGGACACTGAAATTGTAAGGGACCAGCTGTAACAGCTGTCCATGGGGCCTGATGGGATCCATTTCAGAGTACTAAAGGAGCTAGTGGATGTTATGGCAGGACCCCTCTCAACCATCTACCAAAGGTCTTGGGAGTCTGGGGAGGTCCCTGCTGATTGGAAGCTAGCCAGTGTTATTCTGATTTACAAGAAGGGTCTGAGGGAAGACTCAGGAAACTACGGATCTGTTAGTCTAACCTCAGTACCTGGAAAAAGGACAATGCAATCATCAGGCACAATCAACATGGGTTCCCAAAGGCAAAGTCCTGTTTAACTAATTTGATATCCTTCTGTGATAAGATCACCCACCTAGTGGATGAAGAGAAGGTATTGGATGTAGTTTTTTTCTGGATTTTAGTAAGGCTTTTTATACTGTTTTTCACAGCATCCTTCTGGACAAGTTGTCCAGCTGTGAGATGGTGCGCTGGGTGAAGAACTGTCTGAAGGGCGGAGCTCAAGGGGTTGTAGTGAATGGGGCTGCATCTGGCTGGTGACCAGTCACCAGTGGTGTTCCTCAGGGTTCAATTTTAGGGCCGTTTCTGTTCCACTTTTTTATCAATGATTTGGATGCAGGACTTGAATGCACCACTAGCAAGTTTGATGATGATACTTAACTGGGAGGTGCTGTTGACTCTCTCAAGGGATGAGAGGCCTTGCAGAGGGATTTGCATAGATTGGAGCATTGGGCAATCATCAATGGCATGAAATTTAACAGGACAAAATGCTGGATTCTGCAGCTGGGGTGGAGTAGTACCAGGCACAGGTATAAACCGGGAGACTAGTGGCTGGAGGGCAGCTCTGCAGAATGACATCTGGGGGTGCTGGTTGACAGCAGGCTCAATATGAGTCAGCAGTGTGCCCTGTCAGCCAAGAGGGCAAACCACGTCCTGGGGTACATCAAACACAACATTACCAGCTGGTTAAGAGAGGTGATTATCCCATTGTATTTAGCATTGGCGCAGCATCACCTTGAGTACTGTGTGCAGTTCTGGGCCCCAGAATTTAAGAAGGATGTTAAAGTACTCGAATACACCCAGAGGAGGGCAACAAAGCTTGTGAAAGTGCTGGAAGGCACATCCTATGAGGAGTGGCTATGGACTTTGGGTTTGCCTAGTTTGAAGAAAAGGAGGCTGAGGGGTGACCTCATTGCTGTCTACAGCTTCCTGAGGAGGAGAAGTGAATAGGGAGGTGCTGATCTCTTCTTCCTGGTATCCAGTGATAGGATGCATGGGAATGGTTCAAAGCTGTGCCAGGGGAGGTTCAGACTTGCCATTAGGAAACATTTGTTTACTGAGAGGGTGGTCAAACACTGGAATAGGCTTCCTAGAGAGGTGGTCAATGCCCCAAGCCTGTAAGTGTTTGAGGAATTTAGACTATGCCCTTAATAATATGCTTTAACTTTTGGTCCTTCCTGAAGTGGTCAGGCAGTTGGACTAGATGATCATAGGTCCCTTCCAAATGAAATAGTCTATTCCTATTCTGTTCTGTTCTGTTCTGTTCTATTCTATTCTATTCTATAGTCTAGTCATATACTTGTGGATATAGAAGATATAGAAGGATAATATGTCAAGCAATATGGTGCCAGCACTCCTGTTCATCCTGATTTTCCAAAGCATGTTTATGCACTTAATTCATTTGAGCATGAAGAAGAGATGAAGATTATCTGCTTTAGATGTGTGATGGGGCAATATTTTCACCATGACACCTCATTAGGGATTTACTTAGGTCTCTGCTAAAGTAAAAAAATCACATTTCCACACAGACCCTTGGAGAATTCACTTCTGAAGCCATTGTCAATACAGCTGGTCATTACAAGTAGACACCGAGGTTAATATGAAGACTAGCACTGAGTGCTGCATCACAGAACTTTCCAGAAATCCTACAGCCAACATGGATAGCCTGGCAAGTTGTACATGCTTGCTTAGCCAGAGATGTTGATAGCTGCTGAAAGATAAGGTGCTTCTGAAAGTCATGTCTGGTTTCTTAATTCATATTCAGGGAAAACGAGCAATTTTCCCACTGTATCATGAAATATCACATAGTTCACTGTTGAAAGAAAGGCAAAAGTAATGAAAGTAGTTCTTAGTCCTAGAAAGAAAAAGAAAATATTTGAAAGATTCATACCTTAAGCATTTCTGAAGTTATTCCACAAAGCCTTACCTCTTAAAGTACAGACTTAACCTTGACCTTTTTAAAAATAGAAGACTTGAGATGTAAAACTTCTTCCTAGTGCTGTATCAAAATGCCTGTATATGAGGTCCAACTTTTATATTGTCCTTCAGACAAAAGTTGTCTTTTTTCTTTGATGCAAAATATTAATTTTGGGGTTTTGTTTGTTTCTTTGTTTTTTGTTGTGGTCTCATTCCACACCCCCCCCCCCCCCCGCCCCCATATCACGTTGCTGCAACAGGTACCAGGGAGTTCTTTGCAGGACTTGAGAGGCTCACATCTGCATTTTTGTTTATGTGACTTGTGACTTTTATACTAGAAAACACCTCAGTCTGGTCAGACAAGCCTAGACATTTTTACTAGACATTTTAAAGGAAAACATGGTATTCCTTTATTTCATTTTCAGACATAACCACAGACCATATCCATTGTTTTGATTTCAGTCTGAGCTTCACAGTACCTGTGTCACTGAAAGCCCCAGTGATGGCAATGATATTACATGAAATAGCCACCATAAATAAAAGGTACATCCCATGAATCTACAATACAAGTGTTCTTTTAATATCTTAGATATAGAGCCATAACTCTCAAAAATCTTACTGGATTATCAAACTGACTGTTCAGCACTACAAGAGAATCATAGAAACAAAGAATCATTTAGATTGGAAAAGACCTTTAAGTTCATCAAGTCCAACCATAAACACTGCCAAGTCCACCACTAAATCATGTCCCTAAGCTCCAGATCTACATGTGTTTTAAATACCTCCAGGGATGGTGACACCACCACTTCCCTGGGCAGCCTGTTCCACTGCTAGATAATCCTTTCAGTGAAGAAATTTTTCCTAATATCCAATCTAAACTTCCCCTGGCACAACTTGAGGCCTTTTCCTCTTGTCCTATCACTTGTTACTTGGGAGAAGAGACCAACACCCACCTCACTACAACCTTCTTTCAGGTAGTTCTGGAGACCGATAAGGTCTCCCCTCAGCCTCCTTTTCTCCAGGCTAAACAGCCCCAGCTCCCTCAGCTGCTCCTCATAAGACTTGTGCTCCAGGCCCCTCACCAATGTGGTTGCCCTTCTCTGGACACGCTCCAGCACCTCAATGTCTTTCCTGTAGTGAGGGGCCCAAAACTGAACACAGTACTCGAGGTGCGGCCTCACCAGTGCCGAGTACAGGGGACAATCACCTCCCTGCTCCTGCTGGCCACACTATTTCTGATACAGGCCAGGATGCCGTTGGCCTTCTTGGCCACCTGGGCACACTGCTGGCTCATATTCAGCCGGCTGTCAACCAGCACTCCCAGGTCTTTTTCTGCCAGGCAGCTTTCCAGCCACTCTTCCTTCCCCAAGCCTGTAGTGTTGTATGGGGTTGTTATGACCCAAGTGCAGGACCCGGCACTTGGCCTTGTTCAGACTCATACAATTGGCCTTGGCCCATCGATCCAGCCTGTCCAGATCCCCCTGTAGAGCCTTCCTACCCTCAGGCAGATCAACCCTCCCTCCCAACTTGGTGTCATCTGCAAACTTACGAAGGGAGCACTCAATCCCCTCGCCCAGATCATTGATAAAGATATTAAACAGAACTGACCCCAATACTGAGCCTTGGGGAACACCACTTGTGACTGGCTGCCAGCTGGATTTAACTCCATTCACCACAATTATTTGGGCTTGGCTACCCAGCCAGTTTTTTACCCAGTGAACAGTATGCCCATCCAAGCCATGGGCAGCCAGTTTCTCCAGGAGAATGCAGGGAAACAGTGTCAAAGGCTTTATCAGAGTCCAGGTAAACAACATTCACAGCCATTCCCTCATCCACTAAGTGGGTCATCTAGTCATAGAAGGAGATCAGGTTAGTCAAGCAGGACCTGCCTTTCATAAACCCATACTTACTGGGCCTGATCACCTGCTTATCCTGTATGTGTCGTGTATGTCTAAGCGGTGTAGCAGGTCACTAACCTTTTTCCCTTGGACTGTGAGGAATTCATTCTGCTCCCTGCCTCTGCCTTCCAGCTCAGTGGGCTGGGTACCCCGAAAACAACTGGCCTTACTATTAAAGACTGAGGCAAAGAGGGCACTAAGTACCTCAGCCTTTTCCTCATCCCTTGTTACTATGTTTCCCCCTGCATCCAGTAAAGGATGGAGATTCACCTTAGCCTGCCTTCTGCTGCTCATCTATTTATAGAAACAATTTTTATTGTCTTTTAAGGCAGTAGCTAGATTAAGTTCTAATTGAGCTTTGGCCCTTCTAATTTTCTCCCTGCATAACCTCACAACATATTTGTAGTCCTCTTGAGTTGCCTGCCCCTTATTCCAAAGGTCATAAATTCTACTTTTTTTCCAGAGTTTCAGCCAAAGCTCTCTGTTCAGCCAAGCTGGTCTTCTTCCCCACTGGCTCATCTTTTGGCACATGGGGGCAGCTTGCTCCTGCACTTTTAAGATTTCCTTCTTGAAGACTATCCAGCCTTCCTGAACTCCTTTGCCCTTTAGGACTGCCTCCCAAGGGACTCTGGCAACCAGACCCCTGAACAGGTTAAAGTCTGCCCTCCTGAAGTCCAAGGTAGCAGTTCTGCTAACAGCCCTCCTTACTTCTCCAAGAATTGAAAACTATCGTTTCATGATTGCTGTGCCCAAGGTGGCCTCCAACCATCACATCACTCACAAGTCCTTCTCTATTCACAAAAAACAGGTCCAGCAGGGCTCCTTCCCTTGTTGGCTCACCTACCAGCTGTGTCAGGCAGTCATCCTCCACACACTCCAAGAACGTCCTAGACTCTTTCCTCTCTGCTGTATTGTATTTCCAGCAGACATCCAGTAAGTTGAAGTCCCTCATGAGAACAAGGGCTAGTGATTGTAAGACTTCTCCCAGCTGCTTATAGACTATTTCATCTGCCTCTGTATCCTGGTTGGGTGGTCTATAACAGATTCCCATCATGATATCTGTCTTGTTGGCCTTCCCCCTGATTCTTACCCATAAACACTCAACCCTATCATCACCATCATTAAGCTCTAGACATTCAAAACGTTCCCTAACATACAGGGCTACCCCACCGTCTCTCCTTCCTTGCCTGTCCCTTCTGAAGAGTTTATAGCCATCAACTGCAGCACTCCAGTTGTGCGAGTCACCCTACCATGTTTCTGTGATGGCATCTATGTCATAGTTTTCCTGCTGCACAATGGCTTCCAGCTCGTTCTGTTTGTTGCCCATGTTGTGTGCATTGGTGTAGATGCACTGCACTTGGGGTACTGATCCCACCACTTTTTGGGGGGGACAAGCACTAATTCCCACATGACCATTCTCAGGTGCTTCCATGGTTTCTAACAGATTAATAACCCTTGTGTTTTTGCTGCCGCATGGATCTCCATCCCCTACCTCCACTGAGACGGCAGACCAAAGGCCCTTGCTAGCACACCGTCCCTCAAACCTTGGCATGCTACCCCCAGGCTTATCTCTAGAGAAATGTTTTTATCCCTGTGAGAGACTGAAAGAGTCAATGTCTCAAACATTGTGGTGGGCCAAGTTCTGCATGACAATGAACACTGAATGACAACGAACCTAGCATAGCAATGAACCGCAGGTGAACAGTTGGTTGGGTGTGGAGGGCGGGCCGGAGGGTGCACAGTTCCGCATTCTGATAGGCTGAGTGGGGCAGCTCACCACATATGGCTAAAGGTCAAAGGACATACCTGCAGGGAGGGAGAAGTTACTCCCCAAATGACCCCCAAGCCCACTGACCCATTTCCCAAAGGTTCTGAAAGCACAAACCATGCATGACACCTAATTAACGTAGTGAGTTCGAGTGCCTGAAAGAAGGAGGGGCAAGGAGATTATGAAAGGGCACAAACTGAAGCCTCATGTGTGCACACCCTCTGAAACTGGATCTCTAGGCTGTCTGGACTAACTCTGGATCCAGGACTGGTAAAATCTTTCTTTTTTCTCTTTTCTCTTTCCTCTTTTCTCTTTTCTCTTTCTCTCTCTCTCTCCTTCCTTTTTTTTCCCTGTAACCCCTACACCTCATCCCTTTAGACATAAACCATTGACCAAGTCTGGGACTAAGAGTGGATCCAGCTGCCCCTAGGCTCCTCTCTGAGAAGGAATCTAGAAAGCAAGAGGGTCCGCTCTGAACCTCGTGACTCAACGGGTGGGCTCTCCTTATTTTCTTCCCTGAATTGGTCCCCAATTAAGCGAGGCTTGTCGTATATGTTTGGTGATGTATGGTTAGCATGTGTTACACAGTTTACTGATGTAGTTTCATGCCAATTCTTGTTGTGAGCAAATAAAAGTTGAGTTTTGTGAGTTAAAGGATCCCTGGTGTCATTTCACCTTAGTCCTGACCTGGGAATCGGTGAACCTGAGTCATTGTCCTGAGAAACTGGGACGTGACAATCCCTTTCCCCCTTCAAATCTAGTTTAAAACTCTTTCAATGAGCTCTGCTAACTCTTGTGCCAAGATCTTTTTCCCACTTTGAGAGAGGTGTACCCCATATGTTGCCAGCAGGCCTGGTGTCATGTAAGCCGACCCATGATCAAAAACCCCCAAATTCTGCCAGTGACACCAGGCTTGGAGCCAGGTATTGATCTACTGGCTCTTCCTGTTTCTTCCCTCATCATTCCCTGCAACTGGAAGCATAGAGGAAAACATTGTTTGTGCTCCTGATCCCTTAACTGGTTGTCCCAAGGCTCTGAAGTCTCTTTTGATTGCCCATCAACTTCTTATTGCAGCTTCATTGCTGCCTACATGAAAAAAACAGTAATGGATAATAATTGCAAGGCTGTACGAGGGTAGGAAGTTTTCTTGTCGCATCTTTAACCTGGGCCCCAGGGAGGCAGCAGAATTCCTTAAAAAGTGGGGCCATTGGCATATTGGGCCTTCTGTTCCCTTCAGAAGGGAGTCTCCTATGACAATGACCCATCTTCTTTTCTTTATGGAAGTGGTTTTGATGCAGGATGTGGGCCGAGTTAACCTTGGTGACACCTCCAACCTAGATGGACCATCATTGTCAACATTATTTGGATGCACTTGCAGAGCCTCATACCTATTATACAAGGGCACCTGAGAAGGTGGGGTAGTCATGGAGATGCGCCTGTTGTGCCAGGCAGGAACTTGTTGTCATTCCCCCTTATCTCGTAAGTCACCATGGTCTGACAGGTGGAGGGAGGATAGGGAATCCTCCATTTCATGTGTCCTGTCTGCCCGACAGGTCTGTTCCAGGGATGATAGGGTGCTGGCTCACAGCTTTCAGTTGGAAGGCTTGCAATATTGTGGTGTTTAAGAAGGCTCAAGTGCAAGAGCCTGGGATACAGTTGCAAGCATCATGGATGATGCAGAGCAATCAGCAGGACTACTTCATGTAGCCAGCTGATAAGGTGCATCACCACTGAAGCTCACAGTCTACTTTTCAGTCTAGTCTCACCTCCCTGTTTCCCTCCCATATTTCCTCCTGATAATTGTCCCCTGGCCTTGGCCAAGTCTACTGTATGCATAGCAGATATCATCAGCTCTTACAATTGCCTTATATTTTCCATTCTAAGCCCTGATATCTACCTCTTGCTCTCTAACTTGACTCTTATCCTGCTACATGCCACTATTTCACCAACCACATCCTTTTTTTTTTTTCATAGAAAACAAATAATAAGTTGTACAACAACAAGCAGTTGGGTTTACATGGCAAGGTTTTGGTAGCAGGAGGGGGCTGCAGGGCTCTAGCTGGCTCCAAAATAGAACTATCACTGCCCAAATCTCAGCCCATCAGTGACTTTGGTGGTGTCTCTGTGCTAACATATTTAAGAAAGAGTAAAAACACCTGCACAGCAGCTGTGAGAGAGAGAGGAGTGAGAAAAAATGTGAGAGGCACAGCCTTGCAGACACCCAGATCACTGAAAAAGGAGAAGGGAAGAGGTGCTCCAGGTGCCAGAGCAGAGATTCCCCTGCAGCCCATGGTGAAGACTATGATGATGCAGGTTGTCCCCCTGCAGCCAGTGAAGGACCATGATGGAAAAGATATCCACACTGCATCCCCTGGATGATCCCACGCTAGAGTAGGTGGATGTGCCCTGAAGGAAGATGCAGTCCATGGAGAGTCCACGCCGAAGCAGGCTCCTGGCAGGAGCTGCAGCCTATGGAGAAGAGCCCACCCAGGAGAAGGTTTTCTGGCAGGACCTGTGGCCCCTGGGATACCCATGTTGGAGCACTCCGTTCCTGATGGACTGTAACCCATGGGAAGGACCCACACTGAAGCAGTTCATGAAGGACTGTATCCCATGTGAGGGACCCCACACTGGAGCAGAGGAACAGTGTGACGAGAAAGGAGAAGCAGAGACAAAGTGTTATGGGCAGATCACAACCCCCATTCCTCATCCCTCTGTGCTGCCTGGTGGGACGAGGTAGAAGCATCAGGAGTGAAGTTAAGCCGAGGAAAAAGAGAGTGGGGGGAATGCATTTTTAGTTTTGTTTTTATTTGTTGCTATTCTGCTCTGCTACTGATTGGCAGTAAATTAAATTCATTTCCACAAATAGAGTCTGTTTTGCCCATGATGTTAGATGGTGAGTGATCTCCCTGTCCTTATCTCAACTCACAAATTTTTCCAAATTTTCTCCCTGTCTTGCTGAGGAGCGGGAGTGAGAGAGCATCTTGATGGTCATCTAGCAGCCACCCAAGTTTAACCCACCACACTGGTGTAATTACTAACTACACAGTTCCCACACTTCCAAGACACATGGACACATCTCATATATACACTATCCTCTACTGTGGTGACATCCTCTAAAATGATAGAACTAACAGAAAGTTGCTTGAATTCCGTTTGCATTTCTGGGTATATACGTTTCCTATTAGTGGAATTCAAGGTTACTTTGTAGATTTTTCTACTTGATTATTTTTAATACCTTTGACATGTGAACCTACAGGAGACCTGAAGAAATTTCACAACAAAAAGTTCAGAAAAGCAAACCAGATGGTGCATCTGAACAGGATATAAGAGAACAAAGATGAGAGAAGGGGGACTGGCAGTATTTACCCTATGATCAAGCATCTTGTCCCAGTGTTCTAGGTACAGAGGGTCCCATCTAAAATTACAGCTTACACATTCAATCAATTGTGGCCATCTAATTTAATGTTGTGCTGTTTATTTTCCTCTAGTACGCTAAGAAACACATTATAAGGTCTTCCATCTTCCCTGTAGATTCTTTTTAATGCCATGTCAGGAAGTTCACCCTGAATATCCCACAAGATTAATACATCTGGGAACACCCAGCTCAAGCATGCTTTATAATCTCAATTTCCCAAGTGAGACACTTTGAGCTAGCATCTCTCTTTAGATATCTGGAAACCCAAACCTGCAAAAGCATGATGAAGAGATCAGACCTCTCCCCTGTATTCAAGTCCCAGGAGGCATGGCTAGAATATCTGAAGCATGGGAGGTGGCAGAGAGCAGCTCTGTAGACAGCCACTTTTATACCTGCTGGCTTTTCTAAATAACTCCCATTACCACTCTACTAGCCTAAAAAAATCCACGACACCTGCTCTCAAAAGAAAATGAGAAACAACCTCACAACATACAGACACAGTATATTTGTCCTTTGCCACTCTTGCTCTCTAGGAATCTGGGAAACATCAGGCAATCCAGTAGAAACCCCAATGAGCTAAAGAATTGGAGAAGCACGTTCAAATGAAGGGGAAGAAAAAGAAAATATTGGGCTTTTTTTTCACCCCATCCATGGATATTTACTGCAATTCTAGCCACAAAACACCAAGTTCATCTTTGTTCTCAATTTGAGAAATGGCTAAGAAAAGGCTAATACATTAATCAGCTATGTGATTCATGACATCACTTCCCTATGCTTGTAGGACTTTGACTGTGTACATATATGCTCCAATAGCAAATCCATAGTTAAATAGGGTCAAGTTTCAAAAAGTTTATGCACCAGGCAAAACTTAATAACCCTGATCTGTTTCAGCACTGCTGGTGTAAATCACACTCCAGACTGGCAAGCATATGAGCCAAAAGAAGAGATACTTATCATAATTGCATAGACACAGCTAAAGCAGTGCAACAGGCAAAAATTATCTAAATTAGCCATGTCAGAAAGTTTATAGCCATTGGCATGTCTAAATTAATTGTCCTGCATCCTGTTGGAACAGTGTCACTTACCCATATAAACAAAAATAGTTTAAATTGCTAGTGTCAAAGTCAAGCATTAAATGAATTAGTTGCTGAGTTTACTGGAGTCTGACTGCTAATAAACAGGTTCTCTGGACAATATTTGTAAATAAAATGTGCCTAACAGTGTCAGTGATAAGTTTGAGAAGTGCTTTATTCTTGAAGACTTGAGAAGAAAACCACAGTAACAAGTCAGAAATAGTATAGGAGAAAGTCTAGTGAGCTTTCTCCTTGAGATTATGAATGAAGTATACGCTAAAGCTGGCCCATCTGCTCCTATTAGCTGTTTGCTGCCAGAAGGGCCTCAACCGCTGACATGAACACCTTCCCTTGGGATATCCCACACCAGATTTTCAAGAATTCTGAGCTGTAGCTTAAATCTGCTCTCACCTGATGCTGCTCTCCGTTGTTATGATATGACGTTGTCCTGGGTTCAGTTGGGATAGAGTTAATTTTTACAGGAACCTGGGAGGTGGGGGGCATAGCCGGGGCAGCTGACCTGAACTAGCCAAGGAGCTATTCCATACCATGTGACATCATGCTCAGTATATATATGGGGAGCGGGCCGGGGGGAGCTCTCTTGACTTTCAGTGGGGGAAGTGGCGGAGCGTCGGGTTCCGGGTGGTGAGCAGTTGCACTGTGCATCACTCGCTTTGTATATTCTTTTATTAGTACCGATGTTGTTGTTGTAACTTCTCTTTTTTTTGTGTTGTCCCAGTAAACTGCCCTTATCTCAACCCTCTAGGTTCCGTGGTTTTTTTTTTTTTCCTTTTCTCTCCTCCGATTCTCCTCCCTACCCCACCGGAGGGGGGCGGGAGGAGTGAGTGAGCTGCTGCGTGGTCCTTGGTACCAGCTGGGCTGAAACCACGACAGACATGGACGAAAGCAGCGGTAACAGAGGTGTGACAGAATGGAAAAGCAGACAGATCTGCTATCCCACCAGCCCACACAGACCTAGTTTGTTACCTGGCATACCCCAGCTAGTCAAAGAAAAGTTTTAATCTTGTGTTTATACAGCTTTGAAGAATTTTCTTTCTTTGCAACAGCACTGCTTCTGTTTCTTGCTTATTAAAACAAGCATCTTTAAGTATTGCAGAGACTAGCAGCAGGTCACAGGGAAAATTGACGCACGAGGCTGTCTTCTCACTCATCCACTGAGAAGTGGAGATGGACATCATTTGCATGTGTATGTTTCAGCAGGGCATGTGAGCATCTGACAACCTTAGCCAAACACTTCACCCTACTTGGAAATAAGTGAAGATATAGGAATGAACATGACATCTACGAATGAGCCATTCAGGAATTTGCTTCCCAATAGGCAAGCATATGCAGCATCACAGCTCATGTACCATCCCCAGATGCCCATGCTTTTCAGGAAAGGAATGTATATTCTGAGGGGAATGAGCCTTTCTTGTTGACTCACTGAAAGGACACTGAGACATAAGTGGGCTGTGTTGCTCCATTCCTTTTGTTTGAAATTACTTCAGCCAAAACAGCTTTGCCAATTAGTTGTCCTTGACTGACAGGAAGAAATACCAGCATGCTGTACAGTCATGTATAACATCTTAATACCTCTCTCCTGTCATCTACATGAAGGTGCATCCCATTATAACAAAAACAGACTCCAGGAAAGAAATACCATGTTGAGGCTGTGTATCGACAAAGTGAACTAACAGCTCAGTTTGATTCATCCAAAGCTATAGCAAAAACATTTTGTGCTGTACTGCTAAACATTGATAAATTAAAGCTCATTCTTCCTCCCTTGCTGTATATTTGTGTTTTGAGTATAGAGCACTAAGACACAATCAGGATGATATTTAAATTACTTTGATCTACCCTTAGAATTATTTGGTGCTTAAGATGGAACTATTATCTCTTACATCCAAATGAATAATAACAAAAGAATTCAACATGATTAATGTTTTTACAGTCAATACCAAATGAAGTGCAAGTAATTTGCCACTTGTTGTAAAGTGTTGCTAGATTATCCCTCAGTAATATTTTGATCAAATATATACACCATTACTTTCTGCAACATTGGTATAAATGCAGTGATAAAATCCAAGGGACAAGTATGAACAAAAAAGGCAGATGTGCCAAACAGAACCACTGAGCTCTCCCCTGTCCCTTTTTGAAGCACTACATTCATAAAAGTCCATTTCTTAACCTATTTTCTTTACATGTCTTACTAACCAGCCCAAATGAGCACTGGCTGGAAAACCATGACGACCATACTGCCTACACATTCTTAACTGAGACCTTTTAGTCAGCCTTTATGCTTAAGCACTCACTGATCTGCCAGCTGGACAAAGATTTATGGATAAACCTGCTTATGGTACCCATGACTTGCTCACAGGATATGCTATTAGATGCTAATTCAACAGAGGTCCTCAGTACCCATCAGACAAACACTTTTGCTGCCTGGGGCTGACTCCACACGAGAATCAAGAAAGCAAAAAGGTCATTAGTCAGCTTCTTGACTTCTCAGAAAATGACAGCTTTTCTCCCCATCCTTCTTTGTCCAAGGAAAGAAAAATCTAGGTACAAACATGTCCAGATCCCATGGGATATTACAGAGGGTCAGACATACTCAACCCCTAAGCTGCTGTTCCATTCAAGACAGGATCAGTCATGCTGCTAGCATAAAGCTGTTGAAAGGCTGGCCAAATTTCCTTTTTTTCGGCAGGGAGGAGCATATCAAAGTCTGAAGTGTGAGAAACATGGTTTTAGAGTGAAAGGAATAAACTGAGATACAATGGATAAAACAACTTTCACTTAATTTAAGAGTCTTTTGGGGGTGGAGAAGTGCACACACAGGCAAAGACTTCAAAGCTAAAGCAAGACAGACAAGTGACTAAAGGAGAGAGAGGCAAGAAAGCTAGAACAGCTAAGAGACGCTTAGCTTATCAGACTTGGTTCTAATTTTTAGAAATGAGAGATGGCAATGAGAGTCTGATATTTAAAGTCAGATTTTCCAGAAGCAACAAGCATCCAGCAGGACCCATTGACCCATCACCCTCCATTTTGAGACATCCTTCTCCATAGGAATCTAAAGTTTATGGAAAGGTTTTGCTCTTTACATTCTGGTGTTCTGGTAGTTTGTTACAAGGAGGACAAGTTCAAATATTACAGCCACCAAGAACAGTATTAAGAACAACAATAGCAGAGGAAAATAACCTTTCTGGAACAGACCAGACAAAAGTCTACTTTACATTATTCAAGGACTATTTTTAGATGACAAGCAGTCAAGCAAAAGGAGGAAAAAGGAAATGAGTGAAATACTATGGGAATATTTGGGAAAAAATCAATTAGTCAACAGGCAAAACCAGTAAGAGATGGCGCAGCTGTACAAACCACCAAGCTCTTCAGAAACCCATCAGTGAAAAGATGACTTCCGGAGATCACATACTAGAAGTAGATGTATCACAAGGAGCAGGATTTATATTTCTGGCTTACCATGCACAATCTCCTAAAGACCCCTGCAATCTGAGGCACATCTGTGGAGCACCACTGCCTCAATCCCAAACAGCTTGAACAGGCTGCAAAAGGGAAAGCCAAGACACTTTCTCTTGCTTTATGCAAGAGTGAGAGAAACGGAGGAAATGAGGGACACAAGGAGCTAAGTGTAGCCATACCAGCTCAAAAGACAAGTTCAGCTAAGTCCTTATCCTGAGTTTACAACATGAGGTGTTGGCTGCTGTTTAGGGAAAGAGTGTAAGAAACAGGTCAGAACAAAATAGATTGGGAGAATGTGCCAACAAAAGGACCAACTTTATGCAAATAGAGGCTTTTTGAGCAAAATTCACAACTGAGATCAATGTGTAATAACAGCCAGCATACAGAGTTCCTGTTGCATTTCCTTCATGCACACTCTTCCTTGCTGACTTTTTTTCTCTTTTTCCTACTCCTACCCATTGTCTTCTGTCAATACTACATTAGCTGGCTATAACATCAATGTATCTTTTGCAGCACAGGTATGAATCCTGGTGGCTATCTAAGGGCACACCATAAACAGCTGATATTCACTGGAACTCAGACTACAGGGTGACTGAGAAGACCTCATGTGAAGCTTTCTACCAGCAGCAACTCTGCAAGAAAGAAAGAAAAAAACAAAAACAAAAAACAAAACAGAACAAAACAAAAACCCCAAAAAAACAAACCAACAGAAACAGCAACACACTTGGTAGTTTTATTAGGTTTATCTGTCCATTTCAGTGTCTTGTCTTATTTTGTCATCAAGGACTTAATGATAGGCCTTCTTCATTGTTTCTTCCCTTCTTCCAAAAACTGCAGTTAGAAGGCTTTAAAAGTGATCTAAATATTTTCTTTCTGTAAAAAGTCCCTAAGTCTAAAGGGAAAAAGAATAAGGAACAGTATAAAAACCTGAAATCTTACTTAGTATTTGGTATTCCTAGTGTTTTAATACTCTTTTTTTGTATCCTCAATACAAGATCAAAAAAGGTTTAATGGGAGCTGTTAGCTGCCAGCAAAAACCACTGTTATCTTGTCCTGCTTTCTGCCCTTGATCACATTATAACATAGACTTGTAATTCTTTATACCTGCCTTTCAACGTAGCAGGGACGAGATTTCTGAAAGGGCAACATTCCCATGTGGCAAGCCAAAAGGAAGCAGCCAAACAGCAGCATCAGATGCTTCCGTTATTCTTAATAGGAGAAGTTGGATGCTGACATCTTCTGAGGCTCTAGCAGGAAGAGTTTGTGTTTAGGCAATTTTTTTAAGCCTTTGCCATAAAAGCAGCTTGCCAGAGGCAATCTGAACCCTTGTTACAGGCTGCAGCAAGCAGTTCAACCTCACTGCCAAACTCTGAAGAGCCAAAATAGGTGACTGAGTAACCAAGTAAGTTGCAATGTACACATATTTTAGTTTCACACAGAGAGAGGTCACCATCTTGAATTATTTCCATGGTATTAATATAAGATTTTAACCTTCTGAATGCACATCAAAAATGTCAATGCCACAGAATCATTATATATACACCAAAGGTAACACTTTGCCTCAGCATCACTGTGAGAAAGACAATTTAAGTGAGGAACTAACTATGAACAATACTATTTAGAGACACATAATATATTGAAAATACATGTTTATTATGTTTTTCATGGTTCTTATAAAAATGTGCAGGCATGTGCAAGTGGCTAATCACCTTGTGGTTTTAGGGTTTGATTTTCCCAAGTCTTTAACCAGTTTAACAGCATAAGTCTCAGAGGCCTTCAGTTAACTACCGGATATCACACAGTTCCCTACTGTGAGGTTTTGTGCACTTTGCTCTGAATCCTCTGCTAAGGAACGCTGCCAAGCAGAGGATCAGAACAACACTGGCACTTTCTGTGCTCCCAGTAGTCACATGGGTACATGAAATGAAGCTCTTTAATGTTAGTGGAGCAATCCTGTACGTCAGCTGCAGCTGTACAGCAAGAAGCATCAATCAGGTTCCAGATGCTCCATTAAGATGGGCCTTCACAGGGGATCTAAAACTGACACAACACAGTCCCAAAAACCAAACTGTCAGATTTCCCAGCATTGCATTAGTTGTCTCCCACTGCAGCTCAGGACCCTTTCTGATCTTGGAGTGTTAAAGAAGGAATCCATGTCCCAAAGCTAAACTCTTTCAAGCATGCTGAGATTAACTTTAAATAGGCACACATAAACAGGCCCACAAACTGCAGGCTCTGGTTCCTAGATAAGTTTTGTGGAATCAAAGCAGGGGAAAAAAAATATTACAAAATCAGTATCCCCTGCCTGGTGTCAAAATTGATAAAGGAAAATGGAAATTACAAGAATCCCAGGTCATTAATGCAACGTCTGCCATGACAATTCCACTCTGGTAGTTAGCACTCAGTACTCTGACCTGCTCCCAGCTCTGAACTGTAAGCAGTGCTTAATATGTATCGGCTGTTAACCGACAGACCCAGATCGAGTCCTGACATAGACCTGAAAACTCTACTAACACAAAGCAAAGCAGAAACACCAACAATACCAAGAAATTCACTGGCAGCAAGCACATCTGTATACATCACTGCTTCACCTCTGAGCACCCAACCTCCTCATATCCTCAGATATTTGACCAGTGCACCCATTCAACTGAGTAAAAGAAAGCAGCATCCACTCTCTAGGATCAGATTTAGGGCTTCAGAATTTATTTTTAAACTGTGACTGAGAGAGAAGCCTGCCATCATGCTGAATAGCTTGTTCAGTCTTTTTAACCATAATGATTTGCTAACCCTTCAGCACAGGTATGTTCTGCATTTTGCACAGTTGCCAATAAAATGGTAATGATTTTGGAGCCTTTGAGCAGTAAATTTCGAGCAGTTATATAAAATGTTAACTTCCATAAACAAAAACATTTTTTAAAAATCCTTACCACTAACAAAGCATAAAAAATGAAACCTATAGGTCTTTTCATTACTTATTAAAATTAAGTTTGACATTAATAAATAATTGACACAATATATTATTCAGACATTTACATACAGAATTAAGTAGGATGTAAAGTGAAGGTTATTTATTTAAAAGGAAGTAATATATATGAAAAAGTGCTGTCATTCTAGAATAGCAACAAAGTTGCAAATACACTGAACTTTATATAGCCCTGTTCTTGGCGGGAAGCCTGCTTTCCTGCTGTTTCTGGTTCTGTTTGTTAAACACTTGTCTAGGAAAAGAAAATTCTAGCTCCAACAACTCCAGAAAAAGGCTCACTTTTCTAAATCCTTTCAAGAGTTGCATTCCACACAGCTACTACTCTTTTTTCTTAGATCAGAAAAGAGAAGACTCACAGACCACATCAAGAAGGGAGGATTCTGACAGCCCACGGACATAGGGCTGGATCAGTCTCTCCAGTCATCTAGAACCCATGACCAGGAGCCATCAAATCACAACCCTCTTGAAAGGCTGACCAAATTCAATCCTAATGTTTCTCGAGTTTCTCACTCTCTATCTCTCATACTAGGAGGATGCCCCAGAACCTCCCATCTGACATTCTCTATTCTTGATACTTGTGCTAGAGTTTGGGTTTGAGTTCTTGAGTTCACTGTTTCTGTGTTGATGGTAAAATATGATCCTTCTGACCCAGCCCTGTGTCCAGGTATCTTGGTCTGAAGGACCTCCCTCATCAAATGAGCCAGGTCATAAGACAAACAAGCACCAATAGTGTGGGAGTCTGGACTACCATCCAAGCTCAAGCCCTAAATTACACAATTTAACAGATATAGGTTGTAGGGTTTAGGGTTAATCCATCTGGGGTCCGGATGATGGAACACCAATATGATGATCAAAAGTAGTAGTTTATTGAGCTTAGCCGATCATTTTTATACAATTCTATAAGTTGTTTAGAAATTCTAATTGGTTGCTGCATGCAAGCATTTGGTGTCCACGCGCACAAGCATAAACGGTGATTGGTTACATCGGTACTGTCCACGCGCACAGACGTAAGAAAAGGTTAGTTATACATGCGCATAAACATAGGACATAATTGGCCGTATTAATTAGAGCATGCAAGGCTTGTCTTAGTCCAATTGGTCGAGATAAGTCCTTGAATTGAGGTTGTTTGTGCCAAGTTCCCTTTATCGTGGAATGCGCACCTGTGTTTTTCTAATTGGGATCTTTCTTCTTCTATCTTGTTTAGTCTGTTCAAAGCCTTCTAAAGGTGTCTGGAACACTCTTGTGACCATGAGCTACTTTCAGGCCCGATAACTAAGTTCCATATAATTGAACCCTACAATAGGTTTAGTCTCCTGCATGTCAAGGTAGGCTCCCCATTCACAAAAATCACCCTCAGGACTATCCTTTGTACTTGTGTGGTCATTTTTCCCAATGACAAGTGGCTGAATGACAAGAAACTGTGGCTTAGACATAGGCTTATGAAAATGTTTCATATTCCCAAAGAACTTAATGTGATTGAAACTAATATGTTTGTCTATTTGCCTCAGATTTGCCCCAGTGCAGAGAAAACTGGATTCAGCCTCCTGAATCCACTCCTTCGCAGTTGTATGGGCTGGCATGCCCTGTGTTCCCTCCTCAGCACGCTGTGCAGGACAAGAAACTGTCACTGGAAAGACATCTCCTTAAGCCTGCACCTTAAACCTGTAAGTCAGCAGCCTATATGTGGGTAGGGTAGTGTCTTCTCGTTTTTTCTCTCACATCAACATATACAAGGGGAACCATAGTAAATAGTAACAAGCAGGCTAAACAAGAGACCTAATGAATGTGATCACTTGAAAAAGATAAATCCGAGCTGGCCTAGCCTAGTAAACTGCGTACCACAACTGCACTATGGGAAGAGAAGTCCAAAACCTTAGAAGTCCCAAAAACATGGGCAGTGAGCTTTGCTGAGAAAAAAAGAGTCTCCAGGGAGAAATATTAAACACTAGCCCCCGAAAATGAATTTATCTTCTGAAACTGGATATAGAATAGTCTCATAGCATATATATTGACAGAAGAAACAGGTAACACACCTGCAATCAAAGTCTCACAGGTGTAAATTTAGCTTTAAACTGATAGGTATATACATACCTGTAAAAGCTCACTGCCTGTGCTGAAGTGTGGTTAGACTGCCATCGCTACCTGGGACTGAACCGGAATGAGGGACTGCTGTCAAGCATTCTTAGTAAAGGCCATATGCACCAGGTTGTGCTAGAATAGAGCAGAGAACCATAGTATGAAGTGCTGGATATGCAGCACCAGGCTGCTACTCTCCTATGGTTTAAATGCAACACCACAGAGACCTCCATCCAGCTGGATACAGCACATTTCTTCATCAACATGTAATAGCTGTTAATATACCGTGTACGCACAGGCTTTTCAAAACCAAATTCTACAGAAGTGTTTGTTTTACATCACACCAGCAGAAAAGACTGAAAGGCTCACACAAAGCCAGTAACACACCATCCCCAGCCTTGCTCAATGCTTTGCAGCTTTCAGGCCTGTCTCCCTTGAGCCATCCCAGCTATACAGATATATATTCAGACCAATGCTATATATTCAGACCAATGCTGAACCTCCTACTTACACAGGCTTCTGCTCCCAGACTGGTAGCTTACCACTTGTGGTTTGTTCTGTGCAGCACAGAAGCCTGTTGGCCTTTCTGTGGCTGCTATTCTCCAAAGGGTGACTCACCTGGTCCAAAAGCACCAGTACCACTATTTAGTGGTGGAGAGCAGGGATGAGCCAATTGAGAGAGCCCTAGGCAGGCTGCAATGAGCAGATGCCCAACCAGGTCTGTGGATAAGAGGAAGAAAATTCCCAGAGGCCCTGAGTGCACTCAGTGGAATTTGTTCTGCCCAGGAAGTTACTGTGCTGGACTTGAACTGTGAAGGAAAGACCTCTTTCCATAAGGAATGCTGGACAGGTTTGTTCATCTGACAATGTACATCTGAATTTTCCCTACTTCTTGTTCCAGTAAGACAACTACAGGAATTTAAAGTCCTTTCTGTTCACTCTCTTTATGGAATAGATGCATGCAGTCCAGCCAGCTTTGGGTCCCAGAATAGATGACATCTGTTGTTTTCCATGTCATGTGTCTCTTTGTTTTACCTTCTTATAAATCCAATATTTCCTTTATCTCATTTAGCCATTCTCCTGCTCTGCAAGGAGGATTGAAGACCTGTTTTCTCCTCTCTCTTAGCAGCCCCGTTGGTACCTCACCTGTTAGTAGGAGTGAAATAAGTAAGGTGAACATCTCTCTGTTCTCCCTCAATTCAGGGCCTTGTTATCAAGTTGTAGGTCTTCCTTTGTATAGAAGTATTCAAACAAAGCACAGGAATTTTATGCTAACAACAACAATTTGACAATCAGGTGCAGCAAGATACAATGCACAGATTCTGGCTAAACAGAGGGCCTGCACCTGCTCTTTGTGAAAAGGAAGAGTGGGAACAGGATTTCCTAGACAGCATGGAGGGTACCTGGACAGGGGTGTTGAGAAATTTGAGAGGAAGAGACAAGAACTGTAATAATTCTACCCATGCAGATACAGGACTCATTGGCCAAAAATTGTCACTGTGCAATAGGCAATTTTCTAATATGACACCCTTGCCTAGCCCAACTGCAGAGCAAGTGTCATTAGGAAGTATGCAAGGCTTTCAGCAAAAAGAAATGCTAAGCAGCACGCAGCACACAGTGGCAGTCACACAGAAAGGACAGAATACAACTTTTGCCTGGACCTCTGTGGCTCCCGGTTAAGTCATATATCCTCCTTTCCTTCAGCAAAATAAGAAACTGTATATACTTTCCTACTTTCCTTTCATTGCCCCTTCATCTTGTGTCTTTGTTCTCCTCAGGCTACAGCTGTGGCTCAGAATCCTAACGAGGGACAGGAGGATTCTTCCGTGGGCAGGCAGATTTAAGTAATCAGATTGGCTGCTCCACAACTCCCTTTGCTAGGTACTGAGTATATTGTGTTGTCTGCAGGTATTTCCTAGTTACTGGGACCTATTAAGTATTAAATTAATGATCTAGCTTGAAGTATTTCTTCCTTGTGATATTTTTAAATTAAACTATCAGTCCAAATAGGTGAGGAAGTTAGAATAAGCAGTGTCTATTTTTAAGAGAAATTATTGGTGTTTCTCAGGATTGAGAAAGGCCAGGGCATAGTAATTACTTTGATTACTGGTTACAATAATTTTATGTTTACTATATCTATTATAAATCCTTTAAAGATTAATCCTGAAATGCCACTTGTATTTCTTCTTACTCTCTTTTAAAAGATTAATTTTCTCCCTAAACAGATCTAAACTCTCTTGCTGTCAATTGACCACAAAACCAATTGTCATACTGATCACAGAACTGGCTTGAATTATGAGAAAACATGTACTTTGCTTCCACTATAAGCATTTGTCACACCTTTTGCATATCCAAACATATTACACCAGGAAGAAGAAATGCAGGACAATTTGCAACTATATCTAACGTGGCAGAGTACACTGATGATTGCACTGAATTTTCAAGCCGTGTGGTGAACGTGTTCCTCTCAGGTAACAAAAAGCAGTACTGCAAAGATCACAGGATCCTGAGCCTTTGAACTTCCTTTTCTGTTTGGGGTTCAGAACTTTTATGTAGGACAAATTTGTAATTATTAAGATGCTAGACTGGAACCTAGACTTCCTTGGTGCTCGTTGTATGCCACTCTGAGAAAGAGGCAAGTGTCTTTGGCACCAAAGCATCTAACTTTCAGGGCCAGACGCAGCATTTGCAAAGCATATTGTAGGAGCTAAGTACATCTAGATAATAATCAAAACAGCCAACACATTGGCAAGTTCTGGATAACTTGCTGCTTGAGCAGAAGAATGAGGACAGAGGTCAACCTCATACCTCGTACTCGCTCACCTCCTTCTTTTTTTGAAAGTGTGGATCTGAAACCTTTCCAGAAGGCAGGCAGCACAGCTCTTTGACCTTGATTCAGCAGGAAATCACTAACTCTTACAGAAAAGAAGGATCCATTTTCTGCAAAATGAATGATCAGAAGACATTTGGGAAATATACACAGATTTATTTCCCCTCTCATCTTCCAGGAGAGGGGTCTGGTCACCAGACTGTTATTTAATTTGGTTCCTTGTGCAAGAAAGACAATTCATATGGCCAAGGAAATCATAGGGGCGACCTTCCTCAGCAGACAATTCACCCTCCTGAGAGGGTGAATCCTGAGTCCCAACTATTTTCCTTAAGATACTTTCTATTTTTGTATGAAGCAGCTTGTTTAGGAAACAAACGAACCTACCAAGGACCTAGAACAAGAGCCATGAATTCACCCCTCCCACATGAGAGGCATATCATGCTCTGGTTAGGGACAGCTTATGAAAGGGGTAGGGGAATCATGTGGTCTCCTTTCAACATCTCAGATTTATCCAGGAGCTTTAACATGTCAAGACTAAGGAATATTTGAGTCTGCACAGAGACTCATCCTTAGGCATCTAGAAAGGTTTAAAATCAAAGAACGAAGCACCCATGAAGCCACATACTAAGATGCAGCTTTTAAGATTGCCATTTTGGAAGCTGTATCTTATCTTATTTGGGGGAGGAATCTGACTTCTAACATCATCAAACTCCCCCTCTGCAAAACAGGAATAGCACCTCACAGCACACACGAGGACCACTGCTTTTAAACCTCTAAATTGCCCAGGCAATTAATGAGAGACTACAAGAGCTGAAGGACCACACATGTGCCATAAATCCATTGAACAGAATGGCCCATGTATTGCTTAATAAGGCCATATGCTGTTGGTGTAATGCTGTAGAGGAAGCCTCCTTCCTATACATCCACAGTTACTAACCAGAGACATTAGTAAGCACATGTCCGAGTTCTCAGGCCAAAAAATCCTAGTAATAACTAAAAAAGAAGGTTGCACCAGAACTGCTGTAAAGTGACTTAACAGCAAAGCCTCAGTCTGCTATGTAAGGGAGAGAGACCCACCTGGAGCTATTAAAATCTATATCTAGTAAGATCAACACAGACTATCATCAGCCTCACACAGTCCTTTTAGCAACATGTCCAAAGTGAGCATTTCAAACCATGGTGCACCTGCTTTTTTGTTCAGGTGCTATTTTATGTCCAGTTTGGTATTTAATAAATCCAGATCAGGAGTTCTCATTACATGTCATGAAAACATATGATACATTTTCCCAACAGGCCTGAGGATGAAGTCCCAAAGGGCTTCTAGGCTCACAGCACTCAAGCAATTTAGGAAGCATTTCTTTAGAAAGAGGGTAGTGAAATACTGGAATAAGCTTCCTAGTGGTCAGTGCCCAAACCTGTCAGTACTTAAGTGGTATGTGGACAATGCCCTCAATTATATGCTTTAACTCTTGGTGAGCCCCAAAGTGGTCAGGCAGTGGGACTAGACGATTGTTGTAGGTCCCTTCCAACTGAACTATTCTATTCTATTCTATTCTATTCTATCTGAAGGCTGGCAGGAAACTAGATTCCATGGGGATAAAGGAAGTCTCTAAGCATCATACTTGGGGCCCAGGCTCTATTTAATTCTAAAAATCATATTTCTAAAATTTTCAGATTTATTTTACATGGATTTTTTTTTCTTTTTATTAAGTGTCTTTTTCATTGCAAAACATAACAGTTCTTTCCACATTCACCTACGATTCATCATGGAGGAGAACTTTCCTCTTATGATCAGTGCTAGGGCCTGACAACACAGAAATTTTAACAAAACCAGGATCTCTCTTACATAAGGATCTCTTTCTCAGCAATAGCTTGATAACATTCAGCAATTCAAGAAAAAAGGCAGCCTTGTTTTGTGAGCTTTTGAGAATCCAGCTTATGATTTGGCAAGCTCAAATGCATTTCCAATAAGGTGGCTGTCAGATAGTCACAAACAAAGTGCAAAACACAGTTTGTGCACAATGAGAAGAAAGGCTAAAAGTATTTGAATATATTGGTATTGACAGAACAACTTGGCCATCTTTGTTCTGAAGATGGAAGAACATTCTGTTTATTTCCTCCTCAATTGTTTTCTAAAGCTGTTAAACTCTCATTCCACAAGCCTGTCTTGGCATACAGGTGTCTGGTTCAAACAAAAGCATCAGCATTCCTCTCTCTCACTTATGTTCTTCAGCCAGAGGCTCATATCACAGAATTAACTGGAAGGGATGGAAATACACTTATTCACAACACAAATTACTCTCTTGGCCTTTTCTTTGTTCACCAAGTGGCAAATCTAGTGTTGCCTGAAAGCATCTGAGTACCGTGCCAGGGCTGGGCTGCAGTGAGGCTCAAAAAGGCCTCCCTGGGGCAAATCTTGCGTGGCCTTATGTGGAGTCTGACATCTGCCTCCCGCTTACCAGTTGTAATTATTTGGCGTTAACTGCTGCTAGTGCTTATTGCCCCTGAGTGCCATGGAAGGTGACACGAAGCAGCTCTGCTTAACTGCCCCGCTTTCCTGCCTCTTGCCTAAAAGGCTCCATCTGTTCTCTGGGAGAAAAATCCCCCTGCTAGCCCTTTGTCTACCTGATAACTGCAGAAGACAACCCATCTCTGCTTCCCTGGATAAAAGGCCCATTGTATCACACACGGGTTGTTCTGTTCCTATGATGCATACAGCAGAGAAAGATTTGTGCTGCTTCTAAATCCCTTGGCCACCATCCCTGGTCACCTCCCTTTGTACTATGACTGCAATCTCTGAAGTTGCCTAGAGGAGCTGGCACCTCAGTTCTCATTAGTTTTAAGAGGACCTGAGCACCTAAACCTGATGGACAGTTTTGAAATGTCCAGCCTATTAACTCTTACTGTACAGCATGCCATACCCTTATCTTCCAATTTTTGCCAAGCTGTCCAGATTTATAGACCTGACTGATACTAACTAAATTCAGGACATAAAGTCTTGGGGGAAAATACCAAGTAACAATAAAAGAAAATTGATCTCATCAGTTTTTAAAGCAGCCCAAAAGGCCTCCGATGTTCAGCATTGGTACACTGAGTAGGTTATATCCAGAAATTTCAAGATCAGCTGTTAAAGCTGTCCAACTATCCCACGGCTCTGTTTGGTTAGGCTTGCTTGTCTGTTCAGCCATAGGAGGCCAAAAGAAAAACCAAGAGGTAGGCTTCAAAATTCTGTGTTTAGACACTGAAATAACTCATTCAATTTGAACCCCCCTTAATCCTCCAGCAGCTCTTGGGGTAAGTCTTGGCTTTTTTTTGTGTCCTGTGGGACTCTCTCACTTAGCCTGTGGATATTTTCACTTTTTTTAGAGGAAGAAAGTTTTCTCTCCAGCAGAGAACAAGAGGTGCAAGATTCTCCCAGGAAATCTTTGCAAAGGTTTTCACCTCCTTTGGTGTGACTTAGTATGCATATAATGACAGCCAAAGTATAGCTGAATTGGAGTTCTGCTTTTTTAAAGTTGAAAGTTGCTCGTTCTTTTCTGTATTGCACAGTTCAAAGGACATGAGAAATTAATGGAGCTATCTAGAGCCAAAAATAGCCGTGAATCAGGCCCTTTAGTTAGAAAGAATATTGCTGTTCATTAAATAAGTCCTGTCTCCGTTATAAGCTTAGCATTTCTGGCTCAGTCAAGTTGAATGAAGTTTTCCTTTCAGTCTCAGCAACTATCTTCCTTTGCTTTCCAACTAAAAACAGCTAGCATTGCCATAACTGTCCCAGCATTGCCGTAACTGTCCCAGTCTTCCCCCCACCCCTGTTAAAGGAAAAAAGTAGATAGTAGTCAGTTCAGCAACCAGTTTGAGCCCATGAAGAGGTCTATTTAACATTTAAGCCAGTGGTGCAATATATCCACATATACTAATCCCTGTCATCTATGGCTGGTAAATCTTTATACAAGCAGAGAATACTACATGAGCTAACCACCTCTGAACATATTTTAAATGCAAATATTTTTGCCCTATGTCCAATCCTGCTGGTACATCACTTGCAGATCAGGTTCAGGATAGTTTTGCAGCTAGATTATAGAAAGACACTGAGCCTGGGTAATGAATATTCTCTATATAATCACAAATAGATCTTAATATAAATATATGTTCTGGTGTGTAACTGCACCTCAGCTGATTCTAAAATGCTGTTATGGTACCTCCTGGCTATAGTTCAGCCACCTAATGGTCCCTGTTTCCTTTAGTGACCTGAGTTCCTTGTCTGAACTACATTTCCCATAAGGTCCCACTTCCCAGGTGATTGCTGGGATACATCAAGGGGTTCTAACCTACGGATAAGAAGATTAAGAGATATCTTAACAGCAGGAGGAAGCAATAGCATACTTTGTATCACATGTCTAGTTATATTAACACTGGAGGCTTCATGGCTAAAGGAATCCAAGATGTTAGGCATTTTCCTCCAAAAAGGGAGCTACTTCTGACTGTGCTAGATTAAAAGTCTAAATTAATGAGAGGAGACAGTAGGAAGCTAAAGGCATTTTAGCACAGCACTCAGGCTTGGTTTTGCAGTGTGTGGAGCAGTACTGATATTACAAATCGTGACTGGGCTCACCAGAAAATGGTCTCTGCACTATTCCTTGTTTGCTAAGGATAGCCTCTAGGAATCAGGGGAGAGTTCCTGGTGTAATCAAACCTAGAATGTCAAAGTCAAACTCAGCAAGGAGTTTGGCTGCAAAAAGAGTCACTTCACTATGCATGAAGCCAGTGAACACATTCAGCTCACCTGACATAGGGTACAGGATAAAGATAAAAGTATTTGTTCTCCAATCAACTTTTGGGATCATAAGTATACCTGAAAACTGATGACTTTTCCACTTTTTTTCAGTTTGGTTGCGAGTATTTTGCAAGCTTTCCAAATAACATGAGGGGAGAAAAGTGTTTGCTGTTCCACCAGTGGAGGCGGAACAGGCCCTATTTCTGATGACTTCCCCGGCAGCAGGATTTTCCAGCTATGTAGGTTTAAGAGTGACCTTGACTGAAGGTTGAGGAATAGAACAGTATTTGAATTCCACCCATCTCTAATCAGTGCTAAAAAGTGTGCTTCTGAAGCCTTTCAACTTTCTTTTCACTTTGAGAACTGTTTTTATTGTAACAAAATCAGAAAAGTTTCCTAGGCAACACTGACAAACAAAAGAGGAAGTAGTAAGGAATCAATACAAGTAATAAAAAATACAGTCAATAGGCTGCTGCAATGCAAATGTAGATATGGCACATATGCTAAAGAGATTTAATTTACCTTCATCCTTGATGAACAAACTAGTTTCTCTTTTTTGAATAGGGCTTTTAACACAATTCCCATTTAAGACAGTAAGAATGCCATGATGAAAACCTCAAGCTCAATGGGTGATATTTTTGTAGTAAATTCTTACTAAATACTATTCTGGTATCCTTACTAAATGCTATTCTGGTATCCTCAGAATCCTAAACTATTTAAGGCAATGAATAATTTATTCTTTTGTCCATATCTATGAAGTGAAGCCTTAATCTTTCTAGTCACAATTATTTCTACTAATTATTACTACTAATAGCAAGGAAGTATCAGGAAAAAAACAAAAATGCGTGGCAGCTAAGTAAAGTAATTGAGCATCAGAGGTCCATTTGTGTTACCTGATTATCAAGATGGTGTATGATAGTTAACTGGTACATCACAGTTGCAGAAAAACCCTGTGATGCATTTTAAAAAGCACACATTTGAAATCATTTTGACAGCCTTCTTGCTTTTCTGCACCTTCTTCATGCAAGAATGCCCAAACACCCAACACACTGATGTACATCTATTTGAAGCCTGGCTTAGTTTCTGAAGTTTCATTTCTGTGGAAGAACGCCACTGTATAACACAGACTTCGAGCAGCCAGGCTGTGTTTGAACAGAAATGCCCACTGACTGAAGCACACAATTAAGAAGTGGAAACTGTAAAAGTGGAAAAGCACTGGAAATTATAACAGTTGGGCAGAAGGAATATTTCCTCAGAGAAGAAAAAATAAAACAGGAAACCCTAGCAACTCATGCTCACAAAGAAATCATGCACATTCACTTTTTTTTTTTTTTTTTTAAATAGACTATGGTTCCTGGAGAACTTTGGGGAGCCACTCTTCATACTATAATTTTCTGCCTGCATATTCCACATTCTGCAAATCTTGCTTGCGTGCATATATTTGTGAGTTACGATTTTGTCTGCTCCTGCTGTTCATTCCTCACCTTAAGTTACACTGTGCTTTCCTTAAGATCATAATCACCTACACAGCAACACATGTTGGTGTCACAAACAAAGGGTTATGACTTCAGCTGAGGGATCTTTAGGAACAGAAGGGCTCACATAAAGAGAGATACTGTCTGCATGCAAATGTGTCCGTTTAAGAGGAAAAAATAACAAGTGAGAGTCATTAATTACAATGTGATATGTTAGCTGAATTGAATTATCATGGAGTCTTTTTCAGACTCTATGAAGCATTCAGTGCATCCTAAAAGAAAAAAAAAAAAGCACTAGCTAGCTCCAAATCTCTGCTGTTATCACTGGATTCTAGCCCACCTGCAATCTGCAGCAAATTGTGGTTTACCTTTTGCTCACTGTATGAGGAGGCTGTTGATTCACTGTATCTATCAGCCAGTCCCAATTTCAATTCTTTTCTTTATCTGAAACCCCCTGCGCTCAAAGGTTGAGTATGCCAGAGAGTTGCACTAGTGCTTGGCATCAGCTGTTATTAAATAAAATATTTGAACAACAGATGGGCATTAGACACCTTGGTTGCTCACACAGCAGGTGCCAGCTGAACCTTAATGCCACTAAACAAGCAAATAATCTGCAGTGGAGTTGGTGGTCAGGCTATTACCCTTACAGGTTTCATTCAAAAGCAAGGAGCATGAAGGCATGTTTACACACTGAGGGATGCAACCCTCCATCCTCAGCCAGGAGAGCTTCTTGCATTGGCCTTTTCTCCATGCTGTCAGGTTGCACTTTAAGGCTGCTTGGACAGTCTTAAAACAAACATGTGGAAGCCAAAATTTAATGAGAGCAGTAAGATAAAGAGGGACTGTTTTATACTCTTCTTAAGACTCTCCAGTCCAGCAACTGCATGGGACTCTACTTGGAAGCTGTTGACTAAAGCGTCTTGACTTAAGCTGAAACAGAAGGGGCATTACTTCACCCATTAGGTTGTTCACTGAAATCCTGCCCAAGCTAAAACCTGAGCTTGAGAACAGAAGTAAACAAACTTAATAGGAACTGGGTACTCATGTGAAGGGTCTCTTGAAAAACCTAATCCAAGACCAAGGAGGTGCCCAAGACCCAGACTTACATGATATAGCCTTAGGCAGCTCATAAAACATGCCTGCCCTCAGCTCCTTATAAACTCAGTTAAGAAACTCTGGCATGTGCAGAGGGAAAATGAAAACGAACATATGAACCCTCTGCGTGTGCTCATCTCTTTTCACTGATGGAATGAGCCTTGAATGACTGGTCCTCTGGCTTCAATATCTCAATTTGGTGCATAAGTGCAGTGGATAAATTCAAGCCTAAGACTGACTGCAACTTTGAGCATGAAAGTGGGGCTTTTTATGCAAATTATTATGTGGAAAGCTGATAAAATTTTTATTCTCCATTAAAGAGAACTGAAGCATAAAATCCTGTTTTGTGTAGACATTTCAAAATATTGTTTTAGAGAGTAATGTTAGGTTTTTTATATAAACTTTTCTGTTCTTATCTTTAAAATTTCATTCCATTTAGATAGCTATTACTGTTATCAAGTAATATGTATAATATGATTGAAATAACCAGGGAACTGCTAAAGTCCTGTGTACAGCCCCCATCAGTTAATATTTAAAATAGGGAAACAATAACTAGACATGATTTATGGTTTAGAAACTACGAGACAATGGGGCTTTGTAAATAAGTAGGATGTTTATGTCAGAAAGGGTAACAGATTGTGTTCTGGTCAATAAACTTTGAAGAACCACTTGGAAATGCCAAGGTAAGGGAAGAAGTAGGTAAAAGGTAATTCCTACAGGAGGAGATCATGACCACTAAATCAATGACCACCTACTCAACTGATACCACCTACTCAAAAGAAGACAATGAAGAAAGAAGACAGAGTCTGTGCACTAATTTACTTGAGGGATGAAGAAGAAAGAACCAATCATTAAGAGAAATAATAATGAATATGTATTACTTAAGCATATAAATGTGGGAATTTTTGAGACAAGGGTGTGCTGTCTTGAGACAGGCACCCATTCATGTGCATCAGTGAAATTAATTTGAAAATACCTCGACTCTGTGTGTTATTGGCTTGCACACCACGTAAATGAACCCTGTTTGTGGGATAACATTACTTTGACTTTCTCTTCTGATACAGAACTGAAATGTCCACTTCTTCAAAACTGAAAAATTGCAGTATTAAGGAATACTTAAAGTCCAACTTAAGGAATGAGAACTAATAACTATAAAATAACTTAATTTTGATATGAACATTTTCCTGAAAATTACAACGTGGAGAAAACTTCAATGGGAATATACTAAGATTTGAGTCTGCATGAAAAAGATTTTCTTAGTATTAGATACGCCCTGGTAAATTGCTGAATTATCTTCCCTGCTGCATAACTTCTGTCAGCCTAATTACTGTGTACATTACAGCTTCAGATCTTTTGGTCTCTATTCCAGACAGTATTTGAAAAGGTTTGCTAGCTGATAAACTACTGAGAATCTAGTACACCCAAAACTAAGACTGCTGAGATTGACAAGATTTGTATGTCTTCACATTTGGAAGAAACTCTCAACCTCATTTATAATGGTGCTATAGAGTTAAGGCTGGTAGGCAATAGAGCTGGTCATAAAATTTTCCAGTTAAAAACTTTCCTGTGGAAAGATCACCTTGCTGCAGAGATGGGAACACTCTAAAACCTCAGTCTTACTGAAAAACCAAAGGAAAGGTCTTAATAGTTCTCCTCCTTCCTTTGCAGGAGGTAATGACAAAATTAGCTTAGTCTGCTCCCATTTCTGCCACTACAGAAGCAGTATTTGGAAAAGCCTTGGGAGGTGTGATGGCACCAGGTATTTTCTTCTTCCACTAGCAAGTATATTACAGGACATACCTTCCAGTTTTATATCAAAATTTATATATAATGGACCAGGCCTACACACAGTCCTTTAGTGAGAGTAATGCTTGACAGAAGGTGGCTTTTCTTCTTTAATCACTGTTCATGTACCTTCTTGCTTATGTGGGATGACAGAGATGTGTTTGATGTCATCTTCTCAGGGTTATCCTATAACACAAAGTTAATCTTGCACTTTCTAGTCTTCCAAACAAAAGAAAACAACCTGGGGATGAAATAATTCCCTTGGACAAATGGCAAAAGTGGCAGCCCCTAGCCCACTCTGTTCCTAGGAACAGAGTGCTACTAGGAAATATGTGCAGCACAAGTTTCAGTGATGGTTTCAGTCTGTCAGACACACAACATTGCTGTAGACTGTTTCTATGTATTTCGTGTCCAGTCCTCACATAAGTGTTCTGACTACAGATAGGTAGTTGAGTTTTTCATCGGTTATATCCTTTTCAGTGTCCACACCAGTAACTGGGAGAAAAGTTGCCACAAAATGCTGGTTCTTTACACCCCTGTAGAAAATGCTTTTGCTTTGAATTTTCACAGTTGCTACCAAAATAACGCAATATCCTGAGTTACCTTCTGCCAAAGACCAGCCATTCAGGAGAGATTTAATAGTGGAATAAGATGTTCTATTGTTTTATGTTTAAGACTGACTATGAAGTTGCTGCAAGTCAGAAGCATCTTCTAGTATTTTTAAAATGCCTGGCCCAAGAAATGTCATACCCCATGTTAAGGTCTTTCTTAACAGTGCTGGAGGAAAAAAACCACTGCACTATGACATGCAAAGCAAGAATACATACCCTACCCTAGGGTAAGATAATGTGATGTGGCAGGAAGACAGCACAGGACTGAAGCTAAGCAGAGAGAGATATTCCCTGTCCACCTGTTTCTGGAAAAAACTAGCTGTTCTAAGCAATTTCATTCAAACCAGACAGAAGACAAGCATTTGTATCTCAAAGTTTCCATACAGACAGTTATTCTGAAAGAACTCCATGCCCATAATGGTTATGTGGCCAGCTGTATCTGTACTACTTTCTCTGGTATGTGCCGTTCCTTATTTAAAAAGTCAATTTGGACAAAGTAGTAAAAGGTAATGCATCTGTGAAATAATTTAGAATACATTCTCAGCCTCAGTTACAAAGCATGAATAATTACTTCTGTTAAGTATTAAATGATCTTTTCTCTCCAAATACATCAAATATACAAATGCCTAGCAACTCAAGTTCTTTGTACACATCTATTATTTTATTAGATATGCCAGTAATTCCACGAAATACACCCTGCCCTTCCTTGGTAACTGCAATACTTGATGCGATTGTGGGCTCTGACCAAGACTCAGCATCAGTTTTGGCCCCAACAACATAGTAGAGATTGCCACTGTGTCACTGGGTGGCCAACAGTATCTTCAGCAGGTCTTGAGCTGCCACTGTTTTCAGGATAGCATTGTGTTAGAGCCCTCATGGCAGTAAGGGGACTTGGATCTCCTTTGCATGTCACAAGGAGGAGCCAGATGCAAACCATTAATTCCTTAGGTAAATGTGATCACTTAATTGGTCTGTCAGCTGACCAGATTAGTGGGCTACTAATACCTAGACAGCAGCACTTGGTAAAAGGGGATCTTGGCCCAAAAACAGGGAGATTTTTGTGCTGCAATTCACATTTTCAGTGCCTTTACAGTAGGATTGTAAGTACTTTTGATCTTAAGTCCTGAAAATGATTTCTAGCATACTACAACAGGCCTGATATTTCACTACTTCATCCCAGGTTGCATTTCACTGTGTTCTCACCTATCTTTGCAGTCAACTCTTGCAAGAACTGACTTACAGTGTTGGAAAAAAATGCATTGAAAAAGAGCAGGTCACTACAAGTGGAAGAAAACTTTTTGTAAAAAAATGCAGAATCCTGATGCACTCATGAGCAAAGGCTAAACAGCAATATATAATAGTAAGACAGTGGAGAGAAAAAAGGAGATGTACTATAAAGCTGTACTCTAAATGAAATACATTAAGAGAGATAGTAAACACTAATCTATGCAATGGACACCACAGATGTACTGCCCATAAAAGTAAGTAATAAGGAAATGGTGTGTGCACAGAAAAAAGTTTAAACACAAGGGATACTGTTAAAATTGACATGTATCTCAAGGCTGATATAGAGCATGCAAGGGATATGCCTTGAAGGGTGTAAAGGGTTTCCCCTGTGGTATATTAGCTGGAAACCATTTGTAAAGTAGAATGACATTATTCTAACCACCTCAGGAAAACTATGTCTTAAGGATATGTATTTTCGTATTTTCTAAAAGCAATAAAGGAGCTGTCACTGTGGGTGATCTTCAGATCTGTTTAAAAGACATTGCTTAGAGGGGAGGGAGGTCTTGTCATGGCATGCAGTAAGGCAAGAATCCTGGAAAACCGAGATGCTACTATCATCATTTCCTCGGAAGAGAAAGGCAATGGAAAACATCTGAAGGACTCCACTGCTAGCTGTCTCCACTCAGAAAGCCTACACAGCTCTTTAGCATTTTAATCTGCAGTCCACTCTCTGAAAATGTTGCACTTGAACTAAGCAAAAAGAATTTTCCAACAAGATGAAATACCTCCAAAATCTGAATTGGTTCAAAATGTCTAGTGTCTGCCTTGTCAAGTTTTATCAATAAACAAAGCAATGTGATGACACTCCAACTCCTGTCCTATTTATGTTTTCCAGTTCATCATTCCACAAAATCCCTCAGAAAATGTAGGAACCAAAGGCTAAAATGCACTGTCCAGGAAGCCAGTTCATATCCACTGTACTTTCATTAATTTAAGAGAAATGTAAGATGTTGGCTTTGGAGACAAATTATATTTCCTCTCAACAATTAAAAAAAATAAAGTTGGCAGAAGGCAAAATTATTTTCTGGAAAAATAATATTAACGGGATGTCAAAGGAGCAGAGCGACAGAGATTGTCAATAGGCAGAAGATGAAACCAAAATAAAATAGAAACTGAATGAGTCTGAGAATAAAAAACTGTGTGTGTGGTAAATAACACCTAGATACATAAATTGATGCACAGATGCAGCACAGAGTTAAGCCAAGGATCTGAACTGATGACAATACATGGAAGTATGACAAAGTCTGTGAAGAGTACAAAGGAGTTAGACTAGTGAAAAAAAAAGCCGCTAACCAACTGTGCAGGTCTAGGCAAGGAAAGGACACAAGATCACTGCAATCTCTTCCATATATTGCCTTAGGTGTGCTGGAACCAGCAGCCTCTAGACTGCTCATTGCATTTCTGCTTTGCTCTGTGTTCCATAGCCCACCTACCATGGAAAATTACTTTGGGCAGTGCTGCTGTACTGCAGCTGCATTGGGATTGTAACAACAATCTGCAGGGCTGTGTTGTGCCACAAAGCTCTTCTGGTGAGCTCACGGCTACCTTGAGGATCTATAACAACATACTGCATTCCACTAAGGGATGGACCTGTCATGAATCTGCTCCCCTGTCATGACTTCTGCCAGTTGTGGAATCCTATGCAGGACCTTCTCCTCAGCCCTTCAGCTGCACAAAAGACACAGAAAAACAAGTGATTTTCCAATGAATATCATGAGCGAAGGAATGAGAGCTGCTCTCCTAACACTCCACACTACAGTGCACCCTTGCATTCAGTATCAGGTCCCACTGCAAATCTCCAAAGATATTACTGAGGTAGCTTCTTGCCTGAGTATGGCTCACTCTCCTTCTCTATTTTGCTGAACTAGCCAACATGAGTGGAAACACTGCAGCTCATGGACTAAATTGCAACTCTCAGAAGACCCATGGCAGCAGCAGGTCCCTGAGTTTCTTGAGCAGTATGTTCTCCTGTTGTATGCACACCACCGCCTCAAAAAAAAAAAAAAAAAAAAAATTGAGCTTAAGATCTGTCATGCTTTGTTGACTACTAGTTGGGTGAACAGAGTTTACCCTCTTCTAAAGCAGACAATTTGTGGTATGCATCAAGAAGGCGAAACTGCTTTTTTTGCCTGGCTTCCTAGCAGGATGAGGCAGTTATAAAACAGTTCATCCAAAAAGGTACCAGTCAAGCAGCACACAGGCATTGGTTAATCAGTGAGCACCTCTGCTTCCTCAAATGAACTATGAAGCCACTGGGGACCACAACAGCTAGCAATGAACTGCTTGTAGTAATGTCCAGCACAAGGCAGGGAAAGATGTTAACTTTGGCTGACACAGCATTTCTTCAAGTTGTGCTTGTGTCACTAAATTAACTGTCCTGATGGATGCATTACAGTAAATTACACCAAATAGAAAACATCTCAGAAAGTTAATTAATCACCTTTCAGTGGGTAAATGTTTAAGTGCCTGCATTCCATTTTCCAGAAAGTCCTAGCAACTCTTTTCCCAAGGTATTAGATGGGCTCAGAAATAATGCAAAGAGCCACTGAGATGTTTTCAGAGGCCTATGCCTGAATTTTTAAATGTCTAATTTTACCACAAGATTTCTGACTGCAGAAATAGTGAACCCGAGTCTCAGAGATTTGTGTCTCCAGGGAAACTCCCCTCTGGTGTATTCTGTAAGTATCTAACAGGGTAGAAAATGCACTGCTCTGTTTCCCTCCTGCAGGTTTTAGGAGGTTCTTTCTTGACTGCCTAAGCCCATAATTTCATGAAAGCCATCAAATTTTTTACTCTATTTTGTCAAATTTGATTGAAACAGCCTGGTTTAAAAGCTGAGTTTTGGACACACAGATGTAAATTCACACAGCTACACTCCATGATTGTGTTGACCATGGTTTTTTAGTCAGACAAAAATCTGTCCTACAGATACTGAGCCACAGATTTTCAAAGGTACATAGGCAATATTCTTAGAGCTTGCAAGTGATTTAAATAGCTGCATCCAAATTTAAGTGCTCTGACTGAAGTCAACATTTTGTTAAAAAACTTCTATTGCTTTCAAGAGGATTTACCATTTCAGTACACATGGAGGATCTGTGCAGTAGAAGCCCAGCTGATACTGAGATAAAGCAGAACTCAGGCTTAATTCTCACTTGCGTTTAAAGCTCCAGTGTTGAGAGCCACAGTCCTACAGCCTTTCAGCAAGGCTTGGTTTCCAGCTTTCAGAGTTTCTGGTTCAGGATTAAATTAAAATTCACCTTTAAGTTTCCTTCTGAGTCAGCTTGCACATGGAAGCAGTATTTCTATTGCATCACTTTAGGAGTGGGAATTAGATGTTCCCTTTTTGCTTACACAGTGTCATCTGTCTATGCTAATCAGCAATTCAAAGAGGTGACAAGGCTATGTGTTTCTTCATAATTTGCCCACAAGAGATTTTCCAGAGGCTGATAGGGAAGAGGCAGGAAGAAAAACTCTGGACCAGTTCTTCATCTGGTGTAAGCTGACAGAAATGTGGTGAAATCACTGAATTTTGTGGATTTACATGAGTTTCCAGGCTTTACATCAATGAAGAAGTGCCATTGAGCAGTTACATGCATTCTCACCTGTATGAACACTATTGCAGATGAAGGCAGGAGAGCTCATCTGTAAAAGCCAGAGTGGATGGCAAATGAAGTTAAGTGAAGACTGTGATCATCAGACACTCAGGAGAATGACAGCACATCCCAAATACAAACATGACTGATTTAACGGGAGGGTATACATTTAATTCAGAGTGACATTAAGACAGGAAATGAAGCCTGAAGGCTGAATATAGACATATATGGGCAAAAGACCAAGGGAACAAAATTATGCTAGCCAGATCACATTACCTGAAAGATGAATAGGTTTAGACACATCTTTCCAAAGACTAGCTGTCAGTGGCTTGAGACCTCAAATGCTATCAGCTCATTACTTTGGGTAGAGACACACTGAGATATTATGGAGTAACTCAGGATGCAGAGGTGACCAGGTAGTACTAGGAATGGTTTCAGCGATGAACCAGCAGATATAAAGACAACAGTAACTTCTGTGTGATTTTCCAATGTCTCTTTTTCATCCATGAATGGTTTAATGTTCCACTACTCCTGTAATTCATCAGAAAGAAAGGGATTCCTGCAGGGGATTCCTGAAGGTTAGTTGTAACAGGATAAAGTCAAGTCTAGCCCTGGCCTGAAATGCATCCCATTTCTAAAAAAATCAGACAGCATGAGGTGCCTCAGAGGCATAGAGAGGTGAAACAACTTGCCTAAGGTTCTTCCAACATTTCAGAAAAGAGTCCAGTGCATTAAATATGCCTGAACAGTCTAATTTCAGATCTATCCCCACAGGCAACCAAGAATATCATTCAAGCAGATGCAGCATAGTAAGATGTAAGCCTTTACTACCTACCACCATTCCTCCGGTGTGGCTACGCTTGTCCTAGGAGGAGGAAGTGGGCAGTATGGAATTATCTCAACATACATCCAACCTTCAGGCTGTTTGGAGGCCACAGTGCCTTTGGACTCACTGAGTCTCAGGGGAGGAAGGAATTCATTTTTATTGGAAATTAGAGGTCTCACACTGATATAACCACTGTACAGCTTTAGTTTACTAACAGGTAGCTAACTGAAATCAAAACCAGCAATAATGTTCTGAAACAAACTTCAGAAGAGAAGCATGGCACCCACCAAATCCACTTGCTCCTAGGTGTAGTTGTTTAACAAGATTAATCCAGTAAGCTCTGTAAGAACAAGGACTGTGCATGGTTCTTATGCCCTTGCATTCCCTCAGGCATGAAATGACTATTCCTGTGTGATGCCTTGTGGTGCCTTGAGCCATCTGGGTGGAAGACAGACAGAAACAGAGCAAGCTGGTGATAAAATCCAACATTTTTCCCAAGGGCATTCAGTACAAGATCTGAAGGCACTTCAGTGTCCAGAACCATCTTTCTCCTTCACTGGCTTCTGTGTCTACTGTGAAGATGGTACCAACCCTTCCTCAGTAGTGTCCAAGAGATTTGAGGCAAAAAGGACCCCACATCTAGACAATGACAGTGGAGAAAAAAGAATGTTTTCTCATAATTTGTTAACACTTGCCTAAAAAAGCCCAAAAGCTACACCAGGAGTATAAAAGGTGGAGGAACATAAATCTGCTAGGTGGAACTATGCTATGGAACTACATGCTATTACCTACCTCATTGAAAGCATGGGATTGAAAGTTTGGACATTCATCAAAAAAGGAGTAATTGAATTAAAAATGGAATGTGAGGCAGCTAGTGACTCTTTATGAAGAGCAAAGTTTCATTTCTTTCTTACAGTTGACACTTCATCTACAGCTTGTTCATGTTGGGTAATTTGAGTACTCTTATTAACAAGCAGAAAATCCTACCTAACAGAATGCCTTATATTTGATCAGAACAGGCTGAGTATGGTAGGAGATAATTTTCCTGAAGTTTTCCCCACAACTATCTTAGACTAACACGTTTTTTTCTTTTTTTTTCTATTTTTTTTCTTTTTACACACACAAGCACTTTCCATGAATGCATTTATTACAGAGAAGTATCAGTGACAAAAATAGTTATATAAGTGGGATGTATTTTATAGATCCATTTTGGATGAAACACGTTGTTCAGTGTTTATATGTTGCCCACCAAGATTGAAATTGATATGAAGTAATACAGTGATGTGTGGCAAGCAGTATATTAGAGAAGAGCATTCCTTCTTACAAGGACTGTGAGCTGCTGGCATGAGTGATTACATATTAGGTTTTTCATTAATTGTCTTCATTTAGTATAGCAAGGAGGGATGATCTTATGTGCTTCTGATGCCCTGAGAGAAGCAGAAATAACTGCAGCACTCTTATCCCTCTCCCCACATACCTCCCAGGAAATAAAACCAAATCTTTTTTTTTTTTTTTTTTTTTTGTCAAAATCCTCAGACAAAATTAAAACTATAATAGGTAGGCTGCAGAGCTCTCTGGTTCACAGCATCATAGTTTCTGGATAAACTAAATATCTTTATGTCAGGCAAAGTTGAACCTTGTTTTAAATCAACACCCCAATTCAGCTTTAACTCCAGGCAGGAACTTGCTTCTTGAATTGGTTATAAACATACAAAAGAGTTACTGTTTGTTTAGAGATGTGGGAAAAAGGAGATTCTTTTTACAGGCTGAACAACTTCCTCTCAGGGATAATAGGGAATTTATTAAGGTCATTTCTAGAAGCCCCCAAAAATCTGGGGGGCTGTATGCTTTAGATGCTATTGGGGATAGAGAAAAAATAGCTCTGACCTTGAATAAAATAAAAAGCATTGAAACCACAAAAAACCACAGTTAATATCCTTCAGGTATCTGTAAGTTTTCCAACTTTCCTTAAAAGAGAGGTATGATTTGCCCTGTGTTTGCATGACTGAAAGCCCATTCAAAAGAAATAAGTAAGTCAAAAAGCAGTACTAGTAGGAAATATCTTTTGGGGTATGGGAACTCAGTTCTTCATACAAGCATTTAAATCCAGGATGCAGAGTACTAGACACAAATACAGGCATTTGGGCAAAGAACTGACAAAATGAGTAATCCCAATTATTTGAAAGGAGATTAAAACAAACAGAACAGTAGTTCCAGACTTTCTCTGAGCGTGCAGAAAAATAGCCTGCTCCTATAAAGTGGATACCATTTTACTAGATGCAACATAGGTAGTGAGAACACGGGGAAACACTCCACCTTACTGGAACAAAACCATTCTATACAAATGCCCTTATATTTCATGATGTACGAAAAGTCAAAGGGTCTTGCAGCTATTTGTAAGGACTGTGCTAGCATCATACAACATAGTCTCAGGTTAAATGGCAACATATGAATGAGGATATGATGTGTTAAAGAGAAGTGGCCTTGCTGCCTTGTATCAGGAGGAGTATTTTCATTACTAGAAGATCAGTACAGAGGTAAGACAGAAGACCCAAACTGCCTCTCTTACTTTCTGCTGTTTTATACTGTCCAGAACAATTCTGATAGGAAATGGAAGAAGTCAGACACTTCTAGGATGGGGGGGGGGGGGGAACATTTGTTTCCTAAGCTTTACTCCAATTTAGGACATAAGCAGTCCTGATAGGAAAAAGGAGGTAGACATTAAAGGATCTGAATCTACTGCCAACTCAGTGGGTAAGTAATTAGCTTGAACTTCAGTCACTGCCACTACATAAATACAGCATTTTCTGTAAAAATATTGCTATAATCTATGTTCAGGGTTTGGGGGGTTTTTTTGTACATACAGAATGAGAATATAGTTGTCACAGTTTAAGTTCTTCTCCCAATAACAACATTAAAATACAGCAGCAAGAAAATACAAAAAGCTTATCTTAGCAAACTCATCATTTTTGAAGCATCCGAATCTAAATTAGCTCCACTCCATTGATTAAAAATATCGCTTACAGTGATTTGCCAAAAAAAATCTGTTCTGAAATTTAAATTAGGTTAAGTATTTTGTAGCAGACTGCCACAATAATTTTCCAAAGTAATAAAATCAGTTATCAGAATTAATGATACATAAAATTCATTTTATGATTTTACTTACATTACCTTGCTTCCCTCCCTCATCTGTTTTCAAACCAAGTCCCATAACTTTATAATGTGATTTTACACCATACAGTGACCCTTCTTGCAGCTGAAAGGACAACACCATTCAGTACAGTCCTTTTAAAATTGCCTTGTTGATTGCTCAGAACAACATCACAAGGAAAAATGCAGAAAAGACATGGGAACAGCTTTGTAAAATAGTTGTAGCTACAAGACAACTGAGAGACTGGAAGGGTGGCAGATGGGAAATCAAGCAAGGGCTTTTAATGCCATAAAAATAATGAAGTGCAGAATTAAGTCCTGGATTTCACAGTGCTTTTAAATAGAGTGAACAAAACAGATGCTACTCTTAAGATATCAGTGACTGCATATTGAGCACAAGAACCACCTTCCAGGTTACGCCTGAAGTTTTTCTTCATCAAGACACAGTTACTGCTCTTCTAGCTCTGTAGAAGACTTCCCTTCTAGACAGCTCGTACAGAGAAACAGTCAGTTTCTTTTCTACTTGACAATCTCATTCTTGTGTTTTACTTGTAAGCAATGAAACAGATATTAAAAAGGTAATCTTGCATCTACAAGGTGAAACATGAGGACAGAGCAGTTGATGAGTAAAGCTGCTGCTGAAGAGAAATTTAAAAAGTGCTTTCACCCCATTGCAGCTGGTGAAAGGGACTAAATGATTCACAGAGAGATACAGTGAGAATATGCTGACCTAAAGTTACACGCCATTATGATTAGAGTGCTGCTGATATGAAACATTTCAAGAACCCCACCCACTAGCTTAAAATAAGGACTTTTTGCCATTAACTGCTGTCATTTACTAATAAAAGGCAACCTACTAGCAGTTATTTGAGATCATTGCTTGCTTCACCAAGCAAGATAAAGTAGGAGACCCCACATGTAGAGGTAGTTACTTCACCAGCAAGGACACAATCCCATAATACCTATGCAGAGTCAGTGACAGCAACAGGTAGCGACCTTCAGAAAAACACAAGGTGAAAAGACAGGTATGAGAGCAACTCAGAAAGAATAGTGAGCACACCATGCTCAGTAGAGAACAAAAGCAGATATAGAATCACCTACAGCAAAACTCAGACCAGGCTCAGAGGTCAGGAACTGTACTTATATGGAGCTCGCAGGTGCAGGGGAAGAGAGCGTGTGTGGAAGTCCCAGGTGAGGCTCTTCAGGGCAGTTAGAGCCTATTGGTGCACTCAAGTCCTAGCAAACTCCTTTTAAGACATCCCTTGACACTTGCTCCTCATTCTTTGTGTGCAAAGGTTGTAATCTATCTTCTCGGTATGATGAGACAGACCTTGTAGAGCTGGGAGGTGTAAGAGCTATTTTCCACCAAGGAATAACAGAAAGCAGCTCTATTCATGAGCTTTCTACCGTGTAACCAGTTGCCGAAAACAGAAGGAAGCTCTACCCAAAACCCAGCTGCTGAGGTATGAAGTGCATGGCTCTGAGAAATAAGTCTGAGAGAAGGAGCAAGAATAAGAGAAAGCATGAACACATTCCAAGAGAGGATGCCAAATAAGAGGCTTATGGTTGTGAACAAAGGAGTTATCTTCCAGTATTTGACTTCCTTCATCCTCAAGGAAATAGGAACACATACATAAACAATACTACATTTGAAACATGACTTACTTTCTGCTGCTAACAGGCAAAACATGTAAAGAATCAAACTTTGTCTCATAATCTGGGTGAAATAAGAGTTTGCTGTATTCAGCACCCATAATTCTTTAATTGATAAGTAGTTTGATGTCTATATTCTTGCAGACCTAGCTTTAGCTGCTTTAAGTGATCAAAATTATCAGAAAGTTCTGAGCACACATTGTCCAGAAAAAGGCAATCTTAAAGATCTCTTAAACACCCATGCTGGACACCCAGCATCACTGAGTAACGATGGGTTCCAGTGAATGTTTTCAATACTGCAGAGTTGAGAATAACAAGCTCCAAGGGGCTTTGATTTCTTGTTCATTATCTCATAGATGTAGTGCTTCCCATACAAAAAGTAAGCATAAGAAGCACATGTACATGTCTAACCTCTCAGAGGAGCGCATCAAGTGTGGGGCTAGAGCAGACAATCCCTTTGCAATATTTACACAGCAGAGGCAGCCGGAAAAGTCAGCTTGATAGTTTATACTGAAGGTCAAATTAATTCCAAGGTCAGATTTCAAATGTACCTTAAGAAAAGTAATTTTTTTTAATACTATGCAAGTAATAATTAGAAAATCTTAACATGAGCATCAGTAGTAATTGGCATATGTGCCTTTGTAAGATCAGATGGCACATTACTGTAGGTAGTTAAAACCTTTAGCTATAAAAAGGTCACAGTGAATCTCAATTTCATACACCTGGCAGTATGTTTTAGAGGATAACCTGCACATTTCTTACCTTTTGCAGATGTTGAGTATGACTGTCTCTAAACTATCTTTTCCTAGTAGGTGGTAGATTGCTTCCCACATGCCTTATATTCAAATATGTGAAATAAAATCACTAAGGTAAAATAAATTACTTCTCAGCCATTCCAGAGCAGGGAGACTGTGAACATTTGATCAGAGCAATGAACACAAGTATAGCATCAACAAAAAGGTGGGATTCTTATTCGCCTGAACTCCTTACACCTTCCCACCACTATAAATTCTTTAAAAAGGCTTTTGCAACAGGAAAGCTGACCTAAATTTTTCGGCAGGTTTGACAGGTTTTGTTTAAAGTTCAGAAAAAGATGAGACTGATGCCATTCTGTTAGATAAGTTACAGCACTGGTATTTCAATACAACCACTTCTGCATAGCAACTATGGTACGACTACAGGGCTACAGCTTAAAGGAGGGGAGACACTTAATAAATCATGCTGTGAAGATCTGGGATAAGAAAAATAATGTTTTTCTGTGAAAGAGGGCTAAAGAATTGGTCTGGATGGATGATAAGCAGATAGGGAATCTGCAATTCTGGCTACTCAGGACTGCCTCGGGCAAGCAGGGATTTACACGTGCCGTTTTAAATGATCTCACAAAGGGCTTACTGAGTTTGGCTGGAGTTAAGGTACAGTAGATCAAAGCCTACTCATCTTTCTGATCTAGTTCTGGTTCCAATCAGAATATTTTTGAATGCCTCCAACTCTTTAAGCCTCTAACATGCTCATATTATGAACTAATGCAGAGCAGAAAAATACCATATATCATGCTGGAAAAACACACATATTGCATGTGTATTTGTCTTCATTTTTCAAACTATTTCTATGTCCTTTCACCCTGTGAAGGCTTAATGGTTTCACCATGAATACTTGTCCATTCACATGCAGATTTAGTATGCAGATAAAATATGACAGAATTTTCCACAAAGAAGAGATTGTGTTTTATGCTGTGACATTTCTGTTCTTTTATTCCTGGAATGTTAGATGCTTTTTAAAGATAGATAAATTTAATATGGAAACTTTTGTTTCAGAGGGGAAATGTGGCTGCCTTTTTTAAAGTGAAGGGAAAATATTACAACAACAAAGAAAATAATTAATAATACTTAGCATTTATAAACTGGCTTTCCTCCAAGTGTCTCAAAAGCATATTGCAAACAGTAGCTAGAACTGAATCTCTACCCCCCAAAAAGGGGAACCTGCATTTTCTGTAGCAGAGGGAAAGCCAGTACCCATAACAGCATGTATTTTGCGGCAAATGTAAGGGGTGAAGGCGCACAAAAGAACTGAAAAACTATTAGCTAAACCGCCTGGAAGCCAGGCAGAGTCAAAGGATGAACACCTGCAATAAGATTGGAACTATTGATAGTGCCTTGGTGGTAGAGCAGTAAGATGAGTGGTCACGTATACATGTTCTGGCTGAATCCTCCTACCTCTTTCTTGTCAGGTGCTACGGGTCTTGCACGAATATTATCTTCCAATAAATAAATTGATTGCCAAACTAATTTGCATAAGAGGAAATTTAAAGTCAAGCAATGGTAGGTCTAAGGGTGGAGGTGTCACTAAGTGGGGCAGTAATCACAGCTGAGTAGGTCACAGCTAGACCTCCATGTTGCTAGAGGGAAACTGGATTGGTAAAAGAATCCTTAGAGGCAAACACAGGGGTGAGCTCACAGGGACTGGAGGTGCAAGACTGGCATCTCCATTCCAACCCTTGCCAAATGGCCTTTGATATCCCTCAGGGGCATAGAGAGAGAAAGAGGAAGGAGTAAGTAGCTACACAGACTGCGTGCATGAGTGGTTTTGCATTCCTCCAGTCCTTTGGGATTTGGTCCAGATGATCTGATGTATTCAGATGTATTTGCATCATCTGGTGGTGGGAAATATAATTTCCTGACATCACCCTGTATTGCTACAAACAGGGAGGTGGGAGGGATGAAGTTTGGTTGGTTTGGTTTTTGGTTTCTTCATCATGGTCAGTTTACATATGTTAATTCATTTCCGGTGAATAAGGGAACACATAGTAATATGGCTCTACTCTTATGGCCACCAGCTTTCATAAGTGCTTAAGTTTTCAAGATGTGCCACCTTGGATGCTGTGTAGAAGTAGTTCAAGTTCTCTGTGCTCCCCCTAGTGTAAGCAGAACTTCCAAATGAGATATCTAGCAGTCATGGGAAATAATGTGGGGTGAACAGCTTGTTCGCTCCAAGGCAGCTTAACATGTCACATATGTTCTGTACTCCTGTCAAACTTCTCCTGAATCTAAAATTTTACCTCCATTGATAAGTCACTGATCATGGGGAGCTGATTCTTTTCCCACTAGTAAGTATTTGTATTTAATCTTGAGTTAGTATTAATTCTTGAATAGAATTAATTTTCAATACCTTTTTTTTTCCTTTTTGAACCCAAAGGCATTGAATTCTCTGTCACTCATCTGAATATTTCCAGAAGCAGTCATATCTGGCCAAATATCTTGACAAGAACAGGAGGGGATTAAAAGGAAAATCAGATCAGAGACTGGGTTGCATGGCTACCGGGATTTAGAGAAGCCTGGTGTGGGTTTAACTGCTGTTCGGACTCTTACATCTTCAGCACCATGTTGCTGTGCCAGGTCTTGCCTCAGTGCTTTGCTTAGCCTGCACCTTTCTGTTCCAATTCCCTAGCTTCTTCAAGTCAGCTTTGCTTGGCCACTAGTTGTGCCTCTACTTCCCCCTGAGAACCGGTACATCTCCTGGCTCCTCAGCTTCTAGATCTCAGCTTGTCCTTGACGCTAGTAGCGGTTTCCACTTCTGGCTGTACCATATGTGGAGAGACAGATGAGATGAAGGACTAAAGGCTGCAGTGACTGCCTCTTTCACTGGGAGAAAAAGGTCAAACTCAGATGCCCAGAGAGGTTCTGCGCTTTACCAGAAATTCCACAAAAATTCTCTGTAAGAAGAGGACAACAAACTTTGGTTGATCTGGGTTGTATGCTAGTGCCTTGATGCTCCTATGCTAGATGCTCTTTCATCTTAAAATGACTAAATGCTGCAGACAGAGGATCCAATTACTTGGATAGCAACTCATCTTTGACAAACATCTTGCTTGGTCTTCACAATTATATTTTCTGCTTAAAGGAATAAACACCTCAAACAAGGTAGCTAGGTTGTCCATGTGTGTGTCAGTGAATCTCGGTATTAAACAGGATGCAAAGCCCACTTGTGTGTACCGAAGGCATAGTTATTTTCATGAAATTTATAAGGCTTTAATATCTTTGTTCATTTGACTCATCTGCCAAATTTATTTGAGGTTAAGCAATGCATGCAAAGATTATTGATGATGGCTTGAGGAAGGTAATGGCAAACACAGCGTGGACACTGAACTAGAAATGATGTCCACTCTGCATCTGTGAGCATCCACATTCTGGAAGTAACCAGGAAAGAGCCCAGAAGGGCACAGCAATGCCCCAAGTACATGGAAATACTCACAAAAAGGCTTTCTGCTCTTTGCGCATATCATTGAAAATGTCTGGTTGATGAGACTTGGCTGGAAATGATGGTATATTTTGCAAATGGCTTGTAATTATATGTCCTTATTATGAATAGGTATGGAATTTTAATGTGCCTAATTATGGTTCTGTTACTAAGACAAAATGTATTTTCTCCTATTGTCCTACTGAATGTTTAGTATATTATGGGTTAGCTACTGGTTTATTCCCTCTTAGCAAAGGGTTCAAATAGCAGGTCAAGGAGAACCGAGCTAATAGATGACAGTACAGCCCCACCTATTATAATGAAGAGGGGGGGGTTCCATGCTAGAAAGCAGAACTTGGTTCAACTGATCTCATTCATTAAGGCAACAGTTCTCTGCAGCTTTGATGAGATTAAGTCCTATTGGGGTCGTACTTAACTTTAAAGAACCATTAATGAATTTCTAATCTATCACAGAGATGGTTTGTTACTAGCAATAAGGTGGGGCAATTATTGATATCCTATTCTGTTTCTGACCTATGTAGTGGGGCAGAAGGAACTGTGGCTGCCTAAAAATCCTGGTGAACTTTAAATAGTGTTTATATGCATCATCCTAGATGGCCAGAAAGTAAGAATGCTGATAGAACAAGGCTAGTAAATGGCTGATGTCAGTAGATACTGATGTCATGTGGCTTGTAAAAGGATTTGACACACAGATCTAGTCAACAGTTGTGCATCCACAGGAAAAGAACATGAAAGGGAGTAGTTACACTGAAAATCTACTTCAAGAGCTGTCCTCATTTGCTCAGAAAGCCATGTTTTCTGGGTACCCCCTGAAAAACATCTCTTCTTCTGATTACTGAATATTCACTATGAACAGTTTGTAAGTCACCTATAATAAAGCCAGAATTATTCATAAAAAATGTTTACCAAATTATGTTTAATATCAAATACAGCTAAGAGAACTGCAGCTTGTTTGTGGACAATATACTAACAAGAAAAAGTTAGATTTTTGGTTATGATGAATTGCTCGCTTCATTCTAGTAATTAAGTTGTAGTTCTCAGTCCAACTAGGTCAGGCTGGACTGTCCATGAAGTCAGACTATGATTTGAAAGAGAAATAGGAGCAACAAGTACAGAAATGCCATGAAAAAATCATGGGAAATGGATATTTTGAAAATCCTAGGCTTAGTTTCCTTGTCACAAAAGCCCACGACCACAACTGAAATTTGTATGTATGTCAGCAAAAGAGCTAGATTACATTTTCTTAAAGAGCAGGAAGGATTTGTATGACTGCCTTCAGACTGCAATAAGCTGTGATGCTGGTCGTGTTTATCATATACAATATGTAGTAAATATATTACTTTAAGATATGGTTCTAATTGTACTGAACAGTAAAAATCCCACTGCCTTGAATGGGAAAGGAATCTCAGCGCATTCTCCCAGTGGCTTGTTTCAAGTAATCTTTAGCTTAAAGTTAGCTCTGCATTCCTTTAACATGGTTACACGTGCTTTTGTTCTTTGGTGCTGAAGGTGTCTAATGTGAGCTCAGCAACTGCCTATATATGAAAGTCAAAACACAGTGCTTCAGCATGCCCCAACTGGCATTTTAGCTGATCAGCTGGAAGATTTTAGTTGAAGATTATATACTTGGCTGTCACTTTCACCAGCTGAAAGCTGGTCAATGTAAAGAGGAGGGCAAACTAACAAACTGTTCGGTTTGAATTCTTACAGCTTGGATATAGCTACTCTTTGCTATTGAAGTCTGTCTTATGTAACACAGAGTTCTTTAATAAAGCCAGAAAGCAGAAAAAATTGTATCCTTCAACTAAACAGCATACATATGTCACTGCCAAATGCAGGTAGAGCCAATGGAGTATGGTTTTACAAATACTTTGCTGTCTGTGAAACAACAAAGACGAGGAAAATGCAGGGACTTGTAATACACAGCCATGGAAAAATTTGGTAGTTCACCTCTGGGATGCTCTGAAGAGAAGGCAATAAATGACCTTGGCACTGCCAGGAAAAATGCTTGTCTGCTTTTTTAAGATAATTGGGACTTCATAATTTTTTTGTAAAGAAACCAAAACATATCAAAGAAAGAATCTATTTTCATGAATTCTGCCCTCTGGTAGTGAACACCTGTAAAGTCTGAAATGCTGCATATCTGTTCAGATCAAAAATGGTAATGATACACATATTCATTTTTTTGGTTGATAATTTCTACCACATTATCATAAGAAAGCGTGTTCATATTCTCTAGACACACTTTTGCCTTATACCAAACATCAAAAATGCAGCCCATAAACATGAGTTCCATATCTTATTTCACTGAATCAAGAAACTTCCAATGGATGGAGTACACCATCCATTGCAAGCAAAAAGCAGAAATTTGAATCTAATTTATTATAGAGATATTAACTAAACTCTGGCATAAACCTAGAAACATGTTATCTTAGCTCTTTCAGTAGTGGAATGAAAGTATTATGTATTCAGGGACAAATGATTGCTGTATGAACTTTAGTGTAATGCATGTGTTGGTATGGATGTTCCAAAGAACTTTGCATGTATTTAGGCTCTGAAGTAATCAGTCACAATTTCAGAAGAGCTCAGCAGCTGTTTGAATTACTGGTGATCCTTGGTGCTGGGACCTTTGGAAAGTCTGCTGGCACCTAGCTATGCAAAATTGCTTCTTGTTTAGTTACTTCCCTGTAAGCAAAGTCATACTTAAATAGCATGTATCTTGGGCCAACCTCAGCTGAGACTGAGCAAGTGAACATAGAAAGTGGCACAGTTAAAATGCAGAATTACAGGGAGCAAGTAGGTTTCTAGCAGTCTTTGGAGCAGCAGAGAAAAAGCATTCTGCAGCCTGCTTTGGGCCTGAGGTAGCTTTCTTTTGTGTCCTACTTTTGGATTTGTATCTGAATAATGAAGCTGAGCCAAGAAAAAAATTGAGTTTTCAGAATCTGAAGGTTTGAGACTTTTGGGGTAGTCTCAGTTTTTCACAAGAGAGGAAGGGCAAGTCAGGATTCTTCAGTTATGCTTTTGCATAGGCATTAACTTGAACCTGTTTTAAAAAATACCTGTCAAAGAGACCAAGCTAACAAACTCTTCATATTCCCTTTAAAGACTGGTTTGCTTTAATAGTACAACAATGTCTTTTAACCATAATATATGATTAACCGAGTTGCAAGAGCATAGTTGAGCACACTGTCAGGGCAATGTGGTTTGGGGGTGGGGGATGGAATGATGCTTCTGCAGTGGCTTTTTCTGCAGGGGGTCCTGTAAGCATAGAGTGCAGCTTGGAAATGTGTACTTCTCAGCTGCTGCTCAGCAGCGCAGCCTGACTTTTGGTCTCTGACACCTCATGTGAAATGTAGCCAGTTGGCAGGTCACAGATCTGCTTACCAAATGAGTTTTCACGTAAGAAAGGGTCTGCAAGGTTAGCACCCAAATCTCCTGGCATAACTGCAGACTCCGCTCTCCCCCAAGCAGAGTGGCAACTCTTGCATTCACTACTCACGTGTCTCCCCCCACCTCATAGTCATGGACAGTGTGTTCCATCCTACCCATAACTAGGTTACTATCCCACTATACAAGGTGACAGCCTCCTGTAGGTCCAGCCTGATAGATATTTAAAGCTTCTGCCAGCAGCCCATGGCTTGTCACGCATCTGTTCCAGCCTTCCCTCAGATCTCTGTACCAACCAATGAGCTTGTCAATAATGCTACCTATGCCTTAATGACAAGATACCAGGGCTGTTTTAACAGCTGCTTTTCCTTCCTATTTTCATTTTTAATTCAGTCTGTAAGAGGAACCAGAGTTCTCATGTTATCTACACCTAATTAATGTCTTCCTGATATTGTGGGATTCCCTATGTAAGTGCTATAGTTTGGATCTCAAGTCTGGCATCGTCTTATGCTGAAGTCCATTGCAGTTCAGGATAGTAAATTAAACATGTATTTGATTGTAAGCATCTGCTCAAGCCCAACAGGTAGAGTTCAACCGGGCTAAAGAAGTTTAACTTAAAGCCCAATCAATATGCACTATTCTGAACAGGAACAGAGAGACCCTTTCTTGAAATGCATTTGTTGTGAATTATTTCAGCTGTTTATTCCTTTAGGACTTTAGCACATATGAAACTGTCTGAATGATGGTGAAACAAAAGGGTTTTTCCTCCAGATAGCGTAAACTGGGGTAATTTTTTTTGTGAACTGCTACCTTTCTTTGTGTAACTTGAAAGACCTTCAGAGAAGATGCTTGTTAAATGTATGGAGAGAATATATCATGCTCCAAAATATAATCCAAACAACTTTTATTACTCAGAAATTCACATTTAAGAAACCGTTTCCAAGAAAAAAAAGAATGTCTCTGTCATGGTTTAACCCCAGCCAGCAACCAAGCACCACACAGCCACTCGCTCACTCCCCCCCAACCCAGTGGGATGGGGGAGAGAATAATAATTAAAAAAAAAAGTAAAAATCATGGGTTGAGATAAAGACAGTTTAATAGGACAGAAAGGAAGAAAATAATAATGATAGTAATAATAATAAATTACAATAATAATAAAATGACAACAACAACAATAATAATAATAAAGAATTGGAATATACAAAACAAGTGATGCACTATGCAATTGGTCACCACTTGCCAACCGATGCCCCGTTTGTTCCCGAGCGGCGATCCCCTGCCCCCACTCCCCCCAGTTCCTATACTAGATGTGATGTCACATGGCATGGAATACCCCTTTGGCCAGTTTGGGTCAGCTGCCCTGGCTGTGTCCCCTCCCAACTTCTAGTGCCCCTCCAGCTTTCTTGCTGGCTGGGCATGAGAAGCTGAAAACCCCTTGACTTAGTATAAACACTACTTGGCAACAACTGAAAACATCAGTGTGTTATCAACATCCTTCTCATACTGAATCCAAAACATAACACTATACCAGCTACTAGAAAGAAAATTAACTCTATCTCAGCTGAAACCAGGACACTAACTAATACAAGGTTTCACATTGGTACTGTACAGCAGGACCAAAGTATAAGGCAAATAAAAAATCTAGACAGCAAAACCAAAATACTGACAGTCAAATAGGTTAAATATTGAGTAAATTACTTACTAAATTACCAAGAAATGAGCATAATAAAAAGTGGATTGGATTGTACTGGGTTCAGAATCCTGTTCAATGGGAGCTAGTCTGATGCTATAAAGTCAACTCAACAAGAAGCAAGACAGGCTTAGCTCTGCAAACCCTTCCCCACAGGAGTCCTGCTCCCTGGTGAAATCCACAGCCTCAAACAAGCCCTCAAGTCTAAAAAGAGCTGGACTCAGACTGGATCACACTAAAGCCCATACAAATCAGAAGAAACCTTTTGAGGAGAGGGTCATGATTTGAAATTCACCTCACTCATTGATTTTGCTAATCCTTTTCCATTACCCTCTTTTCGAGTAAGAATAGAAATCAGTTTAGCCACACAAGGCCCGGCTGTTGGAAAAAGTATCAGAAACCCTGCATCCACTAGCCACAGGTATCCCTACAATGTGTGAGAGAGCGAGAGCTTTTAATGATGAGTCCTAGCTTGGGGTATCAAGGCTTTAATGCCCTGTAGATTTACGCCCTATCTCCTGAACAGACACTACCAACCCAGGAGCATCTGGCAGAACACAAACTGTCCTCATGCTTTGGGTGTGATAGCTGAGCTCAATCCCCCTTCACATGGGCTGGTAATATCCAAAGCCTATGTCAGTGAGGTTTATCAGAGCCAAAGCTTTAAGAAACGTACACTCGTGTTACACCTAAGCTTAGAAAGCCCAAGATTTCTGAGACACCATTTCACAGCATGGAAGAGCAATATTTAACTAGATAGTAAGACTCTTATAGCTTCTCTTGGTTCCTTTTAATTCCAAGAAAAGATCATGATGTAAATGTTAAATCTGCTGCGTCCATTTTTTTAGTTTATGTGCCTACCAACTCATGTTTACACAAAATGCATGTTGGATGCCCTGGGGAATTTTCTGACCTACTTAGTAAAAGCAGTGCTGAGCGTCTGATTTCCTTAAACGAAACTAGACAAATTCTCAGGTTCAATGTTGCTTGTTTTGTCTTACAGATAAAGAGACGAGGCAGAAAGTAGACCATAATGACAATCTTTGGTTTCCTTTTTTTGTCTTTTAAGGCATGACAATTCAGAAATGGTCAGCAACACAAAAGTCCTGCTTCCACAAATGTATAGGCAGCCTAACTTCCTTGGGCAACCATATTCATAAGAGGTGTTTGCGTCGTTCTCCCTCATCACAGTCTCTCTATGTCAGGATATATTTGTACATAGTTGGCAGCAATATGACAGGAATAGCCAATGCATACTGTCCAAATGTCTGTGGCGCTGTCTCAAAAACTAGCATCTTGAGGAATGGGAGTAATTTTTCTTTGCTTCCTTCATGTTCTTTCTTGAAAGCAATTTAAGGGACGCCATATATTTGATTTGAACCAACACTAAGTGAAAGGTCATGGTAGAAGGGAGCTACTTTCCACTCTCAAAACAATGTAAAAGTACTCTAGTTCCATTACTCTTCTAGTTCAATTATACTTTTTTTAGAGAGAACTGGGTTCATCCTTTACACCCATTTAATTATTATAAATAATCAAATGGACAAAAGGCCTTGTGCAGTATATGTTGCTAGTCACAGAGCTTGGAGGTTATGTGAAAACCAAGACACAGATAGCAAGTCCTCTGCTGATGTTCTTCTGCACATCTCCATTGACTTCAGTGGAATGACACTGAGGACCTGGTCCAAAAGTCTAACAGACTTTGAATTTTTTCTTTTTCAGAAGACCTACATTAGACACTGTATAAATTATCAGGCTTGTGAAAAATAAATCAAGTGCAAGGTACCCAAGCTCTCTCCCACCCATACAATAAGCTAGAACTTACTTTAATTATGGCCCATCACCCGGCAAGAAATCAGCAGAATAAACAATAACACAAGCCCATGCAGAGACATTTTTCTTTCCAGTTCTTTCCAGAACTTGCTTCAGATACTACACACAAAAAATTGTTGCACTTGCTGGCCAGTTGTACCTAGATCTGGCTAGATTCATTCTAGTTATACAAGGAATAAAAGAAGCAGCTTAAATTAGCTAAGTAATATAATTATATTGAAAGTTACTGTGTCATCTGTTATTTAAGCAAGAACATTTTAACAGTGGATATAAAGGGGATCAATGTTACCTTTGAAAATAAAGTATAAATTAGAGCTGATTCAAAACGTGGCATGTACTGCTGTCTAATTTGCTTCAGATGGGGGGAAAAATGCCATGTCCCTAAGTCAGCTCCCACCAGGCACAATATTATTCCACCAGGATCATCATTCATGCCTCACAAAATTATGAAATTAACTTAATTACCATAACATTTTAAACAAAGGATTTGAAAGTTTGTTTCTTCTAAATTTTAACCCCTTTGAGCTGTTTTTAAACCTTTTGGTTTTTTTCAACTGTTTATTCATAGCCATTATCAGAGTTCAATAACCTCTGGCCAGGTTTATCTTTTAGATCTCTTAGATATTCTTATCTAAATATCTTATCTTTTAGATATTCCACACGTGGAAGGTGCACTGTTTAACGCCAAATTTACTTATTTAAAGATAGTGAATGTTACACGGGATTTCTGAAGACATACAGAATTTATTCCATAACACAATATCAATGTAAGTTACACTTAGCAAAATATATAGCAATTGCAATATACAGTTTAACCACAATACCATTGTGATTTCCATTACCGGTCTCTATAATATGCTCATCATGATGCTGTGTCCCTTCAGTCGCCAGGAAGGAATGGGTGGGTTGAAGCCCACTCAAGCCCATTGCTCTCCTCAAAACTCTTCTGTTAGTTATTCAGGTTTTATGCTCTGTGTTGGGCTAAACCACAATATTCTCTCCCCCCTTTCTGGTCTAGCTAACTCAGGACAGTCAGGCTCTTTTATAGTGAACTCAGAGAGAAACATTTACACCACCAGTTCATCCATTCAACTCTTGATAGCTGTTTCTGTAAAACAAAGACCACCCTCCAGTCCCCTTTGTGCTGAAATAAAGTAAGCTTCTTTGCAACAGCTGTGGTTGGTCACACCCTGCATTATTCCCTGAATTTCACAGTCACATCACCCTTGCCCATCTCATCTAAACCTTCTTTCATCAGTCACGGCCATGAACACCAGTGCTGTTTTATTGTTTGAGTGAAGCTGAAAGTATCACAAAATACACAAATCCAGGAATGGGACTTGCAAAGAAACAAGCATTCACCAAAACTGTGAAAAAAGTATAAAATCTACAGTAAGGCAAGAGCTCATAAAATTGTGAAAAGCTTTGCAGAAAGCAAAATCAGAGTCACAAAGAAATAAATAATGGCAATAACCTGAAATGCACTCTTGCACTCCTGTGGAATATTATTTTTAATAATTGCTTCCAAAATAGCCCTTACGCTCAATCTTTGAGCTGCAAGCCCAGTGGAGCTGATGAAAATCAATAAGAAATACAGTTTCTTTAAGCAGTTGAGTATTGCAAAGAATAGAAAGCATTCTGTCTTGTCCAAGCCTCTGCTTAGAAAGTGTGTGCTCATTTCTGAAATGCCAATGAGCTCCCTTCCTCCCTTTAAGACTTGGTAGACCTCAAGGATGCTCCACACATGATAGAACTGTTCAACTCCACATGGAGCTGAGCTTTAAAGGAGTGAAAGAACCTTTAAATCACCTCTTTCTGAAGCAAGAGGTGTGTTTGTTGTACTCTTTCAGAGTTTCTTTAAGCAGGGCATTCAGCAGAAATATTGCTCTTACAGCAGGTAATTTAATTTTTAGCTGAATCTGTCCAATCCAACACAGCTCCAAAAAGTTCATAATTCCATTTGAAAAGGGATTTTGCATTTTTAAATATACTTCAAAATCAAATGTTTAATTAGAGGTAGTGTGCTTTTCACACACCTTTTAACACTACAACACAGCTTTTCCCTAGGGACTAGAAGTTTTTGAGGAAGGGCAGAGTGGTTAAGGGAATCATGTATGTATTAAACTGAAAAAAAATCTGAAGTGAATTGTTACATTTGCATTTTTTAAAGCTATAAAAAAGCAATGATTATGCTGGATTTTTATAAAGGAAAAAGCACCAAAAGATTTAACTAGATTTTCAAAGAATTCAATTCCCCTGGCTGATAACCAGCAAGTTCTCTGCAGTGATAAGCTCTCTGTTATTTAGACTCAAGGACAAATGTTGCTTGATACTAAGCTTTTCTGAAATAACAGGTGTCAATTCAATATGGTTTTTGAAAGGATAAGGAGTGTTTTCTGAAAGGGTCTCCTTCCACAAACGGGGTTCATTTACCCAGTGTGCAAGCCAATAACACACAGAGTCGAGGTATTTTTCAAACTAATTTCATTGATGTGCATGAATGGGTGCCTGTCTCAAGACAGCACACCCTTGTCTCAAAAATCCTCATAATTACACACTTAACACATATTCATTGTTATTTTCCTTAATGATTGGTTCCTTCTTCTTCATCCCTCAAGTAAATTAGTGCACAGACACTGTCTTCTTCCTTCATTGTCTTCTTTTGAGTAGGTGGTATCAGTTGAGTAGGTGGTCATTGATTTAGTGGTCATGATCTCCTCCTGTAGGAATTACCTTTTACCTACTTCTTCCCTTATCTTGGCAGTTCCAAGTGGTTCTTCAAAGTTTATTGACCAGAACACAATCTGTTATCCTTTCTGACATAAACATCCTACTTATTTACAAAGCCCCATTGTCTCGTAGTTTCTAAACCCTAAATCATGTCTAGTTATTGTTTCCCTGTTTTAAATATTAACTGATGGGGGCTGTACACAGGACTTTAGCAGTTCCCTGTAAATCATATTATACATATTAATTGATAGCATCATGAGCCTGACCTCCCCAACATGTTATTCCCTTGTCCCTGGTACCCTGATGATTTTTACCAGGCAGATGTTATTTCTTTGGGAAAAAAATCCAAACATTTTCAAATAATTTTATGTTTCAGAGAGTACGTTCCAGCATCTGCTGCTGAGCCCTGAAGAGGGACAGTCTAATACTGATTGATTGGCAACTTTTTATGGGATCCTGTGGTTTCAGAATTCCTGAAGCAATGACCCTAGGTGACTTGGAAGTGCCTCAAAAGGCTACAAGCAGGGATTCTTGTTTCTTGCTTGTACCTGTCTCTTCTGGAAAGCCCCAGTTGTAACCACCCCTTTTTTGCCAGAGAGCTGCTTGATCTCTGGGAAGCCACTAAGCCTGTCTCTGCTGCTAGGAGCTGTCAGCCCATTGGAGATTATCCTTTCCTTCTTCACAGAGCTGCATATTAAAGTCTAGGAGATATGCAGACATCGCAACAGCATCCAAGTAAAACCAATTGAATGATTGGCTGATGATCTCTGGATAGCTGTATTTACAAGTATGGCAGTATGGGAACATACACAAACCTGATCAGACTCAGAACTGGGTTATGCTATCACAAATGGAGCCTCCCTGCCTGCTATCATGCTTATGCCACATCAAAAGATATTCAATTTTGAGGCGATAGCAATAGTAACAGTGAATTATGTCCTTTCCACATTCAGATTTCAGAGAACTCTGGGCTCTCCACAGAATAACTGTCATGCAGAAATTCTGGATCCAAGCTAGCCCATCAAACTAAGCACATGTCTATAAATTACTGATGTGTGCATCTTCCCTCTCATCTAGCTTCCAATGCTCTTTTCTTTCCTTTCTATATCCCTTAAACCAGTGTTTCCAGACAGCATGCTTTCAAAGAACAAGGTAGAAATGTTTCAAGCTGGCTTAGTTAACAGAAGTTTGTTTTCCAGCTAGTGCTTTCTTCTTTCTTGAACACAAGCATGAAAAATGCACTTTCACTTAAAACAGTATATTTTTTTAGCCTGTCCACATTACTCTAGGCATGAAGGTTTGTTTTGTACGGTACAAGAAGTGTAGATGAGATGTTCTAAAGATATAACCAGGGCAACATCTGAAAGGATATCCTATTTGAGATAAATTGTGAAAAATCAGGTAAGAATTAAAGACTTTCCCTGAAAGATCATCTGTGTTTTCTAGATGTATCAATTGGTCTAACAAAAAATACCACAACTCCTTACAAACATTGCTGTCTTTACGCAAGGAATCATGCATGTGTTAGGTGAACTGTGTGAGAATGAGCAGGTGGCCAAAACACCAGGGACTGAAGTGGGAATTTCCAAACAAAATGAATGGTCTGTAATTGCATAAACAAAAGAATTAGGGTTGCTGGGGCATGGCTCTAACACACTCACATACTCTGCAACTCAGGTCAAGGATGACTTTTAATGCATGTTCACCAGTGGACTATAATAGAATACCACTTTCCCTAGTAAAAGAGGTACATATTGATAATACATTGCAATGCCTAACAGAATATATCGTAATATCCATCCTTTATGGATAGATATTAAAGTGATTAAAACATTTTTGCAGGATAAAATCACTGTGTTTGATCCTTTCCTCCTTCCCTTGGAAACAGTAGTCAAGAAAAGTTGCTACAAGCAAGCTTTCTTCTCATCCTTCTGTCCCCCATTTAAATGCCTTTATTCCCTTCAAAGTCATCCAACTCTCTGCAGATTAATTTGTTTTAACAAAAGAGTGAGGTTAAGAGCTTAGGTGAGATTTTTGTCACACAGGAATGTGTCAAGAAATGGTGAGCAGCAATGGGCAAGGAGAAGTAAAGAAAAAAAAGTGAAATTAAGTAAATGGCAGAGGGGAGCCAAACACTGAGGAAAGAAGTGCAGTGGGAAGGGTAATTGTGATGCTTTTGCCCAGCAAGGATTACAGAGAGCTGGCTGAGCGTGGGAGCCACACTAAGGATGAGCATGGGAGACTAAAAGGATGTATCCAGGTGCTGTAGAAGCTTGTATCTAGGAAAGAAAGAAAGAAGAAAGAAGAAAGAAATGTGGTGGAGGGAATATAGTTGAACTCTGGCTACTGTGATTGAGCTGTTAACGAGAAAACTTTTGTGTCACCAAGCTTTGGAGGAAAACAATGGGGAAGAGCACTGGAGGGAGGTGAGAACTACTAAGTACTGGAGCTTTTGCTATGGGTTGAAGATTGGCAGAAGTATAAAGGCAATGCTTAAGAAATGGCTCCCTTGTTAGTTGTACAAACTTTTAGACACACAACTAAGTTGCGTGTGCATGTGTGCTTACCAGGTGCTGCATGGATTTAATGCTGTACCTTTGCCAGTAATTTATAATTCTTTATTGCATTTGCATGCAGCACTTGATTCATCATCCTTTCGAGTAAATGGGTGTACCTTACTGGGTCCTGGCCTTGACCTTGAGTGCACTGCAATTACACATCTTTTTTCTGGTGATTCTCTCAAGCCAGCCTGGATGATAGCCAGGCAGTTTCAAAACTATATATATGTTTCACTTTAGAGCCTTAAATGTAATCTCTGATTAAACTTTTCAGTTTTCTATTTAGATTCTATGATAATAAATTGATATGTATGAGACTGCTTTGGGTGGCTGTAGAACTTCTGTCACTGGAGGATTTTAAGGACAAGTTAGCAAAATATCTGTCAGGACTGGTTAGGTATAGTTGATGTAACCTGTAGGTAAAACAGGTAACACACAAATGGTTGTGTGTTTAAAAGACTGTGCCATCTAAGGTGTTGAGGTGTAGACATAACAAGAGACTAAATTGCTTCTGTAAAAGGTGGGTGTCTATTGCCCACTATCTCTGACAAATGGCTAAAAAGGAAGAAGGTGAAAAAGGACATGCAGGAGCTGCAGCACCTGAGTGCTAGTCCTCCACTCTTAGGATATGGTAGAGAGAAAAGAGGATTTTTGATGTTCTGTAGTTTGAAATACATTAAACTGAACAGCCCTTGGTAACAGAAACTGGGCTTTTCAGCAGGTGCTGATGGCTTTTAATACCTTCCACACATCTGCTTGCTGTAGGCCTGTTCAAACTCCGAAAAAGGGCCTGATATCTCACATCTTATTGAGGGAATCTTCCCTATTTACAGAGGTATCAGAGCTATGGTGTTAAGAAGTGTATAAACTTAATCAAGCTTAAGACTTACAGAAACGCAAAACAAACAGGGAGGTGGTGCTAGCTGCACTGAGGCAGTGGTGAGCAGCTGAAAAAATAGTGGCTGGGAAAGTGCTTTTGGTTGCCATGGCTGAAGTGAAGCTTAAAAGAAAAGATGAGAAAAGGACAGTGAAGTTGTCTGTAGGATTTCTTTCTTGAAGGGTGGGGGGGTGCCCACAACTTTCTCAAGGCTGTCAGAAAAGTGACGATGAAGGCAGATGAGGCTGATTCCTCTGGCAGGACAAAGGAGGCAATCTGGCCATAAAGCTCAAGTAGTCTTCGGTGCAGCTCTAGAATCAACACTGACTGTTCCTCCTGAGGCACAGAAATACCACAAAAACTGCAGGAAGGAGAGGACCGTGTCTTCACAGCTTGGTCATATGTATGTAGAAAACCTGAAATACTACAAAACTTGAATGAGGTGGCTAGGAAAGAAGGAAATTCAGTGCTTTGACAGCTGTTCCTAAAAGTTGGTTAAGAACAGGTGGCATGGTCCACCCCAATGAGTCTCTGTCATATAGATTTAAATTTATAGAATAATTAACCAGTAATTGATTCCAGGGTCAGAGATTTCCTGGCAAGTAAAAATCTGTGTAGGGGCTGTTGGCTTGAGATTTCTTTACCCAACAGGTTAAAAAGTGCCAGGAAATGACTAATCTGGAGTTCACCGTAGCTATTATATACCAGGAGAGTGTAAAGATTAAATGAAAAAGTAAAGCAATTATCTTATTTTCTGGAAGAAAATTAAAGCTAGAAATGTTGGTTGCTGTCTGCTCTGTTAACTGCCCTGTGCAGGCCTTCTTGCTCTGGAGTGGTGGGAAAATTTTTAGAAGCAGGACTTGATATTTTACCTTGAGCTAGTTCAAAAGATACTTTTCTGGGAATATTTTAATTCTTCTGTTTGCTGAGAAAAGTTTAAACATGAACAAAAAAGGTTTAGAATTTCCCCAAAAACCCCAAGCTTGTCTACTAATAAAATTTGGGGAACATGGGAGAATAATGAAGATACTGAACTTGACCATCCTGGCAACTATCTTGCAAGTGCTTTTGCTAACATTTTGGTCAAACAATGTCAACAACTGTCTATCTCTGGAGATAAAAAAGAATAAGCACAGAGCCATTCTTTCCTCTTATAACTTTAGATTCTACTGTGTCTATTTTTCTTTAAAACAGGATTTCTTCCCTTAAAATTGTGCAAATATACTATGTTTTCTTATACAAAGCATGTTGATTTCAGTGCTGAACTGTTTCATCAACGTATTTCCTGTGTAGCTACAAACAAGTTTCAAAATTCGTTAAACATTTTTTACCTTATTTTTTCCCAGTTACATAAATACATAAAGCTATCGATGGACAGCTGTTATAGAATAAGTGAATCACTTACTGCCATCAGTTCCTGTGCTTTAAACATACAAGAACATCTTCAGAAATAAGCAGTGAACTGCTGATCCCAGTGTTATTCCAGCAGTACTTCCACAATATTGCCCACTTACAAAGAAAGCTGTGTGCAGCTTCTCCCACTCCCTGTGGTATTCAGCAGGCTGTTGATAGCAATTCATAGCAAACAGGGAATGGAAAAGGATATGTGCAGACTTAACATAGATTCTTGGAATAATATCATTATAGGGCTGTATTGATTCTCCCCCCCGCTTTGTATGTTTCAGCAAACTGTACACTGTTGCAAAGAGATAATGATTTTAAGGGGTGGATGTCAAAATTGCACTCATATGTTTGGTCAAATTATAGTTGTGAGTCAATGAAGCAGACCACAATTATAAGGCAGTCTCCTGGAAGTTTAGAAATCCTGTAGACTCCAGCGATGACGACTGCATTTTAGAGTGGTTATTATCAACAGAGCTATATCAATTTACACCAGGCACTGGGTTGAGCTATTGCACACACTGACTCTGTATGAGAATTGGGCCAAATCTGGCCTGAGAAATGATTCATGTGTCATGGCCCTTTATTCTTTAGCCTGGGATCTGAGGCTCAGAGCTTAGATGCTTTGCACAGATTGAACTGCTGGCTTTCTCTGAGGCTTGGATTGCCAAAGCTTCACAACAAATAGAGTGTAAATTCAGGTGAAGAAACATGTAAATGTCATCACCCCCACCTCTAATTTTAAGGAGTCCATCTAATACAAGGCAACAATATTGGCTTAGTTCCAACAAAAAGTTTACAGTTTAATGAAAATCTTTATACATTTTAGTCCAGAACCATTAAGAGAAACCAAACTGCAAGTTTTGATTGAGGTTCAGAAGACGGGGGTTTTTTGACAGACAGTCAGTTGTGGTTTTCCTAGCACTGAACTGTTTCAGCTCCCTTGAACAGAAGAGCAGGCCTTTCCTTATTGTTTCAGTCTTGTAGAACTGTTAGAAACTAGCCTATGTATTATAATACAAAATATGTTTGTTTAGGGCCAGGTTGGGGTAAGCTGCAAAAGAGAATTGTCCCAGCAGCTTTTTCCTACCTGACCACAACCCTGTGGGCACATATTCTTGAGTCAGAAAGGATCTTTGTTTAATGACCCTTTTTGTAACTTCAGGCAATATGGTATGTTTTAAGGAGAAATCCCATCCAGTGGCAGTACAAAGGAAAAAGCATCTGTGGTGGAGAGTTGGTTTTATATTTCCTTTGCAGAATAGGTTTGCATATGTGAGTATTCATGCACGTACCTTATAGGAAATGTGAACCCAGGCCTTCGGGTGAGAATTTTATAGTGCAAAAGTCTTCTGCTTCACCTGCTGTACAGCTGACTTTTCTATTTAATGCTTTTCCACAGAGGTCCTGAAAACAACATTAGGAGTTCCACAGGCTGTAAAAAAAAAGTTTAGTTATAGATTATAACATACCCAAATCCTTCTTTTCTCATATATCTCATCTATCAGGCATCACGGCTATGGGTAGCTACATGGTCAGAGCCCCAGAAAGAAGAGCTCTGGAGCTCAGCTAAATTTAGGCTGTGTGTTGGGAAAGGAAATATGGGGGCAGAACTACTCTGGAAATTTCTCAGAAGATGTGGTATAAATGACTGCTGGCAGACCACTGAGTTGGTGTTTGGATGTGCACCTTGTGTATTGTGAGAGTTTAGTCTCCCACCAAGCCTGGGCAGCTTAGCTGCTGAGTGACCTAAAGGCTGTCAGACATGCGGTCAGGTTCAGGCAGGATGGCTTTGCCTCCCCAGAGCAGCCATTGTGGACAACACTGTATGAATGAGCTAATTTTGCAGACTTTGTACTTCATTTCCATGGAAATTGTAAATTCACTTTCCCCAGAAGCCTTAAAGCACTCCTGTACTCCTGTACTGGCTGGTGCTTTGCTACAGAGAACTGCTGTTGTTCCTCTGTATCTGAAAGCATGGCTCATTTTCTTTGCCTGTGTCTTTCCATATAACATTGAAATTCCTCATCTTGGGTTAAAAGATAAGTCTATAAAAACATGGCGTGTTCATCTGGTCTAAAGTGGGATGTGCCTTGACCAGCAAGAGTTAGCAGTGATAAGGCATCTTGCTTTCTTGCGTCTGCAGTTGACATGCAGGTGAAGCATACTGGGTAAATGAGAAAAATTTGGGGGAAAAAAAAAAAAAATCAGATTTTCCTCAATGCTTATTGTTGTTAAACTTTACTATTGCAGAAAAGACTATTTTGCCCAGCTATGAATATAACAACTCAAATGTAGGACTGGTCAAGAATGAATAAAGAGCAGGTTTGCCAGCAAACTTGCTTGAAACGGTTCCTGTGTTCTTTCTCAGTCACAATATTTAGGTTAGAAGATAAGCCTTCTGGAGGTCATCTAGACCTCTCCCATGCTCAAAGCAGGGCTTTCTTTCTGGCTTTAATCAAATGGCATTTAATTTTTTTTTTAAACTATGGTGACAAACCGTGGTGTCTCAAGACCACAGTTTTAACTGTTTCAATACTTACATTGTTCTTGTTTCTCAGAACATTTTACTGAAAGATTTGGAGTTCTTTTTGGACAAAGCCAATTGTAAAACAAACATTGAGGAAGTTGATATATTAACCATATCTAGTTACAATATAACTGATCACAATAACTTTAGGATTAACTCTTTTATGGAGTGAAGTGGAAGAGGTAAGAACTTGTTCCAGAATTAGAACTAGACTGAATATTCATTACATTTTGTTATGCTTATATAGCTTGTTTCTTTCAATAATCATAAGGCTTTAGATTTTTATGTATTTTATACATATATAATAAGAATGGGTGTGGGGGTGTGTGTGTGTGTGTATATATTCTTTATCCAGATCTTCTGCTACATTCAGACTGAAACCTGAGAGGACCCCATTTTCCAGTTAGTTAAGGTGCAGTCAAGCTCTTAGAAAGCAGACTACTTCTTGCAGAGACTTAAATCTTTTAAGGGTACCTTGTGATATTCAAATGTAGCTTAAATGCACATATAAATCTAAGCTTTAGGCTTGATTTGCCTAAGAGTAGAAACACCAGAAAGATTAAAGAAAAGAAAAGCTCTGGATAACAGCATCTTTCCTACCTGTCTTCAGTTTGCAACAGTTTGGCAAAGTTCATTCCCTCTACTAAAGAAGAGTCTTGGTTATCTTCCAGCTTCTTAGTTTCTTGGTCTCAGTTAATGAAGCTGAAGTGTGCAAAGTTACCATGACTAAGTAAATTAAATGTCTTGGAAAAGTTCAGTTTCTCCTTCTTTTTCAGAAGTTTCTGATGGCTTTCACTGGGGTGGCATTTGCCTTTAAAACGCCCAAGAGGTTATGTCACATCTTCTTGCAAAACTTTTCATTTCAAAGCAGCTATCAACCAGAAAAGCTGTTTACCTGCAGATCTTCTCCATGAAGAAGGGACAAAAGAAATATGAGAGCATCCTGCAAGCTTATACAGTTAAGCCGTAGATGACTGCTAATAATTGAGAATTTACAATGGGAAGCTTTAGCATAACTATATCTGCTGACACCCACATTGTCACAACATTGTCTTTTTAAAGTCCATTGCTTAATGAAGGTTTGCTTCAAAAATACTTATTGCTAGGGGAAGAGCTGCATCATGATTCTGCCCAGTTGATGTCAGAAGACTTTCTGCTGATCTACATGTGCCAGTTCCAAAAGAGTGAGAGCCAGTGTGACAGTGACTCACTGGATTTACTATATACAGAAACCATTTGTTCACTGTATACTGTAAATCTCAGTATATGTTATACCACTAGTGCAAGGCAGGTAGTGTCTACCAGCAAGGTAGACATTATATAGATTTCATGTTATGGGAATTTCACATCCACTGATTGGAAGGAAAACCTGGGGACAAGGTAAGACAGGCAACTTGAACAAGTCTGTTACTACCTCAGTACATGGAATAATTGTCAGGGCTACAGAAAAATTACACTACCCCAGAATATAGTGGAAAGAACTGCAATGTTGCAGCTGGAATAACTACAACCTTCTATGTGGGATACAGAGATCACAGGACCAGTAGGTCCCACAAGTATTTTGTTATAACACTGTGTTGGAAATGGAATAGTTCAAAGTGTTTAAAAAAAAAAAAAAATCCCAACTGAGTTATGTAGATGATATGAAGCCTGCCATTATTTGCCCAGAATCACATGGTAGACTAGGACACTGTCACTGTATGACTGGCTGTCAGCAAAGGCCAAAAATTTGCAGAGTTTGAAGAATGGGCTACTTTTAAGCATCTGTGGAATGCTTAAACGAGGCAGGACTCTAGAAATCATATGACTGAATAAAAAGTGCTAGTAAAGTATGAGCTTTCTGTATGTTAATGTGAAAGACAGTACAGGACTCCCTTATGTCATGGGACTGGCTCTTTTTACTGTGTGGAAGAGGGGTGGGAGATGAGTTAGTGAGGTTGACACCTGATAACTGCCATAGTTTGCAGCCTGCCTTCTCCAGCAAATTAAGGCTTTAAAAAGATCTTTCTGCTAGATTCATGTGAAGGTGAGGTCGTGATTTATTTGATCCTCCTGCATGCTCATCAAACCTTGAAGGTGAACAAAAATAGGAAGATTATATCAACTACAGCAGCAGGTGCTAAACCTTGCTCAGAGGGATATTTTGCACGTAAAACACCTAATTAGAGCTCCTGATTTATTTATTTATCTTTGGTCCCCTGGTGGCATGCCAGCAACAGCCAGCTCTTGTAGGCTGCCTTACTTTGTTATGTCCCAGTTCTTAAAGAGCATGAAAGCAGCTTGCATAAAGGTCTGCAATTTAACACAATCCATCATTGTCTTTTCTTTCGTAAGCTTTATTTTTTTTACTATTAGAATGTTGTTTCTAAACTTTGGAATGCTTTAAATAAAGGGTAAAAACAGGCAGGGCAGCCACAGTGGAAGACTTCAAATGAAATTTCCTTCTTTAAATGGCACTGTAACTCTCTGGATTTTAGAGTACCTCTAAGGGAATGACAAAGCCTCTGTGTCTAAAAAACGTAAATGATTAAGTCACTACATGCCTAATTTCTTCCCACTGTCTTGCATCCCAGAAGCTTTCTCCAATTGCCCTGAAATGTGCTGGGTTTTTTTATTTCGTTAGTTCATGTGTCCAAAACTTTCACATTTGTTGCTGAAAGACAAACTGTATCGTCATCTGTCTAGCCAGGAGAGTAAAATTCTGCTTGTCTGCAGTGTCCCTAAAAAAAAACAATTTGGCACAGATGACCAGCATGGTGCCTAACGTACATTTATGTGTTACAGAGCTTTGAGGCTAGCTATTTCCTTAGCTCTCCTTTAGCACAGTAGACACTGAACACAGCTGGAGAAGATATTTATCTTCTCTAACCACTAGTTTTGTTCCATAAAACTTGCTGAGGAAGAGAAGAACACAATAAAAGTGTGTATGTAAGAGGAAGTCTGTCTCATGACTAAGCCTGAATGTGGCTCCAGACTAGTGGCTGGAGTTCATCTTCCAAGATCTGTGCAGGGGCACAGCTTTACCAGCAAAGATAGAGAGCATCTCTTTCCACTTGACTGAGTGAAGGGACCTGAACATGTATTGCTGCTCCCTGGGTCAGTATTTGTTGCTAGGTTATTATAAAGGGGGTGGTGGTTTGTTTCTCTGCCACCCCCATGGGCTTGGTTCATAAATAAAATGTCTCTTGAGTGCATTTGGGTGCTAAAGAGATATGGTCACTCATGAGCAGGGTGCAAAAGTGTATGGTAGTAGCATCCAATGTATGGATTATGCAGAAAAGCAGATGTTTTCTTCAGACAACTGTTGGGAAAAACATTGATGCATGTTTATCTGAGGCTGGATTTGGACTTAAAAAATGTTTTACAGATTTTGGGTGTAGAACTGAATTTCCCCCAAATTCAGAAGAAAGAAAAAAACGTACCAGTTCAGCAAATCTCATGATCTTGACTCCAGTCTTATGATACTATATTTTAGCTCATGGTGTTGGCAGTTCGCTCTGATCAGTGTTGATGTAGTTCCCTTCTGGCCTGCCCTGAGTATGGTCCCTGCCTTAAGGTATAGTGACTTATCAAAAGTACCTTTTACTTGCAGTCTCCTGCCTCTTTCAGTAGTGGAGCTCCTAAATGAGAGCAATCTGAAGACTTTTAAACTAACTTCCAAATAAATGGGTGTAATGGGATGAATGAAGTGCTTGAACATGAAATAAATAAAAGGGTTTGTGGGGAGATGTCAGAGACTTTAAAAGCTAGATGATGGAAGCTTGTAATAGCAGCTGAAATGGAGACTTCTGTGGAAATTAAGGACATGGAGGTATATACTTATTTATTATTTAAATATGTTAGGATTTCTACATTGTCTACCTATGAAAAGGTTAGAGGCAGACAAACTCTAACTCAATTAGTATGGATTTAGTTGGCGCAAATTTCAACTTGATTTCAGAAACCTGAAAATCCAGAAGACTTTTACAATACTTGTCTAATGAATGATACGGAGTATCTCTGCCCCGGCCTTACAATAGGGAAGCTTTTGAGGAGCATTCTATTTGTAAGCATTTGGTTTACAGAAGGTTTTTTCTGCTGTTGGAGAAAAATAAAAGGTTTTGGAAGGCTGCATCCCCAATAGTCAGCCTGTTCTGTCCCCTTCCCTACACAGTAGTAACAAAAGGATTGGAATGTACAAATGATGTGCAGTGCAATTGCTCACCACCCGCCGACCAACACCCAGCTAGTACCCGAGCGGCGATTCCCTCCCCCACTTCCCAGTTCCTATAGTAGATGGGATGTCACATGGTATGGAATACCCCTTTGGCCAGTTTGGGTCAGCTGCCCTGGCTGTGTCCTTTCCCAACTTCTTGTGCCCCTCCAGCTTTCTCGCTGGCTGGGCATGAGAAGCTGAAAAATCCCTGACTTTAGTCTAAACACTACTTAGCAACAACTGAAAACATCAGTGTTAACAACATTCTTCACATACTGAACTCAAAACATAGCACGGTACCAGCTACTAGGAAGACAGTTAACTCTATCCCAGCTGAAACCAGGACACCCACATTGGAGAAGTTTGTGGAGGACTGTCTCCTGTGGGAGGGACCCCATGCTGGAGCAGGGGAAGAGTGTGATGAGTCCTGCCCCTGAAGAGGATGAAGCAGCAGAGACAAAATGTGATGGCATGACCGTAAACCCCATCCCTGTCCCCCTGCATCACTGGGGGTAGGTAGGTAGAGGATCTGGGAGTGAAGCTGTGCCCAGGAAGAAGGGAGGGGTGTAGGGAAGGTGTTTTGAGATTTGGGTTTATTTCTCATTACCCTACTCTGGTTGATTGGCAATAAATTAAGTTAATTTACCCCAAGTTGAGTCTGTTTTACCTGTGATGGTAATTGGTGAGTGATCTCTCCCTGTCCTTATCTCAACCCACAAGCTCTTTGTTATATTTTCTCTCCCCTGCCCAGCTGAGGGGCGGAGTGATAGAACAGCTTTGGTGGGCACCTGGTGTCTAGCCAGGGTCAACCCACCACAATCTTTTATGATGGAGCCCTGCTTTCCTGGAGATGGATGAACGCTCTGTGCCAATAGGAAGGAGTGGATGAATTCCTTATTGTTCTTTGCTTGCGTGCACGGCTTTTGCTTTACCTATTAAACTGTTTTCGTCTCAACCCACAAGTTTTCTCACTTCTACCTTTCCAATTCTTTCCCTCATCCGTCCAGTGAGGAGTGAGTGAGCAGCTGTGTGGTGCTTAGTTGCCAGTTAGGTTTAAACCGCAACAGTCCTTTTTGGCAACCAACATGGCGCTTGCAAGGATCAAGATAATGACAGCTTTGATTGGAATGTGCTATATGGAATTTATAGTTATTATTGCTGTTTAGCTATTAGTTGGCATGCTCCTCTGCTTGCCATGAGACTTGCTGCCTTACTGTATAGTAGAGTCTTGTGCTTGTTAGTGGCTGCTTTTTGCTTTTGCTGCTTGATGTACTGCTTATCATTTTATTCTGCTGTGCCTGGGAACATTTTGATAACAGCAATAGTGATGTGCCTGGGCTGGCAGATGGCTAGGGCATTGCTGCTGTTTCTGTGCTGCTGTACTGGACAGGCTGGAACTCCAGTGTGAACTCAAGTCAAAGGGACTCTGACCATGGATAAGTCCACTGCAGAGCAGGTACACCTCGAAGCTTCTGTGCCTGTGGTTATGTCTGTGCTGCAGCATGTATACCTCTGAAAGGATTGTGGCCCAAGGATAAGTCCACGCTGGAGAAGGTACACCTCGAAGCATCTGTGGCTGTGCATGAGGTCATGCTGGAACATCTCAAAGCGTGTGGCCATGGATAAACCCAAGGCAGAGCAAGTACACCCCTGGAGGGACTGCAGCCATGGGTAGGGCCACACTGGAGCAGGGCCACGCTGGAACAGGTGCACCTCAAAGTGATTGTGGCTGTGGATAAGTCTACACTGCAGCAGGTATACCTCTGAAGAAACTGTGGCTCATAGATTAGGCTCCACCTGGAGCAGGTACAACCCTAAAGGACTGCAGTCTGTGGATAAGTCCAAGCTGGAGCAGGGGCAAGGGGAGGAGTTCATTGCAATCTTAAACCCTATGCTCTGGTGCAAAGGAACCAGGGGTGGAGACTGTAATGGAAATATCTTTAAATTGTTGTAACCTGGGATTTGGGTTGCATGTTAAGGGAATTACTATAGCCACACCCCTTGTGGCTAGCCAGGATAGAAGCAAGGGGAGGAGTTCATTGCAATATTAAACCCTATAACCTGGCCCGAAGGGACCAGGGGTGGACACTGTAATGGATATACCTTTAAACTGTTGTAACCCTTTGATTTGAATTGCATATGTTATATGAATTACTATAGCAGGAATCACCCAAACCAATAGAGCACAAGCCTTACAAGAAGCAGCACAAGTGCAGCAGTGACTCCACCTGAGTTGGCTTTGGCGGCCAATAACTCCATGCAACACACCACATCTCCTGTCCTGACTGACCACCATAACAGATGGAGCCCAAAGTCATGGACTAAATTAACTCAGTGAACATTTTATGGACATGTGGGGACATTTAATGGACATTTTACAGGAAAACTGGTGGTGAGGAAATGTGCTGGGGTCTTTTGGTTGTTTTCCATTCTGGTGTAGTGCTCAAACAGTTTTACAAACCTTATAGACAGGGTCAGCATCAAAGAAGAGGAACTGTAAACATGTATGAATCCTGGTGGGACTGATGAAGGTCTCTTTCTAGGTACCATTGCACTGTTTTCTGAACCAAATTCAGCCAGAGGGGAATGAATGTAAAGAGAGTTCCTTAGGAAAACATAGGCATTCTTTACATATCCTCAGTACTACTGAATAGTTATGTGTAATCCTATTTTAATTTTAGTATTTGGAAATAATGGTATTGATGCAAAGAATAAAAACCTATGGGTTTGTGGTTATTCATGGTATCTCATGTGAAGCACTGTGTGCCTGCATGATACTGTCAACACAGTTCTTGTTTCCCCTTTCAGTTCCAAGTAAAACTCAAGTATTATAGTAAAGAGGGATTTGGGTTTTCTGCCTTAGAGGCAACTCTACTGACTGCTAGTTAGGCATTCTTAGAAAAACAACTTAATTTTTACTTGCCGGAAATTTGATGGTGTCCTAAAGATCCTGAATGTGCATCAAGTCAGTGTTAAGGTTTTGAGTGCAGGGCCTGACCATTTCAAGATCCATGAATAGGGTGCAAATTCTGCTTGTGTGAGACTTAAAAATTCATCTTCTTATGACCTGGAATAACCTCCTTTATTTGTCTAATGTCACCCTACTACTGTAAAAAAAAAAAAAGAAGTTTTATTTAGACTACTTCTCTTGAGGAGAAATTCATAAATATCCTTTCTAAGTATTACTCATTTAAAACTCCATACTTAATTCAGAAGTAGACAAGAATACATTTCCTCCATGGTGTAGGAACTTCTACTTTTTCTCCTAAATCAAATTCCAGCAGATGTGTCTGATTTTCAGTGCTATATCCTTTCATCAAAATTCATTTGATCAAATGAACCCTTGTCTTTAAAAATGCTTGTCTCGTTTGTTCAGATTTTCCTCTCTCCCTGTTCAGTAGTGTCTCCCTGAATCAGATGCTGTTTTGGAGGTCATTTGGATAGCAGTAGTCTTTTTGTGTTAGCTTATTAGAATTTCATAATCCTAAGGGCAGAGCCCCTTCTGGGAGTGAGAGTTAACCTTTGTCGAAGAGATGCTCGTATGGAAATGTGTTCCCTGTTTACCTGAAGATGGTTAAAACTGCACAGTACAAAGCACTTGGTCTTCTTCAAAATGTTTTGTGCTGTGGGCTCCTTCAACTTAAAGAAGTAGTCCTGAAGTGTTCACCAGTGCCTGACCAAAGCTAAATATCCAGATTTTCTATTCCCCTGCGTGAAAGAAGAAGCTGGCTTGTTTCAACTGTCAGCCACACAGGCTTCCAGAAGAACAAAGCCAACAGCATTGTGGCAATATGTAGTTTTCTTTGTTGGTATCTTCAGGATACAGTAAATATTGAATGGTCTCAGAACTGGCTCTTATGTTTCAGATTTTGAGGCTTACTGGAAGGATATTGAGAACTTGTTTCTTGTTTCAATATGTGCTTTATGGGAAAGACAAGAGAAAAAAATTGCCTTTATGGATGCAGCATTGGGGGTTGAGAGTTGGGAAACCTTGGTTCTTGAGACTGTCATAGATACTTGCAGTTGTGCTAGACACAGCAGTAGAAACTCAGTGCTTATGAGGATTCCTACTCCTCACTTGTTTGCCTTGGATTCATGTTTTTACAAATGGAGATACATATTTTAGTTTGCCTCAGAGAAACTACATCTTTATTCCTGGAAGCCCTGCTACATTAAGGACTGGGATCAATAGTACACACAGAAAGTACACTCTGGACTTTGCAGAACTGAAATATTTTCTTACAAGGAGACTGAAGATCTTTGGAGAAAAGTCTCCTACACTTTTTGAGCTGCCTGGTGTCAGAAAACTGTATCTGGAAGTACAAAACAGAGGTTTGAAAGATGTCAGCTAACATAAGTCTTGCAAAGCATAGCATAAATATTATTGAAAGAAGTCAAACAAGTCAGGGGCTATGTCAGAGTCACGAGCATGCGTAGTGAGGCATAGATAATGAAATCAGAGCACTTGCTGCCTGATGCAGTGAAAAACACTGTGGGGCCAGGCTGCTGGCAGCAGTTCATGTTAAACAGCCAGATTGGACACAGTTCAGGGGAGAGGTATATGTGCATGTGTGCCAGTGGAAGGAAAAAAAAAAAAAGAAAAAAAAAAAAAGGGAGGGGGTTGCTAATCAAAGGTAAATGATTTCTGAAGACAACATTCTATACTGTGCTAAATCATTTTTTCTGGGTTCTGCCTAATGAATTTTAAATCAATAGTGTACACTTATCTACACAATTTTCAGCAGACGTATTTTACCTTGCCGTGTTGTGGGTGAAGCCTGTTGTAGCAGAAAATTGTAAATGATTCAGAAATGGAAAATCGTAGCCAGAAAATTCTACGTAATTTCATATGGGAAAACATGAAGGTAGGAGAAGCCTTCCTTTTTCTGTAGAAAAATATTTTTTGTAGAAAAAGATGTCTGGGGTGCCAAATACTGTTGAACAACAACTTTGGAACTTGCTGGAGATGCTTTGCATTTCCTTTTTAGTTCCCTCCTGTTCACATGTACATTTCCTAGTATGCCTGTTTGCCCCTTCTTATACAACAACATTGGTGATGAAATGAAATCATAGGTATTCTTGCTGTGTAAGCTCAGCAATGCCAGTCTGCATTCAGTGACAAGCAGGTAACATCTATCAGCTCTGCAAGGACACAGTTTTTGAAAACTGTGTTTTCATGCTATTTATATTAATTGAAATAGGTGTAATGGTTTTGGGTTTTATTTTTGGTTTTCTTGTAAATAATAAAATAGGATTGTCAAGCAGACAGAACGCTATAAATTAGAAACAGGTATGTTAAATGATCTTTCATTATGCAACTAGTTATGCCAGTAAAAATATGGGGGCTCTGAAATTCTGAAAAGCCATGTAGTATTTCAGAGGTTAGGAGCATTAATGTTTTCTCGGACCCCTTATCACTAGAACTTTTGTCTCTCTAACAGTATTTCCTTCTGAAGATGTTTCTTAGGACTCCTTTGGAAGAAATGTAAATCATCTTGGTTTGTTTTGTTTTCTGTATTTGTATTGGACTTCTAGTTTGTTGATCTCCCTCCACCCCTGAACAAAAAAGCTTAAACAATTCCATTCTCTGTTTCTTCCGTACCAGTCACCACCTAATGACTGTTAACCAAGTCTCACAAGGTAGTGTCAGAGCGAAACATAACTGCTTGACCAACCTGATCTCCTCCTATGACCAGGTGACCCGCCTAGTGGATGAGGGAAAGGCTGTGGATGTTGTCTACCTGGACTTTAGTAAGGCCTTTGACACTGTCTCTCACAGCACACTCCTTGGAAACTGGCAGCTCATAGCTTAGAGAAGTGTACTCTTTGCTGTGTAAAAAACTGGCTGGATGGACGAGCCCAGAGGATTGTGGTGAATGGAGTTAAATCCAGTTGGCGGCCAGTCACAAGTGGTGTTCCCCAGGGCTCAGTATTGGGGCCAGTTCTGTTTAATACCTTTATCAATGATCTGGATGAGGGGATCGAGTGCACCAGTAAGCTTGTGGATGACACCTAGTTGGGAGGAAGGGTTGATCTGCTTGAGGGTAGGGAGGCTCTACAGAGGGATCTGGACAGGCTGGATCGATGGGCTGAGGCCAATTGTATGAGGTTCAACAAGGCCAAGTGCCGGGTCCTGCACTTGGGTCACAGCAACCCCATGCAGTGCTACAGGCTTGGGGAAGGTGGCTGGAAAGCTGCCCGGCAGAGAAAGACCTGGGAGTGCTGGTTGAATATGGGTAGCAGCTGCCTTTACTTTTGCTGTCTTTTGTGTCCCCCATATGCTAAGCATGTTTTAAACTATGTATCAGATGAGATTTCACCCTAAAGCTGGGAGAAACCTCGGCCTATGAATTGTGGTGACGTTTAGTCAAGGGGTTGGTCAGAAGTCTAACATAGGTCGTGGCTTAAGTAGTTCTGGTTGGGCTTGGCAGGAGGCACTGGGAGTGCCTTGGGAGTGTAGTTACTTGAACCTGAGCATGATTGACTTGCTCAAGGTTGTAGAGAAACTTGGTGCAGAGGAGGGAAATGAACTGAATAGTCTTTTGATCATTTAAGATGTCCATCTGCCTTGTTTATTGTGAACTCTTCTACCTTCATGTACCTTTCCCCTTCTGCACCTACTGCTATAACTTTTAATTGGAAAGAAGAAGCTTACCTGCTAGTTGAATGTTTCTATGCCTGTGTCTTCTTAAGAAGTAGTGGAAAATCAGGATTAGAGGTCAAGAGACCTTATCTTAACAGGCTCCCAGGTGATTGATTAGTGCTAGTTTGCATCAATGCTAATTTGTAATCCAAAACCCCAATGTTTTGTTACCAGCACAAACAGAAGTCCTAATTTATTGCTTAGCTGCTCTGATGTCAGGAGGGAGAAATTGGGTTTTCCTGCTTTCCACACTCACTGACAGCATTTGAGAGACAATCTTTATTTCTTTCTAGAAATGCTGAGATTCTGCTTGGTTGTATGTCAAGAGAAACAATCATGCAGGACTGGTTACCTATTTGGACAGTTCAGTCACTCTGGCACTGGCATTATTGGTTGAAATGAGCCCTAAAGCACAGCTCAAATTTTACTAGAAAGACAGACTATTCTGAGGTAGAGCTGCTTAATATGTGAATGATGAAGGAAAAGGTTGGGTATAACACAGGAGAGGAAAAATCGGGGTGTTCTGTAAGGTATCATTCAAGTTCATAGAAAATTACTCTGGTTGCATTTCTGGCCTTCTTGTATCCACTTTTATGGTGAAGGTCACTAATTTACAGAGGTATTTATGTGGTTTAGCAGTCTTACTAAGTAGACTGGTTTACCAGACTTTAGCAGGCTTAAAAAGAATCTTAAGTGTTAGGCAGGCAAGCTCCATTAGACCTTTGGTTTAGAGAAGTTATTGGTGGAAGCTCTTAGACAATGCTAAGGAGCTTGATCTGGTTGCTGGGGCAGGCTTCCTGAAAAAAATGGAAATGCTGAACCTCTCTCCCAGTGCTTAACTGTCTACTAAGCTTTGCAAATCAGACCTTTGCAGAGGCTACATGGCACTCTTGAAATCCAGGCTTTAGTGTCACTGGCAACTGTTTTGTCAAGTGCAAAATTTCCTTGGGGTATGGGGAACTTTGTTGTTTTTTTGTTGTTTTTTTTTTTTAAAAAAAAAAAGAGTAGGAGGGTATGCTGTGGAAAGACGAGGTTTCAAACACTGTACTGCTGCAGAAAATGCAGACCTGGCACACAAATTGTTGGTGGGGAGCAGTAAAAGGAGGAACTGCTGTCTTTTACTGACAGTTGCTGCTTAGATTCTCCAGTTGCCAACATTACAACAAACACTCTTTGCAGCATTTAATTTGTGGGTACCTTGGGTTTCTTTCCAAGATGTGTTAGAGAGTTGTAACTTTAAATTCTTTCTAACACTTTGAACAAATTTGACACTTAGGTGGCTTGGTATCTGTCTGCCTTTGTGGCCATTCTTTCAGAAGAATTGAAAGGATGGGCAGGATAATTTGCTATTTATACACAGGCTCTGCATTTTCTTCAAATCTCTAGAGGGGATGAAAGGTTGAGGAGGGTTCCCTCCATAGTTCCCAGTCCTTGTACCATTATGCATAGAGTTTACCAGACCTTAGCACAGGAATGAAGAGTGGGTATCAATGCTATGCCAGACCAAATCTGAAGAAGAAACAGGAAAAATGTAGAGAGAGACAGAGTGAACAGATGAAGAAAACATACTGTATTGTGCTCTGTCCTGCTGCTCTTACTTGTTCAGCAGCAGGGTCAAATGGTGTAGTGTACTGCAGGGTTTGAGAATACATCAGGCTTCAAGAGGAGCACCCATGAAGGCAAAACTGCAGTCTTTGCCTTGAATGAATTATTCTTTTAATGTTCCTTGCAGTGCTAAAGAAAGGCTTGGGGTGGCTTTAAAGAAAATGTAATGGGAGAGACAGTGCAGCCTGAGCTGTGGAAGCTTTCTTTGGAATTTGTTTCTACTCACCAAGATGATCAGTGTCCTCCTGCAAAACAAGAATCTCCAACAACATAGAGGCTGAAAGAAGGCAGATGTGAAGTAGGTTCCTATTGGCAGTACAGGGGATCCAAGTGGTATTTTGACTGTCATCCTTCATCTTTACCATTGGTGGGCCTGATTCTAGTATGCAATGCTCTTTAACAAAGGTGTTTTGAAGTTAGAGGGATGTGGTGGGTTGACTCTGGCTGGAGGCCAGGTGCCCATCAAGCCTCTCTATCATGGCCACTCCTCAGCCGGACAGGGGGAAGAAAAAACACAATGAAAGGCTTGTGGGTCTAGATAAAGACAGGGAGATCACTCAGCAGTTACTCTCACAGGCAAAACAGACTTGACTTGGGAAAAATGAATTTAATTTAATACCAATCAAATCAGAGTAGGGTAATGAGAAATAAAACCAAATCTTAAACCACCTCCCCCCACCAGGCTCAACTCCTGATTTTCTCTACCTTCTCCCGCCAAAGCAGCACAGGGGAACTGAGAATGGGGGTTGCAGTCAGTTCATTACACATTGTCTCTACCACTCCTTCCTCCTCACACTCTTCCCCTGCTCCAGTGAGGGGTCCTTCCCATGGGACCCAGTCCTTCATGAACTTCTCCAATGGGGGTCCATCCTATGGGCTGCAGTTCTTCATGAACTGCTCCAGCGGAGATCACTTCCATGGGGTGCAGTCCTTCAGGCACAGACTGCTCCAGCATGGGTCCCCCACAGGGTCACAAGTCCTGCCAGAAAACCTGCTCCGTGGGCTCCTCTCCACAGATCCGCAGGTCCTGCCAGGACCCTGCTCCAGCACAGGCTTCCCACAGGGTCACAGCCTCCTTTGGGCATCCACCTGCTCTGGCGTGGGGTCCTCCATGGGCTGCAAGTGGGTGTCATCTGCTCTACCATTAACCTCCCTGGGCTCCAGGGGGACAGCCTGCCTCACCGTGGTCTTCCCCATGGGCTGTAGGGGAATCTCTGCTCCGGCGCCTGGAGCATCTCCTCCCCCTACTTCTTCACTGACCTTGGGGTCTGCAGGGTTGTTACCTTCACATATTCTCACTCCTTTCTCCAGCTGCAGTTTTTGTTGTGCAGCAACATTTCCCCCTTCTTAAATATCTTATCGCAGAGGCGCTACCACCATCTCTGATGGGCTGGGCCTGGCCAGCCACAGGTCCGTCTCAGAGCCGGCTGGTATTGGCTCTGTCAGACACAGGGGAAGCTTCCAGCAGCTTCTCACAGAAGCCACCCCTGCAACCCCCCCACTATCAAAACCTTGCCATGCAAATGCAGTACAAGGGATTTTTCTTATTTTTCTTTTTTTTTTTAAACATTTTTGAAATAATTTGTTTTGGATTAAAGAATTTTTTTTTAATTTCCTGCTTCTCTTTCAGTTGTTATGCTTCTGTCAAGAAATATAAAATCAAGCAGACTTTATTTCTAATACTTCATTTACTCCTCATGTCTTCACCATCCTCCATGAGAAAGTAATGTGACTACTTAAAGAGGCTTCTAGGAGAAATAGTAGTGTTAGTAGTAGGTAAAACTAAGACCTGCTTCTATCTCTTTCTGAACCTGTGAATATTATCTGGCATGCTACCCCGGTTTGAGTGGACTAAGCAAGGAAAAATTAACTAAATATGTATGGCACACTACTGATACTTGGTGAGGTGGTTTAACCCCAGCTGGCAGCTAAGCACCACACAGCTGCTCACTCACTTTCCCCCGGTGGGGTGGGAAAGAGAATCTGAAGGGTGAAAGTGAGAAAACTTGTGGGTTGAGATGAAGACAGTTTAATAGGTAAAGCAAAAGCTGTCACACTGTCCTGGTTTCAGCTGGGATAGAGTTAATTGTCTTCCTAGTAGCTGGTACAGTGCTGTGTTTTTGAGTTTTGTATGAGAAGAATGTTGATAACACATTGATGTTTTCAGTTGTTGCTAAGTAATGTTTAATCTAAAGTTAAGGATTTTTCAGCTTCTCATGCCCAGCCAGTGAGAAAGCTGGAGGGGCACAAGAAGTTGGCACAGGACGGAGACAGAGCAGCTGACCCAAACTGGCCAAAGCGATATTCCATACCATGTGATGTCATGCCCAGTATATAAACTGGTGGGAGTGGGGGTGGAGGGATCGCCGCTCGGGGACTAATGGGGTGTCGATCAGCAGGTGGTGAGCAATTGAACTGTGCATCGCTTGTATATTCCAATCCTTTTATTATTACTGTTGTCATTTTATTAGTGTTATCATTATTAGTTTCTTCTTTTCAGTTCTATTAAACCATTCTTATCTCAACCCATGAGTTTTACTTCTTTTCCCACTTTTCTCCCCCATCCCACTGGGTGGGGTGGGGTGGAGTGAGTGAGCGGCTTCATGGTGCTTAGTTGTTGGCTGGGGTTAAACCACGACACACGCAAGCAAAGCAAAACAAGGAATTCATTCACCAATTCCCTTCAGCAGGCAGGTGTTCAGCCATCTCCAGGAAAGCAGGGCTCCATCACGCGTAACGGTTACTTGGGAAGACAAATGCCATCACTGTGAATTCCCCCACCCCACTTCCTTCTTCTTCCCCCAGCTTTATATGCTGAGCATGATGTCATAAGCTAATGAATATCCCTTTGGCCAGTTGGGGTCAGCTGTCCCACCTGTGTCCCCTCCCAACTTCTTGTGCACCTGCTCACTGGAATAGCATGGGAAACTGAAAAATACTTGACTTAGTCTAAACATTACTTAGCAACAACTAAAAACATCAGTGTGTTATCCACATTGTTCTCATACTAAATCCAAAACACAACACTATACCAGAAGAAATTCACTCCATTCCAGCTGAAACCAGGACACCTGGGCACATTCTGGTTGTCACTTTTCAGAAAGATGTGTTGTTTTTCTCCAAAGAATTGCAGAATTGAGTTGGTGTTTGGAGAACATGCCTTGTATAAAAACTAAATAAATTGGGTTGCTTGTCTATCTAGGAGAAAGATAAGAGGTAACTTGATTATTACCTAAAGGACAGATATGATGGAGATTTCTGATAATAAAGGGCTCTGTAATTTGACAGAATGGACATAATGAGATCCAGGGCCACCTTTGGTGTTCTGGTGCTCACACTTCAAGGACATAACTATTGCTGTGTGACTGTCTACTGCTCATTAGTATAGTCTGTGTTGCTTTGCTCTTTCTATCTACTACATTCACCTGAAATTGTTCTTGGAAGGGTTTATTACAATCCTTGCATGTCATGATATCCTTCCCATATATCTTCCTGTTCTTTCTGTCCTTTTTTTCTGAAAAGATTTCAGTCTTATGTGTAAAGTATGATATTGGCTTGTTTTTTCTCTCTAGGGAATAAGAGAGCATGATTCTGAAGTGCCTTTAACTTTTTAAATGACATGTAATGCTTCCTTTGGAAATAAGAGTGGGTGAGACCCAGTAGTGCAGTGCCAATCTGAAGATAGTCCTTCTATTGGATGTTGTTCCTTATACAGCTGGAACAACAGCTGCTGATGTTTGGGAGCACATACTGGGGAGACATCACAGTAGAAGTCCTCCTTTTACACCTTCCTGAAGGCATTTCTTGGTCACCTCAGAGACAGGCTACTGAAGTACACCTACAAAGGTAACCTTTACATTGAGATCTAGTCTGTTTGACACCTGGCACTAATATGTAGAGGGCATATATGGAGCAGGGTGGAGTAACTTCTGTTATTTGTGCTGCATTGATTGAGCAAGCATCGCAGAAAAAGCAAAAAGAACACATTTTGCCCTGAGCTTGCATTCAAAATTACTTGAAAATGCAGCCATTTCTAGAAGCAAGAAACAATTAGTTATTAGATTCATTGCAATTTATTATTAACCTCTGGTACCCTGAGAGCATTCTCCTGCTTAGTCATGTGTGCAACTGAAATTTTAATTTGATTTGTTTAATTTCATTCTGTACATAGACAGTGTTTAGTAAATTTATTAGGATTCTTTTACACTTAGCCCTCTTTATACTAAAAAAGTGATAGATTAGTTAGTCATTCTGAATAAGCGATTTTTCAAGCCTGTAAGCCATATGAAACCAAGTACATAAATAATTTATTGCCTACTCTAGTAGTAGAAATAATGTACATTTGGCAAATTCTAATTAAAATAATCAAGAGATTAATCATTTGATAGAAAGTTATTTATTAAACAGAATTAATTCTCTTAAAGGTGTGTTGTGATCTTGGATTACTAATGTGTTCTTACCTGAGACTTGGTAAATTAGAAGTTTTTTCTTTTTAATCAGCAATTCATAAAAAGTGTGGCAAGTTAGTAAAATGGACATAAAAATGTATTTTTTTAATACTTCATGATGTTAGGTAGGAAAAAACATTTAAGCTGATATTCCTCAACTGAAGTTATCAGATCAATTTCTTACACTGTAGTTAGGGTTTAATTTAAGGTACGTTTAATGAAACATAAATTTTTCTTGGTAAAAGTATTTTCATATGGAAAAGATCTGCAACTTAACTCTTGGTCTAAACTACTTTTCATAAGATAGAATTCATCTTGTTTGCCATAGCCTAATTTACAAGTATGTATAAATGTAGAAAAGAAAAATTATTTGGAGGCTTACAGACACAGAATATTGTGAACTTTACAATACATTGAGCTAGATTCAGACCCAGCCTGAGTCTGTGCAATGTAAAGCTCCTTGTTGCAGTAACCCAGTGGCAGATCATGAACTTCAGCTCTAATCTTGCAATTGTGCACTTACATAAAGGTCTGCTGTCTTTTTTGGAGGGCCTGTGCAGCAGCTTGCACACACCAAGTATGTTACATGATTACTACTCTCTTCTGTGCACCTTGTATGTACGGGTAACTTTACCTCTGTGACCAATCTCATTGATAGGAGGGAAATGGTTTTTGTATGAACTGCTCACCTGAAGTTAAGAAAACTGGAGGATGAAAATGAAGTTCATTCAATAGAAAGCTTTAAAACTTCAGAAAAGTACTTTCAATGGATGAAGCATAAGCAGTGCCTCATGTCTCATTTTGGCTTTTAGGTAGCAATCTCTTTTTACTAACATTGTGGCAGTACCTGAAACAATTAAAACATACTACTGGAGAGATATTGTTTTCTACTCATAAACCAATGCTCCATTCTGGTCACCACAGTGCTGTTTTTGCTATACAGAGCAGACAAATTGGTGCTTAAATCACAGCAATACAGTCATCTGCTATTTAGACATTTATTTGTGTTTTTTTTTTCTGCAGTCAGTCCAGCAGATATTTTCCTGTGTGGCCTGGATCCATAGATGTTTATCTTTGATGTTCTTTTTTCCTGAATGAAGCCTGAGTCGTTTAAATCTAGTTCTTGTACTGACAGCCCAGAAGTTACTATTCTAGTACTAAATAATACTAGTTAAATCTTGTTGTATGTGGTTATGAGTCTTCAAAACTGCACAGAAGAATAGAGGAGATGGGAGGAAATCCATGAAGAGGCAAAACCGGTAACTTCCACGTAACATGAACTGGATTGTTAATAATACTATCAGTTGTTTATGCACAGAAACAAACAAACAAAATTATGAAAAGGGTATGATGTGTATGCAGCTTATAGGCCTTCACGTGCTTTGTCTGTATTTGAATGATGTTAGCTTATACTTTCTGTATGTGTGAATGAAAACTGCTTTCAAGACTGTGTTCAGACAGATTTTAGAAAATATTGGTATGGAACAGAAGATGCTTATATTGAGCTGATTCACAAACTATGTAACTTTAAACTTTTGCAACTATCTAACCCAAGTGAAGACAATGTAAGAAATGTAAATCCCAAAGATTATTATGTTAATTTCTGTAGAAGCTGAACAGACCATAGTGGAATGAGGGAAAGAAAGGTAAACTGTGAGAGCAGAGAATACACCATCAACAATGGAGGGGAGGCTGAGGGTCACCAGAAGTTTGGTAAGAATTTAAACCTGAATATAATGTAAGACTTGTGTAATAATGAGGTTTTTATGAAGATGTTAACCTTGTCAGTGGTTTGTGGTAGCATTTGTTTTGGGAAATGTCACCATGGCTCAAAGTAGCGATATTCAGTAACCCAAAATATGGACCCAAAAATGTACTTGACTGCATCCTGAAATCTGTCTCCATTCAGTAACATACTTACTAGCATATGCTTAATTCTTTTTTAGGGTCTTAAAAAGAGTTCAGATTTAAATCTCTGCTTAGTCACTCTAATTATGTTCAGGATGATTCTGAAATTACTCTGGTAATCCTAGTTACTTTTGAAGGTGAGTTTGTTACCAGAAAAAGCATTCTAAAGAAGCATTTTCATTGAGTTCAGTGCCATGTTATTAATTTGTTAGTATACTAGGTAAAAGTTAAGGCTGAACTTAAGAAAATTGAAACTCTGCAAAATATAGGGCTACAAAGACCTTAGAGGGCTCTCTAGCCCACTTGCCTGCCTAAAGCAGGTTCACCCAGACTGGGAAATCCAGTTTAAGAGCTGTGAGGGACTCCGAGAAACGCTGAAGTGGGTGAAGCTACCAAGAAATGTCATACAAGAAAGATGTTCAAAGAATTTATGTAGAGGACTTGGGCCGTGACCTTCTTGTGTTTAATCAAATTGGGTTATGGATCAAGGTCAATAGAGCACGTGCTCCCTGTGAAAGCTATCGCGAACACAGCTAGGTCAGAGAACTTGAGGTAGGAGATAGGACAGCAGCTTTTTTCTCACTCATCTGTAGAAGGGAGAAAATGTAGTGCTCTTGTTACCAAAAAAGCCAGTTGAAGAAACTCTCTATGACTCAGTTTTGGAGTTTTAGAAAGCAGGCATTCTTTATGGCAGTGCTGGATGCATGCGGTATAGTTCCTCCTAGCGTGCAAACTGTTACCTACAGCAAGCAAAGCTTATATTGTTCTAATATATACATATTCATTACATTTCCTGGAATTGTTGTACATATTCATGTTATTTCCCAGAAATTATTTACATAGTGCCCACCCATTTGGGCATGAGCTATTAAATGGGTTGGTGGTCTTTTGGGGTCTTCAAAACCCTCTGGTGGTCATTTTCTTGGTGTCTGCTAATTGAACTCTCTCTTAAGGCATGTGCAGTGCAGGTCATCTCAGGTGGTTCATCTCTTCTTCTTAATTAGCTGGCCCTGGCAGGTTTTAATCACAAAGCTTAGCAGAACTTAAGGTTTCTTATCTATTTGTGCATACTGTTAACAAACCTCAAGGTTTTCTTACATACCGGAAGTTTCAAAGTCGCTTAAGTAAGCACAAGTTAAAATACAATGGAATATTTTAACTCCAGCCTTTACTCAAGACATTACTGTGGGTGGAGTTCAGAGTTGGGGCCTGATCAGGCAACGGCACAGTTCCACGTAGGCAGTGTAGCTCCTAGTGGAATAGCTAACTAGTGGAATGTTTTTTTGTCCACCCCACACTTTACTAAAATATCAACTGTGATAAAATGAGGGATTAGAGATTATGAAAATCCCTATGTTGTACAGCTGCAACAATCAAATGTGGAGCAGCATCGTTGAGAGAACAATTGAGGAATTTAGTAGTGTTTCTATTAGGAAATTCCAAATCTTTTGAGCTACATGGTTGAAAAGGCTTTGCTTGTTTTGACTAAATTTTCAGGGGCAAAGACTTTTCAGGTCTGAGATGGAAATTCAGGTTAAGAGAGGAGACTTAATTATTTAATCTCCAGTAACTTAATTGTTAGGAGGCTTTGTCTATGGCATTGAAGTCTTCATTCTAAGTGTGTGCTTTTCATTGATCCAAGCAGGCACTGCTGTCTTTTTTAAATATCACAAGTGTACTGTGAAACTATGAAGAATTTCCATGGGGTAGGAAATATTTTCCACCCAGTTATAGTACTTACCATTAAAAAGGCATAGCTTGATAAATGAGTAGTTTTTAACTTTAAATTTTGACCCCCCAAATTATCATGGGCACAAGGAAACAGAATCTGAAAGTTGCATTTACAGCAGTTACTGAAGTATTTTGATTATGCCTTGGGGGAATAGATCATTATTTCAAGTTCCTCATAAAACCTTCCCTGTAGGAAGCTGCTAGATGACATGGATCTGAACATGCCACAGGGTTTTGGTTTCAAGTTGTATTCTAAACCAGGAGAAGCCTGTCTTTTGAGTAAAACTAGAGTAAAGAAAGTAAAACTTGAGTAAAACTAGAAAGTTTTTGATCTCATGAGGACCTTATCCAAAAAACTGAACTGTTAGTCTGGCTTAACTAATTTTTGCTTGCAATCTTCTTGTAATTTTGGAGTAAATATACAAGAGGATCTTAAATCTTTAAGTTAAGAAATGTTTTGGGATAATACTTGTCTCTGCTACACAAATAGTGTGTACTAGAGAGTCAAGCTGTCTTCTTTTTACACTTCCTCTCTCCTCACTTTCTTAATCTGTAAATACAAAATGAAATTAATCTAGGAAATCTTAAGTGACATTGGGGTTTTTCTTTACCCAGGGCTAGAAGGGGCAAAGAAAAATGATTCTATTAAAGCAGTTGTTACTAAAGAAGTTACAAGAATATCAGCTATGGTACCTGGAGAAATACTGCTGCAAGAAATTAGAGAATAGAATCTCAACAGATGTTACAGAGATATCTGCAGATGCTGCTGTGGAAATAGATAGCTTTCAAGTGCACAGGGCTTCCATTTAAAGGCAGGTGAAAAAATAATAAATATTTGCAAAATAAATTAAACTGTATCTAGTGTATTTTAATAAATAAAATGTCAAAACCAAAATGACTGAGGCCTGCAACTGCTTGGCAAGTCTGAAACTTGGGAAAAAATCCCTGAACACTAAAAGCTTTTTAAAAAAATAAAGATGCACACACCGCTTCTCAAACTTCTTACAAGGGATAGAAGTCCCACGTGAAATGTAAATGAAAGCATCAACTGCAGGAATTCAATGTGAGGTTAATTTTCAACATGCTCAGCCAAGGCAACATTTTAAACAAAGAGTTCCAGTGTATTAATTATGTTACTTGCAAATGAGTGAATGTTAAACTCTGCATTTTGATTAGTGTAGGGAGATGTACCAGCCATTCTCAGGGTAAGGTTGACTAGGCATCTGTGTATTTGGGTAGATAGGTATCTAAATCTCCTTGGAATGCAAAACCAGACAAGAAAGCATCTCTTATTTGCTCTTTCCTGTGCAGCCAAAAGTACCCTGAAAGAAGAGATGTCAGTGCTTTTGCTTCTAATCATACACAAAGCATGGAGTTGAAGAAGCTATCCTGTAAAAGCTATCCGAATTTGTGATTTATTCAAAGTAGATAAGAAGCATTTGTTGTAGTTGGAAATAACTCTATGCATGCTTAAAGGTGCTTGAAAGAGGTGTTCTTTATTAGGTGACTGCTTCCAAAGACCTGTGCTTAAGAGAACATATGCTTCTGATGTGGCTTTCTCCCTGTCTCCCTGTGTCTGGGAAACTAAATTGCTGGCAGGTACAGTTTGTAGTGCCATCACATGATTTTGCAGTTAAGAGGCTATAGAGACCCCTTCAACCTGTTTTCAGTTTCTGTGGGTGCCACAGATTTCAGTGACGTTTCTGATTTTTCTATACACCTCAGTGGAGGTTCGTGTTTGGTCTTTGTTTTTGTCCACAGAGGTTTTATTCAAAAGAAACGTAGAGGCACTCTTAACTGGGCATGCTTTCTTCTTCCAGTGCAGTGGTGAGCTGATTGCACTTGTGATCTACAGCTGTACTGTGGGAGACCCTAGTGCTTCTGGCAAGTTCAGGGAAAAGCTTATTTTGATTTTTAGCTGAAGGATGCAAGGAGGCTCAGTTCTCCTTTCCCAACTTGTTTGAACTTGTCTGCTGTGACTGACACTGAAATCCAGTGAACTTTTTATTGTGGATCTGTACTTAGACAGAACACTTTGAAATTAAATGTATATTAATCTCTCTTATATGTAGATATCTAATGTTTATTAGATATTAAGGAAACATCAGTGTATAACTAGATGAAACCCTATTTAGAAAAAAGCTCTTATTGTTAAAAAATAAATTTTGTAAGTTTTTATTCAGTGGTATACACTTTTGCTGATTCTTACTAGATTTTTCAGTTCTTCTAGCAACAAAAGCCTACCTGTGTAATGGATTACTAAAGGATTATTTTATATCATCTCATGCATTGTGATCTGTCTTGAAGTATTTGGACTATAGTAATCTTTCATAGCATATTTATGTTACATGTTTATATTAACATTTGAAAATTAGTTAATTCAGTGTGATTTTTCACCTAGAGACCTGACTTGACTTCTGTATTTGTCTCTGAAGCAATTTGATAAGAACTACGAAATACCTTTAACATGCTTCTACTGTATTCATGAGGGTTTTTTCTCTTTCAACTGCATCACGTTTGGGGACAAACTTGGCTGAGGATAATTGTACTTTCCTGTTTCAGAAATTTTTTTTTCCTTAAGGTTTTATACTGAAAGTAGGTGTGTAAATAAAAAATATTGTGATTTATAGAGTTGTTGAATCTTGTACCTGTCTTGTGTCAAAGCCTTTAGTAGCTGTGGGTGATGAAATAAAGCCAGTTGGACTTAGGTGCCAAAATACAGATTTATGTCAGTGATAACTTAAGGCATACAAGTTGGAACCCTTTGGCCTAAGTTTCAAACCCTCTTTTTTTTCTGAAGACAGCCTTGACAAAGTAAAACAATTGCAAGGCTTGCAATATTGCCAGCAGATTTTCACGAAGAGGATAGGTTATTCATGTTTGTCCCTACTGGTGCCTTGAAATATATTTCTGATAAATTGGCAGGTACTATTTGCATGCATGCTGCTTTTTGTGGGATGGGCAACTGTCTGATTGCAGTTCAGAATGGCACACAGTTATGACAGATAGCGAGCTCTTTCTGCATGGCCACAAGAATCAAAGTGAAATGCTCTGAGAGTCAAGCATGTGAGGACTGAAGTTTTAAGTCCTACCAGAATACTGCTGCTACAACTGAGAGTGCATTTCCTTTGTAGGCATTTGATACTGATCATGTGTATTCGAAGTCCAGATAAGTCAATAGGGGAAGTATCACTTCCCATTATATTCCAGAGCTGACTGTTCAGAGCAGAGAGACATGAGGTGGTGTCCTAGCAGGTGGCACTGCCAATATCATAATCTGATTGTTTACAGACTTCTAAGAGGTGATGTCATGTAATCACGAATCTGTCATTCCCATCACCTTAAAGTAGTTCTCCAGTCAGGCTATGACTGTTTAGATTTGTCTCAGTATGAATGAAATTAAGCAGTTAAGGAAAGTTAGGTAACACCAGCAACGAATACATGATCTTCGGGGACTTTAATGGTTCTTCTTCTTTTGTCTTTCTTTTTTTTTCCTGTCAAAATAGTCTGCCATTCATGCTCTGTTTCTTAGCACAGTTTGCCAGTTGTACTGAAAATGCAATTTAACTTCACTGGCCCTTTGCTTGATAAGCTCTGTAGGGCTACTAACAACTGGCATTCTTCAGTGAATTGGTTTTTAAACTTCAGGGCTATTATTTGAGGAAAGCCATGTATATTACATATATATTTATATATATTTGTCATGGTTTAACCCCAGCCAGCAACTAAACACCACACAGCTGCTCACTCAGTCTCCACCGCCCCCAGTGGGATGGGGGAGAAAAGTGGGAAAAGAAGTAAAACTCATGGGTTGAGATAAGAATGGCTTAATAGAACTGAAAAGAAGAAACTAATAATAATAATGATAACACTAATAACATGACAACAGCAATAATAAAAGGATTGGAATATACAAGCGATGCACAGTTCAATTGCTCACCACCTGCCAATCGACGCCCCGTTAGTCCCCGAGCAGCGATCCCCCCACTCCCACTCCCCCCAGTTTATATACTGGGCATGACAACACATGATATGGAATATCCCGTTGGCCAGTTTGGGTTAGCTGCCCTGGCTGTGCCCTTTGCCAACTTCTTGTGCCCCTCCAGTCTTCTCGCTGGCTGGGCATGAGAAGCTGAAAAATCCTTGACTATTGTCTAAACATTACTGAGCAACAACCGAAAACATCAGCGTTATCAACATTCTTTGCATATACCGAACTCAAAAACATAGCACTGTACCAGCTACTAGGAAGACAATTAATTCTATCCCAGCTAAAACCAGGACAATATTAAAAAATATTTTTCAAAATTTCCTGAGGTCCTTTTTCTTTCTGTGTTCATTGCCTTCTAAGTTTTTAAGTGTCTGAAGTTGGTGGTGAATTCATCATGGTCTTCAGTTTATCTGTAGTGCCCAAATTCTTGCCAGTTCTTCTTACAAACTATGAAATATTTCTGTGCTTGTGGCAACTTTATTCCAAGTACAAATGTCTCTGTAACTCACAGGAGTCTGCTCTGTTGTGATCAACCTCTTTTTATTTAGCTAACCAGTTGCCAGTAAACTGCTCCGTGGATGGTCTGACTCTTTCCTCAGCTCTTGTGTAGGCACACTGGGAGTGTTTTCCCATGTTTTGGGTTACGAACGAAAAGATATTATCACTTGCATGCAGAAAAGCCCGGAGTATCAAGTGTGGCTTGTTTCTCTAACCACCTTTGCTGCATGTTGCATCTGCTCATCTGATGCCTGGTTCATGTGTAACAAGTAAATAAGCTGTGCTCTGTTGTACTTGATCCATATGAGGTGTCCCGTCCCACTCGGTGGGGTCCAGGGAGGTGATCTTTTAGATAGTCCATTGCCGCACACAGGTGCCATGACAATGACTCAGGAGGGACAGGGAAAATTTCAGCACCCCATTGAAAGCCTCCCAGAAACAGTTCAGTACCCCACCTCCGCAGGACACGTCCTGTTTCGGCTGCTTGCGGCTACCTGCTTGGTTGTTTGAGACAAAATGGTTGCCAGTCTCTCACAGTCTCTCGGTCCCTCACACAAGGTTATGGTCCTGCTATCTGCCTGGTCTTTGACCAGAGCAGGTCACTACTGCCTTACCCACAGTATTATGCTTTCTCTGTGCTGTGTTTACAACTGTGGACATCTCCAAGATGGGAACACGGTTTCTTCTATATCTCTTTAATGCACATCTCCTTTGAGGTATCTGTGTATTTTTGTAGCTTTATATTTTTTTTTCACTAATCCTGAGTTTACAAACAGAGTCAAAATAATAGGCTTTTTGGTACTAAAACGGCATGCATGGTGTTTACAGCAAGTGAGTACTTCAGATCCTCTTCCTAATCCAATCACTGAATTCTTCAGTGGAACAAGGTAGCAGGGCTTAAAAGGGTATAGTGTCTTGATTTCCACAGCCTTTGGTCCCTAGACTGAGATGTCTAGATTTCAGGTCTCTGTGACTCTGACCTCTGAAAATTTAAGACCAAGCTATTATCATTTGGGTCAGTGTGAACCAAAGTACTGAGAATGGGAGGAGTCCAAAATCTACTGCTGTATTTTCAGATACATTTATGACTATGTAAACTGGGCACCCATTGAAGTCTGATAAAACTCATCATTGTCAGATATTATGTAAATACTGGATGCATATGAATAGCACCTTTATCACGCTGTGCAGTGTTTTGTCCTCCATCAGAATAAGGGTAACAATGCTTGCCTTAAAAGGTTACATTCATTTATTCTCTTTTGCAGCTTCATGGATGAAAATCACTGTTAGTTGTAATTTCACACATTCTAAATCATAAAAGGTTGGGTACTGGGAACCTTCCCCTTGTAGTCAGAATAATCTTTTTGTGATGAACTGTATTGCTTATGGCTCATTTTGTTTCCTGTCCCTAAATTCATTTTAATTTGGAAAAAAAACAAAACAAAACAAAACAAAAAACCCCAAACAAAAAAACAAACAAAAAAAGAAACCATTCACAACAACTTTCTGCTGTACTCTGACTGTTCATTTTTTACATTGGCCTTTGAAGCAGAACTGCCTGTATGGTTTTTTTTAATATTATTTTTATGTTCATTGTATTTGACTTGTCTGTCTCAGCAGTAATGTGTTTAAAAATGCAAAGGAACAAGTGAAGTGTGACCTTTTACTCTTCAAAAAATGTTGTCTGTTGCTCATTCAGCAGTCTATTTTTTTGAAGTTCTGAACCAAGTTATTTAATCTTCTTCCTCTATTCTCCTAAATAAAAAGGAGTTGCTACAGAAATATATTTTAGGACTTCCATTTAGATATTTAGTATAGATGTACAGATTATTTCTGAAATATACAATTGCATATGCACATGTAGAAGATCTCATAGGCTCCCCTAGGCTCCCACATAGTACAGTGTCTTGCTTTCTCCACTTCTTGCTGCAGTTTGTGTACACAGTGCTGTTTAAGCTGGGTTGAATTTGATAACCATTTTTGCTGATTTTTCTGGTCTCAAACAATATTTAACCTGATTGACATAGTTCAGTTCTGCAGAAACTCTGAGGGACTTGGGACTGTTGCTGTGGTTCTTAGTAATCTCTCACAGAGATTGTAGCGAGGTTAAATGGGTTTGATGTGGAGTTCCCTCTTTAACCTGTAGCTGTTTTCTAGTACCTGAATAGCGAACCATGGGTTGTTCTATGGTGGAGGTTATTTCAGCCCTGAGGATGTTCATAAAATACCCAAGGTTCTGGGTGAGTCAGGACGTAGTTTGAAACCTCTTTGTTTTGTCCCATTTTTTGGCAGATTTGTCTGTTGAATGGGCATGTTTGGCTCAGAATTGTTTGGGATAAAAATGCTTCAGAATCAGGTTAATGTGGGATTTAGTTGACTAGGTTTTATTTTCGCTCATTTCACACAATTTGATCTCTTCTTTCTAAGCCTTGCTCTCTCTCAAATGGGCCATGACATTTCTGTTCAGAGTGGCGTGGGGCTCACATTCTATTTAATACCCCTGTCCCCCTACCAGAGCAAGAAAACACTTGAGAAACATATAGCATATGCTTTTCACAGGACATGAGCTATGTGTGTTGCAGCACATGACTAGGCTGAGGTGTACTGGTGTTTACAACAGAAAGTTGATCTTATCACTGAACCATGATGAAAAAGTAAACACCTGCTCAACAAATGGAGTGCAACTGAAGTGCAGCTTGTATAGAGAGCTGCTTGTGCCAGAAAATAAGTAACTAGCCCCAGTAATATGGTAGCTGGAGAGGAGGACCATGCCCAAAAGCACTTACTGAGGTTATGAACGTTTTACTCAGACCTGTGTTCTCAGGGCTACAAGATCATGTCTGTGTTGCAGCAAAGGGACATGAGACAGGCCTTACCTTATAATGAGACCTTACTGTGAATCCTTTTAACCAACAAGAGGAATAATCTTCCTTACTTGCCCACAATCGGGAAAAGAACAAATGTACCACTCTGAAGGAATTTTGTTGCAGCCATTTGGTTCAGTCCCGTGGCAAGAACTGAAATCTGCAATACGGCAGCTGAAAAGTCTGCATTATAAGTGTGGAAAGAATACAGTTGTACCTTAGCTTATGCTATGACAGACTCTCTGATCCCTTAGTACCTCTAGGTATACTGATTCTTTTAGGAATAACGAAGAAACCCAGAAAATCTTGTCTGTGCTAAACACGCTCACCCTCTAGAATCTTTTAGCATTTTCTTGCTTTTTCAGTGGAAGAAATGACTTAGGGAAACCACACATGTAGCAGTATCTAGCAGTAGCAATGCTAGATTTCCCTACCTGTGCTATAGCCCTTCTGGCTGTTCTGGGCTGGGCTGTTGATGGGTTCCTACTCTTGCACACAGCTTGTGAGTTCACTCAAAGATGTTCTGAAAGGAATCCGTCATTTCTAATAAACTTTCAATTTATGCAGCCCTATATCAGAAAAGCTGATTGCTTATTTTCTTCTTGTTCTCAGGCTGATTGTCTCACCATCAGGTACTCAAGACTTGTTAGTTGTGCTAGAAGGTGGCATACTGCTGGGAGTGAAACACTATGTAGAAATATCCGAAAAGGCACTTTCTTGACATAAACTTTTGCAGATCTTCTTTCTCAGGCACAGGTTCTGATATCCCTGGATCAGGCTGATAAAAGTTCAACATTTATTTCTCCTGACCAAGTACTGTCAAAACCATTGGTCTGCCATTGCAACCTGAACATCTGCTCCAGTTGAAAGATTCCCATGAGAGCTTAAACAAAAGAAATCAAGCTAAATGTCAAAACTAAGTGTGTTCATCCACAGTTTTCAGGTTAAAGTTCTATTCAACATCTCTTTTTTTTGTTTTTTACACCGTTTCTTGATTCATGAGCACATTTTCATTGCAGCTGCTTGAAAGAAGTATTTTAAGGAATCCCTTTGGTTGGGCAAAATAGTTCTGGAAAATTAATTGCTCAGGAAGTAATCTGCTGAAAAGAGATGTAATTGAAATCTTACATCCAGGTCTTCAGTGTGACTCCTTGCTTTATATTTGGTAGACAAACACAAACGTGTGTTGATAGCGTATGTCCATACATTTTGTGTGGTTTGTTCAATCTTTTATGGTTTTAATATTTTGTACCAGCCGTGGAAACTGATTTGCTGCTAGGTGACTGTGCAATTAAGATTTGATAAATGATCATATATTAACATTATGGTTGAAACAATAGACAAAGGGTAACCAGGGAGATAATTACAAAGTCTAGTAAAGTGATTAACTAGTAATTATTCATGAGTTTTGCAGTTCTTTGCTCTTATGACTAGATGTTCCTGTACGCTAGATGAGAACAATGTTGAAACTGACCACATGTGATTGAAACTGAGTTAAGCTTCAAGATCAAAGAACAAGGACAAGAATAAAGACTTCAAGGACAGCCAACAAGAACTTCAAATGGGTCGGTGGTCGCAAAAGCAGCCCTTCAACTCAAATAGATCCTTCATTGTGCATGATCAGATGTAAGCAGTACAGAGATAATCAGTTGCAATCATTTTTATGTATATGTATACTAATCTCATGAATATGCAATTAGTTATTCTATATAACCTGTTTGTGCTAAAGCTGTGGCATGCATGCTGGGTGGAATTATCCCCTGTGCATCCAGTGCTGCAATAAAGAATACCTGCTTTATAAAACTCCAAAATGAGTCTTAGTTTCTTCAACCGGCTTTTTGGTATCAGTGTCTGGAATTGTGTCTTCTTTTCCCTTTCCAAGAAACGATAGCAGATAGACACAACAGTACAAGCAGAGTGATAATGAACTGCAGAAGTGCGCTCTCTCAAGTCAACAGGGTTGGATTAAAATATGCCAGAGAAAGGAAGTCAGAGAAGCAAGAAACAGTACTAAAAGATGGTATTTCAAAAAAGAATAAGTGGTCAGCCATGAAAAGCAAATTAAAAGCTGAGGAGCTTACAGAATAATCTGAAATGTCTTGGAAGAACTTCTACAGGAATTTATTGAACAGACATAAAGCAGAGTAGGTAGGACAACACCTCAAGATGAAGAACTGCAGTGCACTGAAAATGGATAAAGCAGAGGGTGATGACAGCCTCCCCAAATCTAACCACTACACTAAGAAGCTTTAAGAGTTTCTTTTGGTTGTCCCAAACCTGATGCTTGGTGATAAGACGGTACTGCTTCCCTGAATGGCTGAGAGAGTTGGGGTTGTTCAGTCTGGAGAAGAGAAGGCTCTGGGGAGACCTTATTGCAGACTTTCAATAGTTAAAAGGAGCTTATAAGAAAGATGGGGACAGAATTTTTGTAGGACCTGTTGCGACAGGACAAGGGGTAATGGTTTTAAACTAGAAGAGGGTAGATTCAAATTAGATATAAGGAAGAAATTTTTTACAATGAGGGTGGTGAAACACTGGAACAGATTGCCTACAAAGGTTGTAGATGACCCATCCCTGGAAACATTCAAGGTCAGGTTGGACAGGGCTCTGAGCAACCTGATCTAGTTGAAAATGTCCCTGCTTATTGCAGGGGGGTTGGACTGGTGCCTCCAACCCAAACTGTTCTATGACTTTATGTTGGTTTTGGTTTTGTTGTTTTGTTTTGGTTTGTTTTTTTATAGTCATTGCAGGACACACTTTAAGGCTGTCTTTATCAGCCTTTGCTTATCTGTTGGAAATGTTCTAATCTCACTGTTTCTAAACGTGCTTCTGCCATCATGTCTGGCAGCTGTGAACTTTACTGCTGATTTCAGTAAGAGCAGATTTGGGAGGGGGGGGGTGGTTCTGCCTCTGGTTGCATTGTCCTTCTAGGAACTAGAGAACCAGAAAAGATTAGGCTGCTTTTAAAAAATAAATAGTGCTGGAGTGCATTGTAAAGCAATCCCTTATATCTGCAGGGAGATTGATAAGTACACATCTTGCAATAAGAAAAGATGCATACTTTAAATTACACCCTATTCTGGTCTGAGATGTCTCACTGCTGCCCCCTGAAGTTGTGAAATCTTTCCCTGATAATAAGTAGCCACATCCTTTTCCCAAACAAAATGAGCTGTGGTTGCCAGAATGTGTGCCTGGACGGGGAAGTGGTGCCAATTCCAACACCTCCACAATGTGTGTGGTTTCTTGTACTCTTCTGTCCTCCCTTTGCTTTCTCTGCCTCCATGTGCCCTCCTCCCACCCCCCAGGGTTAATGTTTTGGGAAGGAAGTGTGAAAAGATTACAAGCTGAAACCTTCCATCCCTTGGGAAATAGCCACTGCCTCAGCTGAAGGTAGTTAGCAGGGCCTGACTGCTCTTAGCTCTGCTGCCCTGTAATCTGCAGTCTGTTGCCATTCCTCTGCCCCTGCAGAACTGAGCTGCTGCTGCCACTTAATGCTTAGTGGTCCCTGGAGGTGTTTCAACTCAGTTTGGGAAGTGCTGGCTTAGTGATTCAAGTATATCAGGACATCAGGTCTTTGGATTCAGCTGGCTCCTTCCCGGGGAAGTTGTTCTCAGAGTATAGAAAAGAACTGATATGGATAGAGGAGATGAAACTGAATACCCCAGGGGTTGGAGAACTTGTGGGGAAGGGGTGGAGAACTGGGCACTAGTTTCTTTTCCCAAAAAACAAGAGGTAAGTTCAGACACATTTCCAACCAGGTGTGGTCAAATGGCCAATTTGGAGCTGGTAAACTCTATGAAGTTGAATGTTAACTCATTATGGCCCTTGCTATCTTAGCGGCGCTGGACTTGTGCTTTGCTGCAGGTCATAGGACTGTTTTGCACAGATACCATGCTGATCGCCTAGGACCTTTTCAAATTTCCCCTGAAGTGATGGGTGCCTAATGGTCCACAGAGGAGAACAAAATCTGGGTTTCCAGTCTTCTTCCAAGTTGGCTAAAGAATTGGCCTTCCTTATTTTGTAGAGTAACAGCCAGCAATGCCTAAAGAAAAGACAGGTTGCATAAATCTCATTGTAGCTTATCTCATGCTTAACTTCTTCACTTCCAGGAATTTCTCAGTATTTACCAATATAAATCTTTCCTTGGAATCCTTGCCTTTTGGAGTTGATTACCTTTAATTATGAATGCCTTATTTTCTCCTGAGCTATCTAAAAGAGCCATCAGTAGCAATGAAATATTGATTATTAAGTCAGCTGTTTGACATTGATTAACATGTTACATCCAAAAGAGCAATAAGGCTGAGGGAGTACACCAGTCTGGGCTTCTGGCACTTGGCAGTATAGCTTTAAGACAGACTGAATCCAAAACGTATGTAAATGACTTTAACTGGAGGAGGTGGAGTTAAACGTTGTAGGTGCACAACATAATTTTGGGGTTATAAGACACTTTCTTCTGGAGGCATCTGACGAAATTGTAAGATGTATATTGGGCTTTGGCTGGCGGGTATCACAGGGCTCTGACCTGTGTATTTGGAGGGTTTTGATAATATGTTACTGAAGCAGTGATTCTTTTAAAACCCAAATATTTTACCAGGCTCTTTTCCACCAGGCTTGCTAGGAGAAGCTGCTTGAAAGTGGAGTCTGTTCTCCATTTTCTGTGGTCTTTTTTAAAACTTAACCCCCAGACTATTGTCAAAAGATCTTGGTGACCATGTTAAACAAGAGAGTGACTTGTAAGCATGCCTGTACAGTGCAGGCAAGCATAACTGAACTGGTTCTGTTATCAATTAATATGTATAATATGATTGAAATAACCAGGGAACTGCTAAAGTCCTGTGTACAGCCCCTGTCAGTTAATATTTAAATAGGGAAACAATAACTAGACATGATTTAGGGTTTAGGAACTTACTACTAGACAATGAGGCTTTATATTTATGTCAGAAAAGGTAATGGACTGTAGTCTGGTCAATAAACCTTGAAGAACTGCTTGGAACTGCCAAGATTAGGGAAGAATTAAATAAAAGGTAATTCCTACAGGGGGACATCACGACCACCGACTCATTGACCACCTACTCAACTGATACCATGTACTCAAAAAGAAGACAATGAAGGAAGGAGACAGACTCTGCGCACTAATTTACATGAGGGGTGAAGAAGAAAGAACCAATCATTAAGGAAGATAACAATGAATATGTATTAGTTAAGTGTATAAACATGAGAATTTTTGACACGAGCATGTGCTGTCTTGAGACAGGCACCCATTCATGTGCATCAGTGAAATTAATTTGAAAATACCTTGACTCTGTGTGCTGTTGGCTTGCACACCAGGTAAACAAACACCACTTGTGGGACAACAGTTCTGCCTGTGTTGACTTCTAAAATGGAAGCAGAAATATGCAGGCTACATGTGTAATTGGTCAGCTTAAGCCTACCAGCAGTGTATATGGGTGATAATGTGTTGATGCCAATTCAGAAAGGCTATGTACTGTTGGAGATGACAGATCTACTTGTTTGGGTCTCCACTAGCTTGGGATTTCCTTCTCCCACCCAGTAGAAGACCGAAGTATTACGATGCCTCTGCCTCCCTTCGATTTCTGTGTCTGTAACCGGTGGCAGGGCTCAGGTATGTTTGCTCCAATTTGTGTGATGCTTGTCCTGCTTTTTTTTTTCAGCTTTCTGCTTAGGCATAATTTGCATCTCCTATTTCCTAAGCACTACCTTACAGCATGTTTAACTGAGATTTAATGTGCAGGAGAGAAAGTACATGTTAATTGTTAGTGGGACAATTGGGCAAGGCCCGAAAGATCCCCAGAAGGTCTCAGGCATCCCCAAAAGCAGTTGTACCAAATAAAATTATTGCAGTTATTTATCTAATGGAAAAGCCATCCTTCTGCAATAAGCCAAGACTTGTAGTTGTACTGCCACAGACCCATTAAAAAAATATTCCTGTATTTCTACAGGAGATTAAAATACTTTGTCTTTTAATTCATGTATCAATCAAGTCCTTTAAAGGAGGTGGAGCAAATATTTTAAGATGAAACTAAAAGACAGTATTGCTTGAAATTTACTGCTCCTCAGGAGGCATAACTTAGATTAATGGGACACCTTGCTCTGAAAACTTTTTTTTTTTTTTTTTTTTTAATTATTACAATTCCTTATTCCCTCATCTACTGAAAATCTTACGTTTTAGTTCAAAAAGTTATAAGGATGATACAAATTATTTTCTAATAAACATTTTGCACAGAAACCAGAACACTATTTCTGGAACACTGTTTGCCAGAAAACAGAAGCATGTTTGCTTTTGAAACAGTGTCTTAAAACTTTGCTGTCTTTGTAGGAACTACTGTTTTCTTAGTCCAGGAATATATTGGGAAAAGCTTGTTGCTAGTATGCTTTATAGGTTTAAAAAAATTTATGTGAATTTAATAGTTCTGATTGTTGGAGTTGGCTTCCCCACTCATGACATCAAGCTAATTAAAAAATATACCAAGAAATAGGTGTTTATTAGTATTAAGTGATGAGACTTTTGGGGCACTTGAAATGTTATGTGACGTAACAGGTCCTGCAGAGTTAGTGTTCTCACTGATTTGGGCTAAATTTCCTGAGGGGTCTTGAGTTCTGCTTATTATGTTGAACATGTTATTTCACTTAGAGAGCCCTTATCAGCTTAGTTAGAAGAGGCAGGATGAGAAAAACAAAACTACTATGGGAAGTGGTTTGTCCTTGAGTATCTTTCTGACAAGGCCTTTTTAAATTGCCACTTGGATCTTGTTTAGGTGACTCTGTGGACATTTTCCAGCTGTTGTTAAGAGTTGTTAAATATGCCTTCATAGAAAACAACATAAATCTGTAGTGGTTAAAAACAAAGTATCAAGGTAGAAGCTGAAACATACACACAGTATCTGTTGTCCTCCTCACTTGTTTGCGTGCTGTAGCATTATTATGACTAAATGATGAATGCAGTACAGGCATAAAACTAACAGAAGGTAATTCCTTGCCTAGTGTCGTGGTTTAACCCCAGCCAGCAACCAAGCACCACATGGCCACTAGCTCACTCCTCCCTGGTTGGGATGAGGGAGAGAATTGGAAGGGTAAAAGTGAGAAAACTCATGAGTTGAGATGAAGACAGTTTAATAGGTAAAGCAAAAGCCACGCATGCAAGCAAAGCAAAACAAGGAATTCATTCACCACTTCCCATGCCTACATCCGATCATGTGCAATGAAGGATCTATTTGAGTCGAAGGGCTGCTTTTGCGACCACCGACCCATTTGAAGTTCTTGCTGACTGTCCTTGAAGTCTTTATTCCTGTCCTTGTTCTTTGATCTTGAAGCTTAACGCAGTTTCAATCACATGTGGTCCGTTTCAACATTGTTCTCATCTAGCGTACAGGAACATCTAGTCATAAGAGCAAAGAACTGCAAAACTTATGAGTAACTACCTCTACTAGTTAATTGCTTGGCTATATTTTTGTCTATTGTTTCATTCATAGTGTTAGTATAAGATTTCTAATAATTATTTACCAAATCTCACTTTTACAGTCACCTAGCAGCAAACCAGTTTCCACAGCTGGTACAAAATATTAAAACCATCAAAATATTTAGACATACCATACAGAACATATGGAAATACGCTATCACTGGTTTCAGCTGAGATAGAGTTAATTGTCTTCCTAGTAGCTGGTACAGTGCTATGTTTTTGAGTTTTGTATGAGAAGAATGTTGGTAAACACATTGATGTTTTCAGTTGTTGCTAAGTAGTGTTTAGACTAAAGTCAAGGACTTTTCAGCTTCTCATGCCCAGCCAGCAAGAAGACTGGAGGGGCACAAGAAGTTGGCACAGGACACAGCCAGGGCACCTGACCCAAACTGGCCAACGGGGTATTCCATACCATATGACGTCATGCCCAGTATATAAACTGGGGGGAGTGGGAGTGGGGGGATCACTGCTCAAGGAGCAACAGGCCGTCAATCAGTGGGTGGTGAGCAATTGCATTGTGCATCACTTGCATATTCCCATCCTTTTTATTATTACTATTGTCATTTTATTAATGTCATCATTACTAGTTTCTTCCTTTCCATCCTATTAAACTGTTCTCATCTCAACTCACGAGTTGTTGGGTTTTTTTCCGATTCCCTTCCTCATCCCACTGGGTGGAGGGGAAGTGAGTGAGTGGCTGTGTGGTGCTTAGCTGCTGGTTGGGGTTAAACCACGACAATGGTACACTGGGTGAAGAACTGTCTGAAGGGCGGAGCTCAAAGGGTTGTAGTGAATGGGGCTGCATCTGGCTGGTGACCAGTCACCAGTGGTGTTCCTCAGGGCTCAATTTTAGGGCCGTTTCTGTTCAACACTTTTATCAATGATTTGGATGCAGGACTTGAATGCACCGCTAGCAAGTTTGATGATGATACTAAACTGGGAGGTGCTGTTGACTCTCTCAAGCGATAAGAGGCCTTGCAGAGGGATTTGCATAGATTGGAGCATTGGGCAGTCATCAATGGCATGAAATTTAACAGGACCAAATGCTGGATTTTTCACCTGGGGTGGAGTAGCACTAGGCACAAGTATAAACTGGGAGACGGGTGGCTGGAGAGTAGCCCTGCAGAAAGTGGCTGCTGGTTGACAGCAGGTTCAATATGAGTCAGCAGTGTGCCCTGTCAGCCAAGAGGGCAAACTGCATCCTGGGATACATCAAACACAGTATAACCAGCTGGTTAAAAGAGGTGATTATCTGGTTGTATTTAGCATAGGTGCAGCATCACCTTGAGTACTGTGTGCAGTTCTGGGCCCCAGAATTTAAGAAGGATGTTAAAGTACTTGAATGCATCCAGAGGAGGGCAACAAAGCTGGTGAAAGGGCTTGAAGGCATGTCCTGTGAGGACTGAGTACTCTGGATTGGTCTAGTTTGAAGAAAAGGAGTATGAGGGGCAACCTCATTGCTTTCTACAGCTTCCTGAGAAGAAGTGGAGAGGGAGGTGCTGATCTTTTCTCCCTGGTATTCAGGGATAGGACACGTGGGAATGTTTCAAAGCTGCACCAGGGGAGTTTCAGTCTTGACATTAGGAAGCATTTCTTTACTGAGAGTGTAGCCAAACACTGGAACAGGCTTCCTAGAGAGGTGGTCGATGCCCCAAGCCTGTCAGTGTTTAAGAGGCATTTGGACAATGCCCTTAAAAACATGCTTTAACTTGGTCAGCCCTGAATTGGTCAGGCACTTGGACTAGATGGTCTTTGTAGGTCCCTTCCCATTGAAACTACTCAATTCCTTCCAACTGGAACTACTCAATTCCTTCCAACTGGAACTACTCACTGCTGCATGAGGAAAGGATTTTCCAGATCTAAACAGATCATATGAACCTGTTCCCTGAATAAAGAAGAGGAAAGACAGGACATACACCTTGTTAGATACTCAAGAGGTTTTCTAGGAAGGGGTAGAAGAGAGAATGCACAGGAGAATGGAAAGCAAGTGACATACAAACATAAATTAAGTTTTCTTTCCCTTCACAGCTTTGGCAGAATTTTGCCTGAGAAGAGTTGCTAGGGAAGATTCCTTCAGGGTACTATTTAAATGCAGTAGTAACAGAGATGGGGTTTCCCTCAACTCAGATGGGAGCTTCCATCTGCCTCCAGCAGATCCTCAGCAAAGGAGCTGGTGTTAAAGCAGGATTCCTTCACAGTATTACATTTTTCAGATGCTCAGTCTGTTTGAATGTCATCTGCCTGACAGCATGCTTACTTCTGCTGTTAAAACAGATGGACTTGTGCAATATGAAAAAAGACAGCATGGGAAGGGTTCTGAGCTGTGCCTTGGGAAGGCACTTTTGGGGTTTTTTGGACTTTGATAATTACCTTCAGGTATTTTCAGAGGATGCTTCAGGGGTATTCAGGTTAGGAAACTTGCATTAGATTGAATTCTGAAACCTGTTCCAAATTGTGTGGTATGCAGACTGGACCTTTGTTTCTTGGTTTGTTTTGCTGTTTGTTTTTGGGGGTTTTTTTAATACTGAAAAGCCCTCCAAAACCTGTATTTAAAAATTCAGCAGCAAAGAGTGAATAGGTTGAAGCGCTATCTAACTGCTGTGAAAAGTACTTTGCTATTTCATTGGAAGAAAGTGTTTAAAAAAAAAAGAGATAGTACTTTCCTGATTATTTATTTCATTAATTCACTTGAAATTTGGAAGGATCTGTTCATGGTTGTGATTTGTTTGGGGTTTTTTTTAAACCAAGATTGTTATACATCATATTGATTTTTTATTTATTAAATTTTATCATGCATCATTTATATTATTTTACAGTTCTTTCTATAATCACATATATTTAAGCAAAGTCACATTCTGAAGACAAATTTATAATTGCTTTTGTCATTAAAGAACAGGAAATTTACATGCTACAAACTCCCAAGGAAACTCACTCGATCATTTTGTGTTAATGTTCTCTGGAGGCATAGATATTTGCCCTGCAAAATTACTTCAGGGACACATTATTGCTGGATTAGCACAGGTGGGAACCACTCTCATACCTCAGCAATACAGATGTAGTGAATGGTGGCTCCAGAATGAAGAAGTTAATTCCTTTGTTCCTAGTCTCTTACAGTGCAGCAGAAAGCTGTTTTAAAGACCTCCTGGCAACACAATTCCATTTGCACATATTACACCATATTCTTGTGCTGCTGATTCCAGATCTCACTGCAGGCTGCTGCTTCTCCAGCTGATCAAGGAAGCCTCTACCATCTTTGCAGAAATAAAGTTCTTAGGTGGTAGGTCTGATCCAAGTGATCTTAGAGCAGTCACTAGCAGGCACAGGCTTGCAGTAATTCCAAGGGAGGAACTCAGTTCTCTAAAGGAAAGGAATGGTGCATACACTGAATGAGGGGTGAATCTATCAATCAGTTGTGGGGACGCCTGCTTCTGCCTCGAGTCAGGAAGAGAAATGGCCTGAAAGTTGACATTGTGCACTCACAGGTCCTTATTTAAAGTCTCTGTGGTATAGGCACCTCTAAATATGGAAGACCCTTTATTTGCTACTTGTGACTATCTTGCACACGTTTGTCTGGATGTTTTGTGGAAGACCCTGATCACCTTATTCACAGTCAGCTGTTGCAGGCGGGGAGATGTCCTGTGCAATCAGCTTCATAACAACAGCCTTCTGGCTTTTTTCCCCGCAGTCATGACGTCTAAGTGCGGTATGCTGTCTCACTGTGTTTTGGAACTGAAATGGTGAGGTAGAGGGAAGATGCACATATAGGGTACAGGGATCAAACTTGTCTTTGCTTTTCTATCATGCTACCAGGATCCCTGACCCAGTGAAGATGGTGTTCCCCATGCCTCCCTAGTATATACTAGCACCTGTTTGAAGGACTGAAAGCATCTGATGCACTTTGAGATAGAAATGGTGTTCAAAGCTTGCAGGTGACCTACTTCATAGTGCCAGCCTTTCTTCTCTGTTAACAACTGCTGCAGCTAGCCTGAACTCAGGGGTATTGTAACTACTGCAGTAGAGAGGAATAGAAACAGCTCAGGTGATGGCAGGAAATTTGTTCCAGTGCTGCCCTTATTTTCTGGATTATTTTTTTTTTTAAGCAAAAATTAGTCAAAAAAGACTTTCTGCTATCTTCTCAAATCTATGAGATATGAAGCCAGTCATTTAAGAAGGGTGTTCTCAATCAACTTCTGAGTCAGAAATCAAGTCCTCAGCACAATAAATATCCACATCAATTAAAGATGTTTTCTATTTCAATTACAACTTTCTGTAAACAGACATAAAATCACCCATAATTGCTACTAATAAAGCAGGGAAAATGCAAAGGAAAAGCCAGCTTTCACCAGTCATCATGAAAATACAATCCTAAAATGAATGACAGGGCCATTATATGCAGTGCTTTTTGAAAGCACTTCTATCTATGCAAGTTCAGCAATAAACAATATGCTAGATCTGTTGATGATGCACATTGAGTTATTTTTTGTTGAAGCAAAGTCAATGACTTACAGCAGCTGAGGATATGATCCAATATTCTTTCTTTTAGTACAGCTATTTGAGACTTGGCATGTTAAACAGATACCATCTTTAATGAGGTATGCCTGCAGAATAGTTAACATTTAAAATACGGAAATGTTTGCTTATTGTCTCACATATGGAGGTTTGGCTACAGGGGAAATCGTTATCCTATTTATAAAATGGTGATTACTGTTAAAATCTTTAAGTCATATTTTAATGTTTTAATTTGGCAGATCCCAGCCTCCACTGATGGTTGCAGCTTCAGAAAGGAGTTCAGGATAGTTTGATCTAGTAGGGACAGTTGGCTGCCTTGCATTTTCTCCATAACAATGTAGGGGATTGCTTGCTGAGTTACATCAATGGGTGCTTCTTAAGAAGAATGAAATCAGGTATGTTTTGGCTAGAGCAGGTCAGCAGATGCTTCCCTTCTCCTTTCTCAGGTGCTGATTAAACCTTATGTGCCATTCACAGATAGGAATTTCGGACTGTCTCAAGGGGGCATCGGTGGTGTCAAATGATGTGATACTTTTACCAAATACGTTATAGCTAGAGATCAAAAACCTGCCTGTGTCAGCAGATGAAAATGCAGGTCTTATTTCAACATATGTCTCCAGCCTCTGAACTGTTGCAAAATACGCACCCATAAGGCAAGGACAATGCTATCAGAGGCATAGTGCTGCCATATACTGCACTATCTTCATTTCAAGGAACAGCTCAGGATTTGCATGAGAACAGGGCTAAAGAAGTTCTTGCCAGTGCTCAAGTGTTCTGCTGCTCCATGCTGGACTTAGTGCCTTGTAATTATTAGTAGAAGAACTGCTTATGTAAAAGGAGCAGAAGGGCAGCCATTACTTCCTTTCTCTTGCTTCCTAAAGGCCATTTGATTAACATTCTCTTTTTTATCTTAATTAGCATGCTCTTGTCTTCAGATAGCTTTTCTTTTTTGCAGCTTTCTGCTGGCTTTTATAATATATTGCATTGTATGGTGTCGTGTCCCAAGGTTGGAGCGACTCAGGTTTGTGGATTTCCTTTGTCAGAACTGAGGTGAAACAACACCAGGGGAGTTCGAACAACAATCAGCGTTTATTCAGCCAAGCTAACCTTGCCCAAGTACAAGTGAACTTATCAATATGAACCTTGCATTATGTCATTAAGCCACCCTTAGAAAGGAGAAGGGAGTTAAGAGAAAGAAATGCAAAAAGGGAAAAGAAGAAGAGAGAGAGAGAACCAGCTTTGGATCCAGAGATGGTCTCTACTCATAGGTGTGGTCCTCTGGTGGCGAGGCACGTGTGCCAAGAACTTGTCCTTCCTTCTTTTATTCCTGAAGTGTCTGCCCGTATAGATGGGGATTTGTCATCACTGAGCAGGTGCAGTGTGTGCTCAGGAACGTTCCAGAAATGAGTCGGTGGTCTTGACATGCGCAGTTCATGTCTCCAGAATTCTCTGGAAATGGGATGGTGGGTTTGGGGGTCATCAGGGAGTTGCTTCTCCCTCCTTGTAGGCATGACCGCTGTCTGACCTTTCTTCTTGGCACATGTGTCATGCCTCTTCTCATGATTGCTTAAGGTAGGGAAGTATGGCTTTGGAGAAGCACGGTCTCACCCCCATGGGGCCCTCTCCTCCAGCTGCATCTTCCTGTTTATGCAACTCTGGTGCTTTTACAGAGGCCATATTCTCCACCAAAGTTTTTTAACAAATTTTTGAGACATTGGCTATAATTTCTCAGACCATCACATGTGGTGAGAAATATGCATACAGTGTTAAGATTGAACATTTAACACTGCTTTCTCTGAGCGTTGCAGAGAGTTCAACATGATACAACAGAAGTAAAGTTGAGGATGGGGTACTTAGAGCATAATGAGCAGGCTCCTGGCAGGAACTACAGCCCATGGAGAGGAGCCCACGCAGGAGCAGGTTTTTTGGCAGGACCAGTGACCCTGGGGGGGACCATGCTGGAGCAGTTCATGAAGGACTATCCTGTGGGAGGGACCCCACACTGGAGCAGGGGAACATTGTGAGGAGGAAGGGGCAGCAGAGACGAAGCACATTCCCCATCCTCTTGTGCTGTTTGGGGGAGGAGGTAGAAGGGTTGGGAGTGAAACTGAGCCTGGGAAGAAGGGGGTGGGGAGGTGGTGTTAGTTTTGTTATTTCTTAATATTCTACTCTGTTATTAACTGGCAATAAATGAAATTAATTTCCCCAAAGTTGCATCTGTTTTGCCCATGATGGTAATTAGTGAGTTTCATTGCATGCTAGCAAAATGATCAGGTTAAAAAGAGAGGCAACAGTGGCCATTTTCCTTGCTGATGAGGTAAGCTATGCATGCTGTGATGACACTGAAGCATCCAAGTGTTAGAGCAGGGGCTTGTGGCCTTGAAACATGTACTGAATGCAAGAAAAAGCTGCCCTTATAGAAATATGGAACAGATACTCCTGGAAACTACTTCAAAGTGTAGGGATGACAGGGAGGTGATTGGAGACAGCCAACATGGCTTCACCAAGGGCAAATCATGCCTGACCAATCTGGTGGCCTTCTATGACGGAGGGACTGCTTTGGTGGATAAGGAAAAAGCAACTGATGTCATCTACCTTGACTTCTCTAAGGCCTTTGATATGGTCCCACACAACTTCTTTGTCTCTAAATTGGAGAGATATGAGTTTGATGGATGGACTATTCGATGGAGAAGGAATTGGCTGAATGATTGCATCCAAAAAGCTGCAGTCAATGGCTCAATGCAATGTCCAAATGTAGACCGGTAACAAATGGTGTCCCTCAGGATTCCGTATTCAGACTGATACTGCTCAAAATCTTCATTAATGACATAGTGGGATTGAGTGCACCTTCAAAAAGTTTGTGGATGGCACCAAGCTGAGTGGTGAAGTTGATACACTTGAGAGAAGGGATACCATCCAGAGGGACCCTCACAGGCTTCAGGAGTGGACCCATACAAACATCATGAAGTTCAGCAAGGCCAAATGCAAGTTCCTCCACTTGGGTTGGGGTGATCCTCCATACCAATACAGACTGGGAGATGAATGGATTGAAAGCAGCCCTGCAGAGAAAGACATGGGGATAGCAGTGGATGAAAAATTGGACGTGAGCTGGGAATGTGCACTTGCAGGCCAGAAAGCCAACTGTATCCTGGACTGCAACAAAAGAAGCATGACCAGCAGGTTGAGGGAGGGGGTCTCCCCCTCTACTCTGCTCTCATGAGACCACACCTGGAGTACTGCATTCAGCTCTGAGGTTCGCAGCACAAGAAAGACATGGCCCTGTTAGAGCCAGACAATGGACGTGAAAATGATCAGAGGGCTGGAATGCCTTTCCTATGAAGAAAGGCTGAGAGAATTGGGGTTGTTCAGCCTGGAGAAGGGAAACTTCTGAGGAGACCTTATTGTGGCCATTCAATATTTAAAGGAGGCTTATCAGAAAGGTGGAGAAAGACTTTTTAACAGGGCCTGTAGTGACAGGACAAGGGGTGACTGTTTTACACTGAAAGAGAGTAGAATTAGATTGGATATAAGAACAAAACTTCTTATGATGAGCGTGGTGAGGCACTGGAACAGGCTGCCCAGAGAAGTTGTAGATGCCCCATCCCTGGAAGTGTTCAACGTCAGGTTGAAGGGGGCTTTGAGCAACCTGATCAAGTGAAAGATGTCCCTGCCCATGGCAGGGGTGTTGGAACTAGGTGATCTTTAAAGGTCCCTTCTAACCCAAACCATTCTGTGATTCTATGAAATGGGGTGATGATAAGAGACAAGGCAGGTTGATGAAACTGTTGAGTAGTACTCCATGATGAAATGATTATGGCATATGAACCAGTTGTCTTGCTTAATTAAAGAATCTAGTTTTTTCTTTCATTGCACCCTGAAGAGCTGAGTCTGCACAGGGTTGTTTTGATTTAAGAACTTTCTTGGGAGGTAAAACCTGGGATTTTCTTCCCTTGTATCATTATGGGCTTGCCATGGTCTAAATATAGGTAGAAAGTGAAGATAAACTGGTGTCAAAAATCTCCAGGGTATCTTGCTGAAACTGATACTGAAAAAAGGCAGTAATTTTATACATCATAGAATCATAGAATATCTCAAGCTGGAAGTGACCCATAAGGATGATTGAGTCCAACTCCCAGATAAAACTTGTATTTCATGGGTAGCCTTGTACTGAGAGACCTTCTGTGAAAACACTAGCTGAGAAAACAGTGCCTGACTTTATCTCCTCAGCTGCTTTATCTCCTCAGTCTGTCCTCAGGAGTTCATAAGTTGACCATGATGCCCCATGGCTATAATGCTTGCCTATAGATTTGTTGTTTTGTCTTTGTTTAGCACAGAATGTATCTTGTTGCCTGGCTGATATTTGTATATAAAATGTATCCTTTTATCTCATGCTTTAAGTAAATATTGCAGTTCTCCCTCCTCTGTTGTATATCTGTCTTAAAGAGTGTAAACAATTCTATATTTTTTGTTTGTTTCTGCAGCTTTAAAAAAATAAGTAACACTTTCAACCTAATTTATAATGCATTACTATTTTTTGAGAAATGAACATTCTGACTCTTAAGAGATAATTTAAAGAAATACTTTTAAAAAAAGTAATTAATTTTTTTCCTGGTTGATCTTGTCCTTGCTTAGGGGTATTTATGGTATTAATAGGTATTAATAGCCTCTTGTTATGGGTTTGTGCAGTGCGTTTTTCTCGTAGCAGGGGAGGGGGCCGCAGGGGTGGATCCTGTGAGAAGCTGCCAGAAGCTTCCCCGGCTCCAAGTTGGACCCACCTCTGGCCAAGGCCAAGCCCATCAGTGACGGTGGTAGCACCTCTGGGAGAATATATTTAAGAAGGGGAACCTGCAGTGAGTAGTGGGATTGGAATGTGAGCAAAACCTCTGCAGATACCGAGGTCAGTGCAGAAGGAGGGGGAGGAGGTGATGCCCCTGCAGCCCATGGAGGAGCCCACGCCAGAGCGGTTGGATGCCCCCCAAGATGACAATGACTCCATGGGAAAGCCCATGGAGTGGCTGAAGTGGCTGTGACTGAAGATCCGCCCGCGGAAAGGACCCACGCCAGGGAAGTTTGTGAGGAACTGCAGCCTGTGGAAAGGACTCACCTTGGAGAAAGAAGTTCATGGAGAACTGTCTCCCGTGGGAGGGACCCCACGCTGGAGCAGGGGACGAGTGAGGGGTCCTCCCCCTGAGGAGGAAGGAGCGGCAGAGACAAGGTGTGATGAAATGACCCCAACCCCCACCCCCTGTTCCCCCTGCACCACTGGTGGGGGGAAGGTAGAGAGAACCAGGAGTGGAGTTGAGCCCAAGAAGGAGGGAGGGGTAGGGGGGTTGAAGATTGGGGTTTTACTTCCTAATATCCTTGGTTTGATTTGATTGGTAGTAAATTAAATTGATTTTGTTTCTTCCCCAAGTTGAGCCTGTCTTTTGCCCATGACCATAGGTAGTGAGTGATCCGTCCCAGTCCTTGTCTTGACCCACAAGCATTTCTCTGTATTTTCTTCTCATCCCACCAGGGCCGGGGGAGTGAGCAAGCAGCTGCGTGGTGTTTTGTTACTGGCTGGGCTGAAACCATGAAACCTATTTATCATAGGGTATTTATGAGGAAGGGTTAATAAATATCGTATTCTGTAACTGACAGTGCACAGAATAGTAGCTGAAAGGATGCAGAGGTGGAGGGCCAGATTCATGGCTCTTAAAGCTTTAATTGCCACTCATTCTCCTGATCTGAAATATAGTGATTATACAAACTTCAGATGATATAAGAATTTACTCAGGGAAGATTTTTCACTTTTTTTTTCATACAGGACCCCAACAGCTGAATATGAGCCAGCAGTGTGCCCAGGTGGCCAAGAAGGCCAACAGCATCCTGGCCTGTATCAGAAATAGTGTGGCCAGCAGGAGCAGGGAGGTGATTGTTCCCCTGTACTCAGCACTGATGAGGCTGCACCTCGAGTCCTGTGTTCAGTTTTGGGCCCCTCACTACAGGAAAGACATGGAGGTGCTGGAGTGTGTCCAGAGAAGGGCAACCAAGTTGGTGAGGGGCCTGGAGCACAAGTCTTGTGAGGAGCAGCTGAGGGAACTGGTGCTCTTTAGTCTAGAAAAGAGGAGGCTGAGGGGAGACTTTATCGCTCTCTACAACTACCTGAAAGGGGGTTGTAGTGAGGTGGGTGTTGGTGTCTTCTGTCAGGTGGCTGGAGATAGGACGAGAGGAATTGGCCTCAAGTTGTGGCAGGGGAGGTTTAGGTTGGATATTAGGAAAAATTTATTTACTGAAAGGGTTGTCAGACATTGCAACAGGCTGCCCAGGGAAGTGGTTGAGCCACCATCCCTGGAGGTATTCAAAAAGCGAATAGACAAGGCTCTTCAGGACCTGGTTTAGTGAGCATGGTTGATGGTTGGACTCGAAGATCTTGAAGATCTTTTCCAACCTAAATGATTCTATGATTCTATTTCTTGAAGCTGTAGAGTATGTCTCTGGTTGGATGTCCCAGACTTGGAAGTACCAGAAAATACAAACTGTTCTTGAAGATTTTGGACAAATTTCTCTCATGGTAGCCCTAGATAATGTTACTCTGTATTGCCTCTGATTCCAGCTGTTCACACAGTCTAAACAGTCTGGTCCTTAACAGTCTCGTCCTTCACATTTTTGTGTAACTGTTCTGATGGGGACTGTGCCTGAAGATTTCAGGACTAGAGGCTGTCTCAGCATTTAATTAAAAAGTTTCATCTAGTTGCAAAGCAGAGTGAAAAAAATGCATCTCACCAGATTCTGTGTGACCTCAGACCTTTGCTGGTTATGGTTTTTTCTTGTTCTCTGCCAAAGGTGATGGCATCATCTAGAAATAATATGTGAAGTTGCTGTTGGAGGAGCTTCATATAAAGAAATGAGGGAAATGTGCAGGAGTTGGAATACCTGTAGATGCAAATAGAATGGACTGAAGATTTTAATTGACATTGGAGATCCATTTTTTTAGTTGGTGGAAATTTAGATTAAAAAAAAATATTGTGGCAGTCCAAAAGTATTTGGTTTTCATAGTGTGAACCACCAATAGTATTGCTAATAAAAAGAAATTACTACCTTAAATTCATATTTTTGGCATTAACTTCTTCCACAAAAATTACAATGGCAAACTTTACTGATATCTTAATTCTTTTTATTATTTCATTTTTTTGGTCAAAAATTATTTGATATTCAATATATTTCATTATGTAAAAGGGCTATTCCTTGAAACTCTGTTGCCTCTCAGACTTTGAACTTTTAGACTCCCTTTTGATGAAAACATCTGTTGTTGCAGTTTTTTTGTTGTTGTTCTTGGCTCCTGTGGCACTTCATAGCAGCTGGTGAATTTTTGTTATCTCTAAGAATGCATGCTGGTGGAAGCAGTTGGTTTTTTACTCATCCCAAAGTCTTGTTACTCACTACACAGACACTGCAGTTCCATCTCTCCAAAGGTTTTTCTTATTTAACATGTTTATGACATGAAGACTTTCTTAGGTGACATAGTTTCTTCTATCATCATGAATTATTTCACAAATTAACAATCATTATTTATTACAGCAAACAAAGTATCTCCTTCAGTATGCTATGTCATTGGATACTTCATCTTTTCATTTTACTATAAAATAATCTGCAAAGATGCAGCTCTGAAAGAACTGATTAATGCTGGGAAACTTCTAGAATTAGCATTTTTCCCTACCTTATGATGTAGAGGATTACTTGTTTACTTCCTTTACTCTAATACACATATATCTTTACAGATGTCAAAAAGCTTAAAAACTCAAAAGCATAAAAATGTTTCTGTATGAAAAATGAAACATTCAGAAAGTTAGAATCAATGTTTTATTCTGCTCTGTGTACCAGGGGTTATTTCTGTATTTTATAGTAAATGATTAATCAGTGAAAACAGTCCCTGGGAAAGGACTCTGAACGTGACTCTCTCCATCTTCCCCAGCTGTCTAGGTGTCTTGCTACCAAATTTGGGATTTGGGATGCTGTTGCAGTATGATCTCCAAGAAGCTAACTTCTTAAATCCTTTTTTATTTCCCTTCCATTGTGAAGTTGTTTTGATGCCCTTGCCATAAAAGTGGGTGAAGGAGAAGAACATTAGACACTGAACAGAAAGGAGAAGAAATGATCACCTGCCTAATCCCTTTAAACAAAACAAAATAATAAAAAAACCCAAACAAACCAAAACCCAACCCACCTCCTTTTGATTAGTTTGAACTCTGCAAGAACATTTCACTAGTCTCTCACTTACTATGACAAAGGGAATTTAACACTCTTTGTTTGACTATCTATAGCTAGAGAGAGGATTTGTCAGAGAAATAAAAACAGGCAAGAGTTGATGATCTTGGATGGCAATTCCTCCCCTGCCACTGGTGAAGTTATTTGCATAGTCATGCCATGTGAGCACGGCTCATGATAGGTGAGGTAGTACTGTTGGAATTAAACCCCACTAGGTTTGAAACCTCTATTACTAAACTGCTTGTTATTCCTATACAGCAAACCTCACTGTTCAGTATCTTGGTCTCCCCATCTGTAAAATGGAGTATTGGTATTTATACAGTAATTTGAGAACTGGCAAAAAAATGCAGATGCACTTAAGTAGCAAATAGCATAAGAATACCTGCCTGTAATTTCATGCTTCATTTAGTTCAGCTTTATGCCAACATCCAGCTAGAATATTCATTTCAAGATGCAAAACTAAATCTAATGGTACTGATGATGAAAATATCTTGGTACCATAAAACAGTATCTTTGTGTATATATGTTTGCTTTCAGAAATGTTTCCATCAGTCTGTTCGGAGATTTTATTTTTCTTTTGTTCTGTTGCCCAGTGAATGATCAATGTGTCTTAAGAGTTAACTATGTTATTTTGAATGATTTTTTTTTTCTTCTTAACAGAAGCCCTCTTTGAAATGTGTGTGCCTATTTGCTGATAGATTTACACAATACAAACCTTACTCAGTATAATAAAAATAGATTTTATTTGTTATCAGACAAGTTACTACAAAATAGGGGTGTTAATTTTTTTTTTTTTTTTTTCCTGGAGAGTAATGAAAGAGGCAATTATTTTACAAAATCAGTCACTGAACATAGATGGTAGCAGATCCCTACTGAGTACTGCCGTTTTTACATTTGCCAGGTGAGTTCTTGCAAATTTAAACTGAAGCACTGGAATGAAGCTCTTTTCTGAGGCAATTTAACAACAGGAAGACTCAGAGTTAATCTTTGTGATACTACTTTGGTACCTATTTGAACACGTACTGAACATATCTACCACATATGTCATTGCTGTGTCTTCTGCTAGGGCTGAAAAAGGAGCAGCCCTCAAAGGGCAGCAACACGGTGGGGGCTAAAGGGCTAACTTCAGTGGATTAATTGTTCTTTTGCAGTGTTCCTCAAAGGAATAAAAACAAGATTCCAGTATTCTCTGCAGACAGGATAACTTAGCCTTAGGATGTTAAGGTAAAAAGTAGCTGTATGTAGCCCATTGAAATTCTTACTGCTGAATATTCAGAAAATTATTTACAACCAATGAGCAACCCTGAATGTAGGATTTGTTCCAGAACAAATTTCTTTACAGGTCACCTGGTGGCTAGAAATGTTAGTTTTCTTCTTAAATAAAGATTGCTTTTATATTGGGCCAACTGCATATTACAGTCTTGCTAGGAGTGCAAAGGACATGTCTCACATATGATTTAGTTTTGTTTAAGCAGAATTTGTCTGAGGAAAAACAAACGAAAAGTCATAAATTGTGCATCAACAGATAGGCAACAGATAAGCAGAATGAAAAGTGCAAATATATGGGTGATGAGGCAAAGATGATAAAAACCAAATGGAAAGCAAGCAAAGGAAAAATTATGTTGAATTTTAACATCATGACTTGGAACCATTTTCCATCGTGCCTAAAATATGTGATTTGTAATTGGCCCAGATGGCACTGTGTCTTTTAAGCAGCTCTTCATAAACTGGTAACTCAGTTGGCTACAAATTCCAGCTGTGCTGCTTTGATTGTGGTTACTGAAGTGCTAGGGGATAGTGCTACCACTATATTAAGCACAAGCACTTTTCTTTCACACTCTACATACACTATATCTTGGTTTCCCAGTTTTGTTTCTTCCGATATGTAATCAAGGTGTTTACCACTGTAAGAGAAATGTTTCACGCGTTCTTTTTTTTCAGTAAGTAATCTGGTGCATAAGTTTTAATAATTTTTTTTCTTTATTTTTTTGGCAGCTAGTCAGCTGAAAACCACAACTTTGTGATACCCTATAACTTCAATGCAATAATATTTGGGCAGTAATGAAGTAAGTTTTGCATAATGGTTGTGCTCGGTACCTCCCTTCTTTTTCATCTTCTGTGAGCTGCTGTTCCTACTTCAGAATCCCCTTGTTCTTGTTTCTCTGAACCTTTGTCTTGTGTTGGCTGTCTAAGCATATCTGTTATCTGAAAGGCAGGTTGCTTGTGTGAAAATATGATGCTCCTAGTTATGGTTGTGAATTTTCTGTTAAAGTTTTTGCTAGGCTGGATGCATTTACGTTGCTGTAACTACCCCTTATCCTTGTATCACTTTATGTCAGTTTGTATGAGCATCTTTGTGCTCTTGTAACCACATGTACACTGTGGACTTGACTACAGAGTTCTGACAATACCACTGTAGTTAAGCCAGTACAATTTGTGTTGGCAAGAAAGCTCTGAGGGAGTTTAGGACATGCTTTCACATGTAAATCATTTCAGAGCTTGCAGTGCTGCTGTGTGGTAGCTGTGTTCATCTGCTCTGTCAGTGCTGAAATGTAAACAGTCTTTGCTGTCTTGTGTTTTTGTGTGGTGAAGTAATTGCTGAACTGTCTTGGTGTTTTTACCCTTTTCATATCCCTTTAACAACAGAACATGGGGGAACAACCAATCTGACTTGCTACATGCACCTTTCCTCATTTTTAGAGTTAATTATTTTGGGGTGGCAGATGCTATGCAAGTACTTTAGGGAATGCCATGCATGGTAAGCAGAGCCACTGCAGATTTTTTTAATGAGGAGGTCTTAAGAGCTCTAATTCAGCATGAATCACTTCTGCTTTGGATCCTGCACTGTGCTTTTGTGTGCCTGCCACCCACCACGGAGCCCCAGCAGCATCCAGAGGCCCCAGCTGAATTCTGAGATCTCTGCAGAGAAGCTTGGAAATGCACATAAGTCACTGCACTCAGGAAATTAAAATCTTAGTTGACAAGACAGAGCAAGGAAGGATGTTTGTTCCAATATAAGTTCTGGGGGCTGATGTGTAAAAGGAAATATATGTCAAAAAGTGCCTATGACAATTAGGAGCACACATTTTCTTCAACGTAAGTATAGGTTGACTTCCAAACTGGAGCTGGTTAGAAAAGTTCTGTTGGAAAAAATTGACTCAACGTGACTAAAAAGCTGTGTGTTGACTTTTGTCTGAGCTAAACTGAAAGCTTCTCTGGCTGGACGTGGTTAGCATGAAAGAGGAGGGCAAACTAAAGCCAGCCTCGTGCCAGGGAATTTCACTGCCTTGGGTGACTCAGGTAGCAGTGAGTGTGACACTGCAAAATGTTAATTTCATTTCTGTATTACCTTTATTTGTGTACTCAGGTGGATATGTATGTAGAGGTACTAAGGATACTAAAAGTGGCTGCTTTTTGGAGAGTGAGATACTGCATTTTTTTTCAATATAACATGTATCTCTTTTGTTTAATCTGTTTCGATGTATTTTTGGCTTTTAAAAAATTCTTTATGAAAATGCTAAAAAGTAAAGCTGAAAAATTAATTTGGTTTCCAAAACAAATTAAAATTGACAAGTTAAGATTCTATTTTACATGCAAAATGGACTTTTATTCAGTAAAAAGTATTCAGTATTTTGTTTGAAGTGGAATAATTTTTTCTACCGAGAATTCATATCAAGAATGGGAATTCTTTCTCTCTCCTTCTCTGATGCCTTACCTGCAGATCCTTAAAATATAATTTCTGAATTTCTGTTATATTTTTCAGTAGGACTTAACTGTAGAGTTTTGAAGATACGTAAACCAGTGAACTTTTATAGTAGGATATGACCTTCACAGGTATATTGGGCACTCTGGGCACACTGCTTTCAAAGTATTTGTTATTAATGTTAGTATGTTTCATCAAGTCTTCATAACTGATGTTTCAAGTGGTAACTTGTTGTTTTAATAGAAAAGCTTATAATTCCTCTTATAATTCGTGCCATAGCTTAAGATTTTATTAATTGTGAAGTAAATCTTCTAGCAGTAACTTATGTTAAAGTATTTTAGATTTATAATGAAGTAGAGAGTTAGACAAAAAGTGGTGAGAAGATGCTGACAGTGTCATCCTGGGAATGCAGTCACTCTTGATCCCTAATTTATGTAACGCTCATAAGTATATGTGAACTGTATGTACTCATTATGTACTTGTGTGCTATGTGTACTGTGTTCTGCTGCATAATGTTTCCATCACTAATGTGATTAAGTATAAACTTCCTTATGAATACCTTGAAAAATGCAATCAGACATCAGTAGTGTATCGTAAGAACATCTAATGCTTAAACATTTATTACTTAATTTGCAAGTATCTTAAACCAGGTTATAAATGCACTACAACTCAGTTGTTTTTATTAAGGGGAATAAGGTGATCTTGTTTAATGTAAGGAAAGCTCTATGTACTTTTTAACTCTGAAAACCAACAGAGTGTTTACTGAGGTTTACCAAAGGTATAATGATTTCTCTGGGTGTCTATCCATTGCTCTATAGAGTATAAGCCCAAAATACTTTATAGCCATCAGGACTTTTGTGTACTTTTTGATATCGTTCTTGCACGTTCTTAGCATAACAAATTGTTTTGAAAAGCTTGTCTGAAGTTCACAGTCAGGTTCCTTGGAAAACTAGCTTAAGCATCTAATCTGTCATAATTGCTGAGCCTGGAGTATGTTTAATGTTCTAGGGTTTTAATGGCAGCTGTTGGCATGCAAGGAGACAGAGCGAAGAAAAAGTTTTTAAAAGTGGAGTGGTGCTGTTCATACGCACTGTCATTTGCAGTTATATTACTTCATATTTGCTAAATATTTTTTGAAAGAAACTACACTAATTTGTCATTTAATCTGGATGGTTGAGAAGAAATCAAGTTCAGGATAGTAAGACTGTTGCAGTTGTGGTGTTCTGGGATAATAAGCAAGATGAAGCTCTGTTGGAAGAGCAATATCTGATATAATTGGAGGGAAAGCAGACCAGCTTTTGAGCACACAGATCCTTTTAGATCTGAAACAGAAATGTGAAACATCAAGAAAATTGTGATGGGAACCATTGCTCTGATTTTACAATTCAGATTTTCCTGGCATTTAGTTGCTAAACCGTCATTATAGAGAGACATAGCTGTAAATTTAATACTACCTCATTGATACATTTGGGGGTTTTTAAGCTAGGAGTAGGTTCAAAGGTTGTGGCGTGGTTCTTCTGAAGTAACCTTGTTTCCCCTCACTCTTCCCTGTATTCTTTCTGCAAGTCTGTATCACTTTTTTTGTTTCTCTGGTAAACTGAATGTTTGTCCCCTCTCAATGTAAGGTAAATGCATCTGCAACAGTCACCCCCTGGAGCATGCTGTTTTGTGAGCTGTTAAATTAGCTTCTGCATGTGACCTGAGACATGGGCCTTATTTGTATATCTGAACTTCTGTTCCAATTTCATAGAATCATTGCTGCTATGAGGAAAACTGGGTTTCATTCTGTTTGTGTTCTTGTTTTCAAGATGTTTTTCATGTCATGCTTAAGAATTTGTTTGGCATCTACACTTAGCTCTATACTTTCCCTCTAAATAATATGCCCCGGGGCTGATTCTTGTATTAACAAGCAGTTTTCAACAAACTTTGTATGCTAATGATGTATACTCTCTCAAGAAGCACAGGTGTGAAGCTGAATTCTGCTTTCAGTAACAAATCTGCCCTGCCCTCCCTGCAGACAGATGCATTCAGATGTAATGTAAGCATATATAACTATCTTGACCTGTATTTGTTTAAACCTTTTAAAAATAGAAAGATTCAGATCTTCCCAAACTGGCCCTGTATCTCTCAAACTGATATTATTTGATTCATTTATCTTACATTAAGAAGGTAAAGCCAAAGTTTTGTACTTGTCCCCGGGCTGATTTTTGGTGCTGACTAAAGTATCTAAAAGATATTTTCTTCCAAGCATTAATTCAAAATTTTAAAGTTGCTATGTAGGTTAAGAAAGCTCATTTGGAAGTTTCAATGCTTCTGCTCCAAAAATTAAGGCATAATGAGTTGTGTGATTGGAATTCCAATGCACATGGGATTGTTTGTGTTTCCTAATCCAGACAGCTCTTCCTAGTTAATATGGTGTTTGAAGAGGCCATATGGTTATGAACACCTGAAAGAGAGATGATGGGTGGATGGATGAAAATAAAGAAATTTGTGACCAAATGTGTGGTAGCAGTTTCAGCAGATGTTTTGGCATCTCCTGCTGAGAATACCTTGAGACGTGGGAGCAGAATGATGCTGCAGTCCTGGAACCTCAGAACTTCCTCAGATTGTATGAATGCTGTAGAGGTTGATTTGGTGGGTTCCCAGTTTCTGCCGTCTCCCCCCACCCCCCTTTTTTTAAACTGTTGAAGATGTATCAAAGTATCTAGAAAGTCAGGTTTCAGCCACCACACTTCATACATTTATTTTGATTCATTGTCATGTTAAGATTTCAGAAGCCTTATAGGGCAAGAGATTATGGACTGACCTAACATTTCAGCTCAATGGTCAAGTTAGCTTTTGTTATTCAACAAGAAAGTGACCAGAGCTGAATTTGTGGACATTTCTAGTGACAAAACCAAACTGCCCAGAAAACATGAACTCTTCTGTCAACAGTAATTTTAAAAATAATCAACTTTGCTTGACTTCTGGTATCAGAGAGCTTTGAATCACTGCCAGTGTGAAACTAAAAATCTCCCTCTGTTTTTACATGGTGGTTGGTGTTGCTCACTGTCCCGTAACTGAAGCAGCAGAAGTCTTAAAATATTGAGTGTCACAAAGCTTATTTTAAAAATATCCAAACATGAGCTGGTAGTGCTATCAGAAAGGGTCAAGTGTGTCTTTTGGCCTGGTCCTGTGGTGCCAGATGTCCTGGCTGCCTCATTCCTACTGTTTTGTCCACACAAACTTGTATAGCTGCTTTCACAGCTGAAATAGTTTCTTCTACTTCTGTGTGAGTTTTTGGTATTAATATAATTCCAAGGTAAAAAACTCTGATTATCATTCAATTCTGGCAGAGATTTCTTCAGAATTGTTGCTGAAAAGTATAGCAGCTAAAGTCAGTTGAAAATTTTGTGCTAAAACTTTTGAATATTGCAATGTTTGACTGTGCCTCGGTTTCATTATTTTTTTTCCTAGTTAAAATGTATTCAATCTCAACTTGTGTTAATGTATTTTGGCTTTTATTTCCTTTTTTGTTTCAGTTTTCTGGTGTTGTGTTTGCATCTTTTAGAATTTGTGCTATAGTATGCAAAAAAAAATTTAGACAATTTAGAAAATCTTTGTTAAGCTGATCTTGATGATTTGTGAAGATGAAGTATTTCAAAATTTCTATTATATTGAAGTACTCCTCTTTCCCCCCCCGCCAAGCCTCTCTTGCTCTCGTTGAGGAGAATAGAAACTCTTCAGTTACCCAGGGTTTAAAAGCCGCTGTTCATCAGCATCTGAATTTATTTATTCTCAAAAGGCTGATTATATAATGACCAATACAGGACAATTAATCCTTGGAAGTAATTCTTTATTTTATGGAATTGATTTTTCATTCAGATAAGTCAAAGATGTAGTTTAGAGATAACAAGTGATGTTTGCCCATATTGCTATTTGTACGAGTGCAAATATCTTGCCTTATATCAGAAAAATAAATAAGTGTCCTGGTTTCAGCTGGGATAGAGTTAACTGTCTTCCTAGCAGCTGGTACAGTGCTATGTTTTGAGTTCAGTATGCGAAGAATGTTGATAACACTGATGTTTTCAGTTGTTGCTCAGTAGTGTTTAGACTATAGTCAAGGATTTTTCAGCTTCTCATGCCCAGCCAGGGCACCTGACCCAAACTGGCCAACGGTATATTCCATACCATGTGACGTCCCATCTAGTTTAGGAACTGGGAAGTGGGGGCGGGGAATCGCCGCTCGGGGACTGGCTGGGTGTTGGTCGGTGGGCGGTGAGCAATTGCCCTGCGCATCATTTGTACACTCCAATCCTTTTATTACTACTGTTGTCATTTTATTAGTGTTATCATTATCATTATTAGTTTCTTCTTTTCTGTTCTATTAAACCATTCTTATCTCAACCCACGAGTTTTACTTTTTTCCCCGATTTTCTCCCCCATCCCACTGGATGGGGGGGAGTGAGTGAGCGGCTGCGTGGTGCTTAGTTGCTGGCTGGGGTTAAACCACGACAATAAGATTATGCCTTCCACAGGTTTCTGGTTTTCTGGATCTTTTTTTTCTCTATCAGCAACAATATTCCTAATGCTGTGCTAGCAAAAGCTGTTAAGATAGTGGCATGATTATACTAAGTTACGAGGCTGCTTTCTTTCACTAGCAGGATGTTATTCATTCTCTTGGTCACAAACTCTAAAGAAATTTCTCTAGGAAAGCCTTAGGTTGTTTTCTTGATGCAAACCTTTGCTGTAAAGAGACTGATTCATCCTTTGATTTCATTTCTTTAGAAACAATGTCAAGATTCATGACATTATTTGTGTAATTTAATTCAAAGTAAACTTTATGCAACTAGTAACTTGTCAGTAAAACACACATACGTAGTTCAGCAGGCCCTTATTAAGGTATGCTAATCTGAGAATAATTATCATAATTGACTCATTACTGGGCTAAACAATACATGTAAGAAAAAAGTATTTTTTTCTGATTATCTATGCCTCCTTCCTTTGGCTGGATTCCTAACAGAGATCATGAGTTGAGTTAGAATGTTAGCTTTGAGCATATTATTGAGCTCAGCTTTATGTTGAACAAGGTGCTTTGCCTCTTGGCTAAGGTGACATGGCTAACTGGAGAGTGTCTTCTGCTTCTGGTGAATTTTCTAATCTGACTGTCTTGAACTGTGTCATTGTAAAACAGCATGCCATCTATGGCTTTTTTAAAACCTGGTCTGGAGGATTTTTCTTCTCTTGGAAATGCCTTGTGCTTTCTTGGCCATGAATTGAACAGGTTATGATTTTTGCTGTGTTTTGAGTTTAGCTAGCTCTAGGCTCTTCCGTCTGGTTCTGTCTTTTTGTCATGCAACACAATAAAGTGATTTCACTGAGTTGCTTGATTTGTCTTCAAGCAGGCGTAACTAATGCAATGTTATAAAGTAGCTGCGGATATTCAAGTACATCAGTGCTTCTGATTTTCTGCCCTTCTGTGGTGAAGTTCAAAGGATCTTTTCATATAAGGACCTTTATATTTTGTGAGATGATGAGATGTTCTTGTCATTTAGACTTAATTCTCTTTTTGGCTAACCAAATGATTTTGCACTTCATCTCATTTTCATCATAGCATTTGATAGCATCCATTCTTTTGCCCATCAGGGTTTTTGATCCTTCATTAATCTGTCTGTACTAAAGGCGAGTGTTAAGTTTCTTATTGCAGAACTGCCAGTTTAAAATAGCAGTGCTATCATCTCTCTGATAGTCTAAGGATATGAATCAGGAAAAATTTGTGGGGAGAAGTCATAGGAAATACTTTGAAAAGCCAATCTTGGAGCATGAATTCATAGCTAAGATATTTAAAATTGTGAACTGGACACATATTGGATTTATTGCTCATAGCAATTTTTATGCTGACTCCCTTCTTTCACACAGGTGCTAACAGCTCCTCCTCCTCCCTATTGACAGAGGTTAACTGCCACTCTCTCTCCAGGATCAAATTGACTTATGTAATTAGATTACACTAAGAGCTGTAATCCTTAACCTGTACTTAGGCTGGATTGTTCTGCTTTTTGTATGAATTTGTGACAGAACACTAATTGCAAAGTTTTGTCAGGTTTTGGCTCCTGTTTATCAGCTGGCCCAACACAAGATAATTACCTTTGAATTTTGCCTCCACTATTTAAAAATCTATAATATCATATTAAGTATTTCCAGTATCTTCTGATCAGCTTCTAGGCAACAATTTTTTCTCAAATTGAAGTGATATGTTCTAGAATGTGCTTACATATTAAAATAAAAAGCTATATTTTTTCCATATTAGATGATATTTCCTGAAGGTATCTTCTGTTGGTTTTTTTTGTTATGACACTGAACCAGGTAGTCTTCAGTATCCTTACTATAACATGAGAAAAATGCCTGCAGAATAAAAGACTTTGAAGTTGTGGGTTTTTTTTTCACCTGGAGCCTATAGATTAACCTCACTAATTAGCTGGTTTAGTTTCAGCCTTTTATGTGAAATGTTCCAACAGTGCTTATTGTTAAGGGGTCAAATGCACAAAATAGTGTTGACATGATTGTTGATAGACTGTCGTTCCCACTATGAGGAGCATTTCATTAAGCCTGTATTTCATTCTCTCATGTCATGTGTAGAACAGTCTGTTGCAAGCTTCACTAGAGGCATGGTTGGCCCTTTGTCACGCCCCAGTTTCTCAGGGCAACAACTCAGGTTCACCGATTCCCAGGTCAGGATTAATGTGAAACAACACCCGGGATCCTTTAACTCACAAAACTCAACTTTTATTCGCTCCTAACAAGAATTGGCATGAAACTGTGTCAGTAAACTGTGTTACATGTAGTAACCATGTCACCAAACATATACTACAGGCCTTGTTTTTTTTTGGATCAGTTCAGGGCAGACAATAAGGAGAGCCCTCCCATTGAGTCAGGAGGTTCAGAGCGGACCCCCTTGCTTTCCAGACTCCTTCTCAAAGAGGAGCCTAGGGGCAGCTGGATCCGCTCATAGTCCCAGACTTAGTCAATGGTTTATGTCTAAAGGGATGAGGTGTAGGGATTACAGGAAAAAAAGGCAGAGAGAGAGAAAGAAAAGTGAAAGATTTTACCAGTTTTGGGTCCAGCCAGCCTAGAGGTCCAGTTCCTAAGGGCATGCATACACGGAGCTCCTTAGTGCCCTTTTATAAGGTCCTTGCCCCTCCTTTGGGCGGGCACTCAAACTCATTAGGCTGATTAGGTATCACATGTGGTTTGTGCTTCCAGAACCTTTGGGAAATGGGTCGGTGGGCTTGGGGGTCGTCTGGGGAGTAACTTCTCCCTCTCCACAGGTATGACCATTCTTTGACCATATATGGTGATCCGCCCCACTCAGCCTATCAGAACGCAGAACTGTGCACCCTCCGCCCCGCCCTGTCCCCGCCCCGTTGCTGACTGAGTACTCACCGTCCTGCCATCCATCGCTAGGCTGGGTTCTGTTGCGAGGCAGGGGTTGTGGTTCTGCAGAGTTGGCCATTAAGGAGACCTTCCCCCACCACAATGTCTGAGACATTAACTCTTTCAGTCTCTCACACCCTTCTCTAATTATACAGTAAATTGATTTTCTAGGGAACTTAGGATATACCAGAATTTTATAACTTGTAAGAACAATCCAGAATTTTTAAAACTAATCATGTCTGATCCTGGACATGTGTTCTCTCTTGATTTAATACTTTTCACTTTTGAAAGATGATGACAGTATCTAGTTGAAGTCTGGGAAGAGATTATATCTGATGCTTTTGTAAGGAACATTGCTACACATTGTATTTTTACAGTTTGTCATCTGTGGATGTTTAGTGCCCCATGTGAAAGTGTTTTTGCTGTTAAACAGATGGTCTAATTTTGTAGGGAAATGCTGCTTTTTGTGAGCTGTCCCCTGCAGAAGTGGACAGAAATCAGCATGCTCACTGAGCTGATAGTAGCAGAGCTTTCCCTGAGCTTTTGCATTTCTAAAGCATTGCAGAGTAATAATAAACTTTTGGCCCATTGTAACACAGTAGGACATTTTACTTTTGGCTTCTTTTTCTAAATTCATATCAGCAATTGAGTGGAAACAAAGCTCCAGGAAGAAAGAAGACGACAGCCTCAAAGGGACAACGCTGCAACAAACCAGGTGTGTTGAGACAAATATTTTCTCTTGTTATCCTGAATGATATGAAATGGTGTTTAGAAATGCCACTTGGTTCTACAACTGCACATACTAAGAAAGTTACTGGTATGTTTTCTATGAACTTAAATGTTTGCTCTTTCTTTGTGCCTGGAAAGAATTTAAAAGATTATGTCAGTTGAAACCAATACTGCCCAGGTCTTTCCCATCTATGATTTCTGTAATGTACAATATGCAGTGCGTGGTTAAAATTAAGTGGAAGTATTCAGAGTAAAAACTCACAGTCTGAACAAAGCAAGATATTCATTCCACTAAATGCATGATTTTATTTAGTTCCAGTTCCACAGTCATTCAAGAAAATCTCCATGCCATTTCTTATCCCTACAAATAATGCACTATCACGATCAAAGGAGATAAACAGATTCTATAGGTCAACCTTATGTATGCAATTACGTACTCCATAATAAATTTGTACCAGGAAAAGTCTGAACATAGTGGGAAGATACTAAGCTTTGGAGTACTGGTAGGGGAGATTGTAGATGAGCTTTTTCATAGGATGAATGTGGTAGTAAGTGAACTTCCAGGTAACCTTTCAAACTAGGGACCTGCAAATGTAATTTTAGAGATTGCTGCCATTTTTATGGAAAATGAAATAGCAGTTGAACAATGGTTTGTTGCTAGAAGAAAAAGGGGCTTTAAATTTCTTAGAACTTGCATCCTAATAAAGAGTACCGATTATCTTGTCTGGGGTTTTTGTACTGGTTATTCAATAGTGAAAAATAATTAATGTTGCTTTTTACCAACACTGAATTAGAAAGCTTGTCAAAATCAAGGAAAACGGTTTACTGTCTATCTGCCATTCATCTCCCAGTTTCGTTCTACTGCTCTCCCTGTCACTGCTCATTTAGTGCTGTACATATAAATGTGTAGTGCTGTATTACCATAGTATTGTTAAAGGTTTTAATTGGTTGTAGATTATCTTTTGCAGCTTAATATTTAAGTGCAAGGAAATAGTGTTGATGTTGCTTTACTGTTGTTATGGAACTATCATGCTTCAGTGGTATGCTCTTGGACTGAAGTTTTCAAATGTTCATGCCTGCTTTTGGAAATTAGAATCTGTATGTCTGGCCTTAAATGAGTGCAGGTTTTTCCATTACTCCTGTTTGTTTTCGGTACCATGTACACATGGTACATGTGGTGCAGGCTACTGTTTTGCTAATTGCCTGCATTGCAGCAGTGAGCAATCCCAGAGGAGATGTGGATGTTGGCAGGGCTGCAAAGTGTGCCGTCAGAGAAAAGCTACCATTTCCAGGAGTGTGGGAGGGAACCATGGATGCTGGGACTTGTCCACTTCTTTCTCCTTCTCATCATGCCAGCCAAGTATGGTGGGCTGGCAGGCTGGGCAGAGGGACATACCTACATCTTGACATGAATTCAATGGACTATTCTCTCTCATACCAAAAGGCCAAGGTTCGCTGACGGAGGAAGGAATTGCTTGCTGTGAGTCACCACTAGTACAGGGACTTCTGGAAGAAGGAGCAGCATTTGACAGGGAACATGGCATGCCAGAAACAGCTTTTTAGCAGTTGCTTTGCCCAAACCAGATTCAATTGCATCTGAAACTGCTCTGAGCTGTCAATAACAAACTTGAAGGTAATGACAACTTTGAAGTGCCTAAAACCTATTACCATTCTTAGAAAACTTCATGTCTCCTTCTCTGTTACTTGTTTTGACCTGTTACTATGAAAATGCCACTCTAACTTACAAAACAATGCCTATCCTCCTCTCAAAACTGATAACTTCTTGTTTTCTATGTTAAATTAGTGCATACCCAGTGCATGCTCATATGAAAGAGGTATTTCTCTGAACAACTGTTAGAACTTGTGTTGTTAATTGTGAACACTCTCATAGAAGGTGTGAAAGCCCTATTGTGGGTAGGCATCATTCTGTGTTAGTTGCTGTACAAGTATAGGAGAAAAATGCCTGATTTAGAGGATCAAAAAGCCTGCAGGTATCACTTTGTATGTGTTTTCACTAGTAAGTCTGCAATTTAAGTCATGGTGCTAAACTCTCAAAGCTCCACTTTCATCTGTACATACATGTTTCTTACACAGTCTTCGTGTGACAAGTCATCATGGTGAATGGATATGCAAATGTTGCAGATGAGAATATTTTTATTGGTAGGAACCAGCTCTAAAATTTAAATCCAGATCCACAGCTTATTTCTCTAGAACCTTTTTGAAGGACCTCCAACTTCTGTTTTATGTCATAATTTTCTGGTTTATTGCATAGCAATTGTATAGAACAAAAGCCATGCTTCCCCCAGCTATTGAATTGAAGGTTTTTTAATTTCTTGCTGTTGGGAAATTCATAGATCACCCCCTAAGACCTCACAGAACCTTTCAGACAGAGGAAGTTGTTAAGATGGGAGTGTACTGGATAAATAACTTAAAGGGAATAGGATAGGGGTAGGTTTTAACTACTTTGGGAGAAGCAGAATATTTTCTTCAAGACTTATAGAAAAATCCTCAAGAAAAGAAAAAGAAGGGGATTTACATGTGAAATATAATATTGCCTTGCAGAACACTTGGTTTTTTGAAGTATTTTCATTTGATTTGAGACAGTAATGCCCAAACGGTATTTTAATATAAACCATATTGTAGCAAAAAATGAATCAGCAAGTACGTGGATTTTTTAATGTTGCTTGTGGTTTCATCCTCATCTTCAAAAAAACCTGAAGTATCCCACAGCAAAACAAAATCCTAGCTCAAGGGGGATCAAAAAGAAGACAGAAAGGGCTAGATTAAATTATGAATGAAATGGAATAATTAATTTATTCACTTACAGAGGTTGACAATCATACTGGGCAAGAAATGTGATGAATTTTTCACAGTCTTTATCATCACTTAAGCATTGGGAAGCCCTGGACATGTATTTTTCATTTCATTGCACTGGGGTTAAAAGGTTGTATCAAAACTAAGACCACTGCCAGACATGCATAATGGGTTCTTTCAGAAAACAGAAAAAAAATGAAGTTATTTATTTTTGTCTGACTTAAGTGATAACACCTGATAGAGTGCAAAAGGGTGGTTGCACTGCATGCAGAAGATAAGATTGAACTGCCTCCTATGGGCCCTACACACACACACCCCCTCCTCCTCATGTGCTCCTCTTCTAAAAAACAGTCTTTAACTTCTTTTATGTGCCACACCACTTTGTTTCCTTATTATTACGCATGCAGTTTACAGCTAACTTGGATCCACAGCTGTAGTACTTTGGACTTCCACAATTTGAGGGCCGTTTTGGCACTGGGTTATCATCTCCCTGAGTTGCTGACACTAAGTCCCATTTGTACTGGAATTCCTTTCACTCTTGCACTCCCCCACTCTCTGTGCGGTGAAGCCTTAAAGTTTTCAAAGTGTCTGTTACATACATTTCATTATTACTTGACTATAAAGGAGTCGAGCGTAAACCAAGTTGCTATCTACTGATTTCGACTGAAGTTCTGTCTATTCTGCTGTTTTAGAAATGTCCTCAGCTAACCCAAGTCATGCAAATTGCTTTTCCTCTTCTACCATGTAATTTGTAGCTTACACAGAAAGTAATGGCACTGGTCTACTTATTTTTAAATGCCTCTCAGGTTCTTCTGAACTCCTGCAGAAGTCTATTTAGGCATCTTCTCTCTCCTTCTGGACTTGTTATAGCATAGATGTAAAAAGTTAGGAAGGAGGCCTGAGAGGACTCGGACCAGGAATTACAGAACTGCTATGGGTGGACTTTTTTCAGTTTATTTGATTCCCAGAAAGGGAGAGACAAAGGAGTGAGGAGGGCTGGGTCACCCTCAGAGCTAACTACAGAGCCCCTCAGGATTGCAGCTGAGGACTGTACCTGCAGATGGTTGGCAGATCTGGGCCAGCAGAGGACTGAAAAGACTGATCAGTCATTGTTGTAGAACTCAGAAGATCACAACCAGTTTTATAAGCTACTTCCACATAACTTCTGTAAGGTAGGAATATGGCTAACAATGCAGATAATTTTTAAAAGAAGGCTCTTGTGGTTGAGGTTTCCTTGGACTTAAAGTACAATCTCTGAAGTATGAATTCTTATGTGTTCCATATTTTGAGGTGCAATTAGAGCTAATGGAATTTTTTTACTGATCAGCCTTTAAAATTTCATCAGTCTAATGTGATTTATATACTTGATGTGTGCATTTCATCCACATTTTTGTTATCTGCCAAAGTGTAAACTACATAATGAACTAGAATGCTATGTTCCAACCTTCTAGATAAATCATCGTCATTTCAGTCTTCTTCATGGTAATATTGCTAATAAGTCTGTAGCAAATTGTTTTGACTTTGGTACTAGGGGGATTTGGGCTTCAGGAATTAGTGATTGAGAAACCAAGGCTTTCAGTCTCACTTATTGAGAAGTGAAGAGAAAAGGGAACACTTAATATTTTTACTTTCAACTTTTTGAAAAACCTTGCTAGTATTGGCATGAAACTGAGCGAATGGAGGAGTTAGTTCCAGTTAATGGAGCAAAGTTGCTCCCTGTCTTGAGCTTTTTATTGCAAGATCTCTTTGAAAGCAGCAGCAGCAGCAGTTTTGCTAGATTTCCCATAAAACAACAAGGACTGCACAAACAGCTGATCTTGGAGAAGTAGTTGGCTGTTCATCAATCAAAATCTGACTGTTTTATTACCTGTAAGATGGGTGGGTGGGTGCTGGTAATAATCAGGAAATAAAGTGCTTTTAAACCATGAGATGTCTTCAGCTACCTGAAGTGAGTTCAGACGATGCTTTTATAACCGTTATATCAGTCAATTTGTTGTGGAGACCTTATTGTATGCAGTGATACCCTCTAGAAATGATGGCACTGGCTGCAAAAAACACCATGTTGTGGCCATGTAACTCCGGAGGATAGTGTTACTCACTGTTGTAGCAGCTGCTGTTGGGTCATGTATCCTTCAGTCATTCTTAACTAAGTCAATAACTTCCCCAGTAAAGGAATGTCTTAAGAGCATTGACATTCCTATCCAGATGCAAATTTTGAGGATTGGCATGTTGAAAAAGAATGCGGCCTGAAAATTAATCCCTTTCAGTATGAGGAAAAACAGTATTTATTGTTCATTGAGTGGCATAATAACAGACTTGAACAATTGAAATCAGGAAAGTATTTTGCAGATGAGTTAGGGAAGAGATTGAGAAGGACTGCAAAACTCAGCAACTGCATCCAAGAGCCATCCGCCAACAAGCTCCGTTAAGTGTATTAAATTGAGGAGAACTCTTTAGGTGATCATTTTAGTCTATTTAGGATTCGGAAGACACTGCTGCAAAAATAATAGGAGCGTCACTACTACTAGGAGTCTTTGAAAATGGTCTTTGCCCATGAACAATACTATGCTGTGTGAACTGTCTAAGTCTGGTGCTTTATTGCTACTATGCTTTGGTGCAAAATAAAGTTTTGCATGAATATATGACATTTTCTTGGGCACAAGTCAGTCTAACTTAAAAATCTGGTAATATACCTGATATACAGGGCGCACTGCAGTGGGGAGAAGTACTGCATACAGCATTTGGCCATCTATTTACCTAAAGTAGCTGAATTGTTGCATATCTTAGGTGTTGATTTATTTTATTTTATTTTATTATTTTATTTTTTATTTTATTTTATTTTTTAAAAAATTAGTAGTTGAAGAATGTCAGCACTGGTAATTCAGTCTAGGGTCATTACTTCCAAGACAGGCTCTTAATGTGCTGGAATAAGTGTTTGGCAATATTAATGCTACTTCTATTTATAAACTTAATAGTAGTTTATCCACCTTTGTTTAATGCTGTTTGGTGCCTCCCATCTTTAGACAGATACTTTTGTAACACTGTCAGCCACAGCACTAGATGTATATCCTATTAATTCTTTTAATTATTTTTTTCTTTTTGTGCATTCTGTGAGGAAACCATTGTAAAAATAACTATTCCTGTGAACTGTTATAACCATTGTATTGGTTTGATTGTTATTTGTCACTAAATGAAGTATTTATGGTAGTTTTGTCATTGCTCCTTCCTAATCAGGAGGATATGCTGTAAGTAAACACATTTATTTCAGCAAATTTTTATATTACTTTAATGTACATTTGTTCAGATTCTTAGTTTTTACATTTCCCCATTATGTTAAGAAATAGAGAATAATTTATTTTGTATTTATTAGATAATTACCTTTTTATTCATGGTGTGTGTCAAACAATTTGCATGAAAATTTGAATTCAGTTAATGCAAAAGCACAGTTTAAAACCATTTCTATTACTTGATTAGAATTAATAGACTTTTTTCTTTACAGATGCTGAAACCTTAACCTGAAAGTTGTTAGATATCTCTAATGATAAATTAGTGAAGAAAAGCCTAAAAGTATTTTTATATTTCAGCTTAACAGAGTTAAGGCAAAACCTATCATTTGTCACAGAAATGAAAAGACACTGATTTTTTTTTTTTTGAAAAGAGAAGTAAGTAAATATAATTTTGATCAAGCTTTAGGTCTCAGGTCCTCAAATGTGAGGTTTTTGTACACTGTCACTCCTGGTGGTGGGAACTCATGTTTGTGCTATGCTATGCACCACTTGTGTACCCCATAGTGCTGTTTTGGGAATCTGTAATCCAGATAGTATGGTCCTGTTCAGAAAGTTTCATTTCTTATGTTAAGTGTTGCTGTCTGTATGCTTGGTTTGGGTCTTTTCTGGTTAAGTGGTCTTTTCCTTAGTATGTATAAGGAGATTTAATTGGTTGAGTTTCTCTTTAGATAAATGCAACAGATTTAAGCTGTGGATTGGCATACATCCACCTCTAACTTTGAATGGGTTTATTTCTTTAAAACAGTTTTAATAAAGAATAATTCGTTTTTATTTATTTTGGTTTTATTTGCCTGCTTTATTTGCTTTCCGAAGCAGAATCAAAATAGTTCAAGCACTAACTCTTAAGAATTCAGCAGAAGCTTGGAACTGACTAGACTTTCAGAGGTATGAAAATGCCATTTCAGTGACGTAACATTTGGTATAATTACTGGGATTAAAATGTATTTTCCACTTTGAAATGTCTGTCTTGAAATTTTTCTTTCGTAATACCAAATTGATTCTCTTTGTGCATAGTCCCTTTTCCAAAATGAATTATTTTGAATGGTTGAGTTTTGCAAACTTTTGGAAAGAATGCATTTTGTTTGAAATCCATTTTGTGTTTATAAAAGACTGAAACATAGGTGAGGGCCTACTAGACAGACCTGGCATATTTTATAGATCTGATATGTGGAAGAAATGAATTGCATATCTGAAGGCATGAACAACATCACCCTTATTATACTTGTACATTGTGGTTTGCAGTCATGTTTCCTTGTTCAGTTTACGGCTTAAAAGCTGATAGTCTGTATATTCATTTTCAGCATTGTATTTTATTTCAAACTTTCTGGTTTTGCACATTTGCTTATGACTTTGCTCATTTATCTGTTCCTTCTACAGGACCCTGGACTGTTACAGAAACTGAGATTTAAATTAGCATCAAGTCTAATGATTACAAATGCAGTTCTAAATTTACAGTGCATAAACATTTAAGATAAAATCAGTATCTGTTGACACAAAATAGCAGTAGGGGTTCATGTGTTTAAGGACAGATGCACGAAGGGTCAAAATTTAGTTTCAAAGTGGTTGGTTCTGTGGTATTGGAGGTTAAAAAGGTGGGGACAACCCTCCACTTGGATACATGTGTGTACTCACACATGTATTTCCCCTTTCTCTCACTGATAGAAAATACAAAAGCCTTGCACAATGTCCTAACTAATCACATATATACCTCTTATGAAGCAAACAAGTGTTTGTCATGCTGGGAGACGAGTACATGTATTATACTGTTCCTCACTGTGATTAGAATGGAAAGAGCAACAGGAGCTCTCACTGTTGTATGTAAAGAAGTGAAGGATCCCTCTTTGCAGAAAAGCAGGTTTTGACTTGAATGAGAGAATGAGAGAAAGGCCATTACTATGGTTATTGAAGTAGCAATTGTAGCTGTGTTTATGGCCACCAAGAAAAATTGCTGTACAGAAGTTCATAGTAGGGCAAGGACAGAGATGCCAGTCTTTAGGCATAGAGTAAGAGGATTGTTTGAAGACTTGGATGTGCTGCCTTTCAGTTCATTTTACCTGTCCTGCTTTTGACTGGGATAGAGTTAATTTTCTTTCTAATAGCTGGTATAGTGTTATGTTTTAGATTCAGTATGAGAAGAATTTTGATAACAGACTGATGTTTTCAGTTGTTGCCAAGTAGTGTTTATTCTAAGTCCAGGGTTTTTCAGCTTCTCATGCCCAGCCAGCAAGAAGGCTGGAGGGGCACAAGGAGTTCGGAGGGGACACAGCCAGGACAGCTGACCCAAACTGGCCAAAGGGGAGTTCCATACCATGTGATGTCATGCCTAGTATATAAACTGGGGGGACTTGGCTGGGGGGCACAGATTGCTGCTTGGGAACTAACTGGTCATTGATCAGCGGGTGGTGAGCAATTGCATTGTGCATCATTTGGTTTGTATATTCCAACTATTTTATTATTATTGTCATTATTATTATTATTATTATTATTATTATTATTATTATTTTCTTCCTTTTTGTCCTATTCAACTGTCTTTATCTCAACCCATAAGTTTTACTTTTTTCCTCATTCTCTCCCCCATCCCACTGGGTGTGGGGGGAGTGAGCAAGTGGCTGCATGGTGTTTAGTTGCTGGCTGGGGTCAAACCACAACATACCACATTTAATCAATGACCTGGAAAAATAATAATATCAAAGTGTGTCTGAAATCTAATTGTGCTTGGGTACAGTTAACTAGAATGCTTGCTGCTAGCTTGATGCCAAGAAACTCATATAGCAAATATTGATCCATGCAATTCCCAAAAGAAAAGGCTTTTTTTCAGGTGTAAGGATTAGATGCTAGCCAAAAGAAAGAGGTGAATTTCACAAGAAAACTCTTTTCTGAGTAGTTTTTAGAGGGGATATGCAGGTGTCTCCTGCCATCTAAGACCTTGAATCAGGAAAGCTGTTGAGTACTTCATAAATCTATCTTATTGAGGAAAGCACTTAAGCACAAACTTAACTTTTAAACTTCAGTACAAAACTGTCCTTTCTGGAAAAGGTGGCAAATATTTTATGACTTCCAAGGGAATCTCGCCCCAGTAAGACAACATGTACTTCATGTCCATAACAGGCTTTGTAAATAGTTTACTACTTCAAGACATGACGAAGTTGTTGTCAAGAAAGACAGGAAGTGATAAGAATGAACAAAGGGAGGAAGAGGAATGAGAATAAGGTTGTGGGCTACAGATGTTTTCAGTCATAAAAAGAATTCCAGTCCTTTACACTAGATTAACACACATATTTTGGAAGAGTAAAAACCTGCCTTTTTTTCTGTAGAGGGAGTGCTAGTAACAAACCCATTTACTGGCATTTGTCACACAGTAATACCATGGTCTAATCCACTATGGCATATCTTGAGTGACTGAGACCAATATACTAAGCAAGTTGTGAAAGATTTACAATGTGAAATGTCTGGGATCTGAAAGCAAAATTTAATCTTTGTGATATAAACGGTGTCACAACCCCTATTATAATTATGCACTGAAGCAGATTGAGATGAAGATTTTACTAATACATCTAAACTAACCTTTCTTTGCTGATTTAGACCAGCAACAAAAATATTGCCTTAGTTCTAAGCAGCACTATATTAAAAGAGAAAAAAAAAGAGACAGAGGAAAAAAAAGAAAGGCAGCAATAATAAAAAGTAAGATTATTTCTTAGGTTTACATGAATCTTTTATCCTTCTGTCCATGGTATTGATAAATAAATAAAATTAATAACCATATGGCCTGCTCTTGGACAAGTTACTGTTTAGCCACTATCTTATAAGAAACCCTAGTAGAGAAAGATTTATTTTTTAAGGTAGGGCAGACAATAAACTTCTGGTTACTAGTCATTGATGTGGGGAGACAGCAAGTATCCATGACTTTCTTTAAAGCTGGAGGAGCTGAGAGGAGCAAATGCTTACATTCCTGAAACTCTTGTCACTGGATCTTTTATTCACACTTGGAAAACAGTATTAGCTCAAAGAGCTAGTTCACCTGCCTTAATATCCCTCTTGTGGTCCTCAGGTGGGGTGGGATTTTCCAGAATTCTGAATTTAGCTTCATATCAGTCTCAGGAACCTGAAAGTTCCCATACATACCCTCTGAAAATTTCTTAATGATGTATATACGTTCATATATAGAGATGAACTTGCATATATTTAAATTTTATTAACTATTGCAGTGATTTGTCATAGTACTTGGCCCAAGTGGCTGTGATCTAAACTTGCATACTGCATGGTTTATGAAGGCTACAGCACTCTCACTGAATGCTAAGGAATGCTAGTAGGAGGCTCACAGTACTTGATTTCTTGCTTGATGATCAAGTTCCTAGTCAGGTAACTGTCAGAGGTAATAAATTAGAGAATCATTGCTTTGCTTTAAAACAAAATCTACAGGTTTAAAACAGCCTCCCTGTGGGAGGGCAAGGGCATAAAACTACGTCTTGGAAGATGCAATGCCGTAACTTTAGGAAAGGGATGATAGAGCAATTGTAGGGGTTTAGATTTAGTGATCCTCAGAGGCTTCTTATGGTCTGTTATTCCTGGCCCTCATACATGTAGGGAGAAACCTAGAAATATCACCTGAATGATTCTGAATGGCTAAAAAAATGCAAAAAGCAAATGAAGGTGGTGTATTTATATAGATCATATATAATCTCTGTAATATTTATTTGGAAGAGTATTGATGCTTTCTGGTATCTGCCACATGAATTTTGAACTTGGGACCAGTGGTATTGTATCAATAACAGAAATTTCACTATTAGTCATTCTAGTGATGTCAATGTACTCCTAGTTACTCTTACTTTAGTAATTGCAGTAAAATAATGACAACTGTTCCTTCATGAAAGTACAATATGCTGGCATGTCCTGGGGTTCAGATGTAGAGTCATGACTGATTCAGTGAGAAATAAAAATTATGCTTGAGGTTCTTTGTCTCTCATTCTTTTTTTCCCACAACAGAAGCAGATACTTGCTTGAGAATCTAAAATGAGACAAGGAAATAACTGCATTGGCTTTGTGCAAATCATCACCTGGACTTATTGCATAAATTAATAATAAATCATGTCTACTAAGTGAAGTTTCTTTGACATTAACAGATTCGATTTTGTATTGGTTCAAAATCTTTCTAATTTAATCCTTCAAGTGAAGTAGAACATCTTTTTAAAAAATAAACTAAATGGAAAAGGAAAAAAAAAAAAAACACCACAAACCACAACCCTCCTCTGACAAGCTCTTTGTAATTACAATGGCAATAATTTTTTTTAACTTCAAAATTTACATTCCTCCAGACACATTTTCAGAGCCTCAAATTAGAGGGTGTTGCATACCATTATTTGATCTGAATAAAAGGTGACATATTTCAACAAATATTTGGTGAAAATTTCCTTGTATCCATGTACTTTCCTATGGCAGTCTAATAAGTTGTAGTATATACAGTATCTTAAAAAATAATAAAGATATGTTTCCTACTGATATTTTTCACTGAATTCTCTGCATGCAATGTCATGCACCAGCATTTGTCCAACATCAAGTTCCCCAACTGATTAATAATAAACACCTTTCCAACCTATTTTCCCTTTGGAGTTTAATGTGTTTTTTTTCCTCTCTTTCCTGTATGTCAATGTGGGTGCAACTTTATTAGGGCTGCTTATATATATTCTACAGCTAGTGTGTTATGAACTTACTCTGGACAGGAAGGGACTTTTTTTGTTCACTCTGAACTTTGTAATCTACTTTCACTAACTACAGCACTTTCTATATTTATGGGACAATTTCTGTTGTTTTATAGGTTCTAAGACTGATTTAATGTCTTAAATTCAATTTGCCTATTCTTTTCCAAAGCTGTTTGTTCAACATACTACAAAGTAATAGCAATTATATCATTGCATAATAAAAACCAAAGGGAAAAGATAAAACTATCTTTCCTATAAAGATTTTCAGTGATTAAGCTGTTGAGATTTCACTGTCTGTAAGAGAAATAAGGTGCCTTGGGGAGAGATCAATGTATAAGAGGAACAACATGCCTGAAAGCATTGGACAACATTAACCTGTGTTTCTAGATCTGTTCCAAGCCTGGCAAAGTCTTACCCATATATTGTAGATGTGTTGTTTTATAGAGAGTGTAATTTTAACTTTGAAACAAGGAAAAGAGCAGTTTCTTTATTGCTTGGAGACCTTGAGTCAAGATTGGTACCTTTTTTTGACAGAAATGTTACTGCTGTTATGTTCATACAGGCTTTAGTAGTAGGTCATGCTAGTGAGTATAATAACGCCTTTTTTGGGGACATGCCAGTTTTTACTGTGTCTAGCTAATGACCTGGTGGTGTCTGAAATCCCTATTGTGTGTTGTGTGACCTTGTGTTGTTTGAAGTGGTAGATGGTACTGTGTTATCATTGGAGAATAACACTGACAGGCTTTTCTCCTTGGCACGAAATCTGCTTTTCCCTTTTAAGGGTTTCTTCAAAGATGTTTTATGACACTTTTTCTTGGGTGGAGTTTTCATAACATTATTTTGAGGGGATTGATTCCATCAACTTTTTAAAGACTTGGCAGTCCTGTTGGCTTTTTTTTTTTTCTAAATGCAATGCAAGAAATAGCAAAAGAGAACTAGTCAGTAGGTCTTTTCTAAAAACTGATTGACATTTCCCTGACTTTACTGAGACCATTTCTATGATTACATTTACAAAAAAATCCTGATTTATTTCTGCCCCGTTCCCCAAATATTCCCTTTGAGGCTGCAATAGCTCTCTTAAAAGAGTGGAAATGGAAGAAAACCTTTAATCTAAAGAGTAATATTGTTACTAGGAAAAAGTGGAAACAGAAAAATGTATTTAGGCAGTATATTAGGAGAAAATTTCAGTTAATCCTAGAGCAGTCTTCCAATGGGACCAATAGGCTAATTGGTCTAGAGATGAAATAGTTGAGTTTGCAAAAATTTCAAGGTAAATGCTTTCAGGAGGATTCTAGGTTATTGGTCCATAAGGTTCTTACAGGTGCTCTTATACAGAGTTCAGATCAAAATTTTAGTAGTAAACAGAAGAAATTCCAAAACTGTGAAAGTTGCTGAGCACTAAACTCTCTAGAAAAGCTAACTCTACCAAAGGCCCATACCAAATGCTTTAGAGGGAGGTATTAGATCCCTGGAGCAGAATATGTACCTCATATCACACTGAATCCTGGTTGTTGGTATTTGTGATGGGCTTTAACCTTCCAACATAAGATTTAATATATCTTCCAAATATACAAACTGTGTAGCTCTGACAGGCGGACTAGAGAGCAGCTATATGGTGTTTCTTGCTTCAGTCATGTTTATGTGTGTGATGATCAGGATGCTGCTGTTTGCTCTCAGTAGTGCTGTTCTCCACTTGAAACAAATCAATTCCATAACTAGAACCAGAAATGTGCCCTCTTGGAGACAGATGGCCAGTGGTGTAAGGACATGGATATGCTCTGAGCCCTTGCTGTGGTCTTGCTTGGGAACTTGACTTCATCTTGCTATCTGTGCTGTACCTTTTCTAGGGGCAAATAGGAGATATTTAACTTAGGCTGCCACTTTCCGTTACTACTGAAGGTGGTAGCTTTGCGTTTAAGAGGTCTAGAGTGGAAGGCAGCATGGGCTTTGCTCTTTCACATACTACATTTACCATAATTTCCTTCTCCTGTTGTGAAACAAACCTTATACACAGAAGAATTCCCCTTTCACTTTATTAGGGCTCAGATTTCACTTACTTGTCACTAAAGATAGAAGAATCTGTTCTCGAGTGACTGATACACAGTAGCTGAGTTGCAAAATATGCCTTTGAACAACATGATTCAGAGAAAATGGACCTAATTCCATAAAGATTTCAGAAGTCACTCGGAGTTTCGTCTGATGGCAAAGACAGGCAAGCATCAAGGGAAAACAGCTAGCACAAGGAGACATGAAAGAATGCATTGAGGGAAGTCTTGTTTAGTTCACATTTCATTACAACTTCTGACTCCTTATTTACATTGTACAGATTTAAAGCAAATTCTTCTAGAAGCCTGTAGTGTGATCCAGTTGCTGTCTGTGAACTGTATGTGTTCACAGTGAAGATGACGCAGAATTCACTTCCTTTATTCAGCTCCGAGCTATTTATGGTTTTTATATTGTATGTTCTAAACACCTTCTTAATAGCTTCATTTCAGTTATCTGTTTTCAACCCACCACCTGAAGAGAAAAGCTTAGCTGAAAGCTGCTTTTTCTGAAACTAGCTGAACAGAAGCTGGATGAGAATATTTAGCTTTCTGACAAATGGAGAAAAAAAGACCACATGGAATCTGTCTGTCTTCTACCCTCATGTCCTCCATCAATTCTGGCTAATGGTGACACTGTAGCCACAGATTCTTTGAAGTGTAAGGATATCCTGGTTTAGAGAGGGAAATGTTAGAACAATTCAAATGAGTTCAAAGCAGCTTCTTTAAATAATTTTGCTCAGACTATTGGGTTTGCAGGCATAAGGCATATGTTTGAATAACATGCAAAGGCTGCTCTTTTATCGGCATTCATTTAAAGTAAATTGTTTCTTGTGCCATGCTCCCCCATGGTTATAATGAATTCAGGGAGATGCTATGTCTAAAAATCTTAACATCTCAACCTGAAATAGATTATCATCATCAACCTAACAGAATGTTCTTGAGAAAGGCAGACCTGTCAGAGAAAAAAACTATATAACCTTTGATTTGGTGAGGCTGGGTTTTATTGGGTTTGGGGGTTTGGTGGGTTTTTTTTTTAAGACGTGAGTTATTGTTTGCCTGGCCTGTATGCTGCTGTAGAACTGTGAAGATGTTAGTGGTAGGACTTGTCCCTTACTCTGAATGCAGTCCCGCTGTTACTTATATTTTAAGAGTCTATACACCTAAACTCATATGGAAGACCCAGGTCAACACACCTAGGAAGTGATGATCCCTGTTTCAAAACAGGCTGTCTAAGTAGGAAAACTATGGCTGAAAGGAGGCGTTCAGAGACCAAGAAAATGTTTTCATTAAGGAGGCTGAAATCAGGACACCTGTCTTCTAGCTTGGCCTGTTAGATCCTGCTCTGTAAAAGTAGGAGGGAGGAAGTAGGCTGTCTTTTGTATGATGCCCTCTGTAATCAAGTTTTTGAAAATAATGAAGAATCAGTTATTAATACAGTGTGAATGAAAGGAGAATAAGGGCCAGGTTATCTCATTCACTAGGAACTGATTTAAAAACACAAACAGTAATATGCTATGAACACAAACAGTAATATGTTTTTTTCTTCAAAGTAGGAGGAAGACATGAGATATGGTCCTAGAAAGAAAACCTTGGTTTAGAAGTGAACAAGGAGACCTCCTACTCCAGTAATATAATTTTCCAGTTGTTTAGAATTACTTTGGATATTTGATGTTAGTGTTTGGATTTATTAAGCATTTTTATGTGTAGAGCTCCATGTGCTGGGTAAAAGCACTGGGTTGATACTGTTTTGAGAATGGAGGACAAAGAGGTTAGGTATGTTGTCTCTGATACTGTTGTGTTCTGCTTGTTACCTAATAGTAATACCTGGCTTCTGAGTGACATCTCTGTCCTTGGAGCATGGAGGCCTTTATCAAGGAAATTAGATGAATTATTCTCTCTTCCCTCATCTTTAAAATAAAGGGAACACTGCCTCTTGTCAGATCAGAGACAAAGCTGGAAATGGAGGGCAGGATATCATCCTAGTGTCCTAAGACAGTTCATCCACACAGTCTTTAATGTGGTTGGGAGACTGAGTTGCAATTTGCACCATCTCCCATGGTGTTCATGGCCTAGAAGATCTGCCAAGAGAAGCCTTTTGCTTATGCCTTCAGACCCTTCTATGGAGTTCTAGTTTGCCTTCATATGTGATATGTCTACTTTAGCCATTTCCTTTACTAGCCTGTTTCCAAAATGTGTGAATTTTTATGGCTGTCCCTTCTTGAAATATAGGATTAAAGGTTAAGATTTTATTCTTTAGGTTTTTTTAACTGAACCCAAGAATTAGTGACTTATCTGCAACTTCTTCCATAAAAAGAATTGATTATTCAAAGTAAAAAATATGGTGTATCTCTCAATATATATAGCATCTAGCAGTAGTCTGAACCTCATTCTGGTTCATACTTTTGTAAAATAGGAGGGCAAAATGCCTTGTTTCTCCCCTGGACTGAGCTATGGTGTTCAGATCTGGATATGAGGCTTCACTCTCCTTGACTTTAAAGATAGTTGAGAGTTTTTTGGGGAGAAGTCTGGAACTTGGGAGAAAACTTTCTGAAATCTGTGTTGCAGGAGGAATTGATGTTCTGTTTTCTAACTGGCAGTATTTAGGCATATGTCCTTGTGCAGATTTTGAAACAAGCACAAATGCATGTATTCTGAATTTCATGCGGTCAAAACCCCTAGAAGGTATGTTGTACTGGCTCCAAATCTCTTATTCTGATCCCTGGTCCATATTCCAAGCTCTCTGTATTTTCTTTTCTCTGGGGATTCTTTGTGGAGATTTCTTTTTGTGTGTGTGGTTTTGGTGGGGTTTTTTGTTTGTTTGTTTGTTTTTTTAAACGTGAGCTTCCTATTTAGATTTTAGTAGTGTTCTTGTAGTATCAGGATGTCTATAAAGAATATGAAATGATACACATAGCTCAGAACATGACACCTAGTCTGCTTTGTTTGTAGTAGCAGTCAGACATAGAATTTTAGAGGTCTAGCTCCTGGGGAGAAAAGAGGAAGAAGGTTGCAGACAACAACCCACAGATCTGAGAGTGCTTTGAGAAGCCAAATGCATAAGCCAGTAAGTATCCTGAGAGCCTGGATTTCCTTGCACTGAAGTAAATCTCCCAAGTTAATGACATGACCTTAATGATCATGTACTATGTTGTGGTAGGTTGAACTTGGCTGGCTGCCAGGTCCCCACCAAAGCTGCTTTATCACTCCCCTCCTCAGCTGGACAGGGGAGAGAAAATATAACAAAAGGCTCGTGGGTCAAGATAAGGACAGTTTAATAAAGCGAAAGCAAAGGTTGCACATGAAATCAAAGGAAAACAAATGATGTTATTCTCTACTTCCCATCAGCAGGCGATGTCTGGCCACTTCCTGGGAAGCAGGGCTTCAGTACCTGTAGTGGTTGCTCCAGAAGACAAATGTAAAAAAACCCAAATGTGCCCCCTTCCATCTCCCTTTACTTAGCTTTTATAGCTAAGCAGACATGATATGATATGGAATTTCTGTTTGGTCAGTTTGGGTCAGCTGTCCTGGCTGTGTCCCCTCCCAAGATCTTGCTCAGCCCCAGCCTGCCAGTGCCGGAGGGGAGGAGGGAATGTTGGAAAGACATCCTTGATGCTGTGCAAGTGCTGCTCAGCAGTAGCCAAAACACTGGTGTGTTATCAACACCTTTCTAGCTACCAATACAAAGCACAGCACTATGAGGGCTGCTATGGAGAAAATTAACTCCACCTCAGCCAGACCCAAAACGTATGTCATTTAGCAGGTAGGATGACCACTTTTTTTGTTGTTACTGAGTAGCTGGCAGATCACTTGAAAAAACATGTATAATTTCTTAGTGTGATTATTAGTATTTGTAAGCTTGCCAGTGCCCTGAAGCTGTTTCAATATACAAGAGCACGTGGCTTCATGACATGCATATCTTCAGATCTGTTGGTTGCTGGTGTGTGGCTCAGAATGGATGCTGTTGTAGTTGTGTGAGAAGGGGTGTGGGGGGTGAAAGTTACCAACATGACTAAGTGGAAGATGTGAACCAAAATCTTACCATGTGCCAGTCCAGCATTCTTCTTGAGCTAAAGTATGTTGTAGAACAGTTGACTGGTTCTCGTTGTCCTGGGTTTGGCTAGGATAGAGTTAATTTTCACAGGAAGCTGGGAGGGGTCACGGCCAGGACACCTGACCTGAACTAGCCAAGGGGATATTCCATACCGTGTGACGTCATGCTCACTATATAACTGGGGAGTGGGCTGGGGGTTGGTGTGGTGTTATATCAGGGGAAGTGGTGGAGTGTCAGGTTGTGGGGTGGTGAGGAATTGCATTGTGCGTCACTGGTTTTGTATATTCTTTTATTAATGCTATTGTTATTATTGTAACTTATCTTCTCGTGTTGTCCCAGTAAACTGTCCTTATCTCAAGCCACGAGGTTCTACCTTCTTTTTTTTTTTTCTTTTTTTTTTTTCCTCCTTTTTGATTCTCCTCCCCATCTCACTGGAGGGGGCAGGGAGGGGAAGAAGGAGCGGGCGAGTGGCCTCATGGTGCTTTGTTGCTGGCTGGACTTAAACCATACACTCATCTAGATCATTGTTGCAAACACTATCAGCTGAAGTAGGTAAACCCATGTAATTAATCTCCCCCAACACTATTCTCGTGATAGGTACTCTATGAAGCTATACCAAACATGATTTTGGCCTATTATCTTTCCTCACTCTTCCCTTTCTGTCTCTCTCCTTCCTGAGTGTTTACCTCCTGTGTCCTTTGTGCATCCATCAATAAAATGAATTGAGTTAAATAAAAGAAAATTATTACTTTGTCAGAGTGAGTACTGTTCTAGTGGTGTAGTAAAACTGTGGATGTCATAGTGAATGCTAAACCAACATCTAGTGAAAATCATATCCTTTAAAACTCCAAAAACGCCCCAGGAAACATGTTAAATCACTATCCTTGCTAACAACAGGACAGAAATTCTGGAGAAAAGAACTTTAAGTATTCTAAACTAAAGTCTCATTAAATGGTACAGTATCTGTACACTTTGGCCTTCTGGAAAGGTGGGGAGGGGAGATCTAGCCATAAAATGCATGGCAAATCTTGCAAGTCTTGCATCATAACTGGTGTAAAATTCTGCCATGTTGCTAAGTGTTACATGGGCTTAAAGATGGGGAGGTATGCTGATCTTACCTATGGCAGTGGGTATCATGGAGAAACAGTGTGCTCATGCCTGTGTAACCAGAAGTAGAACTGAATGATTAGTTGATCAAAATTTTATTAAGATTTGCAGTTTCTTGGTGATTTCTTGGAGCAGAGCGTTGTCAGCTGGATGTGGTCATCAGCTGCCAGTTGGGATCCAAGCCAAATGGAAAACTAGCAGCAACATGACCTGCTCATAATAAGTAGAACAAAGAGTTTTTGATCCTTGTGTGGACAGCTTAATCTATTTTATACTGCAGTTTCCCATCAGTAAAATGGGGATAATTGCATTCTACTGCCCTCAGGGGTGCTGTGAGGGTAAATACATTACAGGATACAGAGTGTTCAGATGCATTGTCCAAGAGAGCTGTAAAAATACTAGGAAAGAGAATAATTTTCACAGCAAATAGGCAAGTCTGAAGCAGAGACAGGAATGTGCTAGTCAGAGGTTTTGAAATTTACTTCTCACCCTACACTCAGATTGAGCATACAATTAACAGTAAGATAAATTTAGCACAAAATAAGGGTTTGCTGGTTTTGAACTGGCCTTGTACTGGATGCTGGAGATACTGACACTTTCCCGCCATCAAAACCATTACAATTCTGCAGCAGCAGAGGAGCTGTCCATAGCTAAGCTCCCCTGGACTATGCAAACACACGCAACTATTTGCTATTTGTGTCTTGAAGCTGCAATATGAATGCATAAATGAATCTTATGCTTTGTGGGGTTGGGGGCGGATCCTTGGCTGTGTTGACCTAGCTAGGAGACACAGTATGGGTTCCCTGAAGTCTTTATTTCCAGGAGAAAATGTCAGAAGATGGTTAGATGTTGGGATACAGTAATGATATGGAAATACTTATGGGTTTGGTTTTCTTGTTATGCAACAGACAATTTTAAAAGTTCTAGGGCAAAGAGGATCCCACAGTTGCAGTGACTTTTAAAGAAACTCACAAAAGGTAATATATCTTCTATGAATAGATTTCATGTGACTGGAAGAATAGATTTCAGGACACAGGAAGAAGCTTTTCCATTGATTTCAGGGAATGTTATTGCAGGGTGCAAGTGAAAGAAGCATGTGGGCAGCTTTGCACAGAAAGTGCTAAGTGCCTTTCTGACAGAATTTGCAACGGCTAGTGTTTTCTCACCTCTGAACCTTGGTTGTATTGGCAGGCTTGCTGGGGACTACTTCTTACACTGGGTCAAGGTGAAATCAAAATAAGAAGTCTTTGCTGTCCCTACTGTGAGAGGTTTGACTTGCTACTATTTTTCCTTTTGGCAGGAGCTTGGAACCCACTGTATCCAACAAATGCAAATGATGTTGCTAATTTAATTAAGCCACGTGAAATCAGGAAAATTACAGTCCATGATCAAGAGCAGTTTTTTAATTTTAGGAATTACATCAATAGCTAATTGAAAAAGATTACATAATTGCTTTTGGTCATGGCTTAACCCCAGTAGGCAGATCTGCCCCACACAGCTGCTCGCTCACTATCCCCCCTTCCCCTGTGGGATGGGGGAGAGGATTGGAAGGGTAAAAGTGAGAAAACTCATGGGTTGAGATAAAGACAGTTTAACAGGAAAAGTAAAAGCTGTGTGTTCAAGCAATGCAAAACCAGGAATTTATTCACTACTTCCCATCAGCAGGTAGGTGGTCAGCCATCTCCAGCAAAACAGGGCTCCTTCACATGTAATGGGTACTTGAGAAAACAAACACTGTAACTCCAAACATCCCCCCTTCCTCCTTCCTCCCCATGTCATTTGGGGCCAGCTGTCCCAGCTGTGTCCCCTCCCAATTGTGCACTCCCAGCCTACTCGCTAGCAGGGCAGTGTGAGAAGCAGAAAAGGCCTTGAGGCTGTGTAAGTACTGCTCAGCAATAACTAAAACCTCCCTGTACTATCAACACTATTATATCACAAATCCAAAACATAGCCCCATACAAGCTACTATGAAGAAAATTAACTCTATCCCAGCCAAAACCAGTACAACAGAAGAAAGAATATGATGTCTGCAAATCTGTTTGCATGATCATTACTATGGCAGAATCTAAGTTTTTAATGAACTTTTATATACTTATCCTCAGAGCATCGCAGAGGAAATACTCCATTTGACCATTGTAAATCTGAAGAATGATGAGGACAAGGGTCAAAACTTTTCCAATTTAATTACAGGGAAACATGTTGCCACTAGCTGACTGCAGTTCAAGTTATGACCAAAATACAAGGCTTTTGGCCTGCTATCACATTTATTATGCAAGTCAATGTAAGGGTTAATGGAACAAGTTTAATCTGCAAAATCTTGTGGCAGAGTGGAAAGTGTCTTTCACTCCAAATTTGAGATGTTAGGAGCGAGGCTTGTGACTTCTGCAGTACAGTTTTGGCTCTTCTCTTGTCAGTTCCTGGCTTCTAATGGACTGTTGTGTGCTTCCCTTCTTCCTCTTTTCTTGCCAACAATAAAACAAGTGAAGGGTGAAGAAAGGATCAGAAAACCAGAGATGCCTTTTCTCTCTCTTCAGGACTAATTTTCTCCAGTTTATTCTACATCTGTGTCAATTGTCAATACTTCATAACTAACTGCCTTGCATTCTTCCATCTCTAATGTAACAGCCATGCTGCACATTAACCTGTTAAGTATCACAGGCTAGAGTTTAATGTGTATTTACTTGGGAACTGGGATTTGGGGATGGGATTGGGAGGGGAATTGCTGAGCAACCTCTGGCTTGATCTATCAATCAGATAACTCAGGACTTCAGAGTGCTGCTCTTTCCACATTAGAAAATAAGTTGTGATACACCATAAACTGCTGCTTTCTGGCTGTTCTGCTGCTTCAGTTCAATACAATGCTCACTTGCAGTGATTGCAGTTGTGATCAGGCTTTGCTTAGGCAGCTGCAGAATCCAGGCTAGCATTGTTAGGTCATTATTTGCCCTCACATGTTGATCTGCCATCATGACCATCTGCTTTCCCATCTCCTCTGCTGCAGCAGATTAGATGTATGGAAAAAAACAAAAGTTCCAAACCTCAAAACTACTACTGGGAATGTACAGCTGTATTCTCTTTCTGACAAGGAAGTCCAGTTGCTTGCAGACTACTGGTGATTTAGCTAAATTTTCACCTACACAGGTAGTCACTGCTGTTTAGTGGGAAAAATGAGAAAGCAGGGTTCAGAGTTTAGGTCTTGCATCACATTAACCTGTGGCACAAATGGTAGCTGGCAAGTTCTATGTGCAAACGCTGTCAGCCCCTGTACAGTTGTAACCTTCACCTCTTTGGTTGGTAGTCTCAAGGAGTAGGTATATTTTCTCTTCCTATATGATTTGTGGCTATTTGAGCAGCAGGAGACTTCCCATTTAAATTCCCATCTCCTTATTCTGAGCAAAAACCACAACATATCACAGAATCATAGAATGATTGAGGATGACCAGTGACCTCTGGAAGTCATCTGGTCAAACAGGGTCACCTAGAGCTGGTTGCCCAGGACTGTGTCTAGACATCTTTTAAATATCTCCAAGGATGGAGAATCCACAACTTCTCTGGACAACCTGTGCCAGTGCTTGTTCACCCTTACAGTGAAAAAGTATTTCCTGATGTTCAGGAGGAACCTCCTATGTTTCACTTTGTGTCCATTGCTTCTGATCCTGTCACTGAGCACCACTGAAAAGAGCCTAACTACATCGTCTTTACACCCTGCCTTCAGGTATTTATACACTTTAATAAGACGCACCGCCCCAAAATGTTCCCTTCTACATGCTGAACAGTCCCAGTTCTCTCAGCCTTTCCTCACAGGAGAGATACTCCAGTCCCTTAATCATTTTTGTGGACTCTCTCCAGTACGTCTATGTCTCTCTCAGAGTTGCTCCTGTCCTAACACTCCATACCACAACCCGTTTCACCTCATGTTTCTCTCCTATTAAAGACACTCTGCTTGTCTTTTCAGGTATAGACAAATACATACCTATTTCCCTTTACCTATTTTCCTATGGAATTAACACTGCAACTCTTGACAAGGTTTCTAAGTGTTGATAGACTCAGATGCAAATCCAGCTTAAGCTTCTTGTGGTTGTGTGTGCATGTGATGGGCTTCAGCACAGCTGAACCACATGGCCCCATAGGTTGGAGCTTCTGCTACCAAAACGAGGAGGTGCTAGTTTTTGCTCTGAAATCACAAGATACTCCAGTTTGGAGGTGAGATAGACTTATGTCCTCATCAGTAAGTCATAGGTGGGGACATATAAAACATGCTTAGGTGTTACGTACGCACTGCCAGCATTTAAATAATTTCTCTGAAATGCTTTCTTTGCACTAGTGGATGGGTCTAGCCCTTAAAGCTTGATTTCTTTGTACCTAATCAAAAAGAATATTTAGGCATATTTGTTGACTAACAAATGAGCAGGGAAATGGAAATATTTAGTGCCATATTCTGCAGTTTGTGCCAGTGATCAACTGCTTCTACAGACAAAACTAAAACCACCTTCCTTCTGCCCCTCCCTTGTCAACAGGCTCAACTTCCCAACTTCTCTACCTCCTCTCCCCCAGGCAGCACAGGGGGACAGGGAATGGGAGTTGTGGTCAGTTCCTCCTCACACTCTTCCCCTGGTACAACACAGGGTCCTTCCCATGGGATACAGCCCTTCACGAACTTCTCCAACACGGGTCCTTCCCACAGGCTGCAGTTCTTCAAGAACTGCTACAGCATGGGTCATTTCCATAGGGTGTAGTCCATCAGGAACATGCTGCTCCAGTGTGGGTCTCCCATGGACCAAAAATCCTGCCAGAAAACTTGCTCTGGCATGGGCTTTTCCCCATGGACCTCCGTGGGATGCAGGGATACAATCTGCTTACCCATGGTCTTCACCACGGGCTGCAGGGGAATGTCACTGGCACCTGGAGCACCTCCTTCCCCACCTTCTTCATTGACCTTGCTGTCTGCAGGGCTTTTTCTCTCACATTTTATCACTTTTCTCTCCCAGCTGCTACTGCACAGCATTTTTTACCCTTTCTTAAATATGTTATCACAGAGGCACTACCAACGTTGCTGATTGGCTCATCCTTGGCCAGTGGCAGGTCCATCTTGGAGGTGGCTGGAATTGCCTCTGTCTAATATGGGGGCAGCTTCTGGTGTCTTCTCACAGAAACCACCCCTGCAGCCCCCTCCTGCTACCAAAATCTTGCCACATGAACCCAATAAAGACTGTTAAATTTTAGGCTCCTTTTACAAGATCTTGTAATTATTTTGTCAGTCCTCTAACTTTTGTGGAGCTAAAGGCTCATAGTTTTGAGCTTAATCCACACGTAATAGCAGGACTTTAGGAGCTGGAGATTTGAGAAAGAATAACATAAATGACCAAACTGCTGCCGGTTGTTATGTTGTAAGGCATTAGAATTGGCACTATAATAGTGTGGAATGGAGTAGATCACAACGCTATTTTTTCAACCGAACTGGAAAAAGTAGAGTGGAAATGGGAATAAAAGACCTAACTGTGCCCTGACAAAGACACCATTCTGGTCTGTCTGTGCTGACTTCAGTGGCATAAACAGGTGTGAGTGAGTTTGGAATAATGTATGAGATGAATAAAGGAATGTGGCAAACAGAAATTACATTTTAAGTTAAACAGCTGCTTTAAATGTTGCTCTTCAGCCACCCATGAAAGTGTGAGCTGACTCAGGACTGGAACAGCTTACATTTAGAGGTTTTTTGTTGTGGGTTTTTTGGGGTTTTTTTTCTTTATTTTTTGAGGGCTGAGATCACAATGCCTGTAATGCCTGTATTCAGTATGAGCAGCACCTCCCTTGATTAGTATCCCCATAGAAATCAGATGAGTCCACTTGAGGGGAGCAGTGCCTCACCAGCATGAAAGAAACCCTTACTGAAGTGTGTTTGGAAGCCTATGCCGCTGATCTTGTAAATGAGCTTCCTTTACAGCTGTACTGTGGAAACTGAGATACGTTTATAAATCATAGTGTTTCCAACTGAAAAAAATACCAAACACATTTTTAAATGACAAGAGAAACTGTCAGCAGTACTGCAGCTTGATGACAGTTATTTTGATCTTTTATTTTCTTAGAACATATTGCAGGTAGATTCCTGCAGATGCATCTGTGAAGATTGTAATTGATATGCAATACTCATTCTGTAGGGTTGGGAGGAAAATTCTGGGTTGTTTTCACAGTGGTGCTTTTTGCATGTTTGTTTTCAAGCATGATTTTCATAGAGAAGAACATTTCACTTACTGTATGGTAGAAATCCATACATGAAGAGTCAATAAACTAAGATTTTACCATGGCATATTCTAGTTTACTCACAATGCTTTTAAGTATTCAAATATTTTAAGCAGGTATCAGATATACAGAAAGCTCTAAGCTCTCTGAGGTATGAAAACACACAGAGGATTCCCTGGAATGCTGGAGGTGAAATTTAATTGTGTGCTTAAAATGAAATACACAAACAGTACACATTATTCAGAATTTTCAGCTGTGCTTTCAAACCTGCTTAAAGGAAATGGATGCTTAAATCTTATTAATTGAATGGGAATTGGGTGTCCATATCTCTAAGCAAGCTCTGAAATTTAAGTCTTTATGCAGATTAGATGTGTTGGTCTATTTGTGCTGGACAATAACATTCTGCTCCTTGATTGAGTGGAAATTATTTGTGAGAAGATGCCAGGAAATGGGATTTCTTTCTTTTGCAAATTCCAAATCATATTCTGGTATGGAAGTGTTGGAGCTGGATAATGACAGGATTTTTTTTAATTTCAATGGAAATTTTCCTTTCATATTTTCCTTAATAAAATAGAATAAAAATGGAAAATTTTCAACTTTATACTGAGTTGATACCTTGGAGGACTAGTTTTTCTGTTGTGCTTCTATCTCTTTTTCTCCCATCTGTCTCCTCTTCCATATCCAATGTAGAAGGGGGGGCTCACAAGAGCTAGAAGTTTGGAAAGAAATGAAGAGCATTGTATGCAATTCTACCTGGCCTGAATGGAGGGGTTTTAAAGTTCAAAAAAGATGAGGCAATGAACATTTTCATTGTGAAAATGTTGCTATAATTTGAAAACCCCCTTCTTAGCTGCCTTAAATAAAAGAAATAAAAACCCATAGACTCATAGCTAGAGTTTTTGGAAGAGGACAAATATTTGCAGGCCCTGCTGTACACTGCCAATTTATCTGTATAAAACTCAGTTATGTCCATTTGTTGGGATATAGCGTGTTTCATGTGACAGTATTCCAGACATATAGTTCAGAAACTTGTGCAAATGCACATTTGGAAGGTTAAAGGTAGGCATTTAAAGCTTTTTAATATTTGAAATGATAACTTCAATTTAGCATCAGTCCAGCTTTTCACTGAATCACTACATTGTGCTTTTTATTGCAGCATTCTGACTTCCTCAGGAATCATGTTGTCTGCAATTTAGGCTATTCTAACAATGCAGAGAGGTAACATCACTGGGCAAGCAGAGGGAAGCTTTCAGCTCTAGGCTGCTCTCTTTCTCCTCGTTCTTCTTTCTGCTGTTCAACCTCTCTGTCTTGGTTTTGCATGTTTTCCTGCAAAGCCCTATGGCATGCTTTCAGCAAAGACCTGTTGAAGTAACCTTTTCAAGTTTATGAAGAGTTCTTCCAAAGTAAGAAAAGTGGTCACCACAGACTGAAGAAAGTGTGTCATTCCATAAATCAACAAGTGTTGCCCTTTCAGTGGTTTTATTTACCTGTATCACTTCTTCCTCTTTTTTTCAAATCTTCATCAATACTTTTTCTATTCCTTGGCAACACAGCATCTCAGCCCCCTTATTTTAAATTAAAGCTAGCTACCTTTGTTCGGTGTCCTCCTTATATGGATTTGCAAAGTCTTTCCTTCCCCTATCTTGTATACATGTGCTTTCTCTACTTCTGTGTCTGAAACTATGTTTTATTACCTGCATGCCTACACCACACAGGTGTTCTTGTTACCAATGATGCCACATTATCATTGCTTTCTTCATCCTCTAAGGATTAATATAGGGTTAAAGTGAGACCAAGCTTCCCTAGGAACTCAAAGATCTTTTCCCTGTATTATTTATGGGTGGATATAAATAATATTAGTTGTACTGATGATTATGTGAAAAAGACATTCTCCCTCCCTTGAATTAATTAGCTAATGCAGAGCTGAAGGTTGTCCAGCAGACTCACAAAAAGATGCACCATCCTTCTTGAAATTAAAGAGCTGTGGGGGTAGGTAAACTGAAATTTGTTTACAATAAGTAATCACTCTGATTTTAATACATCAGCTGTGAAGCTGTCAGTTTCTTTGGAAAATAGCTGAGGTCATTTCAAAGTTAGCAATTAATTTCTTTCTTATTAATTGATGAATTGGTGGCTATGGATTGCTAACCAAATAGCATTTTTATTATTTATTTTCAATCTTTCTGTTCATATTTATTTAAATTCCCTATTGCAAGCTATGAAGCACCTGTGCTATCTGTTTGCACGCTTACCTCAAAAAAGCCAACTGTTGCCTGGTTATATGAAGATACTCAAGTAGTGAAAAAGTTGTATATACAGTTACACTGGATATTACTGCTAACCTGAGGCACTTGTTACCCTTTTGATGGATCATATGGCTGAATTGCTCACATAGTTTGTAACAGAAGTCTTAGAGGATCTAATTTGGAGTCCAAGTTTCCAAGGTTGTGCTCCTAAGAATGGTAAGGGAGAGCTTATCTTTTTAATGGCTTTGAGATTAATTTTCAGCCAACCCATGGTTGTTGGTTCTGTTGTGGCCTGTTGTCATCAGCTTTCCCATTCATGTGTGGCATAAGAAATATCTAAAATCTCTTAAAGGAAGTAAAAAGGCTCCCTGCAATACTTGTAAGCTTTGGGTCAAGACCTGTGAGTCTCTGGAACAGAGCCACGTCTTTGACCTTTCTTGGCAGGGTTCTTTGGAGCTCCTGCCTGGAGCACAATGGCAGTTTTGAAGTCCTGTGAAGCTGCAGGATGCTCCCAGTTTTCTGAAGCAGGGAAATCGGTGAGGGAGTGAGGAACATGAGAAGGTTTGTTGGCACCACTTAAGAGCAGTGAATAAAAAGGCCACAGTAATTTAGTAATATTTCTGTCAATAGCTGCTTGGATGGTGAAAAACAAGGGGGAGGACTGGAAAGCCAATAGTACTTTAGTACAATGGATAGTGAATGTTCATGCTTTTGTTTTCCAAAAGGTAGGGCTTTTTAGTGCAGGTGGCCATGAATAATGTGAATGTCAGAAGGGGAGATGAACAGTATGCCTGAAAAACTGTGGGCTTGGAGGCTACTCCTGCACTAGCTACAAGCACACAGCCCCCTCCTTCAGAAGCACTCTTAAAGGCATGAGCCAACTCTTTTATATTGTTAACAGAACCTATTTGCAGGCCATACCCTCATGTCTGTGTTGGCATACTATATGACACTTCAATCCCAAAGCAATCCACTGAAGCATATGAAATATTTTAATAAACTTTTTACTCTCCTGTACCTCATTGTTCTGTCAACAGAAGCAAATCAATGGGAAATAATGTGCAAAATCATCTCTACTGCAGTTTTCTCCCTTAAAAAAAGAGAAGTGCCAGATGGGCCAGGAGATATGCTGAAGATTTTGCTGGGACTACTGAGGGACTGTAGTGCTTAGATGCCGCTGCTATGATGGGTAATAGTATAAAGCTCTAAACAGGCACAAGAGATATAATTAAAAGTGGCAAAAGTGGGTCCCTTAAGAGTATGCTGTTTAATCATCAGCTTCCTATCATCATCATCTCATCTTATAGCTCACCAGCAGTCTTGCCGAAACCTCTTTATATTAAGTATTGTGGTGATATGCATTTCAAAACACCAGCAACGAATTTTTGTAGCTAATTTAGAAGGCTGAGTACTTTGCAGGACTTTTGGATATTCAGTTGCAGCACGTCCTTCATAGGGAAAGCTCACTAATCATTTGCTGCTAAAAGAAAAACATGGCAAAACTCAATAAAAATAGAAAGTCTTTGGGGAACGAAGCCTCAGAGAGGAAAGAAAAAAAAAAGAAAGAAAGAAAATACAGTAAATAGGCACTGAACCCCTATTTATCTGGGAATAGTATTGACAGGAAATAAGTGATCATTTGGAGCCTTGGCACTGACAGGTTTACTGAAGAATAGGCCACTGTGGATGTTTATTTTCTTACATTTTCTTCTTGCATGTGGTTTAGTTTAGTTTTCATTGTGAAATGAATATGCATTATGCTTTTATTTCAAATATCTCAGAAGCCAAGATGAAAAATCAAGAACATAAAAAAATTGATCAATATAAAATGTTTAAATAAACCCTGTCAACAAAGACAAATGTTAACTGATAGTTAACATAATAAAGGTAAAAATCTGTTTCTATTTTAATACTAATGTTTCTGTCTTGTATTCCTGTTGATCAAACTCTGGCTTTAGTGAGTTCAAAAATAGCATAACAAATGTGGTTAAATACAAATTTTCTTGATGTCTCTTGTGTATTTGAGTAATTGACAGGATTTTCATCTTTCTATGCACTGTAATTTCCAAAGAACAACAGATTTAAGTATATGGTGAGAATAACCAAGTTTCATGAGATCATTATATTACTTCTGATGTTTTCTCCAAATGGAAAGCGTTTTGCCACCATGACTCATCACAATTCACACACTTTCCTAAGGACTCTTGACTAGATAACAAAACAAACAAAAAAGGCCTACCATCTATTCAGATATTTAAATAAGCAGGTACATTCTCAAAAGTGCTGAATATTTCCTGGTGGAATTCATCCACGTGTTTAAATAGGCAGATGCATTTTAAGGGCCCAGTGCTTGCAGCCTCTATGGAGAAAGAAAGAAAATGACCACTCATTTTAGCAGGACATTTTGAAAACCTGTCACCTTCATAGTGTTGGCTAAGTAAGAGTTGAGGTCCTTTGGAGATGTGTCCAATGTGAGTACTGAACACTTCAGAAAATTTGGCTGTGTTCAAACCTCTATTCAGTTTGTGGGAAGCTGAACCAGTTTTTCTTTGTTTTTTTTTTGTCAAACCTAAGAAATAATTCTCAAACATAGGTGGATATTTTCTGTGTTGGTATTTAATGAGTGAGTGGCAGTAGAAAAGATTGGGGGGCCTTCTTATACACATTAGTATTTAAACCATTGTCAGCAAAGTGACACTAATTCTCAAATTTGCATGTAAATCCATGTTATCAATCATTACAGAGTTTGTGTGAGGTAGTGAGCAGCTGCATTTCCAGATGAAATAAGTAGGCTGCAGACATACTGAATGTTTTGTGCTGATGGTGATATATAAAAGTCTGGTGATGGTGATTGCCATCTCAGAAAAAACACCCTTCAGGAGGATTTGAGGTTTCATTTTCAAGGGTAAATATTGCGCTCTGCAGAAACACCATTTTGCCATGGTATTACACGTTCCAATAAGCAGATTTTTCCAAATTATGTCTTTACTACATGCCTATCCTATTAGCACAGTCACCTTGTCATTCATATCCCTGTAATGATCACTTCTGACACATTTACACTCTGTGTTTGGCTGGCTGGTTGCTGCTTACTCAGTGGCAAGATTATTGATTGCAGACGCTTATTAAGAAAGTATGAAGCAATAAGCTATGAGAGCTGTTGATAATGCAAAAGTGAAACTGGCAATTATATAGGGATCAGGGGGATTATTATATACAGGGCCTGGGTAAATATGACTGATTGCTGTGGCACTGCTGTGATGACTGTTTGAATTAAAATGTATCATTATTGATTTTTTGGTGGTTTTTTTTATTGCATTTTAAATCTACATCTTTTTAATTCAAACAGCCTATTCTACGCTACAGCTAGAATATGCTACTGTAACTTACTGATTTATGAATATATCCTTCTGTTACAGTATTTTCATCTCTTAGTACAGGCTTTTTTCTTATTTTTCACTCTGCTGCTGCCATTTGAATGAGACACAAATCATGTACCTGATTTTGCATTCTGCCTCTTCCTCTGTTGCCGCTGTTACATTGCCTTTAAGGAGTTTTCTTCTAATCATGAAAAGACAATGAAGAGTGTCTGAAGGAATAAATGAAAAAAAAAAAGGCGGCATATTTTGGTCCCTTTCTTGTTTGACTTTTAGATCTCCCATGAACTGAGCTTCATTTGAAATTTTGAAATTAAAAAAACAAACCAAACTTACAAATGAAAGATTTCATCAAAGCAGGTTACTTTAACATTGAATCAGTTTGTTTCAAGTTGCTTTCTGATAGTCATTTTGAGCTTTCATCAGAGCTTACCTGCAAATATTAAATGTATGACCTTATTTTAGATCCTTTTTTCTGCTATGAATAGTGCTGTTCTGTCATCTCAAGAAGCTGTCTAAAGAAGAGAACAGAAAAATGTTGTAGTTAATAAAAAGGCCCCAAATGTGGCAACTGCTTCTGCTTAATTTAAGGAGGTCTGTGAAGTCTAGGATTTGGGTTTAAAACTAATCATTATTTTTCATTAATTTGGTCCTTTTAGATCAGCTGCTTAGCAAGGGCAGCAGAAAGCATCTAATGTACAGATTACTCTATGTTTGATTGTTGTGATGCATGGACCAGTAAGACTTTAAGTGTGCAAGTGCACCAAAACTGGTAGAGGTATACTAGTAGAGGTATACTAGGTATACTAGTTCAACATGAGTGGAAAATTAGCAATTTTTAAACTGGAATCTGCATAAAGAGATGAAACTCTTGAGAAAGAGCTGAAAGTCACCTGTGAAATAACTTTATAGTGATGATGAAACCTCACGTTCCAGAGTGCTCCTTTTCTGTAGGATTTGCAGATGTATTGGATAAAGGATGTTTCTGGAGCACAGAGTTAATTCTTCTATCCAATGCCTGCTGCTATGTCAGCAGAAACAAGGTTTATCCCAATTTTGCACAAAGTAGTTAATGGAGGGGAAGCCCACACTTCTGTTAGTGCATGCAGAAATATAGTTTAATTCTGTATATGCAGCATCTCATTCTAAAATCATGGTTGTACTGCTCACATCCTGGTATGGCTACAGTGATCCTTTGCAGTTGATCTCTGCCTGACAGAGAACCTTTACTGGGCAGTTAGGTCAATTGCTCAAGATTAAGAAATCCTAAAAGCACTCCTAAGTGCTTTTTGGAATCTTCCGATTAAAAAAGAAGTCACCCTGTCCACTAAATATTGCTTTCTTTTGTTGTAGTTCTTATCAGTTTCCCCAAATATTGAGCTCTTGGAGGTACAACACAGGCAGTACTTGGTCTTACCCCTTAAAAAGTGTCATGGAAGTGTAATTTAGTGCTTCTGATGTCTAGAAAAAGCCACTTTGTGTATCCTGTTTTCTTGAGAAGCAGACAGTACTTTGTAACCTTTATTGAACTCTAATACCGCGACATATTTCTGTCATAGCAAATACTTTAGAATCTGGTGGAATATTATTTCTTTTAGCAGTGTAGGTTTTATTCTGTTCATTAGTTAAGCAGATGGGCTCAAGGTTCTCAGCAATCTGCTTCATAAAGAAGGGAGAGATATGAAGACAGTTTTGGTCATGCTTCACCCACATTCATTGAATCTTTTTGAGATGTTGTGGAGGCTCACACAATCAAATTAAACTCAATGAAATTTATTCTTCAATCAAAATCATTTGGAAATCTGACAACATTAGTAAACCACAGGTTCAATGATGTAAGGGGAAATTAATACTACACAACCAACTTAAGAATTCTTAAGCTTTAGAAATGATAACCCAAAATGCACACATCACTCACCTAAAAGATGAGGGCTCTCAACCTCGAGGAGTTACCTTGGGTGGCATCCTGACCCAGGGGAAGAGTCCCTGACTGCAGACCGCTGCTCCAAGGAGGACCAGCTCAATTTGCCCTCTGTCAGGGCTCCATTTATACCCTAGTCGAATCTGACCTCTGGTCAAATAATGTCATGTTAGTCCTCATTAGCTGAGGGCCAACACTTCCTTATTCCTGACCGAAGCGCGTACCTGGCGGTTGTAACCCAGCTCTACTGCGCAAGTGGAGCGGCTTAACCCTCAAACCACAGCTTCTAGTTTTTTTTCTCTTTTCCATGACCGAGAAGTTTTGCTGTCTATCAGGGCATGTGTACCTGCCCCAGATATGTTTCTTTGTGCAGGAGACAGTGCACGCACAGTCTCATTTCACTTGCCTTGGCTTGTTCTAGGTCACTAGTGAAGGGGTTTGCTTCCATACAGTGTGCTTATTCAAACACCCACAAGAAGAATTCAGCTCACTATCATGTATTGTCCTTGTCTTCTGATCCAATTACATCTAGTAACTACAAAGCAGCTCTCTGAAGCTTATTTTATTCCCTACTTAAGCATGGGAATTCCCTGCAATCAGTTTTGGGAAGCAAAAACATTTTATTTCCTACTTGTAAGCTGTCTGCTTATGCCAAATTCTAGCCATCACCTGGGAGATTCCTTCATCCTTCAGCTCATGCTTTGTATCACTTGGCTCCAGACACTCCTTAAAGCTTCATATGGGATTGCCCCAGAAACTTGTGGGGACTAGAGCTCTTGTGTTGGGGGCCTGGAACACGGGCTAAGCCTGTTTGCTTTATGAATTTGCAGCTCCATACTGAATTGGATGCTGCTCTACAAGGCAGACTTTTAACTAGAAGTAAGATGAGCTGTAGTTTATCAGACAGAGATTGGCTTTTCCAGTCTTTAAAAAAAAAAAAAAAAGATAAAAATCTGGACTATTTTTGTAGACTATCATCTGGACTGCTTTTTTGTTTTATACTTTAGCATAAACTCAAGTGTTGCAATTAAGACAATGTGTACTCAGACTACTATAGAAAATAGAGGCTTAGAGTTGAAATCATAGGAGCTTGTTTTTTGTATATTGGTGAGAAATGGCTCTCTATCAAGGTGAATATTCCAGTGATTACATCTTTTTACAGGCAGGCATATGATTTTTTCCATTCATATTTTGAGTCTGAATCTAGAAGCAGTGTAACCTGCTTTCAGAAAAGTTATCTGGCCAGTTTACGAGGTGGAACATGGTGCCTGCACTAGTTGTCTGCTTGGCTTCTGACTGGAATTAGTGAGTCTTTGGCTAGCTTGAAGTTCCATAAGAAAAAGTTCTCATTTGGTTTCAAAATACTGTGTAGACATATTGCCAAAGTCATTTACAGAAAAGCTGGCTGGTATTTTCTCTAAAAAAAACCCTCAGGAATTAAAATACTTAGCCAAAAGTATAACTCTGATAAATATGTGAGTAGCGATAAGCCTCTCCTTGATTCTTGACTCCAGGGTAAGATTTCTGGTTGGAGGTGGGGGAGAACCAGGGGTTTGGTAGTTTAAGCACTTCACTGGATTTTGAGAAACTCCTCAGATTGTTGTGGGTTGTTTTTTTTGTTTGTTTGTTTGTTTTCTCTCTGCTCCAGATTACAGGCTTGGATTTCAGGGGATGGTCTTTTTTCTGTAACATTCCAAAGAAACAAACTACCACTGGCTTTAGAACATTTTAACTGCTCTGTAGTAACCACACTCACGGGAAGTCTGTCATAAGAGGTAAATTGCTTTTTATTCATTGTGAGATAGTTGTATGCCTGAAAGTAGCTACCAAGCATAGCTAGCATAGAATAAGAAGAGACTTGACCTTAATTGGTGTTAAACTCTTTGGGTAGTGGTATTGTCATTGTCCCACCTCCCACTAGCTGTTCTGTGTCTTTCTCTCTTGTGGGGATGAGGGAAATGTGTATTGAATTTGAGGTCTTCAGAATGGGAACATTTTAAAACCTTGAAAGCTTTGAGATGGGGAACAGTTACTGCAGGATGAAAAGAGAAAGATGGATTTGATATGTTTAGTAGAGCATACCAGGTGTGTAAAATCCTCTATGAAGGCAGCAGGTTTTTCAAGAAAGCTGTTTGAGAAAACTGTAAGGAAGTGTTGCCAGTGTCTCCCCCTGACCCCCAACCCCAGCGTGGGCAGGAAGGGGATGTTGCATCAGAAAACAAAGCAAACTGGCTTACTAGTCAGCTCTGAGTTTGAACTGAAACTTTATTTTGTTATGTGTCTTTGGTGAAATAATTTCAGGATGTCTTGAAAAGCTCTGAAATTCTTAAAGACCAAGGGTGAAGAGTCAAGTGAATTTATTGTTCATGGGGTGGGCTATATTTTGTGCCTGTAACCTCACTGCAAATAATTAAAATGTACTTGCTTCCATTCCATGATGCTTCAGCAGTGAACCAGAACATGCTTCAACTAAATTTTTGTAACCTGTGGTGGGATGACCCTGCATGGGTGCCAGGTGCCCACCAAAGCTGCTCTATCACTCCCCCTCCTCAGATGGAGAGGGGAGAGAAAAAATAATTAAAGTCTTATGGGTTGAGATAAGGACAGGGAGATCACTCAGCAGTTACCGTGATGGGTAAAACAGGCTCGACTTGGGGAAAAATTAATTTAATTACCAATCAAATCAGAATAGAGTAATGAGAAATAAAAACTGAATCTTACAACAGTTTCCCCCACCCCTCCCTCCTTCCTGGCTCAACTCCACTCCTGGTTCTCTCCACCTCCTCCCCCACAAGCAGCGCAGAGGAATGGAGAATGGGGGTTGCAGTCAGTTCATCACACATTGTCTCTGCTGCTCCTTCCTCTTCACACTCTTCCCCTGCTCCAGTGAGGGGTCATTCCCACAGGACCCAGTCCTTCATGAACTTCTCCAGTGGGAGTCCTTCCCGTGGGCTGCAGTTCACAAACTGCTCCAGTGTGGGTCCCTTCCACAGCACACAGTCCTTCAGGCACAGACTGCTCCAGCGTGGGTCCCCTGTGGGGTCACAAGTCCTGCCAGAAAACCTGCTCCAGCATGGTCTTCTCTCTCCATAGGTCCACAGGTCCTGCCAGGAGCCTGCTCTGGTGCAGGCTTCCCACAGGCTGCAGGTGGAGATCTGCTCCGCCATGGACCTCCCTGGGCTGCAGGGGGACAGCCTGCCTCACCATGGTCTTCACCACGGGCTGCAGGGGAATCTCTGCTCCAGCATCTGGAGCACCTCCTCCCCCTCCTTCTTCACTGACCTGGGGGTCTGCAGGGTTGTTTCTCTTACATGTTCTCACTCCTCTCTCTGGCTGCAATTGTGCACCTTTTTTCTCCCCTTCTTAAATATGTTCTCCCAGAGGCGCTACCACCATTGCTGATGGGCTGGGCCTTGGCCAGAGGTGGGTCTGTCTCGGAGCCAGCTGGCATTGGCTTTATCAGACATGGGGGAAGGTTCTAGCAGCTTCTCACAGAAGCCACCCCTGTGGCCCCCCTGCTACCAAAACCTTGCCATGCAAAGTTAATACATAACCATAACTCAGTGAAAATATTTCTTACTCCAAACAGACCTACAGTCTAGGTCAGCCGTAAAGCCTAAGGAGGTGAGCTTTTGCAATGAATACTGCAGAATTTAGCCAGTATTTTGAAAGAATGTTACAAAGGCAGGCAAAATCTTTGTGTTGTTGACTCCCTGCATTTAACAGGATTCCTTGGCTTGTAACGGGAATAAGTAGTTGCAAACTATCAGGTTAACACCTCAAACTCTAAACAAATCTTTGATTTCCTTTGGCATGTTTGGATTGGGATTGGGACTGAGATTGGGATAGCCAGCCTGGTATGTACTAAAGTAATTAAGAAAGCACGTTCTTAACAACTCCACTCTCCTACCACTTTGAAATTGCAGGTGGGAGAAATAAAAATCTATGGTTAGATGCCCAGCACAGTCAGTATGTATTAGTTGTCTTTATAACCATATCTCTGTGCTCTTCTAAGGCTTCAGCAAACTCCTTCAATATTGTTCATTGGTGATTCTCATAATTTTACAGGCATTAAGGAAGTTTAACTGTGTAGTATCTTGGGTCAGCTGCTGTGGATTTGACTCCAGCTGAAGCTGAAAGCTGTATGCCTCATGAGATTGAAGGATGAATTTGAGATGAGATGGTGGTCTCTTTTTGATATTCATGGTAGTTTGTGAGGGACAAACTCCTGAAGGTCTCATTGCTTTGTTCAAATCTCCAAGCTCTGCTGCCTTGCACTTCAGCTATTCTGTGTCCTCCCGACACTTGCTGTTTACAGACTGTTATGGGTGGTGAGAGCATTGCAGTCTGTCTGCGCCAGAGCCCTGGGTGGGTTGCCGCAGAGAGGGGACTTCAGTGTAGTGTGGTGTTATGTGCAGGATCTTGCCTCCTTTGGCAAGCAGCATTTGTCTCTCCTGTCCCTCATTCCTAAAAGGAACACACCTGGCCCCTCCGCTTAGGCCTGGCAACACTTAATTCTGTCTGCATTGCAGAGAAATTAGTTTCTTTCTGCACAATGGAAATTTTCCTTCGCAAGTCAAAAGACTTGTGAAATCCTCTTTGTTTCACAGAACTAGTGCTTGCTTATATCCAGCTCCGCCTCTTTGCATTTCTTCTGTAGAAAAAAAGTTAATGGGGATGTTTGGAATAAAATGTTCTTCTCACCTCCTTCTTCACACCCCTGTGACCTTCACCAACATGTTCTTGGCTCTGTGGTACATCTTACCCAGACCCTGGAGATTTGCTCGGATGCTCAAAACAAGAGTAACAAATCCTGTTGCAGTCTTTGGGCCTCTCGATGATTATAGTTAGGATATGGATTCCATAGTAATATTATGCTGAAAGATTTACTGAGGCCAAACCAAAGACCTGTACTCCCTTTTCAAATCCGGACCCACATTTTCCTCCTCAGGAACAGTTGGTCTATATGATGAAGGCTGCAGATAAATATTCAAGGTGTGTTCTGGAAAAGCTGAAAGGCCTATGAATCAGTGAACACCTTCCCTCTCTCAGCCCTGCAGGAACAGATGGACTGGAGGATACAAGACATCAGTAATTTATGAATGACTGGGACGCTGCTTCACTTAAATAAAACAACACACAGCATGAAAGACATGGTTTGAGCCTTGTTCCCAGGCCTCCACTTCTGAATTCTTCCATGGAGTGTACAGAGTCACTTCTGAGTTTCTGCTTCTAGACTCTGATGAATAATATATTTAAATGCTTTCAGTGTCATTGCTATGAATAGACAGTGGATAGCACTAAGTAAATTAGTCTCTTACATGTGATCTCCAAACTAATTTCAGTGTGTTGGAAGAGTGTAACATGTAATACTGGTTTGAATGCTATAGCTTGGCAATTTCAGGGAATCGTTTGGATTTTTATTATTAACTTTGACCAAACTTAGTTTGGTTTATGCTTCTGCTTCTGATTGTTTTCACCTGGATACAACAAAATACATACTTTTATGCTTTATTCAGATTTTCAGTATCTATTTTTTTGCAATATATCCATTTAAGTGCTGCAATTGAATAGATTTCTGCATAGTTTCCTGTCCTGAAGTTTTCAGCACTGCTGTTATCTTGTTTCATATACTTACTCTGCTTAGTTTTTTCATTATAATTGTGTTGTGTAAAAGTGAAATTGAGGCTAAGAAATAATTTTCAGTTTTGTGGGATTTACACTTAATTACTTTTAGAAAGATTGTATTCTGACTTTCCAGATTTTCTTTTTCTGAATTACTTTCTCCTATATGCAGCTTGCTCAAGAGTGCCATACGATACATAAATAACAAATATTGAGAGATAATTATCGAAATTTTGTTGATAGGCTGATGGAGCAAGGTAAAGCAGACTCAGTAATCTTGTGTTCTAATGACTACTGCTGAACTGCATTGCATATTTGGGAAAGTGACTTAGTGATTTTAGTATTGTCTCACTGGTAGGCAGTGCTCCAAAGAGGCCTCCTATCTGTCTTGTGTATTACCTTTTCCCGGGAACCATTCTTCCAGAAACAGTACAGGAGTGTCAAACATCACTGAGATGCAATGGGTGAGTTGGGGACTGGTGTTAACTAAGATTGGAGTGGACTGCAGGTTTGAGACCTGGAATGAGGGAATGAGACAGTCTCTGGCTCCTGCGAGGCTCTCTGGAAAGCTTTGCTGTTCTTGGCCATGTGTGCAGGATGAGGTGTATATACCCCTGCAATGGCTTTTGTAGTAATTGCTGCATTTCAGATGGAGTTTTAGCTTTTCAGATGCAGGTCAGTTGATGCTGCTTTGAAACTTTTGTTACCTATGTGATTTGTGGGCTCACTGGTGCTCACTGTATCATTATACTGCTTGGTCCTCTGATGCAGTTTATTACATGTTATTCTGGTACTAGTTGCTTGCTCTTATTGTGTGTACCAGCAAGTGGTAGAGTCTAACAAATATTAAGAGCCCCATTTCCTCAGATGCATGTGACATTAAATGCTAGAAACCCCCACAGAAATGTTCTCACTTCTGTTACCCAGCACAATTAGAAATTTGTTTCTAATAAGCAACATAAAAGTCACTTAATTATTTACAGTTGCTGAAGAGGCAATGGTTATTGTTGTACAATGCTTAAAGAAGTGAGCAGCATTTTCCTAAGACCTGTTATCTTTATCATGCTGTTACTGCATGGAGCCAGTCACACTCTGGATCACTCCTGGGAAAAATGCATCTTTGAGCATGAAGCACTCTCACACATTATTTACCCATGTATGTTTAAAAAAACCCCAAAGCTCAGTGATGCAAAAAGGAGGTTATACAAAAAGCTGAAGCTGCATTTCCATGTTCACCTTAATCTAGAGAAGTACAGGCTCTTACTGAACAAGGTGTCCCTTACTGACTAGGCCTTTGTTTCCTCTCTTACCTTCCTTATCAGGTTTGTGCATCTCTGTAGTGACCTCAAGGACAGATCTGATTGGAAATTCATTTGTCACAGTTTATGTTGTGGATGAATGCAAGTATGAATAAAGGTCAGAAGGGAGATCTGGGAAGTCCTTCTCTTCAATCACTGACACCAGTATTATATTTGAAAAATTAAGTTATTGTTGAATGACTGTTGTTTTTAGGAGCTTCCAGTTTTAGCTACAGGGTTGCAAAATCGCCCCCCCCAAAAAATTATATGGAAAATTAATTTTATTAATTTTTTTTAAATTTTGGAGGGTAGTCTTTTCACCTAGTCTCCTCCTGTTGAAGTTGCCTTCAACAATATATGCTTTCAAAAATTAAACTCTCTAGAGGATGTAGCCCTGAATTTAGAGACAAATATAATAAAGAAAGTGACAGGTTGGTGACATTCAGGTGGGGTTGGGGGTGGGGGTGATAGAGAGGCAAAAAATATGTTGAAGAAAAAGATAATCTTTTTTGTTTTCCATGAGTGCAAAGTTCCTATAAACTGTTCTTTTTGACAAGGAGCAGTGCTAAAGGATTATGATCCTCAGTAATTCACATCTAGGCACATTCTTTGGTACATTACAATGGATATGCAGGCACGTAAATAGTGCTGCTTACACATTCTTTTCCCTTGAGTGTGTGTCTTTTCCTGAGGTGAGTGGATGCAGTGTTCTGGGCAGCCAGGAGCTGTGTACTGTTCTGCATTGTACCATGTTATGTACCAGTTAACAATGATGTTTGCTTATGCATCTGTCATTACCCTGGGTAAAATATATCTACTTGTGTAAGAATGAAAATGGAGAGGAATTTAGTTGATTCCTAGAAACTGTGGATTTTGGTGTCCTTAAGTGCATCAACTATATATAAAATATATCTTTTTTAATTGTTAACTCTTACTTTTACCTGTCATCAGATGGCGTGTTCAGCCTCTCGACCTTCTTCTTTATTTTAACTACTTTTAACTAACTTCCTTAGTCTTGCATTACCTTTATGTTCCTCCAGCTCATTGCTTATTCCATTTCCAGGTCTTAAGTGACTGTATTAAGTAACATCAGATCTATTTCAAAACATGGAAAGGCCTTCATCTTTTGAGAAGAGAAAAAGTCCACTACCACAGCTTATTTTTGTCACTTTATGACTACCCACTCTTTTGGAAAGCATGAAAACATCTCAATTCCTAGAGTTTGTGAACCATCAAAGAAGCCAGTGCTAGAGGGTGGATTTTCTCTGTGCTCTGCAAAAGGACAAACAGCCTGAAGCTTTCTTTGAAAGCATAATACCAGATATTCAGGTGTTCCCTCTGTCTGGGGAAATGTTATCATATATCTTTTATTCAGAATTATTGTTCTGGTAGTTTCTGCTCTTAACATTTGCCAAATGAACAAGGTTTTCACCTCCAACGTGGTTTATGTTAATGGTGGAAGGAGAGAGGGATAATGGCATGAAAATTTTGTGCAGTTGCATGACTTATTCTTCATAAAACTACTATTCTGGGAGACTGTGGGCTATATAAAACATTACAGCCACCCCACTTAGTGTGTATTTTTTTGCATGCAGGGTCTGCTCCTCTTACCACTGAAAAAAATCTATTCAGTTGGTATTTGGATAGGGTTGACTTTTGTTTCTTTTTAGCCAAATCCAGACTGAGCTCCACAAGCCAGAGGCCTAATCAATACCACACTAACTGTTCCATTAATCCCCTTTTGCTGCTATTTCTCTTTCATCTTTCCAGGAGACTGTTGTTACCTCAGAGCAGATAATTGATTTTTCTAGGTAATAAATGCAGCAGCTTATCAGTGATATTTCCCACGTACCCCTGTACTGCAGGTCCCTATCAGGGTCTGACAGATGAGAGCTGTTTTCTGATTATTCCAAATCAGTGACTGTATGCTCAGCCTAATGCAAAAAAAAAAAAAAAAAAAAAAAAAAGCTGATGTAACTGTCAAATAAGCCTGACTGGCTTCCACCACAGATGCTGCAGTAAGACAAGCAAATTTGTATGCTCCCATTTGGCAAGGATTTTGGCACAAATCATCTCACGTATAACGGGCCTAATAAAAAAAAAAAAAAGAAAACAAGATAAAGAAATTTTGGCCTGGAATAGTTCTTGGACTTAAGGTTTTTAATTCAGGATCTCATTGTATTCATTCCAATTTGTAAACTTATGTAGATGAGAAGAAGTGCAAAGCTTCACCAGCCTTCCTTTAACCATGCTTGGCTATTGATGGGGAGTGCAGGAATGTGTAAAATGCTATTCCCTCACAGGAAGTAAAACCACCTTCACATTAGATATGCTGATGACATTCAAGAGTCATCATACTTCCTTTCATCTACTAGTTTGGAAATCAGTATCATTTTGTCCTTAAACCAGTGCCCATCCCAGAAGTTTCCCAAGGGCATGGTGGAATTTAGACTGGGTTCAGCATTGTAGCAGGAATCTGGGGTAGGCAAGGAGATGAAGTGCTTAAGAAAGTAAAAGTTGTGTGGTCTTTCTCATGCAGGCAGTGAAATTCATACAATTCCTTCATCATTGTATGCTGTTTGTCCTCCTTCTGCCTGTTGCCCTAGGGATGTGACAGCTCTGTTACAGATCTTTGATGGACTGGCTCTTCAGTTGTGGGCTTGTTGGCTTTGGAGATCTCTGTTTGCCCAGATAGGGTTTGCCATGATGATAGAAAGGTAATAAAATTCATAGCTACTGAGTCCTGAACAGTTTGATGTATACTGAGCATGGATTTCTATGTGAAATGAAGGAGCTTGGCACCTTTCAGAAATGCCTGTGATGAAGGAAGAAGCCCACCAACTCCAGGAATGTTGCAGTCCCACAGAACATGAAAAACAGCACAGTCAACATTGAGAAAAATGACAGTTAACCTTTTAAATTGGCAAGACAAATCCTGAAGATGAGGAGAAACTAGGACTGAAGAAGAGCAGTTTGGGCAAAATGTTTGTCATGGACTTTTACGTGAGATCTTAATACAGCATTGTACTTATTGCATATCGTATTTTGCTGCATTGTAACATTATGAAATATGGAACAAAAAAGATTGCTAGACGTGTTTTCACGTAATGTGCTATTACTTCAATAGTTTTGTTTAATTTCATTTGTCCAGTAAGTCCACATACCAGATTCTGCTTCTGTGTAAAGTTCTTATGAAATATATTCTTGTCACTGAGCCTCATTGAACTCAACAGATTTATTTTACATCTGTACTGATGTACTTGGGGGAGAAAAGATCATACGCACTTTACGCAGTGGCAATATGTGCAAGAGATGAAACAAAGTGGGGGAGTGGGAAGTTGCTTGTCACTTCTTAGCTTTATAGGTTGACAATTAGTTACCAGGTGCACTGGGACCTCTTTTTAAGTAGAGGAAACCAGTTTCTGGTGAACTGCTGTTTTCATCACTAAATTTCCAGAGAAGTTGTTTGAATTTTAATCATAGAATCATAGAATGGTTTGGGTTAGAAGGGACCTCAAAGATCATCTAGTTCCACCACCCCCCTGCCATGGTCAGGGACATGTTCCACTAGACCAGGTTGCTCAAAGCCCCATCCAACTTGGCCTTGAACACTTCCATGGATGGGACATCCACAACTTCTCTGGGCAACCTGTTCCAGTGCCCCAGTATCCTCATAGCAAAGAATTTCTTCCTTACATCTAATCTAAATCTACCCTATTTCAGTTTAAAGCCAATTACCCCCTGTCCTATCACTACATGCCCTTGCAAAAAGTCCCTCTCCAGCTTTCTTATAGGCCCCCTTTAAGTACTGGAAGGCTGCCATAAGGTCTTCCCAGAGCCTTCTCTTCTCCAGGCTGAACAACCCCAACTGTCTCAGCTTGCTTTCAGAGGAGAGGTGCTCCAGCCCTCTGATCATCTTTGTGGCCCTCTTCTGGACTTGCTCCAACAGGTCCATGTCCTTATGTTGGGGACCCCAGAGCTGAATGCAGTAGTCCAGGTGAGGTCTCACGAGAGCAGAGCAGAGGGGCAGAATCACCTCTGTTAACCTCCTGGTCACACTTCTTTTGATGCAGCCCAGGATATGGTTGGCTTTCTGGGCTGCAAACATACAGTGCTGGGTCATGTTGAGCTTCTCACCTACCAATACCTCCTGGTCTTTCTCCTCATGGCTGCTCTCAATCCATTCTCCACTCAGCCTGTATTTGTGCTTGGAATTGCCCCCACCCATGTGCAGGATCTTGCACTTGGCCTTGTTGAAATTCATGAGGTTTGCAAGTGCCCAGCTCTCAAGCCTGTTCCTCTGGATGGCATCCCTTCTCTCCAGCATGTCAGCCACACCATACAGCTTGGTGTTGTCAACAAACTTGCTGAGGATGCACTCAATCCCACCGTCCATGTTGCCGACAAAGATGTTAAACCGTGCTGGTCCCAATACCAACCCCTGAGGAAGGCCACTCATCACTGCTCTCCACTTGGAGATGGAGCCATTGACTGCAACTCTTTGAGTGCGACCATCCAGCCAATTCTTTATCCACTGAGTGGTCCATCCATCAACTCCATGTTGCTCCAATTTAGAGTCAAGGATGTTGTGTGGGACAGTGTCAAATGCTTTGCACAAGTCCAGGTAGATGTTGTCAGTTGCTCTTCCCTTATCTACTAATACTGTAACCCCATCATAGGAGGCCACCAAATTTGTCAGGCACCATTTGCCCTTAGTGAAGCCATGTTGGTTTCAAAGTGTTTCCTGAGCTAATCTGTAGGTACCATTTCCCAGTGCCTGGCCCAGCAATTGTTAATGCTGTTATGAACAGCATGATCTTAAAAAAGCAAAGCCTTTTTTTTTTTTTTTTGGTTTGGTTTATTTTGTTAGGTTTCATTGCATATTGGTCCCCTTTATTGCAATAGAAAAGTGGTACAATAACTGGTAAGGAAAAAAAAGACCCAACTCATTGCACATGCTCCATTTATTATAATACTAAATTAAGGTTTGCCTTAACATGTGGGAAAGGATAATTAATGCCTACTCTTTTCTCATCAATAGGTCCAAGTGAAATAAACTGGTGGAAGAAAAGTGGAGGGTTGGTTGGTTGGGGTTTTGGATATTTTTAATTATTTCAGCCATGAGATTGTCTTCTAGAAAATGTAACCCTCATTTGGTTTGTTGTCACTCAGGTACTCCTTATCTAATGGCAAAAGTAAAAACCTCAGTCCTGTGGGTGCTCAGTGAGCATGTTTTATAAGTGCAAGGATCAAACAACCTTGGGGGTTTTCCTGACTAGAAGTGGCAGAAACCTTGAGAGATTCTCTGGGCCTGCTTATGGCATAAAAAAGACTAGCTGTGTTTTGTGAGGGAGACTATAGTCAACATGAAGGCTGCTCAAAATCTTGTTTTGTTGCTTTCCCATTTGAAAATGGAATGTGGTGGTATGAAATATGGGGCAAAATGCAGTTTTCTCACTGTACTGGCTTTGTGTGGCTGGGACAGACAGAAACGGCAGCTGGAGAGAGGAGTGAGAACATGTAAGAGAAACAACCCTGCAGACACCAAAGTCAGTAAAGAAGGAGGGGGAGGAGATGCTCCAGGCACCAGAGCAGAGATTCCCCTGCAGCCCGTGGTGAAGACCCTGGTGAGGCAGGCTGTCCCCCTGCAGCCCAGGGAAGTCCACGGTGGAGCAGATGCCCACCTGCAGCCCGTGGAGGACCCCACGCCGGAGCAGGTGGGTTCCCGAAGGAGGCTGTGACCCCGTGGGAACCCCACACTGGAGCAGGCTCCTGGCAGGACCTGTGGATCTGTGGAGGGAGGAGCCCACGGAGCAGGTTTTCTGGCAGGACTTGTGACCCCGTGGGGGACCCACGCTGGAGCAGTGTGCTCCTGAAGGACTGCACGCTGTGGAAAGGACCCACGCTGGAGCAGTTTGTGAAGAACTGCAGCCCGTGGGAAGGACCCACGTTGGAGAAGTTCGTGGAGGACTGTCTCCTATGGGAGGGACCCCACGCTGGAGCAGGGGAAGAGTGTGATGAGTCCTGCCTCTGAGGAGGATGAAGTGGCAGAAAATAATGTATGATGAACTGACCGTAAACCCCATTCCCCATCCCCCTGCACCGCTGTGGGGGTTGGTAGAGAATCCAGGAATGAAGTTGTGCCCTGGAAGAAGGGAGGGGTAGAGGGAAGTTGTTCTGAGATTTGGGTTTATTTCTCATTACCCTACTCTGGTTGATTGGTAATAAAGTGAGTTAATTTTCCCCAAGGTGAGTCTGTTTTGCCTGTGATGGTAATTGGTGAGTGATCTCTCCTGTCCTTATCTCGACCCATGAGCCCTTTGTTATATTTTCTCTCCCCTGTCCAGCTGAGGAGGGGGAGTGATAGAACAGCTTTGGTGGGCACCTGGCATCCAGCCAGGGTCAACCCGCCACACTCACTCCTTGTTTTATTGAAATTTTATTGTATATCATGCAATGAAAATCCAGCTTGTCTTCTTTGTGAAAATGAGATGTTTCTGTGGGTGTTGTGGAACTGTAACAGTCAGAGTACTTCCCTGACAAGGGTGAGGCAGTCAAGCAGGTGAGTGGAAAGAAACCACTGTGGAGAGCAGCTGAGAGGGTCTCTTGCCTGAAGGAGTGTCATATGGATAGAGCACCAGCCTCCTGTGCATGTATCAACTGGGTTCCAGTTTCCCAGGATGATGTCCGGTGAGCTGAAGAAGCCAGATTGAGCTTCAGTTTTCCACCCAGAGATCATGGATCTTCACTTCCTGGCAGTTCTGGTGAGAAGAGAAATTAAAGACAGATCAGAGCTGCTCAGGTCCTCTTGTGATAAAGGCTAGAGATGTCACCTCATTTCAAACAGGGGGTGAGAAATGGAGCTTTGTACAGCAACTGCAAATCCACCTCAGGAGAGCCATGATGCCTATGTCAAACTTATCCTCGGGTTAAAGACACTGTTCCATCCTCCTTCCTCAGTCTGCATAAATGAGAGAGACAGTCATTTGTTTCATATGTGTATATGAATGCATAATAATGTTTATTAAACATAAAAATGACAGGAATACAGAGGCTTAGGTTGTGTTAAGATTCAGGTTTTTTGTACAGCCTCACTTGCTCCTTGCCCGGTATGTATTCTGAAACACTATAATCTGAAACTTAAAAAGAAGGGCATATATATATATTTTTATTTTTTTTTCTACAGGCCTCTAACTCATCCATTGCACAGCTGCACTTGATTGAGGGGGCTGGAGCATAGCTGGTTGTTCACTCCAGAAGACCTGGTCTGACTTTTTGTTATTGAGCAAGTCACTTAAATCTTTCATGAATGGGAACTATGAGTTCTTCTTTTTTTCATGTTTCCAACTTGAAAGCTTGAGTTCTGTTTTGCAGAGGTTCTGAACAGTTACCATTGCTATTAAAGCTACTAGGAGATCTGCTTTGTGTGTGAAATTCTGTAAGATGCTAAACATTATGAAAAATCAGGCAGTAGTTTAGGAATCTGCTAATTTTAAATACTTTTGACTTTAACTCTCTCTGCCTCGTATCTTAGTAAGATAACAAAAATCACTTGCAAACTTCATAGAAGTTTGATGAAGCAAAAAATAGTTAATATTACAGCGGAGAAGAAGCCTAAAGGACATTAATAATTTTGCCTTCAGAGCAGGGTTTAATCAGTGCTCAGTAAATAAATGTTGGCTTTCTCACTGAATAGTTTGAAGGAGGGAGGCATTCCTTCATTGAGCGGTGTCCTAAGAAATCTAGATTTTTACCTAAATATGGGTGAAGCTTTGAAAACTCTCCTGAGGTGCATCTCCATTTATTGAAGACTGCATCCACACAGTTAAATGAACAACTGAAGTGCAGAGATATTTGGCAATTTTATTTGCAGGTAGCATTCCCTCTATCTTCCCCAAATGAGAACAAGAGAAAGAATGAATGAGTGCAGAATAAAGGGTTCCTATTATCAGCTCTCTTTTTTTGCAACCTGATTTGCACATGCAACTTAACAGATTTTTCTCTTGGAACAGACAATAATTACTATAATCTAATAATTACAAAGAAAACAAATATATGTTTTTCCATTAAAAAGTAACTAGACTGTTTGTATGCATGACACTGTATAACATAGCTGTTCCTGCTTTTGGAATCTGTTTGTCTGGAAGGAGAAGAGATGTGTGTGGGCAACATGAGGCTGGAAAGGGACTGTAAAAAGACAAGCCACCTTTGGTTGTGATAATTTCTTCATGTACTGTTGCAAAGATAGAACAGTTCCTTTGCTATCATATCAGAGAATAATTAATTTTGCTTCCATTCTTACTCATGCCATTATTAAATAATAATTAACATAATATTACAAGAAATACCACTCCAGCCTGGCATGTGGCACTGATTGGTCCTGTTTCCCTTCTGAAATATTTATCTGTGGGAAACTATTGAGCTTGCTTTAATTTGCATTGTTACAACATGCCATGATCCAACACTACCTTCTACACTTTGTCTGCTTTTTTCTAGAAAGTACGAACTCCATGTTCCAGATATCTGTCCATCAACATCTTCCTCTTAAAGTGCTCTTAAACTCATTATCCAATTTCAGTCAAATTGGTCTCAAATATTACTCTTTTACAAGTTTTGTAAAAAGTGGCAAGTAGGTGCCAAATGTCCTTCCTGTGGTAACAGCAAGGAGAATTTGACTCTTTCCACTTTTGCTGACATCATTTGGATAGCCAGTCAGTGTAAATGGAGAGGAAATCTTAGAGAATATGGGACAGAGCTTAAGCTCTGTACATGTGTGTATGTTTAGACAGGGGAGAACTGGACATTTTGAGACACAGGAATAGAATCACAGAGTGGTTTGTGTTGGAAGGAACATTTAAAGACCATCTAGTCCAAACACTCTGCCATGGGCAGGGACATCTTTCACTAGATGATGTTGTTCAAAGCTCCATTGAGCCTGACCTTGATCACTTTCAGTGATGGAGTATCCACAGCTTCTTTGGGCAACCTGCTCCAGTGTCTTACAACCGTCATAGTAAAAAATGTATTCCTTATATCCAGTTTAAATCTACCCTCTTTCATCTTATAAATATTGCCCCATGTCCTGTCACTACAGGCTCTGGATAAAACTCTCTCCATCTTTCCACAGTGAGGTCTCCCCAGAGCCTTTTCTTCTCCAGCCTGAACAACCCCAACTCTCTCAGTCTTTCTTCACAGGAGAGGTGTTCCAGTCCTCTGACCATTTTTGTGGCCTTCATATGGACCTGCTCTAACAGGTCCATGTCTTTATTGCATTGTGGACGATGCAATGCTGGATGCTGGATGCAGTACTCCAGGTGGGGTCTCATGAGAGTGGAGTAGAGGGGGAGAGTGGCATGCTCCTGGGAAGATCAGTGAAGACTATGGAAGAAGGTATTCAGATTTTTAGGAGGCCAGATTTCATTACTCCAAATAGCAGTTACTTGTAGGGTCTTTGTTCCTCCCTCCCCTTTTGCCTTTCTGTTACTTTGGGACAGTCCCGTTGCTTTATGTCAGGTGACTCCAGATCCAGACAGACTTCTGCCTGGTGGAGACAAGGAATTGTTCTGTTGGTTGAAATGAACCTACTGATGAAAAGAAGAAAAATCATAAACTCTTACTTTTGTCTTAGATACAGATTGGGGCAAATCCTCAGTTTGCCAAAATAATCAATGCAAGAAGAAAGCGAAGATATTTTTAAGGAAGAGTTGATTGGTGTGCTACATACTGAAGCCTGAACTGTCTGACCTGAAAGGAGATAAAAGTTCTTGGAAAGCTACAAATGCTGAACAGAAAAATTCAAACCCCAAAAGATGGGCTTTCTGTCCTCAAAAAGGAGACTATAGTCCTAAAACAATAATGCTACACTAAGCACTCCCTCCGATATGAAAGTCATTAACAGTTAGTGCTCATTGCTGTTAGTAGCAGTGCTGATTTGCTTCAGTTTTGGACCACATTTGAGCCTTTTCTAAACTTTTACTGCTTTAGTCTAAGAAGCTGCTCTTTGATTTAAAAAAATCTGTTTCTCTCCATTTCCTGTAATTCCTAGGTACTTTCACATGGATGGCAACTCCAGCAGAAGTAATAGGATTTCTCTATTGCTGATGTTCTACACCCTCACATACTGGGGAATAATTTAGTTTGTATTTATTTATATGTTTAATATTTTTCTTCAAAAGACTTGTGGGTGTTACTGGCCATTAATGCTAGGACCAGAAAGCATTTCCTAGGATTGTGCTTACTGTGAACAATTCTTGTGTAAAATTTGGAGAGACTGAAGTTGCCAGATTGGATCAGACCTAAGATCCATCTTTTTCACTGTCCTCAGCCTGTCAGTGGCCTGCTCCAGATGCTTTGGGGAATGGTAAAGCCCCAGGGACAGGGCTACGCTGGGACTCTACTCTACACATTTCCCACAGTAAGTCTCACCTGTCTCTAGTCATTAGGGCTGTTACCCTCAAATTGTTGAGGTGCTATATCCTTCCTAAAAATTGTAACTATAATAGTAAATTTGGATGTTTTTGCTGTCTATAGAAACATCCTGCTCTGCTAAGTTCTTAGCTTCATAGATATCTTATGGCAAAATTTCATCTTCTACTGACATACTGTGAGAAAAAAGTTCTTCTTTGTTGTCTGCATTTGTCAGACTTCTCTTTCATTGCAAGTTCTTTTGGTCTTTTTTGAGATGTTCAGATGTGCTGTCTTTTGAATATCTGTATTTTCATTTATATTTATGATGTTCATTCTTACTCATACCCATTTTTAAGGGAAAATATCCCGGTCTTCTCTGTCTTTCTCTTCCACACTACTTTGAGGCAGTTTCCTGACATGTAGTGACATTCTGTGGACAGTCTTCAGCCATTTACACCAAAGCTTGAATTCTTTCATCACTGCAGAATGATATATTTTAAGCATTGGCTCTAAGGTAAGCTAAACTTAGGATGCTGTTTCTGCACAAATGCCTGATATGATAGCATTTAGTGGTGGCTACTTGCAGGTCTCATGTGTAAGGCACTAATTTCAATTTTGGCAAGTGTCTGATATGTTGTGAATTGTATTCTTCACTGGGTAATGTGAACAGCATTTAAGTGCTTTTTAAATGACAGCCATTTTTAATGTGGGATTGAATTGGATACAAGGTCAAAGATCAAAATACTCCTTCTGCAGACTGGAAATATCCTCTCCCTCCTAAGCTGGGCAGTATGGCTTTCATGACTTGGTCTGCCTTTTGCTTGTAATAACAAGGACAATGTAGCTGTGCCAAGGACAACCCAAAACACAAATAGTAAAGATGCTGCAATTCATCTTAAGGACTCTTATTAGAGCACTGCAAGTAGGGGTCTTTGAAGTACCTAAGTGCATTATTGACTTTAAAACAAAGCTGTGGCCAATAGGCAGTATAAAATCCTGACTTGCTATAACTGAAATAATCAAAGGCACCTGGAAACAAAAAAGAAAACATTTAAGTTCACTGAAAATATTCCCACACTCCCCTTTGGAGAACCTGTAAAGTAATGCAATCTTTGAGAACACGGCCATTTAAAATTCAAAATAATCTCTTAAAAAAAAATATTTTTTGGTTTAGCATCCTGTTCCTGTTTGCATTAAAAAAATAAAATAACAAAACTAAGTAAATGAATTCATAAAACAAAGCATTGGGCACTGTATCAAAAGGCAGAGTTATGCCAATATTGATGCTTTGGGACAGTATCACTAAGCCACAGTTCTGCACAACAGCCAAAACAAATAAACTTATAAATAAATGGAACTAAACTTCAAGTCAAGTGCTGATCTGAGATCAGTGCTATCGACCCAGTAGAGGAGTTTAGCTGAAGATCTGAACTAGTTACATTTCTGTTTTCAAATATACAGTGTTCATACTGCTTTTCAGATTTTTCAAATACATCTCCCAGGCTTGTGTGATAAACCTTTTTTAAGAAATAAAAAATACAATAACAAGAATGCAATGAGTCAGAACAGCTTCATTCAGACTATTCTGAATGAAAATGATGCAAACAAATCAAGAAAATGTTAAAAGCTTGAATGAAAATAAAGCTCCTAGCTTTGAGCAGTGCATTTCAACAAATGGAGAGGACCTAACATTTGAACAACCTGTGCCCAGGATTCATTTGGAAACAAACAAACAAACAAACAAAAAAACCCAACCAACCAAACAGAAAAAAGCATAAAAAACCCCTTTTGTGATATTTTAAATTTGGAGCAAGCAAGCACACGTAAACCATAGGGACTAGAAGGAGTTTACATTACTTGTTTCACTTTTGGGAGCTCAAATCAGTCCTTTTTTAATGGTGTGTGAAGCAGTATTATTCTTTTTTATCTGTTAAATGATGGTGGCTTTACATTCACATGAGAACATCCCTCTAGAAGAGCCTGAAGATATCTCAAAGACTGATCAGGGTTGTTTTCACCAGGAAGGTGAAGTATGATATTGAGGTCTTGTCCTGAAAGCTTAATGCTAAGCACCTCCCAAGGCACATAACCAGTCACCTTGAAATTGTCATCTTCTGTGCATCTAAACAAATCCATTTCTGGGAAAATCCCCATCTGTCCATTGCTCTGGCTTTTCTCTCCAGATGGAGATAGCTTTCTAGTCATAGCTGCTATTCAGGCTTGCAGGCAGCCTAGGCCCTCTGTATGTATAAAAGGCATGTTTCTGTCTCTGATTTATACTGGACTCAGTCAGTTGGTGAATTGCCCCCATGTTACAGCTAAAATGGTTGTCCTGTCCCCTTTTGTCAATTAAGGTTACATAGATGCTCTTAATTCTGGCCTTTCCTAAGGCTGTCATTTTTGAATTTGTGAAACTGATTGGTCTTCTAGTGGACATCACGACTCAGCAGTTCAAAACCAGACCTGTGCTTTGTGCAAGGGTGTCTTAGCCTGCTCTCTGGGGTGACCTTCACTGTGTTGCTTTGCATCTATGCACCCTGTCTTTAAAGCTGATTACATCACACCCATTCTAAAAAGGGTAATAAGGAGGACCTTGGGAACTACTGACCAGTCAGCACCACCTCTGTGGCCAGTACGATCATGGACCATATCCTCCAGGAAGCTATGTTGAAGCATATGGAAGACAGGAAGGTGATTAGAGACAGCCAAGATGGCCTCATCAAGGGCAAATCATGCCTGACTAATCTGGTAGCCTTCTATGATGGACTGACTGCATCAGTCCACAAGGGAAAAGCTATTGATGTCATCTACCTGGACTTCTGTAAGGCCTTTGATACAGTCCCTCACAGCATTCTTATCTCTAAATTGGAGATAAATGGGTTTGATGGATGGACAATTCAATGGATAGGAATTGGCTGGATGGCCGCATCCAAGGAGTTAGAGTCCATGTCTCAATGTCCAGTAACAAGTGGTGTCCCTCAAGGGTCTTCACTGGGACCAGTGTAGTTGAATATCTTCATCAATGACATAGATTGATTGCACCATCTGCAAGTTTGTGGATGGCAAGCAGAGTCACACAGCTGATATGCCTGAAGGAATGGATGAATTTGGTTTCTGGGCTGTAAGTACACATTGACAGCTCATGTCCAATTTTTCATCCATCAGTAATGATAAGCTAAAGCTAAGTGATAATATTGAAAAATGCTGCATAAGTCTAGAATTATTCTGTTTAACAAAACACTTCTGAATGTCCTTCTATGCTATTGATTTTTGAAAACTTAAGTACATGATTACCTGATTTAATAGAGTGCCTAAATCAATGAGTAAAGCCGTGAAAAATGTCTATGGTACAGGTTACCTGTCCACAGGCTGTGACACCTTCCACTTGCCTGTAACAGAGAGAACCTCAGGGTTTTTGAGGAAAGGTCTTTTTCTGTACTTTTAACATAGAGGACAAAATAATGGAAACCACAGCAGAACTGAGAGGAGGACACTGAAAAAAAAACACAAAACAGTGTAGATAATTTACAGTAAAAAGAGAGAGTTATAAATATTAGAAGATTAAAAAAAAACCCACAACAGAACAAGAACAGGAAGCAACATATAGAGAAAGATAAGCAAGAGATAAAAGGTAAATAAAAGACGGTGGGAAAGAGATATGAAAAGAAGAAAGAATCAATCTCAGAATGTGTTTTAGTCAATCAGACCTAAGGTGATGCAGCAAAAAATATCAGGGTGCATAAATATGCCTTTTTTATGTCTCCAAATACTTTCATAAATCAGACCTGATATTATGTGATCCAAATTCTCCAATCACGGGAATCATGAGTGTGGAGCATGTAGTCATGCTAGTCTGCCACTACCTGATTTAAGAATTGCAGTTTTACAATATAAACAAATTCCTCAAATTAAGAAATAAGTCTGTTACTCTTGGAAAAGCATGTTTTGGAGTGCTTTGACTAAGCATGCAATCTACTAGTTTACTTTCTTCATTAGTGATTTACATGCAGAAATGGTTTTTAGGGGTTTAACAGAATGCAACCTTAGTTCTTCTCATAAGGATATGCTGTCATCTTGGTGCATGTGAAATTCCAGTTGAACACACCTACAATCCCTTGCATCTACGGATGTCATTTTGTATTTATCGTACATCAAATTTGTCTACATTTGGAGGAGAATAAACATGAGGCAAAGTAATTTTTTATTTCCCATAGGTCCAAAGAGAGTTTAACTCACTAGCGTAAATGTCAGGCTCTACAAGATGCGTGAATGTAGGTAGGCAAATTGAATTCCATCCTTTGTCACACTGTCTTCTAATGTATTATTGATGCCTTATTAAATATGTACTCTGGTGGAAAAATGCTGCAAAAACAATAGGACAAAAATAGGAATGGGGTAGCATCTTTGTCCATTGTATTTGTAAACATCAGGTAATTCTTTCAAAAAAGTTTTGCCCTTAAATCTCATTAAGAGCCATGTGAAAAATTATTGGAAAGTGTTTCTATTTTTCAGTAAATATCTGGGAGGAAAAGAAGACATCAAAAATCACTGTAAGCATTTGCAATATGACTTCTAAGTTCTTAAAATGTACTTTTATTATACTTTAGAAAAAATCTGCTGACTTGGGGACAGAAATTTCTTTTTTAGTGATGGATGTTGACTTGTCACTGTAATCAATTACCATGAGGAAATGAAGCTTTAAGTAAAATACTAAATATCATGAGATTCAGGATAAAAAGGGTGAGAACTGACTACAGTGTGTTCTTGAGAGAATTGCCTGGTGCCAAAAAAGCCTGAATCAACTCTTGCTGTTTTTTCAGAGAAGCCTGCAATACCATGTTCAGAAGACAAAAAAAAGGTGTAAATGTGTGCTGTGATTAATACAAGCCTTTGATATGAGTTGGTTCTGTGCAGTTATTGCTTATGTTGTGCATTCTCCCCAGCAAATAAAAGGAATTACCAAAATGTCTGTAACTATTTTTGCTTAAAACAGAAGACAAACAGTGACATTTTACTTGGAAGGGTGATCCTGATAGAACAGGTCCTTGCTATAATGACTCACCAGTCTGAACATCATGCAGGCAACTTCATGCTTCTCTCCAGGGCTTGGTAGCCTTTTTGTGTTAATAAAGGGTTTCCAGGAGGTTTGCAAGTGTCAACAGAAGTGTGCATGGGGTGGTGCTCTGAATACTTCAACACAGAAAATGTTACTTGCTGTTTCTTTTTTCCATGTGGATGTTAATATCACTGAAATGAAAAAATTGTTCAGTACCTTAAAAAAAAAAAGCAGCTAATTTAGTTGCATTTGATATTTATGATATTGTGAAAGTATTAAATGTGGTGTAGGTACTTTTCCTCATGTAAAATAAGGAATAGTACTTACTAGAAACACTGTTTAGTCCGAGGCAGCACTTTCACAATCAGTATTAAAAGCTCTTGTTAGCAACAGTTTTTGAGCCTGTCCAGATTTCAATATCCTGAAAAGACTCATGGTGCCACAGAAAAAAGAAAACTTGAGTAATTTGTGTAGGCAAGAATTTTCTTCTGAAGTGTTACGACTGTCAAGCCTGCATTTGGTTACTTTCTGTAATATTGCATGCTTTGTTCTCCCAAATGAAAGGGAAATTTGATGATGGAAAGATTTGATGCACAGGTCAGTCTGGCCCAATTAACAAATTACCTTTGAATTTGCCAGGTAGATTAATATTTTTTATTAATTTGTATTAAAAATAAGGACACGACAGGTCTTTTATTAACTATTAAAATCAGTGTTTTTTTGACCAACACTGCAAGTATCTGCATAGCTATCAACTAGTTCTGTGTGGAATGGAGATTTCAGAAGACCACAGTGTCAACATGCTGTTCTTACTGTTGACTTATTAAGTGTCTAACTTTGGCAAAGAGAGTTGGATACAAAATATTCAGCCAAAGGAAAGATATGTATCATGTTTTTACTGTCAGTTTTAGCATTTATCCTGCTGTCTTTTCCTCAGTAGTGGAGCATCTTCCATGGTATAGTCAATGGCAATAATGAGGTTCGTTTATAGCCAACAGCTCTTGTCAGATGGTCCTCAGAATCATAAGTGCCTTCGCCTTAAACCTCGCCAAGTATAGCAGGCATTTTGGCCACAGATCCTCCTCAAGTGTCCTGTGCCTTGGCAATTATCCCCAAGACAGTGGACAAGCAGATTAAAAAGTTCAAATTTTTTCTTCCGTCACTTTTTGTACTTACTGGAGTAGGTGGAAGTAAGTATATATGGTGCAAGGAAATGTTAAATTCACAACACTTCATCTTTAACTGAGAAGAAAGTATTGAAGATAAAAACAATAGGAAGATTATAAATTGATTTAAAAGCACTCTAAAAGCACAAATACAGCAAGTTGTCTGATGATAGGAAATAATTCTTATTGTTTTAGATTAGTCTGGATGATGTAATGTGACAGTCAATTGCAGCACTACACAATTGTAAATGAAAAAAAACCCACCATATAAATTAGTTTTACTCCTAATCCTACAGACTGCAGTGCAGTCAGCAGCACATTGTTAAGTCAATGTGTTGCTAATTCATTGCCTGATGAGGTGCTGGATGGTTTCTGATCTTGGGGTTGCTATCAGAAAAGGAAAATGGAATCAGTGAATAATAGTCATCATATCCACAGTGATGGATCAGAAATGCCTTCACAACTGCTTTCCTCTAAGGTGAAGAGCTGGTTTGTGTTCTATTGAGATACTGCTTTGAAAAGACATGGTTATTCTTCATAGTGTGCCCAGCCACCCCATCCCCAAGAAGATACTGTCCTTCAGAGGCCTCCCAGTGCCAGACCGAATGAAAACCACTCAAAAGGACAGACTAATTGTGCATAGTTTTCTAAAACCATCTGTCTACTTGATAGCAGCAAGGCTGACTCATACCTTTTGTACTCGTCTTTGTGAATGGTGACAGTGTTGCTGTTTATGGTATGAACAAGAGGCAGCCCTAAGGTCCATTTCATTGCAGCTTGTGTCATAAATCATTTATACTTCTCTATTAATCTATATAACAGAACATATGTAGTGTTCCTTCAGTAAACACGTTAGTCAGCAAATTCTTCAGTCAATTGTTAAATTATTCAATGGATTTTTGGTGTATTTTCTGTCAGCTTTAATGATAATTAAACCACAAAAAATATTAATTTCAAAGAAACTGCATGGAGAGTTTTGTCCATGCATTAGTAGAAGTAATAATCAATGCACTGAGATTGAAATACATTTTTTTAAAAATATAATTTCTTTTTAGTTATTTGGAAAATAAAACTGCCTTCAGTGGAAATATTGAAAAATTCTGTCTCGGTCCCAAATTGAAACATAGGAAAATCTAGATATTTAACAGCATAACATTTTTACATTGGAAATGGGAGATTTCTGTAATTCACAAACACCCAAGAATGATGGATTTTATAATACCTTATTTTGAAGTTTCATTTCATAACAATTTTTTCCATTTAGGATTGATATTTAACTTTACCATTAAAACAAAAAAAAAGTTTCACTTTAACATTTTAGATCTCCATGAGCTTTCTGTTTTAATTCTCTCATAAGAAACCTTTGCTTCATGTGGGGAAGAAAGAGGACAAAACCTCATTTTTCAGCATTTTTAGAAAGTTTGAAGTGATCATGATCTTCCTTTAAAATTCATGGGCCAAAATATTCTACCTCAAGATAACTTGCTTTAAAGAATCTTGTTAGATTCTACCCAGTCATTTTTAAATAGTGATTTGGGCAAATATGTCATACTTTTTCCTTGCATTTCACTTAGAACAACTGCAGTAACTCAGTAACAGCCAACTGAATTTTAATCAAACATGGCTTATTCTGTGGAACTTGAGGAAGCTTCCAGACTACATGTCAGTTCAATAATTATTTTGTCTCATGCTTAGGTTTTTTCTTCTTTTATCATGTCTCTCATGAGTGTTGAGGACGCTCAGTCTTATGACTTCAAGACAGAATCCCTCTTCACCTCTTCCACCTATTCAAAATTGGCCTCACTTCAACTTAAATTTTCTAGAAAAGCTTTTGAAGGTTAGGTCTTGCTGGAGAAGAATAACCTTCTGTGAAAATATGGAAATTAGTAGTAATTCCTTAGGGATCAATACTATAAGATTTTAGAATATTTAATTATTAAGGCTTTTTTAACGTTTTGAAGCAACAGCAGATCACCGGCCAGATTATTGTGAATATTTCACTGAGCATTTTAGGGTAAAATTTTCAACCTGCCATTGGCTAAATCTACTTTTCTTTTGAGTGGAAGGTAGAAATCATAGTACTATCAGCTGCAAGCAGAATGAAGCCATCACTGAGCAGCTGATCCTCTGTCTCCTGCGGTTTACACAGCAGGTGTGGGATGAGTGGTCTGCCATTTCTCACTTTCCTTTCCTCTTCCTGATATTTCTTTCAATCTAAACATGTTTGCATGCATCAGTGCTGAGAACAGGCACTTTTACAACATTACAAGATATATAGCCTGATCAGAAATTATAGGGTAGAGCTCAAGGCAGCCAACACTAGAACAAGCCTTATGATACTGTATTTTAGAAGTATTTTAATTTCTTCTAGAATAAAGAAGTATTAAGAACTTTAGCCCTTTGAAGTAGAATTTCTGCTAAGCATAATTTTACTTTTGTTTCATGAAACAATTTTTAGCAATAAAATACATTTAATAATTGGCATACTAAATGCATGTGGGTTTTTTCTTTTTTTTTTTTTTTTCTTCAGTGTATGGATTTCATATCCTTATATTAGTCTGAGATTTGATTTGATCTAAGAGTTTTCACTATGGACAAACAGGAAAAAAAAAAAAAAAAAGAAACCGCCACAAAGAGTTAGATTTGGGTTTAATGAGTTTAAGAGAAGAAAGTACCTTAAGGATTACTTGGTATTATGTTTGATTTTTAGCCAACAGGAGAGAAGTCTGAGATTTAACTGTAGAGGATGAGAAAAAAACCTCTATTAATTTTGCCTCAGGAAATCAATGATTCGAGTTTCAATCTTTTTTAGGGGCATCTTTATTCTTTATCTCCCTGTCTGGCCTCAGAAATAAACTCCCCATATACTTTGTCATATGATTTACAGGTTGTTGGTTTGAGGTACAGGGACAGTAAGTCAATAGTCTCTCTCTGAAAATCCTGCTGAGAGTTAGGATTGTCTAATATTAAATGTGCAATCAGAGTCAATCTGCTGTTGAGGAGTTGTATTCTCTGCTTTGTATAGAAACACCAACTGGAATAATTTCCCTGGAGTGTTCTGAAGGCTTGTCACTGAAAGGCACAAGGGAATTTGGATGCAGTTCTGGAAAGTCATCAAGGGCATAAGAGTACAACCTTGGTAAATCTTCATTTTTAGTTTCACTGCAGAGGCTGGTTAAGTGATCTTAAAAAGAAAAGGAAAAGAAAAAGAGCATGATATTCTTGTATGCTCAATGTTTATACAACTATATATACTGTAAATGACTTCTTATAAAAATGTACCATTCCAACTGAAAACAGAAGTTTAATACTGACTTCATGTTTAAGGTTTTGGTCCATTTTTGGTAAAAGATACAGGATCTCTTGCCCTATCTTCACTTACCTGGCTATATTGTTACCTATAGCAAATTCTTTTCCAAGTAAAACCCTATAGCGTTTTTTTCACAAGGTGTTCTTGGGCTAGCCTGACAATATCTCCTGAAACATACAGCAGGGGGAAATTTCGATAAAACTAAAATTAAAGTTATGATACTTTTTTAAAATATATGGCTTTTGACTTCTTGGGTTTCTTTGGTGCCCAAACTGAAACACTTTTAATGAAGTGAGTAGCTTCATTCTTCCTGAGAATACAGCTAAATTAGTATGCCGTAAGTTTCTTAAGATGATTTCTGAAGATGTAGAGCATTTTCTTTTACTTTTTTTTTTCTCTCTTGGGAACTTTTCAGGACTTTGAAGGGCTTCAGCACAGGAAACTAAATGAGTAAGAACAGCTTATTCATTCTTGTTCTTTTTATACAAGAGATTTTCTTGTATAGAAGAGAATCATGTACAGGATTTCAAATGCAGTGAGGTTACTATGGACTTTAAAGTTTTAGTTTTGAAAAAAACCCACCATGCAAACTTAGAAAAAGGGGCAGGAAAAGACTTATGGCTGCAAGCAATATTTTCTCTGCTCTGTGGGAAAAAAATATCAACAGGGGTTTTTTTTGGTGAAAAATATGATAGACCTGAGCTGTCAAAATTTTGCTGCACTTTTGGAGAAGGTGGTGTATGAGAAGGAATGACAGAGAATTCACAAGCTTATGCTACCAGCATCACGAGCTGTGCTGTATCTTTTATTTCTTGCCAAAGAGAGTGAATATTTTTGAGAAAGCTATTTCTCATTCCAGTAGGAAATTATCAATAACAAAGCCTAACAATGCAAGTTGCTAATGTGAGAGAAGTCTTGACTTTGTTAGATAAAAAATGGAGGTTGGTGCACAGGGTGGGTAGCAAGGCACAGGAAAGGGTAACTCTTCACTTCCCAGTTATACAGTGCTATTCTATGTATGAAAATAACATCATATGATATCTCAAAGAAATAAAAATAATAGGCCTCAAACTCAGCTTGCAGAATTTGTTAGGAGTTAAAATATTTCTTTTCTGAGGAGACCTGAAGTCATTAGCCCCATGTCTGTTGGCTGTAATTTTATGGATCAGGGGACCTTGGAGAAAGAGTCAGTTATGTATTGCTGAGGCCCTTAACTCTCTTTCCCACTTGAAAATCTTTGCATGAGATGCCTAAACTAAAATTTCATCAGTAAGACCTTTAGCTAACTTATTTTGAAGAAGTTTGTTGTGAATAAATAATTAAAGGATGTGATCCCCCTAATTAAAATAAATAATTTTTTTGAAATCTTGGTTATACCTTTGTCACGTTGCTGTAGGAAAGATTTGGAAAGGCAGCTCAACATGACAGTGTAATAGGAGATGATAATCATCAGGTTTTTTTCTTTTTATTTTGCTTTACATCGTGCAAAGTAATGCTATTTTCAAGTCATTCCAGTAGCCCCGTGCCTAATCTATAATTACAGGCCTGATCCGATTGTACTTCAGTGAATTGACTGCCTCTCATAACAATTGAATTAGGATAAATAAAGATTAAAAAGTACTTTGTATTCCCAAAGAGGTTTTAAAAAGTTTTATGGAATCAGTAAGATTCTTAGTGGGGTTTTGCTAAAACTACAGTGGTCATATTCATCTGAGTCCAAGCTGTTCTGCCAGCCTCATCACTGGGAGCTGCCAAAGGTAAATCTAGCCTTCATAGATCAAAAGCAGTGATGGGTCCTGCGACAGTTTTCTCTGGATTGCAGTCCATGATTAATCTCTTTGCTTTGATATTAGTGGGCTAGCAAAGAGTTTGATCTCTCATAATCAATGATCCTTTGGCAGCTACTGAAGTGAGCTGTGCTGGCTTCAGTTCCTGGGCCAAATGGGAGTTCATGCTGTCATTTATTTACTGTTTGCTGAAGGGAACATTTTAATCAATGACCTCATCACATTATTGGTATTTCATTGGCTCACAACAGTTGTTCTGTTAGTTTCTGGATTTTAAATTCCTTATTTGTTTTAACAATGGCACAAATTAAATGAATAAATAAGGTTTGAGTAATTTAAATGGTATGAAAGTGAGGTCTACAGAAGAACAGCTGAGTTTTAGCTCTAGATTTTCAACACAAAAATACATTTGTTCAGAGTCAAGGTTCAGGTTTGTTTAAATGTAAGGAGAGAGGCAATTCTGGAGATTGCATGCAGAGTTGGGACTGAGGTTGATAGAACTAAACCATCTCTGGAAAGGTAACATGGTTAAGAAGTTTTTCTATGCCTCTTGGCATTTCCAACCTTGTCAGCAAAACCAGAATTGATGACTACTGAGAAAGCTGAGACTCAGAGGGGTAGAAAATCTTACCAAAACTCTCAATTCAGGTCAGCTTCAGAGAATTAATCTCCCTGTTCCAAGTCCAAAGACTTATGAGGACATGTCTCCTCCTGTTGCTTACTCCTGACCTTTGAGCTTTGAGTATGAGTGAAGCCCAAAGCAAAGAGCTGTCTGGTAAAGTCAGTTTGTCCATATCTATAGAAATGCCTCACCTGACAGAGTCAACAGCATTGTGATGAAGCAGTGGTAATTAATGGTGCGCTTCTAGATAAGAAGCCTCCTTTCTGTTTTGTAATACCCTGATGTTATAGTTCAACAGAATAAATCCTTAATTTAGGTCTCCTTAGCAGCTTTGCCTTTAAATTAATTGCCCTGTAGAATTCTCTACTTACTAATGTTGAGTAGAGCTTCTCTTCTTATGAAATACCAGAGTACTGATCTGAAGAAAATGAATGATATGAAGCGTAAAACAGTACTTAACAAATTGTCTTTATCACACCTTGAAATCTTGCTCTGTGTGTTTCATTTCAGTCTGTGCACTGGTTTGTGGCCTTTAGGCCCCACTGGGAGAAGCATATGTAACCTTCCTGAGCTGTTCAGTTTGCATTTGGAACTCCAATTATCCTGAAATATGTGTAAAATGCCAGTAGCCAGATGATTCCCTGGTGAACACACAGCTGATAATACAGAAAAGCTGAAGCAAGTGTTGGCATTTATTCATGCTTGCAGCTTTCCCTCTGGATGCAACTCTTGGTGGTGTGGTAATATATTTTAGGTTTGTGCTCACAGAGATTTTATTTGCATTTCTTGAAATCATACCTTCTAGATAAAGGGCATTTTTCAAGCAGCTACAATGGAAGAGGAAAACCAAAAGGTTCTTGGGTAGAGGTGCCTTTATTACCAAATGATATAATTCAGGGGAGAAATTAATCAGAAAATCTGACTTTTATTCTGTATCTTTTTAAAACAAAGCAAAGAAAATACTTTTTTTTCTTTCCCTTATCTTACATTCCTCATCTCTTGCATCTGTTTGGGTGAAAGGTTTCTGGCTGTAGATTACTTGAGAATAGCCAATGGCACCAATAATAGTTAGCTCTTAACTCACAACCTCTTTTCCTCTCTCTTTCCATATCTCACCATCCTTCACCAAAGTAGGAATACTTCAGTTTTGTACTACCCATTTCCTTAATCTTCTTCAGCACCTCCTACATATTCTCAAACCAGGAACCAAAATGTTGGCCAGTTCATGAACAAATGCATTTTGGGACCATCTGATTTAGTTTAAAATCTTTTTTGTTATCTTTAGAAAGGCCTGTTCTAAAAATACCCACAGTCTCAATTATATTTATAAACAATAAGAGCCATGAAGTACACTTGCATAAAAACGTGTAGTACGTTTTGGCAGAGTATTCAGTTCCAAACTGAGTAGAAACATACCCGGTTTGGAACATAGACTATTTGCTCTTCTACAAAGCTCATTTGTTCTTCCAGAATTACATTACCTGACTCCTGTGCTGCCAGTTTAGTCCCTTTTTCCTGTTACTTTGGCTGCATCTTGAAAATGAATATGAGAGGAAATGTAAATAATAAGAGAAGACCATTTCATAATAACTGCAATCAGACCATGATTTGAAACTTGGGAGCTGCTTTCAGATTTCTGGGAGAAAAAAAAAAATCCCACCCACTACCATGAATCAATTCATGAATCAATTCAAAACATGAATGGAAGGAAATTAGGGGCCAGAGGAATATAGTTTTCAAATGACATGGACTTTAATTACACACATTTCTGTGAAAGGAAAGAAATGTGTAATACCTTTTCTTGAGCATGAATGGAAATAAGGACTGCTATCTGTTGCAGAACTTCAAACTTTGGAAAGCTTTAGAAGCAGTACATATGCTATGTATGTATGTATGTATGTTAGTTGGTGCTTTACCTAAGCCTATGCTTGAGGATTTGAGCAGTTTTATATCTGTGGTTCACATGGTTTTGTTGTGCTTCACTACCTGGGGTGGAGGAAGACATCACACGTACTCAAGAGATAACAGCTTGCTCTACTCAGTTAGACCCTGCTCAGTGAGAACAACTGTTTCTCCCAGGCTTTTCCTTCCTGACAGATCACAGAACAGATTTCCTTCTGCTATCTAACAAAAGCTTTCTAGCATCTGTACTTAGAGAAGCTTAACTTTTCTTACCATTTGTGAAAATTTCAACATATTGAGTCATTTCATCTGACACGCGTAAAACCCTCCATTGTATTGTCCATTGTATGTTGTGTAAAGAGATTTCCTTGTAAAGAGAATGGAAACCAGTCTGTTTATCTCTCTCTTCCTTATGGAATCATATTGTATTTTAAAGCACCCAAAATGTCCATGATATCTGTGTGAAGACACACATTACCTCGTTGGTTCCCTGTCTGTAGGAAGCTGCAGAAGGTTATTGACATGCTGTGATGAATTACTCTGACTCTTTTTATGGTCAAGGGATCTGCTGGATCTGATTTCATTGTATGCAGTTGCTGAAACACTGCCATGGGACTGCAGCAGTAACTGCTGAGTGGTATTTTAAAGTGTGAATATGCTTTGGAGCCTTTCATTACAGTTTGTTCTTTGATTTATAAAGGTCAAATAGTGACTGCATAGATCAAAATTTGACTTGTTTTCAATAAGGATCTAGCTTAATCAATCAATAGGCTACCACCTTTTAGATTGCAGTCACAAAAGCCCTTGGAAAAGCTTTCTTCCACTGACATCTCACATCCCTATCTGAGGACAGTTTAAAAACAGATCATAGTTCTTCTTTCTCTGAAACAAAATAAGAAACATTTAGGAATACTTTTATCCTGGAACATCAGATAGGTTAAATTAAATCTCCAAATGTGAAGGCCATGTGTATTAACTGGTCTTGTTAGGGTTGTCTAGAGCATCCTACAACTTAATGCGTGACATATTTGCTAAAGTACAAGCTGTGATTGTAAACCACTCACTGAATATTTCTTTCCTTTCAAATTTTATTCTAAGCATTTTTCCTGCTTGGTAGCCTTAAAGTGCTTGTCCTCTATTCCTGATTTTACAACCGAACAAATTCATCACCTGGTCATACAATGTCAGCTTTCTTTTATGTAGTTGGAAGAAAGTTATATGACCTTAGAAAATTAATAATTTACATGATATTAAAATAATTTTTTGTGAAACTTCCAGGAATGGGTAGGAGTTGATTCCTCTGAATTAAAATAAGTTAGAAATTCAGGGTGGGAAACTATAGGTAATATTTTTTTCTCTTCATTCACTCAGTTGTTATGCCAAATAAGCTTGGTCTTTCTGCAACAGCCAATGCAGAGAATGAAACAGTGTGATCTGAATTAATTTCTAAGTATTTTTAGACCATGAACACATCCTCTCAACCTTCTCCTTACTTTTTCTTTATCTATATAATAGAACTTATTGGTATAATTTTCTGACTTTGGTCAAAACTGTATTAAATCCAGAAAATAATGCTTCATTGTTAGGAAGATAGCATAAGAAATCCCGGCCAAGTTTATGCTTTCATTGTGCTTGATGTGACATAAATAGATTACACAAACCCCTATATATTCTTTTTTTTTTTTGAAGCCAAGCAATTTGTTTTTAAGGACAAGTTCTAATCATATGTACCTTTCACCTACATACCTGAGTGTCATCATTTCCAGCTCCAGCACCTCCAGGATGATGATCTTCAAATCACTAGTCTATGAACTAGTTATGGAGAGGAGCCAGAAGCCTGCTTACTGCAAAATGCATCTGTCCTTCTCACGTATGGCTTCTGTCTTCAAGAGTTTACCCTGAGATTGAGTCCCAGTTAAAACTTAAAGTCACCTTGACGTCTTGAACTTGGTAAGCCAACTGGGGTTTTATATTCCGAGTCCCTAAAAAAGAATTCTTTGAAGTACCTGCTCAACTACCAGTTAAACATAGAGGTACCTTAAGTCCAACTTTTAGGGCTGAAGTTCCTGTGGATATTGAAATACATGTTTAGCACATCAGCAGATGCATCTTGTTTGTTGCAGGGGCTGAGTAGGTTAGCAGCTGTCTCTTGACATGTGTCATTGAGATTCAGAAACTGGACATCTATTCTGTCTATCTGTTTTGTCTGAGGGACTTAATCCTGTCACCTTTTCTAATGCACAGGTACGGGTTTGGGCTCTGTACAAAGAAGTGGTTGATGTAGGTACTTTTTCTTCAAATTGCAGAGGACTTTCATATCACAGGGCAATGGAAGGTCACGGTGCCTCTTTTTCTAGATGGGATGCTGAGAATGTCACATACCAGCTTACTAGATACTGGGCAGCTGTCTGTGGAGCTGTGACACAAAAATAGTTAGTCCTGGCACCTGGAAGTAACTATACCATATGCAGTGTGTGGTGTAGATGCACCAGTTCACTTGGGAACTGAATCTCTGAAATGCAGAAGTCCATACAGATGGACTTTTCTTGCATCAGGCTGCCATCATCAACAGGGAGTCACACTGCTCAGGTAGGCATTTGCATCCTCAGTTTTAATTTTGTGGAAATACTACCAAACCATGGGCATTAATGGGATGTGAGAAAAAAAGAAAAAAGAAAGAAAAAGAAAAAAGCATTGCTTCCGACACTTACTGTCAAATTCAGTGGACTGAGATGCACTGCACTTAGAGTGAGGTATTTTAAATGAGAATTGAGACCTTCAGCGTGATTTTACCCTCTATTTTTGTTGTACAGCTCTTGAAAGTTCAAACTCTGGGATGCAGTTTACTAGTGATAAAATTCAGTCCTCTAAATCTCACAGGTGCTCTTTGAAAATGTGATCTTTAACTTAGGAGGCTCTAGCCCTTCAAATCTGTTGTTTTGTAGAGAACTGGTTATGAGTGGTATACTTTAAGAAACACTGTTCAGCAGGGTTGTATAGAATGTTGATCTGATAGGGATGGTGTTTGGGAAACATAAGGATTCGTGGTGTGGGAATGCCAGGTGCTAGGTGGGAAAATAAGAGACCTAACATTTCGTTAGTGTGTCTTGCTTTTTCCCTAGGAAATCCCTGGCTGATCGTGATTTCATTTACTTCCACTTCCATCTGAAATGTTTAGTCTATTAGCTGATTTTGCATGGGCATGCCTTTAAAAATTAGTTATTTGAATATTTGCTACCAGGTAGCCTGTGTAGTACTGACAGGAGACAATTAATTTCTGACTATTGCTTTAGATGCAGTGCATTTTTTTAAAAAACATAATATGCTGTGGAAAGCAGAGAGATTTTTAAACTGAATGAGACTAATATTAACAGATGCAGTATTTAACTCAACATTGTGTATATGTCTGTTTCTTTTTTTAAAGAATCCCATTTCAATCAGTTACTTAAAAGGTCATGTTTAATGTCATATCAGAACTCTTCCAGAGGGACTTATTTTTGTTCTGGCGCTGGTAATGTTAAGCAAATATCCAGGGTTCTGGTCACTGTCTTCAGTTCATTCTCTGTTTAAACATTACATTCAAGCTTATTAAGATATTTCAATCTTGTTTGACATCTTTATATTTTAAGGGACCACTCCAGTTTTAAGGGACCACTCCAGTTCTCTTATCACTGAAAAAGCACCGTAATGATATGAAGAGGCTTCAGTCATATGTGTGAAGTGTGCGTACCTTTGTAGTGTGCAGTAGTAGTCACAGAGATTGTGGACGTATGTCAAGATTTCCACAGACATGTTAGTAAATCCATCATTTTTTTCTAACTTTCAGTGAGAATTAGTAATTAGGTCTTTGAGATCTCTCTCAAAATCCTAGATGTGAGTGATTTTGCCTAGCTATTCGTCCCCTAGAAACCAGAGCTAACTTTGCTTTCAAACCTTGTGGCTTTGGCTTTTTCATGTAAGTAACACTACTGCTCTTTTGATTATTCCATTGATTTTAAAGATAAATAAAAAGCAGTAACTGATATGTTGAAAACTCTAACCACTGAAAACATGAATAACATTTATTCTTATTCTGGAGGGAGGTAGGAAACCTTGTGTAAATGAGTAACCAAAGGAAATGAAAGCACAGAATAAAAAGCAGTGTACTGTAACACTGTTCTCCTAAGCAGTGAAATCAGATTAACAAAGGAAGTTTTTTAACACAGAAAATGTAGATAAAAGAAAACTAGGGCAAAGAAGATGCAGATAAGACTGAACTTCTGTTTAAATTAACTGGAAAAGATCATGAAGTTTGTCAAATTAAATGAAAGCACATCCTAGCAGGTGGCATAAAATAGCTTGGGAAGGAGCTTGTGAAACACATTAAAATTTCTAGTAGATTTTTTTTTTTTTAACACATTAATCCCAGGAAACATATCGGTACTATGTTTGAACATTAGATAGGTGACTGATGAACAAAGGGAGGACTTAAAAAAGATAAAGCCACGTTAAAGTGGAAATTATTTTTGTCAGTGTTTGTTAGGAAGCATTCTAAGTCAGCCTTTTTATAAGGGCCTCAGATATTGCCTTGAGAGAGGCCTGAGTTGGAGACATTGCCTCAAATTGAAGTGTCAGTGTAAGAGGTGTCAGAAAAATTTTTCTAAAATAAGTAGTAACCAATTGCCAGGTTCAGGAAAGAGAATTTGCCAAAGTATTAATGGTGATATGAAACCTATTGTTCTAATCAGCTTATGTCCAGGAAAATAGAAAGCAGAAAATGTGATGTAGTTTTAAAGAAGGGATCCAAAGAGATTTATAGCGCTATGGACCAAGTCTGACTTCCATCAAGGTGTCAGATATGATGAAACAATGAAAAAGGAGAGAATAGAAAATCATATCAATATATTTAGCAGCTGAAGGTGCTATGTACTTAGGTTTCCAAGCATCTGAAATTAATGTCCCTCTATAAGTATTTTTAAAGACTAAGTATTCTTAGAAAATAGGCAACTTCTTCTGAATTAATGGTTACTAAAAAGGTATGAAATAACGGCTTGATTCTACATCAGATAGATCACAGAATCATAGAATGGTTTGTGTTGGAAGGGACCTTAAAATCATCTAGTTCCAATCCCTAAACATGCAGTTGTATCCTGTAGAGATTTTGCTGTTCATTATGTTCATAAGTGATCTGCAAAGCAAGGTAAGTACTGTGATAACAAAGTTAATTAATAATTATTCAAACTTAAACTGACTGTGAAGATTAAGGTGGTAGCTAATGAAATGGCAGATGAATCTCAGCACTGACAAATGCAAGGTAATGTATACAGAAAACAGTTTCAGGACTACCTATGCATAGTAGGGTGTTCTAACTGAGCTGCTCAGAAAGGACATCACAGAGTTTCTTATCTAGGATCTTCTAAAGCCTCATCTCTCTTTTTATCACTGTTCAGAAAGACAAATGGAATGTTAGGGATTTGGGTAAAGGTTAAGGGAAAAATAGAAAACATCATTGTGTCACTTTAATTTGCTAAGCCTACCTCATGACAGCATCGTATTTTCTTTACCTTATCCAAGAAAGGAATTTATAGAGCTAGGAAAGGTACAAGGAAGAACAAGGGTGGTCAAATGTATGGAGCAGACCTTGCATGAGAACTGATTAAATAGGCTTGCTCTCATCCACTTGGAAAAATGAAAGCTGAAGAAGGCTATTACAAGATGTATATAAAAACATGTGGTGTTCAAAAGGCAAATAGGGATCTTTGCTCTTCTTCCATAAAAGGCAGCAGATTTCCTGTACATACAGTGAAACCCTTTCTTACACAATGCAACACCATGCAAAACTAAACCATGGAATTTTATGCTGCAGGGAGTTTTATCCCAAATGTAGTAAAAATGTGATTTTATGTAATAGTGGGAAAAATAATCATGAATGGCACTAAAAATTATTTTGAAGCCACCTAAGATGCAGCCTTTGGGAATGTATAGCATGCAGTTAGTTGGCTATTGGGAGGATGTACACAGGTGAAGCATCATTGTATACTTCTGTGTTACTTTTATGATCTCCCTAGCAATGTGGTGTCTGCTGACAGTGACAGCTCTGCTCTGTCCCAGCACAGTACTCCTTTTGTTCTAGAAGTTTAATTCAGTTCTTAGTAATTATAAAAATTTTGTGCTTTGTTTCTTATGTCATTGCTGCTGGAAGAGTTTAAATTTTACAACTGGCAATGTTCTGAAAGTAAAAGGAGTTCTGTAGCATGCTGCTTTTTCTCAGGACTGTCACACTTATCTCATATAATTGAAAAACCTCCACTCCTGGGTGGATTCATATGTCCTGGTATGCCTTTTTATTTTTATTTACAACACACAGGAAGAGTTGCAGTGAGAATGGTAGTAAGCATGTGGACAAAATATATTGGGGTTTTCAAAAAGAGTCTGACAAATTTCCATGCCAAAGCTCATTAAAGGTACAACATTGCCATGGGACTGGAGGAAACGTTCATTTATAGCCTGAAAGATGGCTAAGGGGTAGGAAGCAAAGTTCATTGATGACATGATGGTTTTAGGGTCATTGGCCATTGTGATTTTTGAAAGTAATTTTGAGGGATTGCTTGTCCTGGATTCAGACCAGTACTGCTACTTCCAGACCCTCTGGGATCTACGGGGAAGATGAGCGTAAGCACAGCACAATGATTTTGCATCACTCTCACAGGCAATCTAGAGGTTTTCTAATTTTCCCTGCACAGCCTGATGGACAAGTAGGTGAATGAAAGCACTTGTATTTATTGCTAATCTAAATAATTTAAATAGGCATTGCTCATTTACCAACAGAGAACCCTGTTCCATCATCTTTTACAGAGGGAAGGGTCCCAGCACATGTTGTGATATGTCCTTGTTCCTATTGTGTAGAATAAAAAAGGGCTTTTGAGCTCCAGTCTGCAGTGTAACATAAAACCTGGGCTTTTAATTCATCCTTTCTTGTTTTTTTTAAACACTAAGTGGTGGTTAGGAATTCTCAGAATGGTAAGAATGTCATTGTTCCTTGAGATTTTCCAGTTTGCCAAGAAATTCTGGTTTGTCATCTTTCCCAGTGCACTTTGCTAAGAAACAACTGAAATATTCAGCTAGGTATCGGTTCAAACTCCAGCTGTTACCGAAATCTCAGAATAAAAAATTATCAACACCAATTTAGTGTACATAAGCAGACACTTCTTTATTGACGGCCGGGTGCAAGGGTGAGTCTCCTCACAAAACCAAGCACACCTGTACACCAAAGTCGTACACCTTCTATTGAACTTACTTATGCATATTCATGAGATTACAAAGACATCATTTGCATATTCATCAGATTTCCTGGAAATCATTTGCATATGTTAATGTCCATCACGCAGGCGCACTAAAGGTCTCTGGTGGTCTTTCATAGTCTTCCTCACTTGTCCACTTCTTGACCTCCTTCAGGTGATTCTGCGCAGTTTGGTCCTTGGCAGGTGGTTTTACTATTTCTTGGCAGATACCTGCAAATTGCTTCATTCAGCTCTTCTTAGTCTTATTAACTTGAATTTTTTACATTTTATACATTCATTCAAGCTATGTTATACTCCTACAAGTAGACATTATGTCCGTTATACCTAAAGTCATAAATTCGTTATCTCAGCTCTTAATGTTCCTAATAGGTATGTTTAACAGTGTTCCTCCGGCCTTGGTACGAGGGTATACAGAGAATTTCAGGTAGTTAAAGTGATCTTGACCAGAGCTACTCCGGCCTTGGTACAGGGCTATACAAAGGATTTCACAGCAGCTATTAATTGTAGGTTAAATGCAACAGATATATATATAATTTTACTAAAATATTTCCTATAACTCTATATTACTATTAATATTAATATGATTAACTCTAATCAATAACAAATCAGTGACCAATTAGTAACACAGCTAATTTGTTTGCAAATACATAAAAAGTGTTAGAAAACTTTTTGTTAGAGAAGACATTACCTACAGCACTGTCCTTTGCTAAACTTCCCTGACATTTTTCATTTTGAGACACAGCTTTCACTCACTTAAGCCTGGAAAAAGTTTAACTGTGATCTGAAATTTCCCTTACTGGGTATCTGCCTGAGGCTTAGATACTTTGATTACTGGGAATATGATTGAGACAAAATTCATTATATTGCTCATGTTAAAAAGCATGCAAGCAAGTTTGCAGGCTTGTCACTGTGAACATGTAGTTTAAGAAACACAGTTTGCAATATTATATTTTCAAGGAATTATTCCCATGATGTTTTTTCATATAGTTACCATGGTATAAAAGAACACACAATAAAACCCATGTAATTAGAGATGTGCGAGGCACCTGAAGCAAAATTGCCTGGACTACTTTATTTTGTCATTTTCCAATTGTGAAGTTACTTGGCCACAGGAACTTAAAAAAATTTAGGACTTTCAAAACCACATTTCTGTGCAAAGGTAAAAAAAGCAGTCTGCCATGGGCTTTTGGTTCAAAATACGGAGTAGAAAGCCTGCAAGTGAAATACAAAGACTGTAGGCAGCTAAATTGCTGTGATCAGACTCCAGAGTCATTGCATCATTAAACTTCGTTGAGTTTTCATCTTCTAAAATTGTTCTTTCTTTTTGTGTTGATACCGAAAAGCCAGTCAAAGAAACTCTCTAAGACTCGTTTTGGAGTTTTAGAAAGCAGACATTCTTTATTGCAGCACTGGATGCACGGGGGATAGTTCCACCTAGCATGCATACCACAGCTTTAGCACAAACAGTTTATATAGAATAACTAATTGCATATTCATCAGATTAGTATACATATACATAAAAATGATTGTAACTGATTATCATAGTACTACCTACATCCGATCATGCGCAATGAAGGATCCATTTGAGTCAAAGGGCTGCTTTTATGACCACCGACCTATTTGAAGTTCTTGCTGTCTGTCCTTGAAGTCTTTATTCTTTTCCTTGTTGTTCAATCTTGAAGCTTAACGCAGTTTCAATCACATGTGGTCAGTTTCAACATTGTTCTCATCTAGCATACAGGAACATCTAGCCATAAGAGCAAAGAACGGCAAAACTCATGAATAATTACTAGTTAATCACTTGACTACACTTTCGTAATTATCTCCCCGGCTACCCTTTGTCTATTGTTTTAACCATAATGTTAATATATGATCATTTATCAAATCTCACTTATACAGTTACCTAGCAGCAAAACATTTTCATAGAAGGTACAAAATATTAAAACCATAAAAATTTGAACAAACCACACGAACTGTATGGACATATGCTATCAGTGTAAAGTCAATGTGAAAAGACTGGATCATCAAGCAGCATCTGTCTTCTTTTTTTTTTTCTTTTTTTTTTGCTAGAGGAGCTGCATGTTTAGGACTAGATCGTGCTGTTTTCACGTAGCATAGCATGTTTTCGTAGTTTAAGAATGAGAGCATAAGTGTGTTGTCTCAGGGAAGCATCAAGAGCAAGAACAAATCAGATCCCCAGATAAGATGTACTCAGTAAATCAGTCTCCATGATGTACACCCTCATCAACGCCCCCCCAGACATGTTAGAATATTTTTTTTTAGTCAGGGTAGCAAAGCGTCTGAGGAAAGTGCACAGCAGTCCAGGCAAGCACTTTTTCAACTGGAAGGTAGTAAATGTTTGTGATTGTCTGCATGGCAGGATTTCTGAGGGCAAAATACCAGGGTTATTCTAAAAGCAAGTTGATACCATCCCAGGAAAATGAGATATTTCAGGAGATTACCTAGTTTGTATCAAACAGGCCTCCTTACTCCTAAATTTCTCATGCCTTTTATCATGCTCAACAAAAGCACCATTCAGCTGCATCTTGCCTGACAGTTAAGACATATACAATGCCCATTTTGCTCAAATGAATGGCAGTAACCTTTATTCTGAACAAATAGCTAGTCCACCAGGGCAAATACAGCATTGTCTCTGCAGTTCCTCTGTTTTAACTCCTCATTGGTTATGGCTGAGCAACAATTGTATTTTCCTCCTCTCCATTTTGCCAACTCCAGTTCCAGTCTCTATAAGTGATCACATATAAACTGATGTTTTGAGAGTTATTATTAAGATCCATAAGTGATGGGATCTGGCCAAATTTCATGTACTGCTTTGCTCAAAGTATGTTTCCCCATGGTAGCGTTGTGTGAAATGACACTATATTGGATGGTAAGTCCACATTTAGTAGGTGAACTTCTTTTTCTGAATTCTCAAAATTATGCTGAATTGTTGCAGAAAACATTGAAAATTGTGAAGGCCAGGATTTTCCAGGGAATGTGATGTTGATTTATCTCTGCCATCCCCAAACTGTGTGAGAGTTTTATCATGTGTATGCCATAGCAAATAGAATTGGAATAGGATGAAAATGGTTTTATTTTTTCTGCATAGTTCTATTGTTTTCAGTTGAACTGTAGTTAAAATTAAGGCAACTTTATAGGCAGAAATGTAAGGTGATAGGGTATACATAACTTGGTAATCTAGGAGTCAAAACAAATATGCACCTTTGAGCATTTCCACCTTGGCTTAAGTTGAAACATACAAATGGACTGTCTTGATGGGTGAACCTCTGACTCAATATTTATAGGACAAACCCATATGACTACTTTGTTGAAAAACATTAGTTTGCCCTTTATGGTAAAGACCACCAGCAAAAAGAAGTAGGGCAGAGGAAGGGTTTGTTTCTGCATCTGTCAGATACGCTCACCAGCCCAGCTGGTGGAGTGCTTGACCTCTCACTCCCTCCTCAGCTTTTCACCTGCATGTCTGGCCAGGTGCTGGCAGTTTCATTCTAAGGTATACAGGTACTTGTTACTAGAGCCAGAAGCTCTGCCTGAGCAAATGTGCCCTATTATTTCCATGTATACTTAGCGTGGCACTATGTAGATATCACTGAGCAACCCCCTGAGGTGGCCTGCATCTCTGAACTATCACTCACTGTGCTTTGTCAGCAGTTCTTAAGGGTCTTGAAGCACAGTGCTGCAGCCATGGCTGAAGAAGCTACTGAATTTAAGACTAAAAAGGCCATTAATGATAAGACCACTTCCTTAAAAGCAGGAGCCAGAATCTTCTCAAAGGTCTATTGTTTTGGTTATTCAAAGCGTGTGTAATTTCAGGAAAAAAAAAGAGACTTAACCTGTGATACTAATGCATTTGAAAATTGTACCTAGTCTGGTGAAAACTTCAACTGAGGGTAATAAGGACCCTGCCTGCATGTGTTCAGTAAATACATAAAATAAAATGCACAGAGACAACTCACTCTCAGGTTGACAGATGGAGTTCATGAAGCTAATTAATAGAAGATATTTAATTGAAATAAAGACCCATTTAGGATAAAGCTTTGCACAGATGGAATAGCCTGAATTTCCATGGTCTAAGACCATGGACCTTCTAATTATGTTTAATTTTGCTCTAAATTTGGTTAACATGTAAGTACCCAAAGTACTGCTTTTATAACGAGAGCATGATGATAAGTGAGTGTTCCTGAAGTGACAAAAAAAAGAAGGTTAACTTTGCACAGAACTGTGAGCTGTTTCCTGTGCTTTAAGTCCTAATTTCTGGTAATGTGTTTTCCTTAGTATCTTTGGTTACTTCCAGAAGTGGGGAGTATTTTTGAGTGTGTAGCCACCCCAGAGACCTCTAATAATACACTTAAGAGATGTCATATTCTTCATCCTGCTTCAGTAAATGCACAAAATGCATTTTGTGTGATGCCCTGTGCTTATGTTAGTAGATATAAACTGATCAATTTTCACTTGAGTTAGTGTCTCCCAAATCTGAATCGGGATACTGATCTGTTTCTGATGTTCCTGAGCAGTGCTTTCTGGGGAGTAAGACAGCTTGAAATATATCTATCACCTTTGTCCTGAAGATTCGCAACACAATGCAAACTGACAGCTATAAGCATAGAGCAACACTCAGGCTGCCTGGCCTAATACCACTCTGAGATAACTCAGTTCCCAGATTGTAGAGGCCATGCTTCTGGTGGAGAAGAAAGGACTTCTATGATGGGGAGAAGTTCTCTAGTAACTTCTTGTACTGCTCTGTCCTTGTAGGTTCCCTTAATTCTTCTCTTCACTTGTTCTCCTGAAGAGATTCAGGCTTAATAATTTTTTAACATCTTTCTCCCACTCTTCCCCCCTTGGCTGCTTCATATGCATAGACAGAGGAAGGACCAGCTTCTCAGCACTGTAGATTTTTTGGACGTGTTTTTATAAAATAAGACAATATGTTCTAGCACAAGCTGACTCTGGTTTTGCGGTGGCAAGGAGAAAGAGACTTAGTGAACCAGCAGCAAGATTGATGTGTAGCTGGGGATGTGGGAGCTTAGAGTGGTGGAGAACTGGGCTGTAGTTATAGCAACAGATGGCTCGGCCATGGTTTGAGAGTTTCCACACAGTGTATGTGAGTTGGTGGCTGCTGCATTTGCTGTTGCTATCTGTTGTGCAGCTGGTGCTGTGTCTATAAGCAAGCGTCTATTGCTGTGTCAAAGGAGATAAACTGCAGTCAGGTGTTATATATGATGGTAAGGCCTATAGGGATTTTGGCACCTGTTGGAGCAACCTCATAGCTATGACAGTTTCTTCCACAGAAACATGTAAGCACATGCAACACCCTCTGCCAAATAGTGTCCTAGGCTCTGGGGAAGGAAGTTTCTGGGCATTTTGAGCAATCAGGACAGTGTCTGGTATATGGTTTAGATTCTGGGACCTATTTCCCATCAGAAACTTCAGCATGGAAGACTTGTTAATTCTGCACCTCCTTTAAACCACAAAGCCCTTGCACAGCAAAGAACAGGTCAAATGTAAAACAGTGCTTAATTGATTTTGTGGATTAAGGGCCAAATGAATTATCTGGCTATACTGTCCTTTCTTTGTCACGTTCAGTTAGGTAGTCTGTTTAAGAAAATCTTTAGCCGTCTTCCCCTCCCCCTTTCCTTTGTCCCCTTTATTTGTATTACTCCAAAAGCTGAATAAGTAAGGTGTCTTCAGCCAAAGATGTGGCAGGAGGCAGTTGTCTGCAAAGGGAGATGCTGAAAGTTATACTTTTGAGTATGCAGGTCTAAGGAAAAGCTTGTCTTCCTAATAAACCATTTCACTTTTGCATGTCTCATCAGCATTGTAAATATAGAGCACTTCTCTGCAGCTTAACCTGCCATCTGGGATTGAATTCCAGTAACAACCCACCATAAGGAGTAAGTAATGAATAAATGTGAGTCAGCTCTATTGTTAAGAAATACAGCTTTGAAAGTTCCTGCTGTAAATTTTACAGAGTTTTTCCTCTCTTCTGAATTAGAGATCTGCCAAATTGTCATGAAACAATTTGGATGGTCTGCAAACAGAGATGTTTTCTGGATAGCATAGTGAAATTTCTAATAATTGAGAGCCCTTCTGTCTACAGAAACTTTTGCTTGTTTGTTTATTTTAATAACATGGGAGGCAGGAGATAAGAGCACAAGCTGTCATTAGAGCTCTGCAGATACCAAAATGGCCTCTAGCTGTATGAAGACCAGCATACAAAAGTACTTCCATAACGATCACAACAAAAATATTGCTCTTACCAAGGCACTTCTCAACTGCAAAATATTTCATGAGTGCTAACCACTTGGCTGTGTTTCCAAATCAGCAGTCACTGTCTGAGAAGCCATCTCAGCTACATGTGTAGGTGAAAGCTGGAGTTAATTGCATAAGTCAGTAAGTTGCCACATTGCATTATTTTTTAAAAATCTCTTGCAAATAAGTATGTCATAAGCTACTGGAGGCTGATAGAAATAGGGGTAGATCTAACAGAGCTTTTGCTGAGAATTTGGCTGTGATACGAAGGACAAGATGTATCTATAGGTGAGGAAGGAAAAAGGGAACTAGTGGCTGTGCAGCCTTGTAGTGTGAGTGGGAGAATGTGCTGCAACAGACTGTATCAAGGGATAGTTGAAGCCCTTGAGCCTTCTTCCTAAATGCAATCTCATTTATGGCACTGAGACACTTTAGCTGTGCTTGACCTTTGGTAGGGGAAATGGAATTTTGCAAGTTTTTTAAACACTGTCCAGAACGTGGGAGGAAGCTTGTGACTTGTATAATGCAGTGCCTCCTGCATTTCCATGGATATGCTGCATAATCTCAGTATGTTACATGGAACCAGGATAAAAGAGGGCAGGAAGGAAGCATCCATTTGTATGAAGCAGTGCACCAGTGCAAATTCAAAGTGCAGAGCTCAAGAACTGACAAAGCACAAGCAGGAACAGTGCTGGTGACATTCCTGTGGCCACGTACTCAACAATCAATTTTCAAATACCACTCTTGGACTGTGCTTCCTTTCACTTCCCATTCAGAAAGCATTGAGACTGTTGCCAGTTGGTATTATTTGTGCTAGTATACTAGTATCAGTCCTTTCTTTATAGGAAGGAAAAACAAGGCTACTGCCATTATTCCACAAAGGCCATGCAATATCCACTAGCAGAAACAGTTTTGTTCATTACCAGGCATGACTTAATTCACACTATGATTTAAAATGTGTGGCCTTTCATTTGATTTCCAACCCCAGCTTCAAAACAGATCTGTTTGCCCAAACAAAGAAATTTAGGTAATCTTGTAAAAGTATATCAGCATAACATTCTTGTCTATGTATCTTAGAGAGGATTTTTTCTTAAAATAATAATATGCATGAGTTGCCATAGTGCTTGCACTAAGGAGGCTGAGATGGTCCAAAACTACTGTGTTTATTTTCTGTATTTTTTTTTTTTCCCTTGGAAAGATAAACCATGCCATCTAATACATGTGATCTCATGGAAAATATGACACTTCTGTGTGACAGTCTGATAAATTATGGTCAATGTCTCAAACATTCATTGGGGAACTTTGGTGGAGAAAACAGCCTCTGTAAGAATGCTGGAGTTTTGTGAACAGGACAATGTGGCTGGAGGAGAGAGCTCCACGGAGGGTGTGACTGCACTTCTCCAAAGCTGCAATTCCTTATCTTAAGTGACCAGGAGAAGGAGCACAGCATATGCGCCTGGAGGAGGAGGCCCCATGGAGGATGGGACTGTGCTTCTATCTTATGCGGTCATGCCAGCAGAAAAAGAGAGGCAACTCCGCAATGACCCCCTCTCCCCTCTCCAAAGCTCACCGACCGATTCCAGAGAACCCCAGGAATGGGAACTGCGCATGTCGAGACCATCGACTAACACACTATAAAAGAAGGGAGAACGAGTTCTCAGTGTGCCCCCTCCAGAACTGGATCTCTACGCTGGCTGGACCAACGCTGGACCCAGGACTGGTGAAACCCTTTTCTTCTCTCTTTCTTTCTTTCTTTCTTTCTTTCTTTCTTTCTCTCTCTCTCCCCCCCTCTTTTCCTTCTCTCTTTTCCACAGTCCCTACACCTTATCCTTTTAAACATAAACCGTTGACCAAGTCTGAGACTAGGAGTGGATCCAGCCACCCCTGGGCTCCTCTTTCAGAAGGAGTCCAGAAAGCGAGGGGGTCTGCTCTGAACCTCATGACTCAACGGGGGGCTCTCCTTCTGATACATTTCACGTTCCTTTTTCCATTTCTTTTTCTACACCCCCCTTCTCTTTTCAAACAGTGGCTTAACGACATGTTGCAAGGTTCATATTGATAAGTTCACGTGTACTGGGGCAAGGTTAGCTAGGTTGAATAAATGTTGATTGTTGTTTGAACTCCCCTGGTGTCGTTTCACCTTAATTCTGACAAAGGAAATCCATGAACCTGAGTCGCTCCAAATTTGGGACGCGACATCCTGTCCACCACTTGTTCAACAACTGATATTTATAAATGTGTGACTTTCTTATTCTGCTTTTCAGTTTTCTGGTGAAGTCTACAAATAAGCCATAAATATAGATCTTTTTTTTTTTCCATCTCAGGAACTTTGCCCAGAGAACAAGTTAAAGCTGTGACCACTTTTGTTGGATAGACTGCTACATTTCTGTACATACGTATGTATGTATTTACTTATATGTATGTATTTCTAATGCATAACGATGAGCTCATAGAAGCGATCTCTAAAATACCTGAGACATATCCACATGTTTTTGCAGAAAACCCTATTCAAAGTGCTGAAATGTGTTGTGTGTTAAATCTGCATGAACCTGAGCCATCTATTTTTTCTTATTACAAAAATATTGTTATGCTAATTCATCCTTATTTTTTGGCTCTGTGCAAGTCCAGATTTTGATTATGACGAAAGAGGAGAAAAAGAAATTCAGACAGTCTTGTATGAAGCAATAACAGACAACGGCTTTTACTCACTTTGTTGCAATATGTAGTGATGGCCTGAGTTTTGTGGTAGAAATTCCTTACTGAAATGGCCTATATCTGTTAGTCACTCATGTAGGGACTGCTCTAATGGACCACAAGCATGGCTGTTACTACCAATACTGAATTATATAAAGGATGGCCAAGGTAAAGAAGTAGGAATATATTAGTCAGTCATCAGTTATCTGTGTGTATCAAGAATATATACCCTGAAGTGTAGAGGATCTGGACAGTGAAAAAGGGAAAAAGGGTTCTGTGAAGGTAGGCGTTTACTTCAGACCATTAAGGTAAGGAGATCTGGGGAATGAGGTTATTGTCCTGGGCAAGTAGAATATTATTGAAAGTATGAGACTAGCTGGGTATGGAGTTTATCTGGATCTGCTGGGAATGCAATTGAGCAGCAGAGACTGTCTAGTGGGTTCCTGCAGCTTAGTGAGAGCCATTTTTAATGAAGAAATTGGAGAGAGGGCGACTAAAAAGGGTGATCTTTCAGACCTGATTCTTACTAATCTGTAGGAACTGATTAACAGTGAAGGTAGGATGCAATTTGGGTAAGTAAGTGTGACAATAAAAAATACTTTTCAGCCTTCTCAGGAAAGACGAGGAGACAACAACATAAAAATGGTGGCTGCCTTCTAGTATTTATTTGAACTGCAGTCTTTCTTGAGGCTATGTCTCCATCTGTTTGCTCTGTGCCCAGGTATTCCAGAACCTGTCCTGTTAACAGGCTCACTCAGAAAATGATTCCTGCTCCTTCCTCACGTCCAGAATATTTAACACTGATGAAGAGTGCAGTAGTGAAGACCAGGAACAATGCAGCTTCCTCTCTAATACTAATGCTACCTCTTTAGCAAAGCATACAGCATATAGCATGTATATTATTTTTCTTCAGACAAACATTCAGCTGTTCTTTCGGGAGAACCATGAGTGAAATTGGAAGCCAGTTAGCCATGGAGAAGTCTGTGACAGTGCTCACTGTGTGACACCATAATTCTATAGAAGCCTTACTGATTTTTTGATCCAACTCCAGCCAGTGTTTAAGGAGTTCTACAGTTTTGCTGCTGCTTTTCTGGTTTTTGTCTAAATGCAGAGGGAAGATGGACAGGATGAGGGAGATGAGGTGTGTATTCTCTATCTTCTGGTAGCTTGGTGTTTGGGTTGGGAAGTTGGAGCAAAGCACTGTCAGTCATTTAGAATAACAAGGAAACCAAATGATCAATTGTTTCTGTGTATAGGTTTTACCACACTGCAACATGACCTGAGGTATATTGGGGAATTCTTAGAATTATGGTTAATACATTGAAAGATAAAGAAGAATATAAGTAAATCATTTTTATCCTTCTGGTCCATGTTTTTGTTTTAAAATTGGTTGTTCTCCATGGTAAAGTGACTGCTAATCTGAGGTCACCTACAGTGGAGGGAAAAGGAGCAAAATATTGAGGAAACAGGAGTTTAGGAAATGATAAAGTGGGATGATGTCAGGGGAGAGAGACATCTTTCAGCCTAATGCACCACCTAAAGGATGGTTAAAATTTCCCAGTAGAAGGAGCCAACATGGATAATTTGACAGGATGAGCATGTTCCCAGTGATACCCTGGAGAAAGAGGAGAGAAAAGGATAAGTGGCTGCATGGCAAAGTATGTATATACCTTCCCCTGCAGGTGTGGAAAGGATTGACAGGTCCCTGGCAGAAGAAAAGTAGAAACACGAATGTAAGCAGAAATAAAATAGGTGACAAGTGAGTGCCTTGACTGTCTCCAGCTATGTGGTATTTCTTGTTTTGTGTGCTGTTTTCCTCAGGAGGGTCACAGACAGCAAACAGGAGAAGGTAGAGTGGAGATCCAAACATTTAATGACAATCATCTAGTGCAAAAATATCAAGTTGGTAAAACAACTTTGAAACAGACAAAAACAGGAAAAGGAGGGAAAGATGGCATTATTTAGTAGTTGTGAAGGAGTTCTGTGCAAGTGATATGTGAGGAAGAGCTCTTGATGGTAACTGCTTGACTGTGGAACATGTAGAAAAGTTTGCTAGGTACAGATTATAGCATGGTCTGACACAGTGGATTTGGCTCTGAAGCAGAAGTTGAAGTGCCCATATGTGATCAGGCTGGATGTCTCAGCAAGGGTGCAGCAGGCTATAAGAACAGGAGTCAGGAGCAATTGCAACAGCTTCAGCTACTTCAACCACGTGTGCACAATCATATGCAACTGTGATGGTTATAGGTTGAAGAAACAAATTTCCCCTAAGTCAAGCAGGCACCTCTGGATATTCTTACTGCTAGGAACTTAAGCTTAGTCTCTTATTTCAGTTTTTTTTCTTTTTGGTTTACATGCTTGTTCCTCCAGTAGCGAGGAAGCTTGGAAGTCTTGTGTTCACAGCAATGAAAAAGCAGATAATTTTTTCTCACTTTGCATGTTCACAATACAGTAAGAATAAAACAAGCAGATATTGCCTTTCTGTAAACAGTGGTGCAAGGTAATGTTGCAAGAACATTTTTCATGAGAACATTTCGAAGTTGTTTGTGTTTGTCATATCCAGACAAACACAGGGGAGAACTACTTAATATTTTACTTCAAAATGAGGAAATTTGACCTTTATGTTATTTGACAGATGAATTTGCAAATAATTTCCAAATTTCTGATCGTGAGTTACTCATTAAGAACAACTTCAGATATTTTGACTGGAATGTGTGATAGCTGAATATCAGGTCTCTTACCTTCTAACTGAAAATTTCAAAGACTTGAAAAAAGAAAATCCATAGTGGTGTAAGAATGTAGCAACCTGGAAGACTGCTTTCTTGCAACTGTCTCCTCTACCTCTGCATGCTATAGTCCTTTCAGGTTTTGGTATAAATTTTTAGACCATACTGTCTCCTTAATATGCTAGCAAAGGCAAAAGTGAGACTACAAGAAGGCAAAGCTGCGGTTGTAACAATTTGGTTGCTATGGTTGCTTGAGGACATGCTTGGGATGGTGAAGATATGGGACATTATTTTGGAGGTGATAATTATTTGGAGTGTTACTTCTGAATGAAACTGCTGTCCTTCAGTTCTGATGTATTTTAGTTGTCATGCCTCATGCTTGCTTACAAGTGGGATATCAACACGTTTCAAGCTTTTAATTACCCTTTTCAGCATAGTGCTGTGCATTATCTGGCTTGGGTCAAAAGCCATCCTTGCTAAAATCAGGAGTAAGGCATCTGCAGATTTGAGCAGGATCAATGCTGTTGGTGGTATCACATTCTGGATTTAAGCTACTATGTTTTGTTATAAGCCTATGAGCTGCTTCAGCCACCAAAAAAAATATCCCTAAACCAACCACTTTATATTAAATATGAGTTGTTTTAGTATAAGAGTGTTGAATCTGTGAAAGAGATAGTGATACTGTGTACCTGATTTGGCTAAAGGATAGAATAATGCAATAGGCTTCTTCCTACAACACTGAATCTGCACCAAAAAAAGAGAGGAGGCAAATTTTTCCATGAAGTGATGCAACTCTGCTATGCTAAGGTCAACCTATCCTTAGTTTTCTAATTGTATTCCTGTTGAAATGTAATGAGTTTTCACATGCTGAAGCTGATAAAAATTGGAAGATTTCACTATCCTGTGAATTCTGTCAATTCTTTTATGGATTTGTAAAAATAACTATTTTGTGTGTGTGTCTTTTTAATGTCTGGTAGGTGCTTAAACCACATGAGTTCTCCTACCAAGAACTTACCAATGCAATATGGCGCTTTAGTTTGTCATTCCATAACTGGTTTCTTCATTTCCTCCAGACTGATCTACAGATCTCTTCACTGTAGCGATGAGCCATAATTCATACAAAACAGTTCCAAGCTCTTTTTATCCTACCACACAGCAATATTGGCCAGAGTCCAATCCAGAGAAAGGTGAAACAGCCAGCATCGCTCCATCCATCAAGGTAGCTCAGGCACCTTGAAATGAACCACTATGTTGCAGACAGCCCTGAACCAGAGACAACTGTTAAATTTAGGCTCTGTCCTACAATCCTGTCAAAGCAAACCTCATGCCCCCACCCAAAGAAATTATGTCTACTTGAATACTACAGGACTAGACCCTAAAGCAGCTTGTCATCAGAGTACTTTTTGGGTGTGTCCCAAAGTTACTTTATAATAGGAGAGAAATATGTGCTATTTCAAGGTGGCGTGTGGAAGTTATATGTTGTTCTGAAAAGCCTAACTGAGATTTGGGGATCAGCAGCCCATTTTTTGAGTTTTCTGTCCCACTTTATGCAAACAGTTGGACAGTTTGAAGGACAGTGGACATCTGGATATTGGACAGAAGGATAATTGGACAGTTTCAGAGATAGTGGGTACATGTGAGAGATCAGATTTCATAACCAAAAGGCAAGATCTGAACAGCTTATGCTAAGAATAATTAAGGGATGGGTTCCTTTTCACCTCAGATGGTTTCTGTGGGTTGAGCTCTTTGGATAATCTACTTCTCAGCAGCTACCAACAACACATCATGCAATCCTTCCAGCCCCCTCCTCAAGCCATCTTATATTTCATGCATCATATTCTACCTGTTTTTTCACTTTCTTAATTGACTACAGTGATGCCTGCAAACAGGTCTTTAGAAACCTCTATTTGACACCACTTTCAGTAAGATTTGTCACCTAATCTCAAATGGCTACAGAGCAGATGTCTGTCTCAGGAAGTTATCAAGTCATGCCTAATATGTAGTGAAAAGTTAAAAAGCACTTTAAAAAGAGCAGTTCAGCTGGCCTATTTTGGACATCTTTCTGGGAAGTGAGCAATTGAGAAATATTTCTCTTCATTGACTGGGAAGGTAGATAGTGCAATACCATGTGTGTATGTATTGTACAGGTCTGCACTAGGTCAGATAAATTCTGCTTCTGCAGGACCTCATAAAAGTTGTCAGTTTGCTCTTTAGCCTTCAGGAAAGCCATGGTTTCCCAAGATATTCCTATAGCTATCTTTAACTCTTAATTAAAAGGTATATGTAATTATTCAATGCATTCCCAACATTAGTGACATTGTTCAGGAGCACTGTCTCTCAGTGAATGGAGCACTAGATAAGGTTTTTGCTCCCGGGTCTCTCCCTGGCTCACTGGGGACCTGTCTTTTCCACTGTTTGTATTTTGCAAAGTAAGAACTGAAAAAAATCATACCCACCTCCATTGAGACTAACTGGACTGTATGAATTGTTCTGATTTTTTTTGTTATTTTTTTTGAATCAGCCTTCTCCAGTATTTTTATGTTTAGTTTTGGAATTATATAGGGAATTAGTTTTGGTTCTTTGTGCTTATCAGGGTAGCAGAATCCTTGGTAACAGAGAAGCAAATATGTTAACTGTCTTTGTCCCACTCTCCGATGAACTGCGTGTGCTTTGCATTATCTTCATCATTCTTCTCTGGGGATCCTCCAGCGAGAGACCTGCCTAAAGTGTATGTAGGAAACCTGAATCTAGCTGATTTCTGTCAGCACAGACCTCACACAGTGAGCTCAATCATGCCAACCTATGGCCATCTATTGGGCAAAAAGTAAGATCTATCTTTTCCCCATTTTCATCAGGGTTTGCAAGAAGTGAGGGAGTAGAGAGAAAAATCTTTCTCCATGCGTGCCTTACAATGCTTTCGTGAAGTTACAGCCTTCCACATGGTGCCCTTGTGCAACTCCATTGGACTCTGTGTAGTTGTTTTATAGAGACCTATGGGAATTTTCCTGGACATTGGGAATCCCAGAGCATCACTAAGACCATTTACAACCTTCTCAGTCAGCTGGAGCCCCCCCCCCCAAAAAAAAGGAAATTTGCAGAACTTTTTTTTTTTTATCTCTAGTCTAGTTTAGAGAAGAAAGATGAGGTGCAATGTCTGGATCCTCTAGAAGACAATTAATGGAATGATTCTCCATCAAAAAGTGCAGTTTCATCAAAATCAAGATGTTTCACAGAAATATGCTACATTCAGCAGGAGTTTTGATGAAGAGAAATTTCAAATAAATTGCTCTATGTTCCCGTTTCATTTCACTAATATCAAGCAGTTGGCTTTCTAAGAGAAGCATGAGTCATTTTGATAAGGTAGGATGCTTAGATATTATTATTCCAAATAATTTCACTTGGACTCTAATGCTAACATTTATTTTCACAACATATTATATTTCATGGATTCTGTTTAATATTTGAATATGAATTCAAATCTAAGCTAACCAAGGCAATAAATCAACTCTAATAACTAAATAAGGTGAAACATTTTGACATTTAAAAAACAAATTATGTCAATAGTGTGTAAATTAAATTTTTGCTAGTCCCAACTGGAAGTATGTCACAGTTTTTATTTTGCAATGTATTTTCAATTGTTTAGGTTTTTCTTCTGATTGAAATAGAGTTCTGACCTGCTCCAGTGGCATCTTTTCTACTGCCATTGCTGCTCAGGATCTTGATCAATGAAGCAATTTGATTCTGGTGACAGTGGTGTCACAGAGAAGCCAAATGCAGCATGGCAATTAGTGCACTGCTAGATAGAAAGAGATAATTTGATCATCGCTGCAGAGTGCTAAAAGATTTCCCATTTTACATTAATTTCTGCTCAACTGCATATTGGGCAAAGAATAAGGTTAGACAGCTTCTTCCTAATGTCCTTAGGGGTTATGAAAGCAATGCAGCTCCACTTCTTAAAAGTAGAAATTATCTGGCAGACAAACATGTAACCCTGTAATCTGGAGACAAAATCTCTGAGACAACTGATGGGACTTCCTTCCCTGCCAGATTATCAGTCAGGTATTGTAATTCAACCTGTGCTTCAGTGCACATAAGGAGAGAAGGTATGGATTAGTCACTATTAAAAATGCTGAACTTCCCTGGGCTATGTGTACTGTTGTGAGGGGCAGTAGGTCCTCCTCTGAGTGATTTAGTAGCAGAACAAGGAGGACAGATCAAGGAAGTTCTTTTACCCTGAGGTTGAAGCATTGATGCTCAGAGACAGTAACAGACTTGCCAAGACCATAGTCAGTCTGTGGCAAAGTCAGAAACTGAGTTTGGAGCGCCAGAACTATCACCATTTATCAGATCATCTAGGAAAAAGAAATTTGGTACTCTTCTACTTTTTGCCTAAAAATTAAGCTGTCAATGGAAATATAAAATAAATTTATAGGAAAATTACTAATTTCATATTTTAGTGTTCAGGTTTCTTTTCATATGCTATGACCTGAACTGTCATTTACATTTCTGCTTCTTGTTGAAGTCAACATATAACCACATCCACTTGTGTGTACTGCAATATCTGACCTGTTCCCAACTGACCTCAAATAGGCATGTTTTCCTCTATCTCCAGTGAGAACCAGATTCAGAACAAATGAATATGGTTGTTTTCCCTCACAGAACAACTTCTACTTTAAGGATAGAATCAGGAAACCTAATGTTTTGCCAAGGTTTTTTAACCATCCCATACCTCAGATAACAATGGACATGTCAGTAGAACAGACAAGAAAACAGGATCACAAGTGGACTGCTGCATTTGAAAGGTTTCACCCCAAATTACTAGTAGAGACAAGAATTTAACTCAGCAGTAGAAAAACACCTTGAGAATGTTAATTCCACTTGAATCTCAAGACTTTTTCCTCTCTTGTTTCTTCATTCACAATACCACACTTTTGTAATCACATTCATTGCCCTCCTTGCAAAGAACCAAGGCTTTTAAGTTCAGAGCAAGAATTTTTAATTCCAATTTATCCAGTTTTACTGAATCTTATATTCAGTATTTTACTCATGTCTTCAACCATATTTGTCATGTACTTCTTCCTGCCTCCCAGCATTCTATGTGGCAAACATAGTACGTACTAAGTGACACATACCTATATGCTAATTAATTATTCTTTCACACACCAGAAATGCAGTGTTTACCACATTCCAAATAGGAAAGCACCTTTTGTAGTAATATAGTGAAAAGAATCAGAGTTTTAAGTATTTCAAATTTTAAAACATCCATAAAAAGCATGGCTATAGTGACTCAGACCATCTTACTACTTGTCTCTGATAGTGGCCAAATGCTTAGGAACACATAGAATAGGGTTAGGCTTCTCCCTTTACATCCTCCATCTTCCCACAGTCTGTGGCTTAGGAAACTCATATAGTATTGTTTTCAGCATGTGTTTTTTATTAGCACTCAGTAACATTTTTTTCCATTAATTTTTCTTGAATTCTTTGTATTGAGCCTCAACAACTTACTGTGATAGGGAGTTTCCTGCTTTAACTGTATGTTGTATGAAACAGTATTCCCTGAAAATTTCATTTGCTTCCCCATAGCTCTTGTATTGCAAGACACAATGAATAATTGTTCCCAATCCACATCCCTCATATTGTTCATAATTTTAGGTACCTCTGTCATATACCTCTTCAATTGCTTTCCAAGCTGCAGTGTTCAATCTATTTAATTTTTCCTCAGAGAGGAGCCATTCCATGCATTAGATGATAATTTTCTTTCTGTGTCTTTTCTTCTAAGTAAGAGTTAGGGAAACAAATATTAATTACACTAGATATAAGAAGACAAGATGACTGCAGCAGAAAAAAATGTTGCTGCAAATATAGTGTGTGATTTCAAAGTAGCTGAGGGGTAGCTAAAAATAACAAGTCAGCAAAGTAACACACAGATGCAATTTCAGGGAGGTTGAATGAAATGCTCATGAATTAGACTATTGAAAACAATATGTTAGCAGTATTTAAAAAGTGATTTGGCCTTGATTTAGTGCTGAAGTAAATAGGAACAGTGGTAGGCCAGTGTTACTGGTGCGTATGAAAATTTCACTCCTAAGGACACTGCTATACTTTGAGCTCCCCTGGCTAGCTTGTTCTGGATGTTGAACACAACAAATAAAATGGAAAATATTCACTGAGCAGAGACGAACTCTGGCTTTGCTGTATTTTGCAGACTTAGAAGGATAATATGTACTCTCACAAAGGTCCAAATAGAACTAATGCAGTGCCAACACAGTGATCTGTAGAATGTAGATCTGAAAGAGAATTCTGCAATAAAAGATTTAATTTAATTAATTTAATTTCAATTAATTGGAGAGAGGCATCCAAACTTTGAAAACCTGTTGTGAGCCTGGGCCACCTTTAAGTCCTACTCTGGGCAATAGTGCAGTATTTCTTTTCCTCCCCTAAAACTTGGGTTTGTTCAGATTTTGTATGTAGGGCTTCTAAATCTTGAAAATTGTCACAGCTTAGAAAAAAGCTTCCCACCTTTACTCCTGAGCAAGGCAGACAGCGTGGATTACTCTGGAGGTGGGACAGGTTGAAGCAATGGCTTCTATAAGAGGGACTGGAAAAGACCAGATTTGGACGTTTGCAAGTGGAGCCAGGGTGTTTTGAACACTTTTAGGTGAGAATGTGAAGGAAAAATAAAGTGGGAAGATTGGAATGTATTTTGAGAGGAGGGCAAGTCACCACTGCAACCTTTTGTCCCACGGTCATGTTGCAGAAGGGAATACTATATATTAAGGAGATACCTGAGTCACTTTCAAGGACAGAACCCTTAAACAAGGCAGTGGTCACACAGTGTTTGAAGGACAAATGGGTTATTCCAAAGAAATCTTATTACATAGACATCAATATTTAAAAGGCAGATGTTTGTAGGCAATGGAAGCTAACTATCTGAGGGCTGCTAGAATATTTTCAGGAGGAAGATGGGACTGACTGAAAGAGATTGGAGTAATGCATAATATTTTCTAATGTTAAAATGTTGCTATAAAACCAGAAATGTGCAGAGGAGTACAGAAGTGCAATGTCTTTGCCTCGACTAAGGAATATCAAATCCTTCAGACAGTTCCTCACATTTCCTTGCTTTGTAACCAATTTTGAACAGGTAGGTTAATGTCTTATGCTGTTTTTCCAAAGAAAATCTGAGCCTATAGTCTGTTATATGCTGTTAGAAAAAAATGTGTGCAGAGTTCTAAGAATGAAACAGAACAAAACCAAAAAAGCCTAAAGATTACATGAAAGTCAGTCAAAGAGGGTGTGTAATGTACTTACATATACAAGGTCATCAGCTGCTTGAATTCATTCAGCCTACAGCTGAATTCCCTTCCAGCAGTCCCTGAGGTGCTTAGAAACACAGAAGTTGCCAGTAAGCAAATTATTTTTATGCTGTGTTTTGAGAGAGTTCCTAAATCTACAGCTGACTAAAAATTCAGGGATTTTTTCTTTACTGACTTTTTTTTTTTTCTTATAGACATACATATTTGCACACATATGCTTCTCTTTCATTAGACATTATTTCTCCCTTTTGCCTCTTCCCCTTTCTCCCTTACCAGTAAAGAAGGCAGTGTGGAGGAAAAAGGAGAGAAAAATGATATTTCTGCATGTTGGTGAATTTAAATCAAGACTGTTATAATAATTTTGTATATTTTGTTCAAATAGTCCTCTTACAAACACAAATGACATTAAAGTGATTTTTTTTCCCCCCAACAGTTTAGATTTAGTAGAAGAACTGTTGACAAGTCCTGACTTCAGTCTGAGTGTCCCACTTTGAGGAGGCCAAAATTGCCGTGGGCCAGAAGAGTCTGACCCCAAAAAGATAAATTAAGAAGAAGGTGGTAAGCAGTAAATGACAGCTGCAGCTGAAAAAGGACATAAAACTGTTTTTATGATGGTATGACAAGAAAAAAAACTAAGTTGAGGGAACATGGCTTTGCTAATAAATGAGGAATGGTGTAGCTCTGGAAATTTTACAGATCTGAAAAGATTTTAAGGAAGTAACTACTAAAGCAGCCTACGCAAACAAATAGTTGCAAAATAGAAGCATAAATGGCTCTAACCTAACTAGGAGACATAGGGCTGGGTTTCCTACGGCAAAACCTGGTATGCAATGCCACTTGGTGCTCTCAAGATGGACAATGGGTGCTACTTGCACTTTCATTATGAATTTGCTCTCAATCAGCCACAGAACTGCTTCAGGACCCATCCATGCTCTGCCACTTATCCTTGGCATAGGGAAGCAAGCTGTAGTCCCCAGGATAAGCTCCCCTCACATGCACCCTGGGCTGGTCCTTCATGTTAATTGTAATTCAGTGAAGTGTCACCACAGGGTGCCAACAGGAACTTCTCAAAGGCACCTGCAAACTCTAAAACCAAACAATAATAAAAAAGACTAGTTGGTTTCGGTGTGATACACATTTAACTCACTGAAAGTCTTAGAAATGAAACCAGAAAAAACATACCTCAGGGAAGAAATCTTGTACTTTCAGAGAGGCTGGAAGTCAGCTGCTTCACTCAGGATTTCAATTCTGCTTTTGTAGTATAAGGAGAGATGTTTGTAATGCAAATCACCCACAAAGGAAAGTGGATGATCCACTTTCCTCAAGCAACAAATCCTATCATAATCTTGCAAACACCATAAAACCCAGTTTACTCAAGCATTTGATGCATTTTTGTCCCCATGTGTTAAGCTGACAAGGCAGGATTTACAAAGTGTTCCTTGTGGGATGGACAAAAAGAAAAGAAAAATTGTAAAACCACGTAGCACTTTAATTAGGCCTTTGTGTAGCACTTAGTAATGAGGTCATTGCCTCTTTCTCTACTGTCTGGTACTAAGGAGTTGCTTTCAATCCTTTTCCAGTCTCCCTTTAACTGTGACTGGAGTCACTGGGCAAATGGTGTTCTTATATACTGGATTAGCGACTCTTCTCCATACCATGCAGTCTGTGGAAAAATTTTGCTAGGAATTTGGTGACTTCATTTATTTCTGAGGAGCTATTCCAAAGAGGAGAGTTTGCTTCTCGCCCTTGGTCTTTTCCCACTGTAGCCCTGTTATTCCCTTGGGCAGCCCATCACCTCTCTCTCTTTACCTTCTTTCTCTTAGCTGGGCCTGTTGTAACCTGCAAGTAGATGCTGGCAATGGATGTTGTTTCCACTCCTTGAAGAGATTTGGGAATAAAACTAAAATCACATGCAAAATCAGGATAAAAGGCTGAAATGTTGTCAACTTCTGTGACTTAAACAGTTGAAGGGGAGAAAACAAAACAGTTGAAAGAACAAAATTACCCTAGCAATTATGGTAACTTTTTATTGTCTTACTATACATTCATTTAAATTTCTAAGCAAAATGCTTCCAACTGAAAAAATATTACTTATTTTAGGAATTGTTAAAATGTGATATTTCTGAGGATATTTTTTCAAAACGAAACATTCATAAAAAATTTCACAGAAAAACATTCATGGAAAATTTCAAAGAATTGGCAGAATCTAATAGAAATCTAGAGTTTGGGGTTTCTTTTTTGGTAAAAATTCCCTATAAACTGTGTTTGCAGGCACTTCAGAAAAATAGCATTCTCTTATGGTCTTTTGGTGATAAAGCCTCTGCACTGTAATTCAAATAAAATAATGATACATCAAGGTTCTTTCAAAAACAACAGCCCCTATATCTCATACTCATAATATTGCATCCCATATATCTCTCTCATCAAAAATAAACTTATGGGCCATCAGAGTTCTAATGAAAGAGTAAGATTTTGCCCATTTTACAGAGTATCAATTATTTTACCAGATCTATAAAGCAAGAATAACTTCTCTGGAAAATAATAGCATGCTAACAAGGGAAGGTTTTGTTTCTAGCAGGGATGCATGAGTAACAGAAGGAACACATAGCATCTTCATGGGCATGTGGATAATAATAGCCTAAGAATAGAGGACATACCTAAAGGCGACAGAAGGGTGATTAATTATTATTAAAGAAAGCCCAACAGGTATCTAGGAATAAAATTTGTGATTTGTCACAAGCTGTGACTGGAAAACAATAAAAACCTGGAACAAAGAGGAACACTATGTGCAGTATAGTAGATATAAGATATGCATTTTATTTTATTTTTTTTTACTACATCTTTATCTAGGTGTGTAAATGCTAGCACAGATAGGAAAATAAATAAGGTTGTATTATCTTGAGATTCTGGTATAAAATTGATAATTCCTCCTATGGCATTAAAGTATTATTTTTAAAAAAATGTTATTTTATTATTTTTAATAGCTTTGCTCTGAGGATTTTTAGCAACAAGTATAATCAGAAGAAAATAATCATTGGTTTACAGGAGTATCCTGATGTGATGAGCGTGTTCTTATTTTGTTGCTTCACTGTATATGTTATCAAAGGCAAAACCTTCCAAATATCTCCCACTCCAGTCATGTTCTGTCTAGAAAAAGGATTATCAAGAGATTCATTTATGCATTGTTTGAAATCTTGCTTGAAAAGGTCAGCTCCCTGGAGAACTGATATTAGCAATTTGTTCAGAAGCGCAGCTAGCTGTTTGCATCATCTTTTTTCTAGTTGTGCAAGTTCTTGGGCTACATTAGCCTGAAATAGAAGTGTTTGAGTTGATGTGTCTATACAAGACATTTTCTTTTAGAAAGGACTGGGGGACAATTGCACCCAGTTTGCTCAGCCCAGCGATCTAGAAAGTTTTGTTTGTGTGTGAAAGAAAGTGTCTTCTGCTTTTGCATGAACTTTGAATTTCTCTTTTGTCAGTTCAAGTTAAAACTGGCATTTTTTTTTAAGAGCTTGTTAGTTTGTTCCCTCTGGCAGCTGCCATCTTCTGAGTATAGCTGCATTTGCTATCACATCTGACACTCTCTGCAGGGGTCATTGTTAGTATGTGTTGGCTGTGTGATGCCTTAATACTAGTACACCAATCAAATGGGGAACTTAATGCTTTTTAGAACATTACAAAAATATGCCCATAATCCTTACATCTGGGGTGATGTGAAAGCTGCAGAATAAGAGACAGGTGAGTACAAAAAAAAAGGCTTTATGAACGCAAGGCTATTAAGTCCCTACAAGAGCTGTGTGGGTTGATTAGCAGAGGCAAGACTATGCTCGAGGAGGAATGCCAAGGAGTTTCAGATGTCCCTTGCACAACCTTAAATTTGATATATTTCTGACAGTGTTGCTACAGCTTAGTCTGATATTATGGGCTAGATGCAACATGTTTCTGGGTCAGCTGCTCCATGCTGCTGCAGCCTTTGCTATGCAGACAGAATAATATGAAATCTGTGAACCTTTGTGAGGGAAGGGTATCATTCCAGGTCCTGGGGGCAGGAATGGACTGAATACGTTGTTAATTCATTACTATATATCCCCCTTCCCTGCCTTGCCCCACCTTCTGTGCTTTAACAGCAATGGATGCCAGGCTTTTCCAGCCTCCTAGTTCATGCAAAGGAGTGCAGTTTGTTCTATGTTGTATCTTCCTGGGGTGCTTATCCTGTCCAAGGGATCAAATAGTCCAAAATATTCTGGAGGCAAGACAGAACCATGGAGCTGTACTAGCACATGATGAGCAATTGGTATCCTCCTGATAGACAATGTGGTGTGTATATCCTATGCAGTATGTGTTGTTCCTTGCAACTTGCTCCCACCTTCTATCATCCTCTAAAGCAACTTTCTTTAATTATAGAACCATGGAGAGCCTCAGCTGGATGTGAAAAATGCAGTGTAGGTTGTCCTAACTCCACAATACTGTGAAAATTGGTTATAGTCACTGCAAAACCCCTTGCCTCAGGATATGCATGATAAGCGTTGGGAATGATGGCTTGTTCACAGCAATAGGCCATGCAGTCTTCCAAAAGGGGAAAGTGATTCTTACTAGCCTGATCTAAAGATGATCAACAGTAGGTATGTGCTGGCAGATATCTTTAGGAAGGGCCAGTGCCTCATAAAGCAATGGAACAATTTAGTTCTTAGAGAAAAAAATGAAGGGCACATGTCACTTCAGGAAAGTAGCATATGATTTGCATTTTGAACTCTTGGATTAAAAAAAGCATGCTTTTTAGCCCCAGTATGTAAATGCAAAATTACATGTCTGTTAAAACGTTCAGGAGCTAATGTGCTTCTGGCTGTATACTGTACACAGTTCGAGACATCTTCTGGAAAGTGATGTATGGCATCTATTTACTGATTGGTTAAAGGTATATTCAGGAAAGCGTTAACATGTTATCAACTCTTTTTTAAAAGAGTTTACATTGTGAGATTTTACTTCCATGCTTCTCATACACCTGTGATTTGTCCCTGTTCCCCAATAGTCTGTCTTACAGCTGCAGGAGCTCTTTGTATCTGTTAAGGCCCAAGAGTAACTACAATTAAGATGTTCTTATTCTTGCTGATACACAAAGGTGTTCTTAAAGCCTGGCTCTTTCTTATTTTTTATTCTCCTCCCTGATTTTTTTTCCTTTTTTTCATAAAGTGCCAAATAAGCAAAATGACCATTTATTTTCATAGCTTTGCAAATTAGATGCCCATCAGTTTCAGGGGAAATAATAGATATTGAATTAGTGAGATTGTGTGAATGCTGTTCTAGTGTATCTGTGTTATTGGTTTAGTATTTGATCCTTTAATGGCATAAAACTCTTGTTGACTGTATGAAAATGTAGTGGTGGTTAGGTCTCCTCCAGAGATACAAATTAGACTTTCAAGATTGCAGAATTAGGCTTTCAAGATTTAAAGCATTTCAACAGAGCTTCGACTGAGAAGCCTACTTCCAATACTTCTGAAAGCTGTCTAGTCTTAGACATTGAGGTTTCTTTAAAGAATAAGGTATAAGCACAGAACACTTTTTAAAAACTCTTTTGGTGCATAATTCTCTCATTTTAAATATATGTATAATTAATGAATGTGATACTTACATCCTCAACATTTTATATATTGAGCTGTTAATCTACTTGTATTGATTGCACCCTGCTTTAATCAGGATGCAAGAAACAGGCTATAAAAAAGACTGCATTAATAGTCCATTTTTAAATGGCTCATTCACAGAGACAGGAGATCTTAAACTCTTTGAATGTGCTTTTTCTTGGTGAAAAATTCTCCTGCTATGGAGGAAGGCTATTCATAGCTATGTTGTTTAGGCAAAAAGTAGACATGGTTGAATAATTTATTGCAAGGACTATTAGCTGTGAATTTAGTTCTATTTTCTGTTCACAAATCATTCATGAAATGACCTGAATCTTTTTGTGAATGAAAAATGTCAGCCTACAGGTTATTCTGTTGAGCTATTTGCATGATTCCTTTTGGGTATGAGAATTTTCCATCTGTAGTTGGTTTCATCCAACAGCTTGTTTTCCATGGGATTTAACTGGCTGCCATAATCAACCTCACTTCTTTTACTTCAGTGGACAACTGAACTTTGAAAATCACAAATGTATTTTGCAATAACAGTAGTACTCACTTGTAGACAAAGGTCTACATGTCAATCTGAAGAATAACCCTTCCTCTGTCTTCAATGTAAACAACATTCCTTCCCTGAAAATTGGCAAAAATAACTGACAGTACATAGCAGAAAATTTGTAACTAAAGGATAGTCTAGTTTTGATTCATATGCTTAATTCTGAATGAATGCACTGTGTTCATTTTTCACCTATGTTTAGCAAGAAGTCATTTGTCCTATGCAAATGACATTAAACGAGGAATTCTGAAATATGGTTACAAACAGCCTAGTCATGCCACCTGCACTCATCTAAGTGTGTTTATGAAAAACTCATACATATGGGAGTGAAAGTTCAGAGCAATGGGGAAAAAAAATTTGAAAGTGCCGATTTTACCTGGGCACTGGAATCCCATTACTCAAAGTAGCATAGGCACTTAACACTTAAATCCTCAAAGATATTTAGGTGCTGAATTCAGTAGTAAGTGCATAATGCCTTCAAGGAGCTGAGCCTTAGTCAACCTAAGTCTCTATAAAAGCAAAAGATAATCAGATTCCTAAGTGTTAGGCCTCAGTTGGAGACTTATATATTATTATGAATTAGCTGAGAGCCAAAACCGAAGCAAAAGTGCATAGAGGAAGGAATGTTTCTCCTCTTTTAAAGTTTTCATGTAGGAAAAGTAGTTCAGAAAAAAAATCTGTTTTGAAATGCTGTCTTTTCTGAGGATTGAATAGAGCTGACACAGAATAGGTTTTCTTTCTTTTCTCTAAGTCTGTGAAAGATTATTTGCTTTAATTCTTTTGTTTTGTTCATGGTCTTTTCTTAGAATCTAGTTATTTGCAGCAATGTTAACAGCAGGTTCATTTGTCTCCAAACTATGCTGAGATGATTAAAACTGAAAAGCAATCCATGAATAGTTCTGAGCATAATCTTAATACTACATTGTGATTTACATGGTGCTCTATGTTCCCAAGCTCTTAGCAAGATCTTTTCAGATATTTTGCCCTAAACCAACTATAAAGCAAATATTTTCCTGCTAGTAATTAAGTCCATTTCCATGTCATAACATGGGTCCCAGAAGTTGCATTTGCCTCTCTGAAATTACTCAAGTTAGAAAACTGATAATAAACCCATAATGTATAGTGAATCTCAGTATTGTGCAATTAACATTGGAGTTTAAACCTTAATTAGATTTTGCCTTTGAAGGCAGTGGATTTCAATGCAATTTAATGGTTTGTTTGTTTAGTGGCTCTCTGCTTCCATTTAATTATGGCACCTTTAAAAATAGTTTTCCTTACTAAAACAGCCAGAAGAGGATGAAAAAGGTATTACTACTGCTCAGTATGGGAAAAGGTAGGTGGGATGATTCTTAAAAAAGGTGTTGACATACTTGAGTGGAACTGCATGGATATACGCAATCCTACAACGTAGCAGTCCTGTTAAAAACATGAGGCATCCTTTTGACTGCTGTGTGGATAGACTGGAAAGCAGCAGCTTTTGTAGTCCCTTAAACTCTTGTCAAAGAAATAAACTCCAGTTCCTCTCTAAGCAGTTTTCAGTTCAGATCCCACTATAAGTATATATTAGTCTTGCATGTGTTAGATCAGAAATGCATTAACAGCATCATCTGTCAGGGCCTTCCCTTTTGTAAGTGGTGGTAATCATACTGTCCCCGGTAAAAAGGCTGACCTGCTGGTCCGCTAATTATGAACTTCTAGTAAGAGGTGGCATGCTGCAGTAACAATTCCTCATTGAGCTTATCACTGGCTCAGACACACAGGCAAGTTATCATGGCTTAGCAAATTGCTCTTTGAGCAGTAGGAACTGTCCGTGTGCATGCTTTTAGCCCATGGCAAATACAAATTAATTCAACTTAATGTAGTCTGCAGTGAAAGAAGGAGAAGCACAGCTTCACTACTTCACATTTGTCTAAAGCAAAGGGTATGAACATGGCTGGTTACTATTGTTCATCTGGTGTCCTGTAACTTGAGAGATAGTAATTGGCCACATGTCTGTCCTCTGATTAACACTTTAATCTGCATTTTTTAAAAGAGAGGAAGGTATTGCTCTTTGCTTCTCTTTGTATGCCTGTGCGCTGGACCTTATGAGCTTTGTTTTAGATACTCAGGTTTTCCAATTTGAAGCAACCATGTTCCTCTAGGTCATTAGCACAGACATGTAAAAGAGAAGACATTGCAGATAAACATTTGATTTATAAATTTCATTCACTGAGATTTTCCACATCGAGGGATATGCAGCTGAAAAATCATCAAATAGACCAGTCATTACGTACCAACTTAGACAGGGAAAACTTATCTGTCTTTGAGAATCCCAAAAGGCCATGCTTAGCAATTGTGATTCTGAGCAGAAATCTGAACATGAGTTTAGTCATAGAAGGCACACAAAACAGTTAGAATAAGTACTGGTCACCTTCATGGTTATTGCTTCTTTGCTTCTTCCTACTCCAAGAAACACCTTCTCAGAGTAAGAAAATACCTGCAAGATGGATGTAGGGATTACACTGCTGTATTGATTATATTGATCCTCAAAGGTGTCTCTCCTAAATGTGAAGAATACTCTCTGCATGCACCATATAAAAACGGTGACTTGTAGAAACAGCTGGTTGGTAGATGTCAGCTTCAGAAGAGAAGCAGAGACATTTTGCAGCTAGGTATAGAGAATTTCAGAAGCCAGTAGTGGGAATCCCAGTAGCCCAGACAACCTGTAACTGGAATATCCCAAAGGAGGATCAGAAGTGTGGTGTAAAATACACATAGCTTTCCCCTTGACCTGCTAATATGATCCTTAGACTAATGATAGGACAGAGGGAGAACCATGACCCCTTCTTTGTTAAGAGAATGTAGCTTGGGGATTGGAAGCATAGTCACCTAGGTGGGTGAATGATATAAGGACTCTGCACCTCTGCTACAATATTTGCTTCCAGGTATATTCAGTTATGATAGGATAAGTAGTTTATAGATTTGGAAATTTCTACTAGCTAGAAGGTATGTACAACTCAAATTATAGACCTGTTCTCCAATCTCAAGAAGCATAATATCCTAAGGAATATTTGATGGATGTGCTAAGACATGTCAAAAAGTCATCAAGAGTGAGAAATGTTAACACTCAACAGGACTGGAAACAAACAATGGATTTTGGTGTGTGAAAGTGTGATGGAAGGATGACTGTGAATATATGCCTTCAAATAGACTTATAAATTCAAAAAAGACGCAAGACAACCAGCAGTTGCAACTGTTTATCCAAAGTGGTAAATCCAGTCCTGCTGGATGTATTAAAACAGAGACTGGTTGTCATTTCACAAGACATATCATTTTCCCTATTTGGAAGGTGAACTTAGGCTGTTGGGCAGCTAAGCAAAGTCACTTGAGATGACTACACAACAGACTTCAATGAATGGAGGAAGAGAGAAAATGACACCTCAGGCTAGAGATGGTATCTGTGACATGCTGCTTGCTTACAAAAAGAAATGCCCCATACAAAACTCATGAAGTTCAACAAGGCCAAGTACAAGGTCCTGCACCCAGGTTGGGGCAATCCCTAATATCAGTACAGGCTGGGGGAAGAATGCATTGAGAGCAGCCCTCTTTTTTTAAACAGCCCTCACGTTTTAAACTGAAAGATGGTAGGTTTAGATTGGATATAAGGAAAACATTTTTTACAATAAGGATGGTGAGACACTGGAGCAGGTTGCCCGGAGAAGTTGCGGATGCACCATCACTGGAAGTGTTCAAAGTCAGGCTGAAGGGGGCTTTGAGCAACCTGATCTAGTAAGACAGGTCCCTGCCCATGGCAAGAGGGTTGGGCTAGATCATCTTTGAAGGTCCCTTCCAACCCAAACCATTCTGTGTTTCTATGATTCCTACAACATATGCCATACAATGTCAGTTTAAATCAAGCTTGCTTATTGCCAGGAATAGTGTGTAGCCTTAATATAGGATCCTAGGTCTCCCTGTGACCAACCTGTGAGTATGCACGGGCCACCTGTCCAAACGGACACATCCCACTGCAGCATACACACTGCCATCACTGTATCTTTAAACAGAAGCTGCTTACTTTAAGTAACGCTGAAAATCTGCTCCATCAGATATCTCAGTATGAACCAAGTTATTTTTAAAAAAACCTCATCACCATATTAAAGAAGGGAGCTGGAAAGAACGCAAAGAAAGAAAAATCAGAAGAAAAAGACTGGGCTTTGGACATATATTTATATGTGTAGAAATCTAGTTGCATTTCTTCTCTTCCTTTCACAGAGAGAAAGCGCCTTGTGATTATTTTTTTTTCCCTTTCCACAGACTTTACTATCAAACACATGTTACCTGTTGATACCAAAGGCAAATCTGAGTCCAGCTTTTGGGGCCCACCTAAAATGTATTCTAGGTGCACCCTGGAATACAGGTGATGCTTTTTGGCAGGTACATTGAGTAGAAAATAAAAAGGAGATCTAAGAGTCTGGAGAATAAGGATGATTACAGAAAGTCATAATTGGAGAAAGTTTGTATTTGTGATGGGATACTTAAATTGACTGGATTTAAAATGAAGTGGTGGACTTAGCAGAAAATGTTTCATGTTTGCAACAGATAATTGTTTTTCCTGTGAATGCAAGGCATAAAGATGTACACTTGACAATATATGGTATTTAGGTTAGCAGTAAGACATTAAGGAGTCAGAATTTGTTTCTAGAAATAGGTACAGGGAGGGGGAAAAAGCAGGTATAATAAAGAAAGAGCAAACAATTTCTGGAACACAATGGCCAGCCTAAATAGTGGAGTGTTATTAGGATGTAGAGGTTGGTTGGGTGCAACAGTGTAGAGTTGAATTTGGGTGCAACAATGAAAAAGGATTGCAATGCATTTGGGCAAGGATGAAAGAAACAAATATCTTCACAAGAATGAATGTCAAGATGGAAAAGAAACATCTGTCCCTCATAGCAACACAAAAACATCAACTCCAAGAAAAGCCAGTTATGATTCTTTTTTATGATTGCGAAACAAATAAAAACCCCATGTTACTCCAAATGCACATAAACTATCACAAATTGTACTGGGACATTTTAGAGTGGTGCAATGAATAATTAATGACTTCTTTATACAAAACTAGGTGCTCCAGGGAGGTCAACCACCTAAACCAAAGGTCATTACTTTTATTTACCAAGATGCAAGTGATCCATGACATCACTTAATTTTACTTAATTTGGAGGAAGCAATCAACTTGTCTTCCCATAGTGTATGTGCGCTTTGGTGATTCATTAATGTTCCTACCCCTATGCACACGACAAACACACTTTTGGCAACCTTTCATTTCTGCTATGCTTCCAAATTGCTTCAGATCTATTGTTAAAGTTTAAAAACTAAAGTAAACACAAAAGTTTTGGACTACTTTATGAAATTACCCACAGGGGAAAACAAACAAATCTATGTAAATCACAAGTCAGACTCAGCAGTACAACTACCTGAAGTCCACTGTTGTGGTACTTTTCACATCTATTTTTCTGCTGTTTGGGTTCATTTTTTTAAGCTGAATAAGTTAATAAGTATGAAAGCTGTGCCCTCTTTGATTCTTTTTTTTCTTCTGAGTTATATACAGTCTACCACAGGTCCTTCGTATTGATCACTAGAACTATCTGGTTTTGGACTCAAGCTGTCCACTCTCCCCTGATATGTAGGAAATAATAACTTGATGTGGCAGAGAAACTGCCTGAAGACTTGCAGAAAGATTAAATATGCCTTGAAACCTATTTTTAATCATATAAACTTTGTATTCAGGAGCAGTAGTTGTAGAGCTACCTGCATTCTTGTTCATTTATTTCTAAGTAGCACAGCAAAATGGCAGCAGAATCTCTGGTACATTGCTACTCTTAATTTGTTCATGCACTGGCTTTGGACCAAAATTCTGCTGATGAAAAAGCAGACCAACCCCTTTCCCCAGCTGATTAGATCCACTTGTTCCATGGTAAGGATTTCGTCTAGTTTATTACTTTTCATTGCTTTCCATCTCCCTCACCCCACACCTTCTTTTCCATTTTCCCCCAATTACTTTCATCTGTATTCTGCTTCTACTTCACATATCATGCAATTCCAACACGATTCAGCACAAGTAATTTTCCTGCCAGAGGCAACCTGCAAAGCATGATAGTTACATTCACCATATCTTGCTCTGAAACGTGACACACCACTACTACATTAAAGATTACACTCCAACCCTATTCAGAACATTGGAATGACTCCCACAGAGTCTGAGATGTTCTAGCCTATATTCAGTAAATGATCTCCCCAATCGGGTTGCTTCTACAATTTAAAATCAGAAAGCCTAGTTCCCTCATCTTTTACTTCCTGAAAGCCTTGGCATCTGAACTTCAGTGGTCTTCCAATGCATTTACATTTATACAAAAAATGTTCTCCCTATGCAAACACATTGCCAAAAAACCAACTTATCACAGGTTCTAGCTGCTTGTGCCAATATTTTTATTCACCTCTTCACATTTTGTTTCACCACTGTATTGGTTCTCCTGGGGCATGCTATGGTCTCATATTTTAATCCCTTCCTCTGTCTTCTCTCTTTTTTTTTTTTTAATGTCATCCTTTTGGAAAATTAATTTATAGAATCAAGAACTCATTTTTGAAGGATTACTTCAGAAAATTTAATGGTTTTAGTCTAGATGAAAGCCATATGGACAGGTCAACTCATTCCTTTAATGCCTGTCTGTAATGCCATTGCTAGGTACAACTATTATCATGTGTCTCTCCTTACATGTACCTTCTCACCAGGTTTTGAGACTGGAACTTGACAACTTGAGCCATCAGGATTGTAAACCAAAAATCACAAGATTTCCAACTGATACCTCTGCAATAGAAACATTACTGAGAAGAAAGGGAATTATAGAGAACAGTTTAAAGCTGTTATGCTTCTATGACCATTACTGACTTAGTCTAAACACTATGTAGCAACAACTGAAAACACCACTGTGTTATCAACATCCTTCTCATACTGAATCCAAAACATAACACTATACCAGCTACTAGGAAGAAAATTAACTCTATCCCAGCCAAAACCAGGACACAGCCACACTAGGATTACAAATATTTCTTGTCCAGTTCAAAAAACAACCTGTATTTCTGCCCCAATGCCAAAAGAAAAAGCAACCAGGGCAGCAGCAAACCAAAAAGGTCAACGGACAACACACTTCTACTTGTAGCTTTCCCAAATAAGTATGCAAGAAATAGGGCATTTTCTTTCACTCAGGCTGCATTGCTTCCAGAAGCACTGCCCAGACTAAACTATACATTCTCTAGGTGATAACATTTTAAACAGTATAGAGAAGATAATGCAGCTACAAGGATACACACACAAACACTGCTCCAATCAGCTCATCTCAGCCCATTTATTGGCAGCTTTTAACAAGGACCAATGAACAGAAGATAAAAAAATCTGCAGAGGTAGTGTTTAAGTAAACATCCAAAAAAAAAACCAAACCCAAACCAAAGAAAGTGGAAATATGCACAGAAAAAAATGCATGACTCTTGACTGCATTTCTCTCACCTTCACCTACCCCTTCTGTGTTTCTGTTCTTGACCTATCCTAAGCTCCTCGGGGTAAAGGCTTTATCTGAGGTTTGCCTGGGGCTTAGAACACAGCTTCTGACAGATGAAGCTCTGGGTAAAAATGCATGAAACAGATGCTGGAGATCTGATTACAAGATCATAAAGGTCTTGTGTAGTTTTTGCATCTATAAAACCATGAAATATTAAACAATAACAGAAGGAATAAGGAAAGGAATGGAGAACATCCCTGGCATCATTCTATTAATAACTAAGGATTGTTTCCCCTCTCAGAACAAGCCAGTGATTTAGACTCCAAATTTTCAGAATAACTCAAATCTATGCCAGGTGGCTAGCTAGAGAAAAGTATTTTATATCATAGCTCTATAATGTGGCTGTTTACCTCTGTCAACAGTTTAGCTTAGGGCCTCACCAAGGCAATCCTGAAGAGTGAAGTTTACTTCAAAGTCATAACTGGCTAACCATGTATAATTTTACTTTTAGCAAATTGGTTCTTACACATGACTGCAGTCATATTAAATTGTCTTGATACAAATCATAGAATCATGGAAACACAGAATGGTTTGGGTTGGAAGGGACCTTTAAAGATGATCCAGCCCAACCCTCCTGCCATGGGCAGGGACCTGTCTTACTAGATCAGGTTGCTCAAAGTCCCCTTCAGCCTGACTTTGAACACTTCCAGTGATGGCGCATCCACAACTTCTCTGGGCAACCTGTTCCAGTGTCTCACCACCCTTATTGTAAAAAATGTTTTCCTTGTATCCAATCTAAACCTACCATCTTTCTGTTTAAAACCTTTGCCCCTTGTTTTGTCATGACAGGCATTAGTAAAAAGTCTCTCGCCATCTTATAAGCCATCTTTTAAGTATTGAATGGCTGCAATAAGGTGTCCCCAGAGCCTTCTCTTCTCCAGGCTGAACAACACAAATCTCTCAGCCTTTCTTCATAGGAGAGGTGTTTCAGCCCACGGATCATTTTTGTGGCTCTCTTCTGGACCCATTCTAACAGGGCCATGTCTTTCTTGTGCTGGTAACCCCAAAGCTGCACACAGTACTCCAGGTGTGGTCTCACGAAAGCGGAGTAGAGGGGGACAATCCCCTCCCTTGACCTGCTGGCTTCTCTTCTTTTGATGCAGCCCAGGATACAACTGGTTTTCTGGGCTACAAGTGCACATTGCCAGCCCCTGTCCAAATTTTGTCCATCAATATCCCCTTCTCTGCAGGGCTGCTCTCAATGCATTCTTCCCCCAGTCTGTACTGATATTAGGGATTGCCCCAACCCAGGTGCAGGACCTTGTACTTGGCCTTGTTGAACTTCATGAGTTTTGTAGGACCCCACTCCTGAAGCCTGTGAAGGTCCCCCTGGATGGCATCCCTTCCCTCTAGTGTATCAACTGCACCATGTCCTGACCGTAAGTAGATTCTAACTTGATTCCAATACTTTCAAAGTTTTGCAGTGCAGTTTGAATTTAATAATAGAGAAACAAGAGATGAATAATCCCGGTTCTGTGCTCAGGACAGCCTGAAATGGGCATTGTTTTGGCAAGGTAGGTGTGGAAGACAGAAAGGGAAGAATCAATGTATGTTTCTGTGTGCAAATGTTATCAAACATTAATGTATTTTAGTTTCCTGTTTGTATATTGGAAATATTTTTTGACATATCTATTAATTTAGTAACTGTTTAGTAAGCATTTTGTAGCAACTGTTTAGTAAGCATTTTGCTGGTTAGTATTCCTGCAATATACTACCTCTAATGTTGTAGTTTCACCTTGATTGATGTAGGTAGCTCAGCCAACTGGCTTTCCTGGATTCCAATCTCAGTGGCTGCTGGGATGCCTGCCTGTGGGTTGAGGATTCAGTGTGTCACTGGGATGGTCAGGAAATGAGAGCTGGAGGGATTGATTTGCTTGCTTGTTACTATCTTTTTCATTGTGTGTGATTTACTTGAATTAATATCACTTGGATTTTTCTTTTAGCCATTCATCACACTTACTGGGGCACATTTCTTGTAACCATTTGCAATCCAAGGATTTTCTTGTGCTCTGATTTTTAGATAAGCTATTTGTCACTCAACACAGGAACGGAGGTGGCTGATGATGTACAGATTATTTCTAAAGCAACAACTGCAGAGGCAGGTGTTTTTCAGAACTGAAACCGTAACACTTAAGCCTGTTCCTGTGTCAAAAAAGTCACTGAAGTTGTGATTAACTGCACAGATGGTGTGAAATATTTTCTTTGATTAAAAGCACATGTTTGTCTTGGAGCTTAAGTTCAGATTTGAGCTACTGCTAGCTGTTGGACTAATAGCTAATGGCTATCAATGACTATACCTATTCCTGCTTTGTGTTGAGTGGAGGCTGAGGGCATCCTTCTAAGTATCAGGTCATGCCTCAAAGACCATAAACTCTTTTCTTCCTATAACTGTTTCTAGCACAGGCTGGTGACATTCCCTTTGGTGCCTCTAGCTCTGAAGTTATTACTCTTCCATTCAGTGTTATTTTTGGATCTAAAGCGCAAGAAGCTACTGAGGCCGTGACTTGGGTTTCTTTCTCCCAGACAGCACTTAATCCATAACACTTGACATCCTGCTTTGCCCTGTTATGTTTTGTAACTTCGTGTCCCCAGATTGCCTGCCAGGGCATCAAGATTACACAACACTGACGAAGATTGCTGGGTGATTTAGGTCTGTCTTGTAAGAGATTCCCCAAACAGTCATTGGTCAGTCCTTATAGCAATTTTGGGGGCTGTTCTTTGAAGGCAATGCCAGGTGCTTTTAGGACGATCTTTACTGACAATGAAATAAACTATATAATGTAGGACTGCTCCATATTGCACTCTTCACATTACATATTTCCCTTGTGTTAAATATGTGAACCTAGAAAGCTTGAAATAACACTTTCACTCACTTGCAGACCTGTTAGGTCTTGCAGTAGAGTTAAGGTCCGTAGCAAGTTAACTGTATTGAAATGAACCACCTTCTACATACTTTAAGCGTTATTTCAAAGGCTAAGCATCTCCGAAGTCCCACTTTGCATTTATCCCAGTCCCACTGGGATATGCTGTCTTGAACTTGCTGTGTACACTGGACCTGAGTTACCCTGTAGACATTGTGAGAGACTGAATTGTTATCTCAAGCTGTTTGTCTCAAAGATTGTTAGGTGTGAGAGACTGGACTGTCATCTCAAGACATTCATCTCAAGAATTGTGAACTGTTTATCTCAAGTCCTTTGTCTCCGAGATGGCCTAAGCAGGACATTCCTCCTCCCATAAGGACAATTACCAGGCCACTGAGGCATCCAGGATAGGAAATGGGCTGAAGCCGACAAGCATGCAGGAATGTGGAGACTACCATTCTCATGGAAACTGTAGTCTTTGAGATAAGATACTGGTTTCTGGTGTTGATCACGCGAAGGTCATGCAACAGATGAAACCTGCAGCCCGTGAACAGTGCATGAACAGTACATATGTGCATGCACCATCGAACTATGCCCTATAAAAAACCGTGGAGACAAGCCGTGGTGTGCACCCACCACCAAGGAATTGAAGACTGAGGACCAATGGGATGCCGCTGGATCCATGGTGGTGACTATCCTTGCAATTCTGTCTTGACTGCTTGCCTGATTTCTACCTTTTCTTCCATTCTATCCTATTGCTACTATTTTCTACTTTTGATACTTTTGATAATAAAAGCTCTTTGGGGTATATGGCATTTGACCTCGTTTGTGTCTTAATCTCGCTCTTAGGTTCATATCGAAACCTTTCCCAACATTGGATCAGGACAGACTTGGAAGAAGAAAGAGAGGAATAATCCTTGTGCAAAAAGAATTCATTAGATTAAAGTTGGTATTAGTAACTGGATGTCCTCTCAAAGTCTTTGGAAGATTATCACAGAGAAAGTTTTGTTTGACCAGTCTGGATTTAAGGCTTAGTTGTATTCTGACACATGCAGTTGTGTTGCTGTATATTTTGAAAATTTCTGTTCACTATTGCTCTTGTAGGGCTTTAAACATATGCTTATATGGCTAGTTTTGGGCCTGAGCAATTTGCAAATACCTTCACCACTCCCAGACAGTTAATGAGTCTCGCAGAGATTCACGATCACTGTACACAAGGGGGTTTGGGTGCATTGATGTGAAGAATTTGATTTAAAACCAATCCATAAAAGTAAGATTGTGGAAAAGTCTACTAGCTAATTGCTTCTCTATGTGGCATAGCCACATAGAAGTTTTTTTTGAGAGACTAAGGCAGCCATTCCACAAGTTTGGGACTTTGAGTAACAAGACCAGCTTAGGCAAGCCTTGTTTGCCCCTATTTTTTTCCCATTCCCCTTCAATTTCTCTGCTTTTTGTGTACACTTTCCCTGGGCCTCTGCAAAAAAAAAGGATTATATTTAACCTGGATCAATTCACTGATCTGGTTCACAATATGATCTTGTAAAATGGTAGTGTCAGCAATCTGAAGGAGATGACGTGCTACAGCAGGGAGGAAGAACAGCTTGGAGTGAGAAAAAGTGAACTATTTTAGCTGGTTTCACTACTGCCGTCCCTGTACTGTGCAACAGCCTGAGGGTCTCTATCCCTCAGCAGCTATTAAAAATGCTCCCTGTATCTTTTGGATTCTTGAAACTGAGATGCAGATACTTACAAGGGAGCTGTGCTTCATTAGGCATAGACTTCTTCACAAATTGCAAATCACTGGAAGAAGAGACAAAAGCTTACATTCACATTTCCAGTTAAAAGAAAAAGCATTTTTCTAGATATGTGACAGAAAATTACAGCTACTGCTATTTTAAAAAAAAAGGAAAAAAAAAAAAAAAAGCTTTAATCACTTTTGAAACCATACGCTAGCTGTGGCTGTTCTACCAAATGAAGGCCATCCTGGGTCTGAAGTTTCATTAGCATTTAAAACCACTACCAAGGAAACTTCAAAATACAAAAAAAAAAAGAATTTCACTTTGCACCTTTGTCTTGTGCTTTACTACTGTTTTCAATACAGACCTTAACTTCATTGGACTGACAGTGACTTAAAGCTTTTTCAGTAAACCACAATGTTTTTCTGCCAGTTTGCTGTGACTGCTCAACAACATTTGGTAGGAAGACAGATCTATTATTCAATTCAAAACTGTCACCTGAACAGGCATAAAACATGACATATTGTAGATAACAGGGGAAACAATACAATGATAAATAGAACAGGTGTAAAAGATAAAAGAATGTTATATCAAATGGTGAAAATATGCCTCAGTAAAGAGAAAGCTTTTCAAAACAGGCATTGATTACCATAAAATGACTACAAATGACAAATTAAATTAAGATGAAGTGATGCTCTTGCAACAAGCAGAAGATATGACACAAAGATGTGATAGACAGAAAACATAATGAAAGCAAGACAGAAGCACAATGCAGAAGAAAATTAAAATGCATCAGAGATATCTGGTGATTAAGGCTTTTTGATCCCACTAACAAGTATACGTGTATTTAGCTCTCTGAATGATTTCAGTGATGCTTTTCACATGCATTCAATGAGCGCATATAAAAATAGCAGAAAATAAAAGGAGATTAAAATGCTTGCCCTAAAAGAAATCTAGAGGTGCCAATGAGAATTTACACCCAGAAACTTTTTTTCTTAATCAATTCTCTGGGAATAATGAATTAATCAAAACAATACACTGAACATTTGAAATCTGGAGTTGAGCACATCAGATGTCTTTAATCTTCAGCTAAAGTTTTTGACACAGGAACGAATGTTTCAGTAAAATTCTTAGACTTGTGTTTAATCCCTTGAACAAAAGTCATTCTTCTGGAAGGTTAAAAGTTCAAATGCAGGAGGATGCTAGGAATTATTCAGAGCTTAAATCTAAGCAGAAAAAGATGCACATGTTATGCGTTACAGAAAGCTCATTGCACTTAGTGTTTTCTGAATGGCTGAGAGGCTCACACATTGGAGGGAGCAAGAGCAAATGTTATGGGAGAGAAAGTTTTCAAAAGGCTGGTTCAAAAGTTCTTAGTATAGCAAAATCCTAAGCCTGAGTGCTATTTCCTAATCTTATTTGGGATATAGGCTCCACACTTCAGAAAATCCTGGTGAGCAGGTAGTCTCATGCTCAGCTTTAAATCAGTGTGCTTACTCTCACTGAAAGGAAGTAACTTTTGTATGCTTTCATGGAGGAGGCTGTGTTCCTGTACTTGGAAAATTTTATTTCATCTAGCACAGACCTGCTCCTTCTACGAGAAGATTCCAGAGGCACTTGCAGCCTGAAACAGACCTACATACTAATAGAGCTGGGTTTTGCTGTAAACATACTAACTGAAGATATCTAAATGAATGTTTTGTTTGATTATAAATTTTATCTTTCATAATAAGGAGGATTACCTGTATATGGATTTCACCTAAAATGGGCAGAAAATTGTGTGGAAGACTACCTTACAAGCTACATATATTGCTAATAGTAGGAGTGCATAGTGCTTTCTTCAGTGGCTGGGTTGGTCAGCTCAGAAACTTGGATGCTAAGTCCCCGAAGGCAGGAGATGTCTTCTAACATCTCCACAGTGTGTACTTAGCATAATGTGTCTGCTTTTTCTCATTTTCTGTCTTTCTGTATGTTACACTTTCAGGGCATTTTAAAATACATTGATAATAAGAGATTTAAAATGAAAAGGGGAAAAAGGAACAGTCTCACTACAGGATTTATGTTGTAAATAACTTGTCATTGAAATTAATGCCTCTGAACTCCTGTTTTGTCTAAAGATGATAAAGCTATCTTTGATTTTCTTATCATGTGTTTTAGTTTATATATCAGAGTTCTTCCTGGCTTTCCCTTTTTATCAAAAATAAGCACAAAGTCCTGTGGGCAAAGTCATCCTTTGCCAATAAAACCCTGCAGCGGCCTCAGATGGAAGAACCCACAAACCTGTTCCTGCTTTTTAAAGGAACGCTTTATATAACCCTCTTAACTTGCATGAAGACCCAGAGTTTGCCCATCCTGAAAATCAGCTTGGCAGATAGCTGTACCTGGCCATACAACCTTTCCTAGAGTGTCACAGTTCTTTTCCATTATGCATCGACAGTGGGTGATTTAGAGGATCTCAGCCAGGCTTCTGTGGCCCACTATGGTATCTCCATAGTTCCAGGCATGCTGGAGAATTGCATGGGTTGTCACCAGAGTACTTCTTCTAGCTTAAGAAATCAAACTTCTGTGAAGTCCTGAAATGAATGGTGAGCAATGTGATAAAATCCTGCAGCTTTCTACCACAGGTTCAAAGCAATTGGCAAAGGCAGACGACAATTAAAGAGACATTACTGGATAGAGAGACAACAAATCACAAAAGACACATGTTGACCCGGCCTATGTTGATACTGCAAGTCCTACAGGAAGAGAGACACATGGCTGGTGTCAACCATCAACAGACGTTTTCCCTTAAGTACAGTGATGGAACAGCATTGCAAGCAGTCATGGCAACCTGCAAGAAAACATGTATCTTTACCATTGTCTCCCAGAAAAGGTAGATAAACTGCAAGGAAGCACTGATGTCTTTAAAAATGCTAACAGTAAGAGATGTACAGAGGATGACATCTTTTCCTGCACTAGACACAGGAGCCAGGCTAGGCATTAGAATAAAGTATCTCATAACAGCCCCTTGGTAAATCAGTTTCTGATATCTGTAAGGGAGAAAGTAGTTTGTTACAGGAATAATGAGAACCTAAATTTATGATATCACTAACATAAGAGCATATTTCTTATTTTCAGCAAGGACTGTTTAGTCTGGCTCCTCCATGACATGGTTAATACTTGATTAATATTCCACTTTTAAATGCCAGCAAAGAAAACTGACAGAGTTTTACTTCTTAATTAGCTTCTTGCTTCCCATTTGCAAAGATTATATGTCATCTAATGTGCTGGGTTTTGCCTCACCAGAGAAATTGAACACTTACAAGCAGAATATACTTTCAAGCTGTTCATAGCTGGAATAATTGATTCTAAGAGAACTTCCACTGTAACAGAGCCAAAATTTCATTCAAAAAAAAAAAGAAAAGCGCTCTTCTGGTTTAAAGCCGTAAGAAAAAGTTATATTTATTACAAAGAAATTGTGTGAAATATGGGACCTCATATATAAGCTTTAACATAGGAAGCACATTAATAACATAAAGGGTGGAAGACTGGGAAGAGAAGAACTATTCCAAAGAGTTACTGTGAAGGTGTGCCACAAGAGCTGACAGAAGGCTTTTATCCAAGAATAAAAATGAAGATAAATGATGAGTTTAGTATATGGGAGTATAATAGGAATATCATAATCTTATTTAAACTTGTCCCTCATCCCTGATGTGTAAACACTAATGGAAACACATGACCTTTTATTGTCTTACTAACAGTACATACATACCTGCCTCTGAATTTGACTCAGCAAGCCTACATGGAAGGGAATCTAAGCTGGTGTAATTTGCGTGTTGAGAAGATGTAGGAGGAATGGTTAGAAAACATGAAATAAAGAGTATATAAAAGTACAATACCTTATACTGTTATTTGGGTATTGGTTAGACCATATTGTATAGCTACAAGGTCGTCAAAGATGTTGAAGTCTCTGAGCAAGCTTTAGACTAATCAGTAAGAGTACTGTGAGCAGACCAATTTTCAGGTGCAAACCAGAAAAGAGCCAAGTAAGAATCAAGTGTTTCATGGAGAAAATAATTGCAGCACTCAGATACACTCATTTAAAGAGAACTTGGGCACGTGTCATGGATGGAGTGACACACTTCACTCATAAGACAGAAGTGGCAATATGTTTATTGATATAAAACAGTGATTTAAAAAAGTTTGATACTAAATTTGACAGTCGTTTAATAATATTCAATAGCAAGGTTCACTTGATATTTACTGCATAGAGGACAGGGTCAGACAAAACTCTCAGGGAGACTGTTCCATTGAGTCATGAGGTTCAGAAAGTACCCACTTGTTTTCTAAACTCCTTCTCAGAGAGGAGTCTAGTTGTGGCTGTATCCACTCCTAGGCCCAGACTTAGTCAACAGTTTATGTCTAAAGGTTCATCTATGCACAATCAATCCTTTACATCACTTAGCTAAGACTCCAGAGTTTAGCATGATATTAATCACTTACCAAGATTCTGTTGTGGCAAGGAATGTGTCGCCCTCAAGGAATAACCTTGAGAAGCATCACTACTGAAGGGGAGAATCTGGCGTGCAGCCTGCTGCCATGCAGGAGAGCTTAACAGGCCCTGGGCCGTCCACTGTTTATGGAGTAAGATAAGTGACTCATAGTCATATCTACATACTGACTACAGGTGTTAGTTTCTTCCAAATTTGACTTGAATTGGACATTGAAAAGCACTGTGGTTAGGTGGGCACATTGTTCAAATTAGCCCTTGGCTGTTGTATTCTTATCTGTCCTCCCCAAAACCACGTTGAGCCAGATGCAGCCATCACGACTAGATGCATCCATTATAATCGCCACTGGTGGTTATTGCTTGAGCAGTATTACGGGAAATACAGGTCAGGTTGGTGTGGGGGTAGGAGCACACCACCACAGCATGGCTAGATGAACATAGTTTGTAGCAATGACTGTAGTGAGAACATACTCTTGGGATCCTAGTCTTGGATTTCAGTAGTCTTGAGTATACCACTGAACAAAACCAATGGCTCTCTGTTTTGCCCTGTGTCTACCAGTGCCATCCTGGAGAAAGGTATGTGATCACTGAATCACAGAATCATAAAATAGTTTGGGTTTGAAGGGACCTTTAAAGGTCATCTAGTCCAATCCCCCTGCAATGAGCAGGTCTAATGATGTGGCACCAATCTCTGACTGGAGATCTTGTTTGGCAGAAGACTCTTGTCAGAGAAGAGAGACTGCAGGAAAAGAACTCCCAGGGGAGTTTAAGATCTGTTTAAAAGAACTGTTAGAAATCATAGAGTTGAACTGAGCTGTACCAAGCCTGCTAAGGAGTACAGAAATAGTGAAGAAGAGCCATTTCACATCCAGACAGAACAAAATATCTGTGTTGGTATTAAATCATCACATGGAACAGCATGAATAAATTGGTTCCTTGATAAGCAAAGCTAAAGCTTAGAGCAAAAGAGTTTGATAAAACATGGGAACTCTTGATGAAAATTACAGTTCAAGAGGAAAAGTGCATCTGATCATAAAGCAAAATAGCAGACATGAAGGATGTAAGCAAAAGAACTTTGTACAACCTATGCTGAATGTGATTAACTGAGCAGAACATTTGATCCAGGAGGAAAAAGAAACACCTTGGGAAGGTCTCGTTTCCTACAGCTGTGATGGTATTTTTCTGGCAGTGAACTCACAGATTTTTTTTTTTTTAATTATTATTATAAGTTTGTCTTTCCATGGTTTCTTGCCATAAAACATCCACAAGTCTAGAGAGAATTCTTAAATAAAGAAGTAGCTAATTACACCTCCCATGTATTTCTTACTCTCCTGTTTCAGAAAAGTTGTATATACACAATACCTTGCAATTGTTCTTTTCCTAGCTGATATAGCTGCCTTGTCACCCTAATATCTGGCCAATTTTAATTCAAAAAAGAATCGCCAGTAGTTCTACCTCATGGAGTCACCAATGCTTTCCCAGAGTGTAAGTTTTCTTTGGATTAGATGCTTTTGTTTAGGAGATTTCTATCAAGGAAATGTTGGTGTTATGTGCAATTGTGCAGTAAATCCTCAGATCCTTTTCTGAAATATCTTTTTTTGACAGTTGCCTAAGACATCCTTCTGAAAAGGTAAATATCACTTGTGCCCCCAGAAATCTGGGAAATCCAAATTTAGTTGATCAAATATTCTCCAGTGCATTGAGCTGCAGAAGGAAAATACCTATTTCACAAGCTACTAAGCTTTATTTTGGGAATGTGGACCAGCAACAAGAACAAAATCAGCAGGAATGTTTTTTCACCTTCTGGCCAGTTCTACTAAAATTATTTTCTGTGTCCTTGACAGTGGACGCTTCACAAAAACCTAAGGTCTGAAACACAAAATAATGAAATTTTTCATGAAGTTGTAAAGTCAAACATTACTGGGAATGAAAAAGCAGTGTATGCATTGTGTGCATGTAGTGTTCTTGGAGAAACAGGGACGAATTTTTACATGCTGCTGTTCATCAGAGAAGTGAAAGAGTTACTTCAATGCAAAACTTCTGAGCATGAACACTTGCAGTACAGAAGAGGGTGCTTTTAGCTGAACTGGGAAGTAAAACTTTAGCCCACTTCATAATGGAGAAAGTCTTAAACCATGCTGTAGGAACACCTTCAAGTGTCAGGGACTAAAAAGCGAGATGAAATGTGCTCTATAAGGAAGTCTCTATACTATTACTTCTGAATGGTTGAGGCTGGAAGTCTGGTTGCTTTCATATGAAAATGAACACCCAAGCTGTTTTAAATTCAGTTTAGATAAATTCATGAAGTAGCATATTTCTATGTTTTCTCTTTTTTTCTCCAATTTAAGGAATTTATTTTTTTTAAAAACTATTCTCATCCTGACACAGTACATACCAGTAATTTCATGAAGCTGTAGAGAGTACTGAGACGTGGCAGTTTTTCATCAACTTGCTATTTCAGAGGATTTTCATTTTTCATCTGGGGTGGGTCTGTTGTACTACTGGGGTCTTCACAGACATCAAGAAAAAAAACGTTTTTTCAGGAAGATGTCCTCCCATATAAAGAGTTCAAAAATAGTATTGTACGTATATTAAATACTGCAAAATGTTCTGAAAAAACATTCTGCTAAGAATATTTGTGGAGTTTTAAAAAATAATCTAATACTTGGTTTTGTGAATATACAAATGTCTAGAAGATTGAAAATGTGTTAAAAGACATTTGAAGAAACAGCAAAAGATTTGTCTGTCTCTTTCCCGCCAGCAAATTTTTGACTGAGAAAATTCCAAGCTTTGGAGTATGCATTTAAGATAAATAAAAAAAAAAAAAAAAAAAAAAGAAAGAAAAGAAGCTTCTATTTATAGATCAAAAAATCCAAGAACTGAATTTTTCAGCCACAGAATTAAAAATAAAATTAAAGGGACATTTTTGAATAGCCTTAGAGGATTTTCAAGAGTTCTCTTGCAAAATTCCTTTTGATGCCAAAGTATGAGGATTGGAGCCCATAGTTTGGAAGACATGAAAATCTGGTATGTTCCTTAAAGTCACATTTGCATAATGTTAGGATAATAAATGAGTACATTATTTGCCACCAAAGCCACAAGGAGCTTGAACTCTTTTTTTTCTTTTCTTTTTTTTTAAGATAAAATCACAATTCATACTTAAATAGGTGGCTACAAGAATCAAGAAAAACAGACCTCTCCCTTCTTCCGGAAGTAGTTACCTCTGCAGTGGTCAGGAGAACAGCACCTGAAAAAGTTACTAAAGCCAAGGGACTTTCTGTCAAATAGTGACTGAAAGCCAGCTCTGTGCTTTGATCATTAAATGGCATATTTGTGCACCTTATAGGGAATTTAGGTGGATTGTAGCTGTCTTTCAAAGGTTTAGTATCCATCTAATGTTTGTGCTGATGGAGCCTTTGTATGGTAGAGCTTTGATAGGAAGGAGTTGAAGGGAGAGCAAGGCATCATTCAGTGAATTCATGTTACATTGTACCTTTGGAAGTCAAGTTTTGGTCATTAGGATCATTGAATGCTTTTGTAACTTTAGTCTGTTAAACCTGCATAGACTTCTCAAAGTGAATATGCTTTGACTTTCAGTTCCTTTTGATAGAGCATGCTGGTGGGAAGACCATCATTAACATGCTATTAATTATTTCTTCTCTAATTTTAGTGATGAATGGGGAAAAAATCTAGGTTCCTGAAGAAGATTCACCACAAAGCTGCAGTATACTCTTTTACATGGGCTTCAGGAAATTGAATAAAAGAAAGTCAATAATACACTGTTCAACATTGGAACTATTTGCCAGAGTTTCAGACTGTGTAACTGTACCATCTGGCCTGAAGTTTAAATTTTGTGGGCCATATGTACCCAAATGTATAGCATATAATATTCCTTGAAGATCAAAATCTGAATTCTTCCTTTCCTTCTCCAAATATAATGATTTGATACACATTTACTTCTTTTAGGGATTTATAGAGTAGTTATCACTGTAAGTACCTACAGACCTAATATCATAAAATTAGATTACATCCAAAATATTGGTAGTTTCTTTCCTTCCATCACTGCCTGACCTGACTTGCCATACCTGATCTGGGTTCTGATCAGGATGTTGTGACAGCTTGTAGACCTTCCACTGCTAAAGTGTGAGTCACCTGCCACATCATTATTGTTTTACAGTGAACAAGCTGTTTGTGCTTTGCTCATCCTTAGATTGCTTAGAGGGAAACCTAGTGACAAGTTATGTCTGGACTCCAAGCTGGAAGTTGAACTCTCTTTGGAAGAAACTGTAACATGATGCAGAAGGTTACACAGTTTTCCGAGGTTTGAACTAAATCATCACCCTGACAACAGTAGCTGGGACCTTTTCCCTGTACTGTTTCAGGAAGAAAGCCAACTTGGGGGGACATGACTAATGTTCCTTCACCTTAATAAGTAGCACTTTCAGTTCCTCCTCACCCTGTTTTTATCAAGTGTTGCACTTTCTAGATCAAACCTAGACAATCTGCAAGTCCAAATAATGTGTGGTGGTTTGGTCTCCGTCTGGAGTTTCTGCAAAGTGTTCAACTCAGTGGAATGTGTCTGGTTTTGTTAACTAAATATCAAGAAGTTTGCTAGCCTTCCCAAATTTTTGTGGATTTTTGTTCACTTTCACACTAATTTGAGGGACTGCTGTGGCCATGAAAGTGTTGTGGACTGCCAGCAGATGATGATATGCAGTGTCATCCCTGGGATTGCTCTGAATGACCCAATTTAATCATTTTGACAGTAAGGAGCAGCTTAATAAAAGTTCATGGCACTGAGCAGGAGCTAAGGCAAGACAGGTGGTTGATTACTGTGTCTCTTTTCTAGGTGTTAGATGAACTGTGTTCAGTTTTGGGCCCCTCACTACAGGAAAGACATGGAGGTGCTGGAGTGTGTCCAGAGAAGGGCAACCAAGCTGGTGAGGGGCCTGGAGCACAAGTCTTATGAGGAGCAGCTGAGGGAACTGGGGCTGTTTAGCCTGGAGAAAAGGAGGCTGAGGGGAGACCTTATTGCTCTCTACAACTACTGAAAAGAGGTTGTAGTGAGGTGGGTGCTGGTGTCTTCTGTCAAGTAACTAGTGATACGATGAGAGGAAATGGCCTCAAGTTGCGCCAGGGGAGGTTTAGATTGGATATTAGGAAAAATTACTGTTGTCAGGCATTGGAACAGGCTGCCCAGGGAAGTGGTGGTGTCACCATCCCTGGAGGTATTTAAAAAGCGCGTAGACAAGGCACTTCAGGACATGGTTTAGTGGGCATAGTTGACGGTTGGACTCAATGATCTTAAAGGTCTTTTCCAACCTAAATGATTCTATGATTCTATGACCTACCTCAATAACAGTCCCAAAGATGGGTGAATAGATCCATATTCTTGTGTACGGCTACTCAGTTCAGCTTCAATTCTGGGTGCTCTGAAATAAAAGTTTGCTCTTCCTTGCACCTAACTCAGCAACAGGTGTAGTAATCAAGCTTTTCTATTTCATGATCTTAGGTTTGTTGATCAAATGATTTCTGACAGACTCATCTGTGAGAACAAGCTGTGGAGGGGCAGAAAATTCTGCTGCTGCCTACTTGAGATCCTTGTTACTCAAGCTAATGGTGTGTCAATTGATCTAGTAAAATCATCTTTCTGTGGGAAAATCAGAGATGTAATGATTTGCTTGAAAAGTTAGAATGAGTATTTTGTGAAATTTGTAATATTTTGAAGTCATATGTTTTAGCATGAGTAATAGATTCTGCATCAATAAAGATGAAGCATTTGGATTTTCAGATTTATTAGTGAAAAACATGGGTGAAGTTGTGGTTGGGTTTTTGAGCTGTGTGTGTTTTTTAGTTTCAACATTGTTTCCTCTAAGGAATTACCAGCAAAGTAGGAATGAATTCTGAGTGCAAGGTTTTGCTGACATTATAATATAATATACTATAACAGGTCAAATGAACAAACTGCATCAAAAAGGCAAAAAAATGAAGTTAAATCATTTTACCTTATCAATATGAAGCATTTCTTGTAAAGCATGCTGATTTGATTAAATCAGCCTTTTCTAAAAGAAAATTATTCTGTTGGGAGAAATTCTAAGCAGTTTTTCTGTGGACACTGTTCCAAATAAAGCAGTCTGAAATTTATTTATTTTTTTAAAATGTAATAAATACTACTTTAAAATGTAATAAATACATCAGTAAGATGTCTCTCTGAATACTTGGAAATATTTCTAATTAGATTAGAATATATATTCTAAAATAATTATTTGCAGATGGTAGACCAGAGACAAAATTAGTTCTTTGTACTAAATCACTTGAGATGGCAGTGTGAAACATTGTGGAAACTGCTGGAAAATATTGAAGTGAGAAAAATAAATGGAGGCAGACAATGTATGCCTTATCTCAGGGCTAGAGTATGAGTAGAATAAACTTTTTTCCTCAAAATCACTTACACATTGTGCTTCTGAAACATACGTAGTAGCAGTGGTGCTCATTTTTAGCAAGCATCTGAAGCTCTTAGCCCTCTTCCCAACAGAGGTCTTGGCAATCTTACGACCAGCCCAGCCATGAACTTTCTTTTCCCTCTTTATCTATAAATCTGTTTATGACTGAGAATATTGCTAGGATTATTCCTTGGCTTTACTCTGCTTTTGTAAATACTGTAGCCATGCCTTAATCCTTTCTTGTCTTAATCCATCTCTGTAATTCTCTCTTTTATGGCCTTTTTAAACTCCAAGTTTGAAAATCTGGCCCTTGGAAATCAACTGGAGTTTTGCCATTGACCTCAATAGAGCTGGGGCTCTAGCCTTTTTTTCCTGTAAATTATGTTGTCCTGAATGCTGAGATCTCATGTAGCATGCAATATGAGAGAGGTGTTGGGCTTCTCAAATGTCATCCATGCGTTTTGTGTGAAAACGATAGGCAGTCCTTATCCAATGAGGCTTCCAAAGCAGTATACTATAGTAAAAGGAGAATCAGAGATAGCATTGGTCCATTGCTTGACACAGTCAGTCACCTCACAAATAGCGACATAGAAAAAGCAGAGAAGTTTAATGCCTTCTTTGCCTCTGTCTTCAACACCGATGATGGGCCCTGAGACCCCCGGAGCCCTGTGTTGGAAGACTGTGGCTGGAGGGATGATAAACTGCCAGACAATTTTGACCTTTTTAGAGACTGGCTGCTCCATCCAGATGCACATAAATCTATGGGGCCCAATGGGATTCATCCCAGGATACTGAAAGAGCTGGCCGATGTCATCACGGGACCTCTCTCCATTATTTTTCAATGGTCTTGGGAGTCTGGAGAAGTCCCAGTCAACTGGAAGCTGGCAAATGTCCCAGTTTTCAGGAAGGGTAAGAAGGAAGACTATGGTAGTTACAGGCCTGTCAGTCTCACTTCAGTGCCTGGTAAAATTAAGGGGAAGGTTATTCTGGGAGTTACTGAAAAACACTTGAGAGACAACGCAGTCATTGCTCATAGCCAGCACGGGTTCATGAGGGGAAAGTCTTGCTTAACCAACTTAGTTTCCTTTTATGAAAAGGTCACCCATCTAGTTGACGATGGGAATCCAGTAGATATTGTGGTTTTGGATTTTAGCAAAGCTGTTGATACTGTCTCTCACAGTACCCTTCTGGATAAACTGTCCAGCACACAGCTAGACAAGTCCATAATACATTGAGTGAGCAATTAACTGATGCGTCAGGCTCAAAGGGTTCTAGTAAATGGGGTTACATCAGGTTGGCAGCCAGTTACCAGTGGGATTCCCCAGGGCTCAATTTTAGGGCCAGTGCTTTTTAATGTTCTTATAAATTATCTGGACACAGGAATTGAATGTATATTAAGTAAGTTTGCTGATGATACTGAACTAAGAGGAGCTGTGGACACCCTTGAGGATAGAGAAGCATCACAGAGAGATCTGGATAGACTGGAGAGCTGGGCAATCACCAACTGTATGCAATTTAACAAGAGCAAGTGCCAGATTCTGCACCTGGTATGGGGTAATCCTGGTATATGTACAAACTGGGGTGTAGCGTTCGCTACATATCAAGGTGCCACGCTTAGATCACTGGTCGGCCCGGACCAGGGAAAGAGATAGATAACACACACAGTGTGAGCGCCAACTTCCGCCTTTTATTGCGCAGTTAATTCCTTTTATACTAACAAGGGGAGGCGGGATTACAGGTACATCACAAGGCTGCGACTAACCCTCTAACTTTCTGTGACATCGCGAGATCTTCTGAAAGCCGAACCCTACACTGGGGGACAAGAGGCTGGAAAGCAGCCCCCTGGAAAGAAATCTGGGGCTTGGGGTTGATGGCATATGAGTCAACAGTGTGCCCTGGCAGCAAAAATGGCCAACTGTGTGCTGGGGTGCATCAAGCGCAGCACAGCTAGCCAGCCAGGGGAGGTGATTGTCCCACTCTGTACTGGTGCAGCCCCACCTTGGGTACTGTGTGCAGTTTTGGGTACCTCATTATAAGAAGGACGCCAAACTATTAGAGTGTATCCAGAGGAAGGTGACTAAGATGGTGAAAGGTCTCGAGGGCAAGACTCATAAGGAGTGTCTGAAGTCACTTAGTTTGTTCTCTTGGAGAAGAGAAGTCTGATGGGTGACCTCATCTCAGTCTACAACTTCCTCAAGGGGGGTGGCAGAGGGGGAGCTGCTGATCTCTCTCTGGTGACCAGTGATAGGACATGAGGAAATGGAATGAAGCTGTGTCAGGGGAAGTTCAGATTGGACATTAGGAAAAGGTTCTTCACTGAAAGGGTGGTTGATCACTGGAACAAGCTCCCCAGAGAAGTGGTCATGGCACCAAGCCTGTCAGAGTTGAAGGAGTGTCTGGACGATGCTCTTAGTCATATGATTTAGTTTTAGGTAGTTCTGCAAGGAGCAGGGAGCTGGACCCGATGATCCTTAGGGGTCCCTTCCAACTTGAGATATTCCGTGATTCTATGAAATTCTAACAATGAAATACGCAAATATCACATCAATGAATTTCTCTCAAATGCTAGCCTTCTTATTTGAGTTCATTTGTCAAGATTTGTTTTCAACTTGCAAAGCTACCAGGAGGTATATTGAACTAACTGAGATAGCTGAGAAAGAGTTGGGACAGGGGGCAGACAGAAGCTGTTCTTTGCTCAACTACAGTATAAAGACTATCTTAAACATGTAGCCAAAGGACTGTAGTCAGTAGGAATGGTAGCCAAATGATCCATGACCTCTGTATCTTTTACATCACTACTTAAAAATGACATTGGGGATTTAATTAGCAGTGAAACCCAGCATTTATGAACTGTAATACTAATAGCTTAAAGAAGATGTATATTCTTTGACAAACAAGTATTGCATATGATTGTCCTGAAAATAAAAATCCACAAAGATCAAGTATCAGATAAATGTGATCTAAAAGGGATTAATTGTATTCAGGACTCATCTGCGTTGGCTACTTTTTCTGGTGGCAGGACACTGGGCTGTAGTGCTGGTTACCTTCATGCCAATAGTGTAAAGAATGCCATGTCAACTTTATCTTCTTTAACAGCATCTTTCTTTTTTTAGTAAGGAGAATATATCTTTCTGTGACTTCAGTCAGCATCCCCTGAAAAGCTAACTAGTTTGCCTGTAGCATATTTCTGTACTCCATTCAACTTCTGCAGTAATTTTTAATGGAATAATTACTTAATGAGAGGAAAATTTCTTGTATATCTTCTTTTTTTTCGCTAAATCAGTTAACATGAATATTACAAAAGCAGAAGCTTAACCTCTAGCTGAAGAATTAGTCAGTATTACTACTTATGTATAAGGTAGCTGTGGGCAGGTCAGAAAGCTTAGGTTGCTGTGGACTAACTTGGAGATAGAAATCTGATGGCATGTGAAATTCATAGAGTCATAGAACAGCCCAGGTTGGAAGGTACCTTGAAAAATCATCTGGTCCAAACTTTTGTGGGAAAGGGATCCTAGATGAGATTATCTAGAACCTTGTCCAATCACATCTTGAAAACCTCCAGTGATGAGGACTCTACCACATCTCTGGGGAGGTTGTTCCAGTGACTGATGAGGTCCCTACTGAGCTTTCTCTTCTCCAGGGAGAAAAGATCTGAGCTCTTCTAAGTAAGACTAATATCCTAATCACTTTTACTGTTTTCTAGGAGACTGCTATATCAGTATGTAACCTTGTAGCATGAAAAATTCTGTTTGTAAAGATGCTACTTCATATGCTAGGAGTTCTTTATAAGTGTTTTTTCTTGATCCCATTGACAGAATTAAAGGTGTTTGACTATGCCCTCATTGCAGAATCTGAGAACACTTCTTTGATGATACTCCCAGTGTCAGAGTTTACCTTTCACTTTGCCATGGAAGCTACTGCCATTGTGATAGAGCAGCAAGATATTGTTCCATTTTGTTTAAAAAGCATTGAGCACATATTTCCCACGTTTCACTGAACACAGTGCAGCCCAACCTTTTAGCTTTTCTACTTGTCTATTTGTGAGAGACTGAATTGTTATCTCAAGCTGTTTGTCTCAAAGATTGTTAGGTGTGAGAGACTGGACTGTCATCTCAAGACATTCATCTCAAGAATTGTGAACTGTTTATCTCGAGCCCTTTAACTCTGAGATGGCCTGTCTAAGCAGGACACTCCTCTGTCTCATAAGGACAATTACCAGGCCACTGAGGCATCCAGGATAGGAAATGGGCTGAAGCCGACAAGCATGCAGGAATGTGGAGACTACCATTCTCATGGAAACTGTAGTCTTTGAGATAAGATACTGGTTTCTGGTGTTGATCATGCGAAGGTCATGCAACAGATGAAACCTGCAGCCCATGAACAGTGCATGAACAGTACATATGTGCATGCACCATCGAACTATGCCCTATAAAAAACCGTGGAGACAAGCCATGGTGTGCACCCACCACCAAGGAATTGAAGACTGAGGACCAATGGGATGCCGCTGGATCCATGGTGGTGACTATCCTTGCAATTCTGTCTTGACTGCTTGCCTGATTTCTACCTTTTCTTCCATTCTATCCTATTGCTACTATTTTCTACTTTTGATACTTTTGATAATAAAAGCTCTTTGGGGTATACGGCATTTGTCCTCATTTGTGTCTTAATCTTGCTCTTGGGATCATATCAAAACCTTCCCCAACATTGGATCAGGACACTATTTCAGTACTGTTGCCTGCTGTGAGGGAAAAAAAAAAGATATCTATCATAAATAAAATTGTGAATTGGTATGCAAATGCAACAGAGGAGAATGAAAATAATCATGAACTGCTTCGTTTGATTGCAGTCTATTTTTTTAGTGAATATGCAAGGGGTAAAGACATATGTTCAGTCTCTCTGTATCTTTAGTACAAATTTTGGTGAAAATGTATTTAAAGACCACATTCTTCACTCTTGGCAGTTTGCGTGACATATGTGAAACATAAAGAATGGATTTCCTAATAGAAGTTAGTAACTGAATCCTATACATATTTGCATATAATTTCTAGTCCCGTATTTTTAAGAGTATGCCTTCGAACCATGATCAGAAATATTTGTCTTGAGGTACTGTGGGGAATGAAAGTCCCACTGGAATTAATATTGTGCTGAGTTTCTTCTGCAGCATGCCTTGCTTTGCCAGGGAGGGAAATTGTAGTCTCTACAGTATTTCCTTAGTAGAAAAGATCCTAGTATATATTGGGGGAGAAGTGAATAAGCAAGGGAAGATAGGACTTCCATTAGATATATCAGTTAAAAGAAAAAAAATAATTAGCTGCATGATGAATGAAAAGTTTTACTCTCACTTAAAGCCCTCCACCAATGAACTTCTTATCAAATGAGCAAGTCTGAGAAATTGTTTCATTATTATTTCTTTTTTTTTAATCTTAATGTAATCCATCTGTTCAAGATAGCAATATCAGGACCATCCCCCCCCCCCCTCCCCGGTCCCGGCCCTGATCTGGTAGAATTCTGGATGTTTAATACATGAAGTGCATGTTTTATCAGCTCACGATTTATAAAACTGTAATATTTGTCAATTAAATAGCCAAGAGTGAGCCACAGTAAAAAAAAGTACTTCTAGCAAATTTAGGCTGTAAGAAAATACATACCTTTTTGACTCTGCAAGCCAATTAAACCAGTATGAAATAGTTTAGTTCCTTTCTATGAATTGTATGTATGTTTTCTCTGTTGTTTTGGGGAAAATCTCTGCTTTAAAGTTGAGGCTTTGTACAAGGAGTACCTTATGTATTTCTTATTAAGTATAGTTATAGAGACCTGTCATTTTCAAAGGTATAAATCCCATACCAGAGGCAACGAAGTAGTCAGTCAAATAAAATTGCGGCAACATATAGCTTTGATGAGACTTAACAGTGAATAAGTGAACAGTAAGTTCCCTACTTGCACCAGTTTAAACATCAGAATAACAAATTTAAGCTTAATAACACGTTCATGCAAGAGCAAGATAATGCTTATCTTTCCTTATCAAGTGTTGATTTTATTTATAAATTAATTGAAGTAATAGAAAAGTCCTGATGATGGTCTAACTCCTGAACTGAGGCGTAAGGAGGAATGTAAAAAGCTACCTTGTGCTATGTGTTATGAGTAACTATGCCAGCACCTCTGATGGAGATTTCTAAATGAAGATTTTTTAAGTACTCCCCCAAATCCTCGAACTCTTAAGAAATCAAAACGTTTTAATTTTTTTATCTTTTTATGTCTTGGGGATACTTCTGAGATGACTTTATAGTGAGAAGTCAGGAGTAAAAAACAGCAAGTGTAAGATGGTTATAGATAATATATCAAAACACAGATGTGCCTCCAGTGTGTCACCTGCCACTTACGTTGACTTACTGCCATGTTCATGTGGAGATAGATCTTGGAGCTATGTAACCATAGGTCACAGTCTACTTATAAAAAAATGCAAAGAATTTTTTCCCACGTGGATACGAATAACGTGGTTAAAAAATTTATTTTTATTTCTTTGTTATCATTATTATCTTAAAAGTATCAGTATTTTTGCAATGGCCTTTTGTAGTGAGCTGAAACCATTTTCAGAAGATGAAGCGCATTAAATCTACACTGTCTCTTGATCTCGTCCTGTGCTGTATGCAAGGCAAGTTTTGCCAGCCTAGTTGGCCCACAAGCTAGGGACTGTTAAATTTGTTAATTACTGTTAACAATCTGTACAGTTTTGTTTCTCCAAGTTTGACATACCTATTAACTGGGAGCACAATGAAAGTATGTTTAAGAACTGAAATACAGCCAGAATAAATAATGGTATGATGCAGTTTCTTGCTAGGGTACACCTGAGAAAGGTCCTGTTTTCTACTCAGCAGTGTAATATAACAACCTCCAAGAAGTCTTTGAAGAATTTTCCTCCAGTGCTTTTACTGTATAAGATTATAACTGGGCTCAAATGATAAACATGTTACAAGAAGACTTTTCCCCTTTGCTGCTTGAATACCCAGCATAACATGAGCTCACTAACATGCACACATATAACACTAGGATCTATTCCAAAACTTAATGAAGTTGATGAGAACATTTCATTTGACTTCAAAACAGCTGGTTTTGGATGTATTTGTATGAGGAAGGAGAATTTTATTCTTTCCTTGTCTCATGATCTCGTCTCAGTTTGACCCTGTGTATGGTCTGTTGCATTCTTTATTTAGCTTTCATTTTAAGAGTGCTTTTCCTCCTTCTAGGTTGAGGGGATTTAATTAAAAAAACATGATCGAATAAGGTCTTTGAAAACCTGCTGTTTTTTCCAAAGAATTCTTTGAGACTGAGAAGCTGAAATAATAAAATATGTTTTCTATTAGCCTAAAAGAAAGATCACATTCTAAAAATATTCCTCTGGTCTCCTAATGCAAACATATGACTCAGTTATTCACATAGGTGTTTTTCTTATAAATAATAGCACTGGGAATATTGAAATGATAACCCATCTGGCATGACAATGTTTCAGCAGTTCTTATGCCCCTATGAATTTCTGCTGGTTTTGAATTTTTTGTATTTATCAAAAAACTACCGTCAGACATCTGTCCACAGCTTGGTGTTCGGAATTATGAGTAACGCATACCTCAGCTTCTGCTGAACCTTTATAATGAGATTGGCTTTCCAGCTCAGAGGTTAGCTTGTTGGTCTCAGTGTGTTTGGCTAGGAAAGTGTTTTTTCCCCGGTCCAGCCTCCCAGAGACTGAGGGGAAGTGGCACCTGAGCCCTCACTTGTACTCCCCAGGAGGCCGCCCTTCCACACACTCCACCCTTTCCTTTATCCCCAGCAGTAACCTCTTTGTACTGTATGGCATCAATATATTTGTATTTAGTGCTTAGAATAAAACACTCAAGAGCAATGTCTTTTAAAGCAGCACACAGGTGCATGTGCATTTAGTGTCATCGAATTATATGCTTTATCAACAAATTATTTGGAATCAGTTTGTGTTTCCCAGAAGCTCTTGAGTGTTCAAAGCTTCTCCACTTGTATTTCTCTCCTTTCCTGTACAAGTCAGTAGGATGGCATTCCTGAAATGTGAGCATTTTTACAGTTATTGGAAAAGGCTTCTACCCTCCATCTTTGGCTGCTAGGCTTCCTCTGGTACCCAAACAATCCTATTGGGTTACATATTGTACTGTTTATGAGGGTAGGAGATCTCTACACCGTACTGATACTAAATGCTAAGCATTCAGCTTGTGGATTTTTTTCCACCAAAAATTTCCCAAATGGAAACTGATTTCTAACTTATAAAGGAAATAATGTAATTTGCACCAGTTCAAATATATCACCCATCTGTCACACTGTTTACACTGAAGTATCTTGTATCAGAATACAGCCTGTCTTGTTCATGGTAAGACATATTGTGGCAGCATACAGACACTGAGATTTGGGTCCCTGTACAATCTGTGATGTGCCCTGGGATAGGAAACTTGATTCTACTTTATATGCAATAGTAAAATATTACATAATTTAATAATAGCTTTTATGTGAAGATCATTTTTAGTGGAATTTACATATGTGGCTGGGGAGTGGAAAAATTTTTTGAAGGCATCTATTCAACAAATAGCCAAACACAAAGCTGGATAGTAAAGCAGGCATTCTAGCTTGGGGCATGTAAAAATAAAAAGCATTCATTTCACTTAGCCCTAAGCATTCAGCATGATTTTCCTTCAAATTATTTGTAATATTCAGGAAGGTTCAGCCACAAATAAACCAGGTATTTATATACCAATAGATGAATGGGAAATTTTCCTTTTCTCTGAAGACAGAAATCTAACCCCCCCTTTAAAACACATCTGGAGAGTCTTAACATTTGTGAGAAGGGGCAGGGCCCATAGAAATGATTGGTGAAGAAAGGGCTACATGGTTTTAGGACTGCTGTAAGAGGTGTTCTTCCCCCTGCTCCATTACAGAGCTGTACTCTCTACCATGTCTCATGTCTGTACAATCAGTGGTTGTGCCTTAAGCAAAATTCTGTTGTCTGTGCACTTACATTTGCTCCTGATAAGGTTCCTTGTTGTTTAAGATCAAAATAGCCCAACTGACATAGAAGTCTTCCTATCTGTGGTCTACATTGATTTAGGCCAGCTGAGGTTCTGGCTCTGTCTTGATGAGAATGGGAAAGAAAAGACTTTTTACAAATGTATTTTGAATTCAGGGATTTATTTGTTTTTCAAACACACACACATCTTTTGGTGGAAGCCTTGGCTTGGATAAATACTTTAAGGAGCAACATCAGAAGGTACCAGTGTTACAGGAACATATATCTGTGTATTCACATGGGGCTTACTCTCTACATGAGTCAGAAGATATCTAATTAGGGCACCAAGATGCTGTAAGTGATATAATAGCTAGAAACCCACTTTTTTGTTTGGGCCAGCTTGCTGCTACTCATGAGGAGAGAGGTGAGCTGGATGACTTTGCAGCTATATAGCTAGAATGATCACCAGTTCTTCCCCAAGCCAGTCAGTCACAGCCACCTGTACTTCTGCTTTCCTACAATAGTGGCAGCAGTTGCATTTAGCCTGCCTTTCCAGGGCTCTTCTCTTCACTATTTCTTCCACCACCACCCCTTTCCTAGCAGGAGGACTCAACTCCCAGCTGCTTAATCTTGAAGCTGTGAAGTGACATGTCTTCTGTACCACCCTGCAGGGTTAAGGAGAATGCTGGTTCATAAAGACTATCATGGTTGATGCAAGGAGTGCACCACTGCAGGCTACAGCTGCGTGCCAACCCCACCTGTCTTGGAGGAAGAGTGTGTGAAAGTCCCTGATGCCAACATTGTTAAGTACTGGAAGTTGATATGAATAACCAGGTAATGAAAGTGGAAGGCAAATACCTCCTCTGTGGATAAGAAGGAGAATGACCTGTTTCTTTAGGTCATTCTAAGTGTATATTTGTAGTTGACTGAATGCAGCAGTAGACATTTGGATTAGATGAACAATGTCATCATCACTACTTTGTCTCTATTTTGAATACCATGGTACACTTGCAGTTATAGATCTGGAATGTTTGTCCACATTTGAAGGAAAAGTTGAGTAAATTTTCATGTGGTCTCTCTGTGCTTCTGTATCTGGAAATCACGGAAAACCACAATGATTCTTCAAAACCCATTGCAGTGCTGAGTGTCACAACAGTATTTATCTTACAATTCCTCCTCAGCAAATTCTGCTAGAAGTACTGACAGTTTGAGAAGGTTAATTATTTGCAGACCTGTCACGCAAAGATTACACCCTGTGTCTGCAAGATGAGTAAACCTCAGAGACATCATGGGTCTCAAAGATTTTGGTAAGTGCTGGGAATATCTAAACCACAAAACCTTTGTTACCTATTTGCAAGCTGCAATTTCAGTTTAAGAGCTGACCTTTTGACCTCCTGCTTTCTGAATGTTCTCTCTTCTGCCACCTTCCAGTCCTCCTTAATCTTGAGGTCTTAAACACTTAGCTCTCTTAGGCACTTTCTCACCTGTATTTGTACAAAAGAATATCTGAATACTGTGTCTCCTTCTATGGCTCCAGGGCTGAGGCTTCTTTTTGCAGTCTCTTCATTTGAGCTTGGGTTTTTTCTAAGGTATGGGAAAAGCTGTGAGGCAGCTCAGGAAATGTACATCACAGGGACCATATTACAAACTCTAGTCATTGAACTACGAGAGCAGCCGATGGTAGGGCATGTGGTTGGTAAGACTGCAAGAAGACTGAGATGAGGGACATTTTATGAAGGTATTTTATCACTTCAAAGTGCTGCACAGAGGAACTGAGAGAAAGGAGAGGAAAATAGTAAAAGGAAAATGGGGTCCAATGGTCTGGGGTTTTTTTGTTTGTTTTGCTTTTATTGCTTACTCTCACACTGGATTTTATTTCAAGGGAAGGGTTGTTTAAATATAGCTCCTTTCCACTTACAGCGTATCTGTCATCTGCTGAAAGTTTGTACATTGCCATTCACCATGCTTTGGTAAGGCTGAGGGACATCAGTGTGCTTCCCAGGAGAGTGGTACTGCAAAGAGAAAGGAGCACAGATTGAGCACAGCCCCCTTCCTCTCAGCCACACATATGTATCAGAAAAGGGGCAACATCTGACCTCTGGAAAAAGCTGCCCTTTCTATCAAGGGAACAAAGAAGCAAGCACTATCCTTGTCTCATAAGATGAATAAAAAATTGGGGAATTGAATAAAAAAACTGGGGACATGAAATCGCTCTCATTTTGTGCCTGTCTAGAGCTTATAGGAAGCCAATGAGAAATATTGTGTTTGATTTCACTAGGCAAGATCCTCTTCAGGTGTAAACTGATATAGGTCATTGAAGTTAAACTGATGTGCCCTAATAAAGAATCCAGTGTGGAGTGATAATACACTAGAAACACTTTAGAGTAGCATCTCTCCCTCACAGTTGATGACTACCAGGGGAAACATATGTGTTGACTCAGCAGAACAGGTTTTAAAACTCAGGAATTTATGCTCCACTCTGACTGTTTTATCAAAATCTGTAGATCTCAAACAGTACCACAGAAATAATTTGAAAAATTGGAATATTTAATTAGATTATCCCTGCACTTTAAATACATAGTCAGTCTTGTTGCTTAATGGCATTGATAAAGCTTCAAAGATGGAAGAGAAGGTAACTGGTGAAGAACAGGAAGCCAGGATTACTCTTTTACTAGTAAGAAACATTTAAAAAAAAGCCTGAAATGTACAATAGAACACAAACTACATAATGAGCAGATGGCTGTAAAGGCAAAAAAAAAAAAGAGGTAATTTTTAAAGAGCTTATTTAAGAGCTTATTTCAATTTTGTTCAGAATGTATTTGAATAGAAGAAAGATTTATATTTGCTGTAAAAGAGAGCAGGAAGCATTTCCAAGATGCTTACCCATAAAAGATCTTCACAGGGAGTGTGTATTGACACAGGTGAATGTTAGTGTTGCTTTGTGCATGACAATTAAAACAGGCCATGAAAACTGAATCTTTTAGACATTAGAAAAAATAACTTCACTGTGCTCAACAGGTAAAAGGATTACTTTCTAGCTCATAAGTAAGAATATGAAGGTTCAGCTACAGTTTTGATAAAGTGATACTTTATTTGATAAATCTACAGGAAAACAAAACCCCAGATACCTACATAGCACCCATCCAACCTGGCCTATTAGATGATGGTACTTTTCACCCACAAACTGGTGAGCCAGAAGAGCTTTTCCATGCTCACTATATTCATATGAAGAGCAAGGAATTCCTTCTGGAGAAATACTTTGAAGCTGAGGCCAGACATCTGAATATATGGAAGCCCTAAACCATCTGTTTTATCATATTAAATCAACCAAAATCTTAAATGTCCTAAATCAAGATGCTTTGAATGGAGAACTTAACGATACATTTAGGGACTTTTAGACACATACCTGAAAGCTTGACCAACTATTTAGGAATGAAGTTAGCTGGAAAATCATATGTGATTCTCAAGGCCCTGTGGGATCCTGCTCTACTTAAATTCATAGCCCTGAACATTTTCATAGTGGTCAGAACAAACACCCACAGGAAAAAATATAGAAGATCCTCACAGATAATTAACCCAAAGAAGGCACCAAATTATAACACGTTAAGGTAGAAGCATCTGTGAACAGTGTCTCACAGTCAGTGAATCATAGTGACATATTTCCTTCCTGCTGGTTGGATCATCACAAACCAAGATATTTCAGACTGTTTTCTATACGTCAGTGCCAGTTCATACTAGTTAGTGCATATCCCAGTTACTGGAGGGCATCATGGATATGCGGTGAGGTACTCCCGCCTCTCAACCTCTCTTATAGCATGTGTCTTTTTGTTTACTGTCTGATGTGTTTGATACTTGGCAAGGTTAGGAACCATTTTCACTTCATAATCACATGGCAGTGGCAGGAAGGATGTCTTTTTCCTTGCGGAAGAGGAGGAAGCAGAGGTTGATTTTCCACAGGTGCCTTTCAATGAATGGATAGCAAGCACAAGTGAATAGCTTTTTCAGTCCTTCCACTTTTCCTTCTGTGTATAATTTTTTCTGTGTATCTCCTGGGAAGATACAGCCTGTGGAAATGAATGGAACTGAACTCAAAACATAGCTAGCTCTTGCTTTTCCCATAGCAATGCTTGCTATGACAGTGTTTTAAGTGATGGGGCGTCTTTCATAAAAACAAAAGGATCTTTCCTCAATGCATTCATATCTTCAGTATGTTTTCCAAGTATTTTCATCCAAACAGGGTTGTAGGAAAGAAACTCTGTTCATGTTTCATGAGTGTGGAAATAATTCTTTTTCTCTTTGCTTTTGAAAAAGCTGGACTCAGTCTCTTTTAAAAAATCACAACCCCCAAATTAACTGACTAAAGATTTGAAAGAAAAGTGGGTTCTAATAATACCCTGAGAGCTCAATGTCTAATCACTGGAACAGTGGGGAAGGTGAAGAATCCATTAATGAAAGCTGCTATTTTGCATTACTTTGATCAAAACAAACCATTTAAACTGACAGCTGATGTTTCACAAAGTGGACTGGGGGCTGCTCTGTTGCAGCGTAAGATGTGAGTTGCTTATACTTGGAGATCAGTGAAAGCTCTCTGCTTGTATGGACACAGAGCAGCTCAGCACAGCTTGTGGGAGACTGGAGTTTTACTGGTGTACTTGCAGCAAGGTGGCCTGGATTTGACTGTAGGGGCGGCCTTCACATCCATTGTGGAAATAGCCTTGGATAGTGCCATTTACAGGGATGTAAAAATACTTTTTGAGAAGGTGAAAGCTGATGCATTAGAACTGAGAGACATACCTGTCTTGCCCCCTTTAAAAGAAAGTAGGATTTATTGTGGCATAGAAGCTAAGGGTAAGCTCCTTTACTCCCTCTACTTGTCTTCTTAGTTATCAAATAGCAGATGCAGTAACACAGGGATTCAAGATCTAGTCCATGTCATTGCTGTGTCCAGGCAGGCAGCTGCTGACCCATGGGATTTTGAGAGATGTATTGTTCTGCATATATAAATATGCCTCACTTGGATATGCGCTGCTTCCTTTTTTATTATTATGCTTTTTAAAAATTATTATTATATTATGTTCTTCCTTTTGTAACAGGGTGCAGAGCTTCATCCTACAAGCCGCTGAGCACTTCCAGCAATACTCTGACAGCTTCCCATTTGGCTACATGACTGTGGCATCTGAGGACTAAGTACCTTGGAAAAATTAGTCCTGTTTATAATGACATTGCCTTTTTCACTTCTTTCTTGAGAATGCTGTGCTTATCTACCTACTCATGCCACTTAAGGAATATAGAAACAGCAATGAAAGGCAAAAAGCCCCCACAAACCTACAAAGATGGGACTTGACAGCATCCAAACTGGATCATTTCTCAAAGCAACTCTGTGACAGCAACAGTTTAATGTTAACTGTGAGATTGTCCTAAATATAAAGCCACTGTAGAGTGCAGCAAGCAAATGCCAGGCCGCTAGAATGTACCTGATTTGTTTATGATATTGCAATAGTTCTGTCAAGTGCCAAGTAAAATTTTCTGCTTGCATTGACTGTTGCCAGAGTTGTGCTGCTGAACAGGGTTAGCCAACTGCTAAATAATTCATGGGCTGTGGTGTGTTTACAAAATGCCTTCTGATAAATTTCCATTTTTATAGACAATCCAAGGAGTCAATATACCCATCTTGCTTTGTATCAGTAGCAGTAAGCCTCTAGCTGATGTCATGCCTCCCTGAGCAGCCTTGGGTACAGGGGACATGGACACACACTACTGGGCTGTCTCCCAATCCTCTTCTACATCTTACAGGCAGTAAATTTTCTAGCAGTCTGATTTTTGACTAAAAATTGTTCAGGAATGATAATTTTTTTTTTTTTCCACACACATATTCCTCTCTACTATTAGAAGAGAAAAAAAAAACAAACCCTATGCTTGTGCAGTGATGCTTTGGCTAGACAGTATTTCTGTGTATCCTCTCTGGTCTTATGTTTGCAAAGGTGAATACTACTGCTATAGCATCCACTACAATCTGCTGATAACAATAAGAAGGAGCTTCATACACTAATGGAATTTGCAGGCATTATAGGATCCATCAGCTGCTGGATACTACTAACAGGGACTTCATGCAGCAGTAGCTGGCATCTGGGCTAATAGAAGGCTTTGCTATGGTAGATATGCTCCTGGATGCTCTGAACTTATCTCTAGCTTTTTCTCCTGCGAACGTCTCTGGGGCTGGCCAGCAGCTAAAATGCAATTGTTTGGGGATTTCCACTGCCTAATGAATGCTGAAGTAAATTCTACAAACTCAGTCTGATTTGATTTATAACAGAGAATCATTATGTGATTTTTAATGGGAGTTCCGTGTACAGATTTTGTCCGGGAGTCCAGACTAAGAAAGGTTTATTTTTTGGTACTATGCACTGTTTTAGTTACATATGAGTGCTTCCTTAGGCTATATTGGATTTCTAATAAATTTATTTCCAAACTGTAAATGACTAGTGCAAAAAACTTAGGGGTCACTTTTTCCAAAGAAGTTGCAATCTGGATTGCAGTCTCCACAATGTTAGATAAAGCACATTAAATAGGGATATGCATGCATATGAGGAGCAGTTGCCTCTTTGCGTATTCAGAGCAAGTGCTTATTATTCTGGAGTCATAAAAAAACAAGGTTATATTTCAGATGTAAATCACAGAAACTTTCTTGTCTACATAGCCTTTTAAACATCTCTCAGGTATGCACTTTGGATGAAATTTGCAAACGCACAAAATGTCCACTGAAACGTATTAGGAATTTGACATCCAGATACTTCTGAACACTGTTAAAAATCCATCCCTTTTTTTCTTGCCACACTTTAGACCCAAGTACCCACTGGTTTCGATGAATGATCATTCTGAAAAGAGATACAGGAATGTGGAATTAGGTCCCCAGCAGCAGAAGGCTAAAAGAAGAGACAAATTCAGCAGGTGGCTTACTAGGAAAATAAATTCAGTATACATGGAAATAAGATGGTGACTATTTTGAAGAAGAGATGTTTTCTAACAGGCAATAGCAAGGAAAAAGATTGGTTATTTTCTCCGCTGCTCTCAACAGTCTTCTGTGCCATTTTTTTAAAATTTCAGGTAATCAGATAGATGCAGACTTTTATAACTAGTATTAAGCTTGAATCAAGAAGAACTACAGTACGCTTTTGCAACTCAGAACACTCTAATATGTAATAATAATAATGGGTGGATAAAAAGACTTTTTAGCCAGGCCCTACAGCAGGGTTTTATTTTCTTTGGGGGGGGCTGTATTTTGTGTATGATGTATTACTTTCCTCCTAACACATAATCTTTATACGCCCCTAATTCCTGCAAAATACAAGTCTTTATGACCTGTGGAGCTTTAACTGCTCCTGAATCCTTCTACATATTATAAAGTTTAGAGGGTAATGCTGTGTATAATATATTTCTGCTTAGATGATAGTTTAAACAGTATTGAGTATAGATGTTTCTGGTTGGAGACTCAAAACAGTCAGTTTGGATGGCTCAGGATTCACTGTTGATGAACTGTCTCAGTTCAGTTGAAAAAGATGATGCAAATTAATGAAGGATAATTTGTTCTTTAAAGTTCTTTCTAAAAAGTTCTAAAAGTTCTAAAATTCTAAAAGTTCTTCAGATAGTGTTATGCAGGATGTCAGGTTAAATAATCCACTGGAATTTAACATCTGTCTGTCTGATAAGTCCAGGTTGATGGAAAAATGCAAAATAAGTCTTTCCTCTCAATGTTTTATCATGAGAGAGAATAATTTTACAGATAGACTTTTGAAAGATACCAGCATCTTAGCTGGGGTACCTGTGCAGCTTAGGGCAGGCGGTCGTAATTCTGAAGTTTATAATGAGCACAGAGAGGCGGTAGCTAGAAGCAAATGTTTCAACCATTTTGCAAGTGGGAAACCAAGGCATGGAAAAAACAGTATACTATAGTAGTATATATAATACTATACTATAGTGCTACAGTTCTATACTGCACTATAATGCTAGAACTATGCACTGTAGTTCATAGTTTAAAATGAAATTATCCCAGTTTCTGTTGTTCCAAATTTAGGAACTCTGTCAAAAAATGCAGCAAAGTTTGTCTTGTAATATTTGCTCTTACTAAAACCAAGTTGTGTGGTTGTCAGTGCTAATATCCTCTAGCTCTGCTCTGGTTTGATTCCTTCAGTATAAGTGCCATTAATGTAGTAAGGACAAAACTCAGAATTATGAGATAAAAATTGCTATGCTTTTTCTTCTCTATTTTCCTTTATTGTTCTTTTTAAGTCTTGGAACATTTAGAAGGCACAGAAAAGACAAGCCATGACATTAATTGCAATTGTAATTAAAAAATACATTTTGGGGGATTGTGAGTTCATGGATATATTACCAAAAATAAAAGCATGACAGATCTATTCAACCTGAGATGTAGGAATGAGCAGTTTATGATCATCCTTTGGTGGTCCTTTCTCTTATTTTTTGAAGGAATACCAAATTTTATCCTGGGCTTAAAAAAATGCTCAATGCTTCATAAACTCTGTACAGACTTGCATTTGAAGGGAAAGTTAACTACCTGAAACAAAATGACAAATGTATTGGACACACTTTCGCATTCTGTATACTAGCAAGGAGAAAAAGAGATTATTTCCTAGGTTTACAATTAAAATTAATGAGGTGCTATAAACCAAAACACGTGCTTCAGGATGAGAAGTGGTAGGTTATAATCTATTTTTATGTGTGTATGAAGATTATAATGAATCCATTAGATTACTTTCATATTCATGTTATTAATGGTTTCTCTGCTTTCCTTTGGGTTTTAAACTCACTGAATAAATTCAGTACCTTGAACAGAGCAAATACTAATTCCTGAAGAACACAGAATCAATATTTTGCTTTCCATTTAATTGAAAATAAAACAAAAGCTTACAGATCATAACTTTGAGGGTACCCTTGTAAAATCCTGAAGCAGATTTGTCTTCATTTAGGGCTTGTCTGTCCGGGAAGCTACCATGCAAGGAGTTCAGTGAATTTTCAACATGTTTGCTGCTTCCTACTAACTTCCTCTGGACACAGCCTTGGGCCATAGTAAGTCTGAAGTTGCTCACCATTTCCAAGATAATTTTGATTGCATACTCATGGTATGCATTCTATTACACTGTGAGCTGACTGATCACTAGCTGTGGATATCTTTTAGGAAAGTTTCTATAAATTACCATGTGGTTTCATTCATGGGTGAAACTGGGTGCTTTAGCCTGGTTTTTGAAGAAAAAAATGACAACAATAGAAATAATCTTTAAAAGGTCTCGAAATAATAAATGAGCCTTGGCCTTCCCTCAGTTATAGGCCATTTAGAGTATGTCTTCATTTTTTCTTGGACAACATTACAGAATCGCAGAATAGTGGAGCTTGGAAGGGACCTCTGGAGATCATATCCAGTCTAACCCCCCTGCTCAAGCACGGTCAGCTAGAGTAGGTTGCCCAGGACCATATCCAGCTGGGTTTTTAATATCTCCAAGTAGGGAAAGTCCAAAACTTCTCTGGGCAACCTGTACCAGTACATGGTCACCCTTACAGTATAAAATGTTTTCTTATATTCAGATGGAATTTCCTGTGGTTCAGTTTGTTTCTTGTCCTGTCACTAGGTGCCCCTGACAAGAGGACGGCTCCATTCTTTGCTCAGCCATATACTTATATATACTCCATATACTTAAATGTATACTTCAGTCAGCCATGTACTACAGTGATCCTGAGGTTCAGATCTATTAGCTACCACTTTGAAAGATGGTTATTACCTGTCTATTAAAGGTCAGGATGAGACACTGGAGTAGAGAAAGCCAGAGCTATTAGTCCTCCAGCAGCAGTCTACAACCCTAGAATATGAGATCAATCAAGGGCCAGCTGCTTCAAAAAGCTCTAGGAAGGGAGTCCACTGTCCTCCTTCATTCCATCCCTGCTAAAGTCAGCATGTGCAGAAGAGAACACTTCACTCAAAATCATCTTGAAGGGTTTTTTTTTAAAGCTGTGGTGCTATCTTCTGGAAAACTTTGTCGTGCTCTTCATACAAAGAGCCAATTAATATCAGTGACCAAAACAGTGCAGTGGATTTCTTTCCTTAAAGATGCTTAAGCACTTTGCTGCTTCTTCTGCCATTGTATCACCCTTATGCTCCCCTTGAAGAAATTTGGTAGCACTTTCTGCCTCTAGGTTGTTCTGGTTTTCTAGCTGAGTTGAGGATAAAAGCTAGTATCTCACAGTCCTTAGGACTGTAGCGCAAGAGATGGGATTTTTCATCTACCAATACCTACATCAGAGGTATTTGTATTGACAGCTTTTGTAATTGGTAGAGAGAACAATTCTTGAGCTCTATTGATCCAAATTTTTTTAGACATCTATTTCGAGATAGGGTCCATGTCACCCTGGAAGTACCAGTTTCTCTCTGTTTGTAAAAGAGAGGTGTAGACAGCTATTTCAGGGGTAGAGAGCTATTTCAGATGTAGACATATGCAACAGGTGTTTCGCATTAGGCAGGTGAATCCTTACTGAAGCTTTCTGCTATGAAGTTGATGTGTTAACCCTGGTAAAGGAGGAACACTATGAACTCATTTTACTTCCATGCATAATGAAGTCAGTGTAGGTAACAGCTATCCAAACAGCATGCCAGGAAGAATCACCAAAAGTTATACCATCTCTTTTTGGTTTAATACCAGAGCAAGCACTGCAGAAAGTGAAATTAACAGCTATGAAGCTGCTTCTACAGGTCTCTAAATACATAATGAAACACATAACACAAAAATTTGTTTGTTTGTTTAAAAACTTTTGTATGTATGTATGTTTCTCCAGTCCTGGGCCAGCCACATGACTTTTGGATGCTTTGAATTCCAGTGGCTGCAAAGAAAATGGTGCTCTAACACAGAAAATGCCTGCTGCTCCTAGTATGCCTGTAAAATCATATAAGTGGAAGTGGGTGCCAGAGGAATACCTATTACTAGCGCACCTAGCAGGTATATAGCTGACCTCAGTTCACACAACTACATGTTTACCTGTTGGGCTAGATGAGGCACTGTTGCTTCATTGAAACATTTTGACACTAAGGTAAATTTTGGTGAAGATGCTGGTTCTTGTTATTTTAATTGTTGAGGTAGGACTCTTGTCTGCTACCACATTCAGTCCAATTAGAGTGCATACAAGGCAAATGTGTGCTTATGTGTGCTTTTCTGTCACAGATGCCAAAACCCTTCCTAAATGTTCAACATCTTGGCACACCAACTGGGTGCACCATGATGACAGCCTGCTTTAATCTAGACAATGTGTTGTTGAGTTTATTTGGATTTGTTAAGAAAAACTGCATTATATGCTTTCTCACTTTGCTTCATTTGATTATCATACACTATAGAGCCTGGGCAACCATAAAGGTCATACTAAGTAATAAAAACTGGGGCATGATCTATCCATAATACATACACTTAACCTGTATCAGATAGATATCAAAAAATAATCATTTGTCATTCATAGCTGATCGCTGTAAAGGATTTAATACCTATTGCTTCAGTGGGATTAGGGCTGCTTTTCTGCAGTAGGAGCTCATGTATTAAGTAAAATGAAAAAAGGTAGAACCTCTTCAGGTGTAAAAAAGTTTAAAATCAATGAAAACAGGGTAGTGCAGTGTCGTACGTAGTAAAGGGAAGGAAGCTTTGTGTTTGTAGCATCCTAAATTTTAACTACTCCCAAAACAGCATTACAGAAGGCTAACTGGCACTCCTATGTAATCTCTATACTAAATTATATCTGAAAGATAAATGGATCCTGCTAAGACTTGTTAATACCCATACTTCTAGAGAGTTTAAGTATTAATATATGGGAATTAAAAACAATAATAATTTTGATCTATTTGGTCTTATTTCATATTAAGTCCTACCATCTGTCTCCTATTCCTGATCATATGAGTAGAATGATAGTGAAAAGCACAGTAGCATGATCTTAAATAATTTTTCTTTTTCCCATCTGCAGCTCTCTTTCTTTCAGTACATAACACTTCTGTTTTCTAATAGCAGACATTGGAATAATTTTTACTTTCATAAGGGAAAAAAGCTCTGACAAGATTCATAAATATCTGGGGTGACTGACTCATAGCAAATTGATCAGTCATAACAGATCATACAATAGTTACTTGTATAAATGGTTCTTTTATTTTTCACAGTGAAGGAAGAAAACAAAATTAGCATTTCAACGAGTTCTGTCTAACTTGCTGCTGTGATAGTTTTTGCCCTTTTACCATTGTGCGTCTTTTACCATCATAAGTTGCTGCCTTCAAACTCTTCTGTAAGTTGTTTGTTCACATTCCCTTTAATTTGTTTTCTCTTGGTATCTGCTAAAAGTTTGTATGGGTTTTTTTATTCTTTGCTGTGATGGTAGACAGAATGCCTATAGCAATGAGGAGGAACATTGTTACATCAGGCACATTGGATTAGATTTTGATCATATTTACAGAGATGTGAAAAATGAAATTATGCTTATCAGTGGATGGGAGATCAGCATCTCACATGTAAGTGTAAGTCAGCAGCAGAATATAAAAAATACTGATAATTAACATTGACAAAACCAACTTTAAGTATATGGCCACCAGATTATGTTCCTACTCTGTCGATAGCAAAGCTAAAGTTATTAGCTCAAAGTAAAGCTTCGCAAGCCACAGGGAAATTAAACTCAGTTCCCTGCAGTGCTACATCAATTCAAAAAACATCACTTCCAAATAAAATATGTTAAATAACACACTTTCTAAATCACATATAAATGCCAAAATAAGTACAGAAAGGCACCATCTTATAATTTCATTAACAATAATTATTTAATTGTCAATTATGCCATGCTGGAATACTGGTCCCTTGAATAGATGTAGGAAATGTGTAAAACAGGGCTGTGTACCAGCTGTTTTCACAGCAAATTATGTTTTGTTTTATTTTCACAAACCACCAATCCCGCTTATCATCATTAAAAGGGTTTGCTTGGGATAAGCCCTAGATGTGCTGCTTTTTCACTTCCTCATACTTGCTGCAAATGCTGTCTTTAATGTTCAAGCTTAGCAATGCATGTGAGGTGAGACATTTAAAAAATGTCTCTGAGTGAGATTTTTAATGGTACGTAAGAATTTAAAGATCCATTTAGGAACATTAAAGGATTTTCAAAAGCACAGAGACTCCCAACCTCTACAATTCCAATCCTTCAGGGACTTTGAGGCAAACATTCCTATGACCTTTATGAACCCTACATGCTTAGGTAATTGAGAGCTTTGAAAATCATTCTTGTAGCTTTGCAATTGATTCACTAAGGATTTTCTCATAGAGTTGAACTCTTCAGAGCTTGGACAGCTTCTATACATGGATTCTACTGTTAAGCACCCATAGCACGGGGAATGCAGTTACACAGTTGCCTTAACTAGGCATATGTACTCCTATGCCACTGAAAGAAGCAGCTCCATCTGCCTTTTGTTCTGGGCTGTTCATTCCCACCAGCTGCTTATGCCAATACTCGGGACAGTTCATTTCCAGCTGGATCAGTTCCCATTAGCCTTGGTGTAAGGCCTTGGTGTAAGGCCAAGGGGCAGGGCTTAGAAGCTGCAGTAGGGAGGTGTCCAGTCCCACTCGGTGAGCTCGGTGGAGGTGATCTTTTAGATAGTCCCTTGCTGCTCACAGGAATCACAACAATGACTCAGGAGGGACAGGGAAAATTTCAACAGCCCATTTCATTCGGTGAATCCCAGGGCAGGAGTCATGTCAATGGCTCCTAAATGCTCATAGTATGTTTTATTTAATGTCGACTTATAACACAAGTGTGGCTAAATTTGGTGTAGCAGATATTTCGAATAAAAAACTTGACACCTAACAGCCGTGCCAAAATATTCCTAACAACAAGGTAGAAGGAAGAGAAGAGATAAGAGAGAGAAAGAAGAAAGAGAAAAAAGGGAGAGGTAAGTATCATCACCCCTTAATCCAGTGAGGAAAGAGTCTCAGTAGTAACTGTCTGGATTCTTCAGGCAGCGGGCACCCTCATCACATGTGTTGTGGGGTCTTCTCAAAAGTTCTTGAGGAGGGAGTCGGGGGTCGCTGATGCCCCTTTATCCCATTTAACTTGTTTACACAACTGCCGTGGTAAGGGCTTGTGGCAAAACTCCAAACCCGTGACAAAACATCCGAAGCGCAACCGCTAGAAAACTTCCCAGAAAGACAGTCCCCAGAAAGCCTCTTGGAGGCACAACTGATAGAACGCCTCCCAGAAACAGTTCAGTACCCCACTGTATGGATTGTCCAGCTCATAGTTCACAAACGAGTTTCACCATGTCTAGTGCACACAGGCGACTCATGGGGGGTTACAAAAGTGACCCAGCCTTGGATTGCCTTGAGGCCCTGTCTCTCTGCAGAGATGACTCATGGGTAGACAACTTAGCCCTGGGCTGTCTGATAAACCCTAAACTAAACAGGGCAGTGGCTGCACCATTCAAAGAACCAAAACCTGAATTGAGGCTTGAAATCCCTTAACAAATAGTATGCCCTGCGTCTCAATCCAACCACTATTCAGTTGCCTGAGGAAGCAAGGTAAAGAAAAGCTGGAGGATTTCAGCTTTGGTTTCAGCTTCGTTTTCAAATAACAACCTTGTGTAGCCAAACAATCACAGACCAGCAAAAGAAAGAAAGATAAGGGGAAACTCCACTCAAATATATATAATCCACTCAGGCATATATCATAATCCACTCAGGCATAGTCATACACACCATTCCACAAGTCAGGGGATAAAAACCCTAAGATTCAGGTTGGAAATGGGGGAGTCACTTCTCCAGCTATACAGTTGGCTTGTGAAGGAGACCCTTCCCCGCCTCGATCAGGATGCCAGTCAATGTAGCTTCCCTCGGACTGAGAGCCCTTACTTGGAGGGGTAAGTGAATATTGTTTATGCTTTAAGTTTGTAAACACGTGTGTGTTTGTGGTTGTCTGTGAATCACTTGTGGTTGTAATAGCGTACTCCTCTTGCTTTTAAAATTGCAATAGTGCATTCCTCCATTGTATCTGTAAAACCTGCAATAGTGGCATGTTAAGTCTGTAAGTGAAGTTCAAATAGATCATTTGCTTGAACCTTGCAGTTAAATCTGCAAGTGAAGTTCAAGTCATTTGCTTGAACCTTGCAGTTAAATCTCTTTCCGCTACACCTACCTCCACAGGGCACATCCTGTTTCGGCTGCTGGCGGCTACCTGCTTGGTTATTTGAGACAAAATGGTTGCCAGCCTCTCACAGTTTCTCGGTCCCTCACAGAAGGGGAAGGCACCTATGCTCTTTTCAGTAGCAGAGTGGACTTCTGCCAGGTTAAAGCAAACATTTAGCCATAACCTTAAAAAAAATTACAATTCTCTGATAAAGATAAAGCTTCCAGTGCTGTTCATATTTAATACAAGTAACTTTCTGGGTCTTGTATCAGTTTTACATTATTATTGATTTTACAAAATTTACCTCTACTCTCTAACCTTTGAACATTAAGAAATGAACAGGGTTAGTAAGATGGAAAGCAATCATTTCAGTCTGGGAATTAATTTTGAAACTGTGAATTAAGCTTCGATTTAATATTCCCAATCATCTGACCTGAAAACTAACTGGAAGAGTCAAGATATACAGCAAGAGAGAATTCTAAAGTATATGTCCTGGTTCTTGGCATATGGTGCGAGAGACTTACTGTACAAGAATGTCAGCAGTACTCGAAAGGTTAATGGAAATGGGATTTGCAGAGACATGACTGATTCTTCTAGAACAGGTGAGGAAAAAAGACAATTTGGACAAAGACCTTTAAAGCCCTTTTGCATTTGCATCTTTCGATCCGAAGGGAAGAAAAGCACTAGTATCTCTTTTAACTTAAATCGCTCTAATTTCTTGGAGGGATCCAAAACTTCTCAAAGAAAACATTTTTAGAGTAAGAACAATCTACCCAAATGGATGAAATGCTCAGTGTGAAGCTTATGAAAATGTATCTGTCATGGCCTAAGAGAGTGCTTTATAGTATCAACAGAGTTAAGGTTAAATGTTTTGGTTTTACTGTGTGTTGCCCTTTCTCACACAGATATGCACGTGTCTGCATATGCGCACATTTCTGACTCACATTTATCATATCTAGTTGAACTGTAAGTCCTTTTTTTTTTTTTTATTTTTTAAATTTAATAAGATGAAATAAAATACCTTCACACAAGGAAAGCAACTCACAAAAGAGAATTATTCTGTTATCAGGCCACCTGTGATTTAAATTCCTTACTTAGATTAAAATAAAAATAAATAGTTGTCCTGTTGTATGTTAAATATAAGACATGTTCACCTTGCATTATATAAATTCACACTAAGCCAACAATTAAATTAAAATATAATAAGAGGATTGGTAATTTCGCTGGCTGACAGCAAGACTGAGAAATCTAGAAAATAACATGTTTTTTTTCTTCTAGAAAACAACCTCAAACAAAGCTCTATAACAGTAGTTGTAGTAAACATTAGTTGTCTTACTCATTTTAATTCCTAAGCCTTTGATCTAGACCCTCATGCCCCAGCATGAGCAGGTTGCAGATGCCTCTGCTGAGTAGTGTTGGCCAGAACTCTGCATACATAAAACTCTCTTTGGTTTGGTGGGGCAGAACCAAACCCATTTAAAGACAGGGGCCTGTTGACCAAAGTTGCAAACTTCTCTCAGGTATGTAATGGACACTACCCAGCTTAGAAGATGACTTCCTTAATATTCTCAGTGTCTCAGCTTAGTAGGATGTAGCCCTCGGGACTTAACTTGGCTTGTGATTTGGGCTGTAACTGCTTCAATATGGCCTGGTTATAAAAGACAATGAATGTTAAACTACAGGGAATAGAAATAAGCTTTTCCTATAAAGAAGATATCCCATAACTATTTCCTTTGTATGTTCATATCTTCCTGTACTACATGTGAAATTAGGAGATAGCAGGCCATCTGCTCTGTATCCTGAACTCATTTGGCAGTCTACCTCTTGCATCTGCGTTCTTCTTCTCTTGTGGCCCTTTTCTTATGGCCTGATGCACATAATTTTCATTCATTTCAAGAGAGAAGCGAGGCCAGGGGTCAGAACTGGTTCATTCTTGCACAGAGGTTCTGCTTGTGTGATACTGGGAGATCATTCACCAAAGCCTTTTCCTTTTGTGGTTGTCAGGACAACTTGTCATGGGAAGGGTCCAAGCTGGAAATGCCACTGGATTCCTATTGTTACCGACAAGAAATGTATTGATGAAAATGAGAGGATTGTCAGAGGAGCCATGAGCTACGGAAAGCCAACTGGGAAGTAAGCAAAGTCAAGAACCCAGCGTTCACCAAAATAATGGTTACAGATAGTCTGGTAGACTAAGGTATTAAAACCTAAATTCATCTTGGGTTTATCATCAGTGAGAATAATTCATCACTAGAATGGTGTGGTTGGCATTGCGGTGGCAATGGTCTGAGTTTCAGCAAGACTGGTTTGGATTTCCCAGGTCACAGCAGGGGACAGAAACACAATCCCGGTTGTTCCTTCTAGCCCTTACAATGCATGAATGCAACTCTCTTCCTGTGGTAGGCCATGACTTTCTGTTGAAGAATACAACATCTGTTACCTCTGTGATGACCTAGAGGGTGTAATTTGGGGAATGTTTAAATGAACATTGCTCTCCTCTAAGCTAAAGCATTCCTGTGGCCTTTTTCGCATTTATGTTCTGCTTTATGTAATGTAAGTTAAAATGGATAAAATAAAATTAATTTAATCATCACTTAGTAGATGGTGGCAATTCTAAAACAGTCTCTTTGTCTTTCATATATATATAACATTGTTCACTTACAAGCTTTGTCAACACCTTAACACTGCAAGTTAAAAGTAGCTTGGTGTTTGTTGTTAGATTATTTTTTTTTAAATCTGTAAATCCTAAAAATAACATGAAGTTGTGTTACCCTCGACAGTAATTGTGTGCCAAAGGAGGACAGCATCACATAACCTGATTTGACACCCAGCAAAATAATCCAATTTGACAGAATGCACCATTCAGGGGACAGATTGACTGATCTCAGTTGATGTGACTGTTGGGCTGGCAGCCTGAATTTTGATAGAATATTTGATGAGATAAAGGACTCACTAAAAGAGGGTAAGTATAATTGCATGAAAGTCATATCTCTAGTTTATCCAGTAATCTCCCAGCACTAACCATGGACAGAGGAGTTGGTATGGCTTCATGTGCCTTTCTGATTGTTTTCTGGCTGTGTTTTTTAACACATTTTCTGTCTGCCTTGTCTGTTTGGTGTAGAGCTGGGGGAACCCTGCAGTATTTTCTGTCTACTTTATCTAGTTTTCAGGGCTTACAAGACTCATTCTGATTTGATTTTTCTCAGGAGTTTAACCTCATACAGTTTCCTGTTTCTCCAGTTTCCCACAGCTGTAGCTATATGCTAGCCAGACAGAGGGCTGGGCTTCTGATGAAGAAAACTATTTGCATGGTATAAGTAGAAATGGTTTTGGAGATGCATACACATGTGCATACGTTCCTGTCTAATAGGAATACAACTTTCTCCTCCATAACACTCTTTTTCTCAGTCCCTGGGCAAAATATATTGGTTACATTGATTTCACACCACTTTCATTCCTGTTGCTAATTCACACCAGCATACACTAGAAAAAAATGAAGTCCTTGACCCTTTGGGAGGCTTTTCTTCCTGCTTTTTCTTTGCAGAATATGTCAGATTACACCTTTCTTAAGTTTTCCACCTCTGCATTTGTGGCGCTGCTCCTTTATGTATTCTCTTTCAGGCCTAATCCAAACAGTACTTTTGTGATTCTTTGCAGTGTAGGTTGCATGTTATGCTTAAAAATAAACTGTATTATTGAATAAGTTGGATATTTATTTGTTTTCATTTGAGTTTTATTTTTTGTTTTGAGAAGCTTTACAATCCTTTGAAATATGATATCCACACATCTACTTACCAGCTGCTACTGATTAATTGTCTGTGTTCATAACTGTGAATATGCATGTATGCAAACTATGTTTTTCTTCGTTTTATCACTGCTGCAAGAAGTTCCATTTATCTATCCATTTTAAATCAAAGTATACCTTCCTGTGGATTCCATAGACCCAAGTCTTTGTTAGCAACTAAGTGGGCCCCACTAATGGGATCTTTGCTCCCAATGTCAGTAGTAAAATATTTTTCAGATTAGTTGCCACAGTTCAAAAAGCCAAAAAAGTCCTTACAGCATAAAGTTTAGGAAGGTTTTCAGTCTCAAAATGAGCCTAAATTTTTGCAGGCATTTGCCACGTACCTGTGGGCCAAAGAAACACAAGGAAACATTAGGAAATGTAGTTTCAGATTGCAGCATAAGTATACTGGATATTGCATCAGTAAGGTTCTTCCATGTTTTCATTTTTAAACTTCCATTTAAATGCAAAATCTGCCAATTAAATAGTATCTGCATGTACTTTATTACACTATAATTATTGCTTTCCATCTTGCCAGACCTGGCATATGATAAGGCCAGGGGTCATTTTACGAGTCCCCTGAAAGTGCAATTGAAATCAAGGACCCATCTTCTGCTGTATTTGTGAGTGACACACATTTTAGGAAAGATCTGAGGACAGACGTAAGCAAATGCTCTAAAAAATAATGTGTCATTGTACTTAAAAGAACATTTTCTTCCCAATGGCTGTAGCAGGAGGGAAGGTTACTAGCATAAATGAGAAGCTTTAACACTCAGATATTAGGCGAGATCCCACCTTTATTGTCTGTTGTTCCTTCCTGCTGTCTCCCAGGGTCAGGCCCTGTTTTTTCTGGCTGAGATACAAGATACATTTAGTCTGTCTCAAGGACAGCAAGGGATTCTCAGATGTATTTGTTCCATGTTATGTTAGAAGCCATGGGATGATACTCTTGCAAAGGAATATTTATGAGAAAACCCTTGCATAGATTTTCTCCTGTTGTCTGAGAGGTGATTCACTGCCCAGTCCCTTGTCTGTGTCCATCCTTTACCCAGGCAGCTGTCAGTGTGAAGCATGGCTATTATCATCCCTTTTCTGACTCTGTGACCTTCCAAAGAAAACAACAGCCGTCAGAGCCAACTCTCCAGGCTGGTCTTACCTACAGTGCTTGTAACTCACACAGGAGAGGAAGAAGTATCTTTATTCCTTTGTAGGACCTTGCATAGACACATGAGGCTTTCTACATACTTATCCATGTATGATGTAGCCTGTTCCTTCTATGGGGTAGCTGCTCAGAGTGCTCTTTTTTTTGTCTACTGCTCACCATCAGCAGGAATATAAAATCTCCTGGGCTAGTCAGAAATATTTTTTATTATTTGTGGTTTTCTGCAGTTAAATTTGTAGCCCTTGGGTTCAGATAAGCTTCTACTGCTGTGACTTAAAAAATTGTCCTGGATCATTTGGCTGATCTGGGTAACTAGCTGCATATGTGTCCCTAGCCCATAGCAAATACAAGATACTGCACTGAAAGCTAAACCTAATGCCCTTAATTTTTCTGGGGACCAAGTGTGCACACATAACCAGTGTACTACCAGGCTCTGTGGGGCTTGGTAACATGAACTGCATTGGGATCCTTCATTTCACACAACTATTTTTTCACATTACACTGCACATATACATCTCTGAATCAATTTTTGGCTACATATATATGTGTGTGTGTGTGTGTGTAATATATGGATGCAGAAATGCTATTTAAGTTTATGGCTGTGTGCATTTATGTATATCCAAAGAGACAAGACTCTTAAAAATATGATCTATGTATTTGCAATAGAAAGTGAAGGACAAGGTACATTTTTGACATATCAAACTTCAGCACATTAAAATAATGATTTGCAGCCTTCAGGCTTTCTTTGCCCTTTTGTTGCAATTAGTCTTGACTGCTTTGCAAATCTGTTGGCCATTGTCATGGTAGGTGACACTTCCTGAATTACTTTTCTTGTTTGAGAAGTGTGCAAGTCTGTTGACAATGTACATATACTATGTAACAGCATCTCCATATATTGCTTTCCACTTTCTGTGTTTATCCTCCCTTTTAAGCACAGTAAAAACAGAAGGCTGCTCCTGAAATTAGGTCCCTACTACTAATTTAAAAAGCTATGTATTCTGGACATAAAACACTAACTCTGGACTATTGAACATGCTGTTATGACTTAACCAATTGGAAGCAGGCACATGTGCCACATATTATCCACACAGTAAAGGAGTGCTAATTTAATCAAAACTCATTTAAAAACTAAGCTGATTAGGCCAGTACAACCCCTAGTGTAGATACATTTTTGTCCATTCACATTTTGTCCCTATTAGTTAAGCTTACTGTAGTAAATTAATTTATACATTGGTCTTAATTAAAGAAGAAAATTTTTTGGTTGTATCTTAACACCAAGTTTATTGTCTCTTTGGTCTGAATGTATAGGAATTTTGACCTGAACACGAATTAGAGAGTTTAACACCATAAGCATATGGCTCAGTCAGTACATGTTCTGTCCCACATACACAACCCTTGAAATACACTCCAACTCTTTTCTGGAAACATCTAAATAGCAAAATTTTTTATGTTAATTTGGATTAACATGAACCAGATAACTTAGCAAGAATACTCCTGTCCATCCCAGACAGTCATGATTTTAAAAATATTTATGCTGTGAGAAGAGAAGATATTGAGGAAACATTTCTGTCAATACAGCTAAGTTCAGTGGCAATGAAGAAATGAAAGAAAATTAAAGTAATATTGAGAATTACTAGGAAAGAAATAGAACAGAAAAATGGAAGACAGCATTATGCCATTATAAATTATCAATTTACATTGTAAATATGGTGTAAATATGGCTGATCTTTCCCTTGGACACATTGGTGGGCTAGCTGACCTCTTGAGGTCCCTTTCAATTCTACTGATAACAGTTCTGCAAAGACTGACAGGTCACAGGTACACCACATTTCAAAACTGTTTCAAGTATCTTTGAAAATTTTGCCCATTTTTTTCCATAATTCAGGCATGATTGAAGTGTTAACCAATACAGGATTTTACCAGTTGCATGTGGAAACTTGGTTTTCTCATCCAGCTTGATGAATGTCTTTTGTCTGAGTAGCATGTTTCATTCTCTTACCAGCATGGAAGGTGACTTGCAATAGAGTTTGCTTGGGAAGCAAAGCCCAGAGCCAAGCATTCACCACAGGTTGCATTTTTATTCTATGTAGGGGAAGAAATTACTTCATTCTTTTCAAGGAAGACCTTCCTTTGCACAAGAAGCCTTGCATATACAGTGATACTATATGGCTCAGCTGTACTCCATCTTCCCATGTCCACTTTCTTATATAAGCCCTCAGATGTGTGACTCTTGCTATGCCTTCTGTAACACTGGAGTCACAGTAGAAACAGGAGTGAGGTAATGGCTTCTCCCTTTGAACAGCAGAGTAAGTTCTGTGGCAATCTCTTCCTCTGTTGTTTTTGGTGTATTTTTTTCTCTTCCACAGGTCTGCAGCAAGTCTATAACCAAGATTTTTATGGAATACAGGTATGAAAGATACTGTGTCTGTGTAGAGATTCTGGGTGAAAGGTAGTAGTAGATAATGTAGTTTATATCCCAGTCTTTATTAAAGAATTTATGTGTATGAATTGTTCATTGACTAAGTGATGGTGTTGCTATGATTAAAAGGAACAGATGGTTGGAGAAAGCAAAAAGATGATACTGCAAAGGTATTTTTCTTTGCCAACTCCTTGAGATCTGCTGGTCCTGGAAATGAATAGATGCAGTAACTCCAATTTTGATAAGCTAGCAGCTGCTTCTCTTGCAAGGCCTGAAGGCAGCAAAAGATGGGAGAGAATAAGGAGATGACTTGAAGGAAACAATTCAGAAGTGCTAACTGTTGTCTGAGCTTCCCCTGTAAGGAAGTTCCAGAAGCTAGAAGTAACATATGGATGGAAAGACATCAGAACAAAAAATTAAACCAAAAATGAGCAAAACCATGGCTACAGAATAATGACAAAAGAAGACAAAAACTCTAGCAAATTACTAGAAAAGCCTGCCCCATTGCTTGCTGGGTTGCATTTGGCTCTGATGCATTCTTATGCTAGAAGCATTCTGATGCAGAGTGAGCACATCAAGTGGAGGTGACAGTCAGCTGCATCCAGCACATAGGTTGTCTCAGGTATACTGAACAAACTGTTATATCAAATCAAGCCTGTCATTGCTGTGTTCTGAGCAGTGATCTCTGCCATGAGTTTAAGATTAAAATACAAACATGTACCTCATCAGTAAGTCTTGTGGGAGAAAGTAGTCCCACAAAGTAAGATGTTATTAAATAGCCCTCATACCCCCATGAGGAGAAATTCCTTGCTCTTTCTTGCTCTCCCTAATCACTCATGTGCAATATCTAGAATGGATGAATCTCATCATTTTATTTCCAGCATCTTTCAGTCTGGAGTTTTGTTATCTCTCAGTCTTTTGATGGGTAATGATCGTACCAAAAAAACTTTTGTCTTTAACAGTGTTAAATCTGATGCATGGCTGTCCTGTCACACTGGTAATTGGCATAAGGCATCACTGCATTTTTTGCTGATGTTTGTTGCGCTGTTTTGTGGAGGTGTAACATGGACATTCTAACAAGAGTGAGTAGACATAGAAAAGGCTCTGTATAGTGGGTTAATAATGATTTTACCTGGAAAATGGGCTTTTACTTTGATTTGTGGCAATACTATAGTACATCCACTTCAGAACTCTTTCAAATTTGCAAAGTCAAGACTCTTAGAAGCTCAAGGTTTAAGATTTTCAATTAGGAAGTTTGCAATTTCCAGTTTGAAATGAAACTTAGTCTTTTAAAAAGTCACCTTCTCCCCATTCATTTCTACTAGAAATAAGTTACAGAATCATAGAATCCTTTAGGTTGGAAAAGACCTTCAGGTTCATCGAGTCCAACCATCATCCATACCCACTAAACCATGTTCTGAAGTACCTTGTCTATGCACTTTTTGAACACCTCCAGGGATGGTGACTCAACCACTTCCCTGGGCAGCCTGTTCCAATGTCTGGCAACCCTCTCAGTAAAGAAATTTTTCCTAATATCCAACCTAAATCTCCCTTGCCTCAACTTGAGGCCATTTCCTCTTGTCCTATCTCCAGCCACCTGACAGAAGAGACCAGCACCCACCTCACTACAACCTCCTTTCAGGTAGTTGTAGAGAGCGATAAGGTCTCCCCTCAGCCTCCTCTTCTCCAGACTAAACTACCCCAGCTCCCTTAGCTGCTCCTCATAAGACTTGTGCTCCAGGCCCCTCACCAGCTTTGTTGCCCTTCTCTGGACACGCTCCGGCACCTCCATGTCTTTCCTGTAGTGAGGGGCCCAAAACTGAACACAGGACTCGAGGGGCGGCCTCACCAGTGCTGAGTACAGGGGGACGATCACCTCCCTGCTCCTGCTGGCCACACTATTTCTGATACAGGCCAGGATGCCGTTGGCCTTCTTGGCCACCTGGGCACACTGCTGGATCATATTCAGCCGGCTGTCGACCAGCACCCCCAGGTCTTTTTCCTGCCGGGCAGCTTTCCAGCCACTCTTCCCCAAGCCTGTAGCACTGCATGGGGTTGTTGTGACCCAAGTGTGGGACCCAGCACTTGGCCTTGTTGAACCTCATACGACTGGCCTCAGCCCATCGATCCAGCCTGTCCAGATCTCTCTGTAGACCCTCCCTACCCTCGAGCAGATCGACCCTGCCTCCCAACTTGGTGTCATCTGCAAACTTGCTGAAGGTGCACTCGATCCCCTCATCCAAATCATTGATAAAGATATTAAACAGAACGGGGCCCAACACTGAGCCCTGAGGAACACCACTTGTGACCTGCTGCCAACTGTATCTCACCCCATTCACCACAACCCTCTGGGCTCATCCATCCAGCCAGTTTTTCACCCAGCGAAGAGTACACTTGTCCAAGCCATGAGCCGCCAGTTTCTCAAGGAGTATGCCATGAGAGACAGTGTCAAAGGCCTTGCTGAAGTCCAGGTAGACAACACCCACAGCCTTTCCCTCATCCACTAGGCAGTTCACCTGGTCATAGAAGGAGATCAGGTTGGTCAAGCAGGACCTGCCTTTCATGAACCCATGCTGGTTGGGCCTGATCCCCTGCTTGTCCTGGACTTGCCATGTGAGTGCTCTCAAGAAAAACTATTCCATGATCTTCCCTGGTACTGAGGTCAGGCAGACAGGCCTGTAGTTCCCTGGATCCTCCCTCTGACCCTTCTTGTAAATGGGTGTCACACTGGCAAAACTTAGAAGATTGTGCCTTGAAATTAATTTTATTCTAATTTTATCCTTTTGTACTAAATTTTAATTATTTTTTCATACCAGTTTTAATGCTCTAGAGACAATATCAGAGTATGAGTGCCTTGGCATAAAGCATTTTCACCCCCAAAGTCCCAGATTTACTTTTCTATTGTTATTTTTTTGTCTTTCTTATGATGTAACTGTAATTTAGATAGTAAGACGTTGATCTTTATAGAATTTTCTGCATTTTATGCCTTGGTAATGAAATGCAAGCACTTTCATTCTAATAAATGCACCTTAAAGAGTTTACAGTACCTTGGGAACACGGGGATAAAATTCCAGAATTTCTGATTAAGAAAAAATTAAGCACTCGCTAATGAAATGCCAAAAATAAGATACTTGATCAGAGTGAAATTCACACCTGCTCAGGGAACCCATAGCTGGCATAACTATCCTACAGGTCATGAGTAAGTTCTTCTTTGGTTGTAATAGTGCCGCACATGGGAATGGATATCATCTGTTGTTCTCAGTTACATCTGCCCTGAATGTCCTTTAGTCTTTTAGAAGTCAGCTTAACACAGTGGCTGGACCACATAGTGGTTAACTTACATGCTGTCAGGTTTCAACATCTCTTATGTCTACCAGGAGGGACCTCATGACTTTAAATACAGAGATCCGAAGGACTTTGCAAAACCAGAGAATTTGTGTCACAGAGCAATCAGCAGCGTGTTGTCTATACAACACCCAGGCTGGGATTGTGTTGTCTTTTTTGGAAAGGTTCCTGGTCCAAAAGAAGGCATCTTGTGAAGTAGCTGCTGTTCTGACAAGTACAGTCTGCACTGTTAAGGCTTAGCATGGCCAACTCATTATCTATCTCCTCCATTGTTTCTGTAAAGCAATTTGGTTTTTTGACTACATTCTGTGGAATGAATTAAGAAGACACTAAAGTCAAAGTTCAGCACTGCTTCTTTTAATCACATCTACGTGCTTTTTAATAAAAATAAAGGAGTATTCAAATTTGTATTTTTATCTTACATCCTTGTTCCATGGTTTATTTTTTTCAAAAGAAGTATTGAACTTCAAAAAAATAGAGCCTTTCTCCCTAAAAATACTCAGCATCTGCAAATTGCAGTTGACCCTTGTATTTTCCCCATCCTTAGTGCCCCATCTGATGATGCATAAGAAGTGTCTATGATGCTCAGTACCTGCTTCTGTCAGATACTATATTCCTGAGAAAAAAATACTTTGGAGAAGATGTATTTATATTTTCTTATTCATATATATTCAGAATCTAAAATCATTACAGGAGAAACCTTATTAATGGTGGAGCCAGGAGTAGTCTGCTGTGCATCATATACAGCTTTTAATTTCATATTCAAACTGCTGAAGACTCTGCAGTAGAAGTGCCTTAATCTTACCCTGACTTTTTGTTTCTTTTAGAACTCTTAAATGTCAGTCAGGTTTCATAGAATCATAGAACAGCCCAGGTTGGAAGGCACCTCGAAAGATCATCTGGTCCAACCTTTTGTGGGAAAGGGAGTCTAGAAGAGATTATCTAGCACCCTGTACAACTGCATCTTGAAAAACTCAATTTGTCTTTTAAAAAAAAAAAAACCAACAACAAACCTCCAGCTTGTCCATTGCTGCAAATGCCAGCTGCAGACCTTTTGGGTAAGTCTAATAGGTAGACTCTTATGGATGTGTGCTAAGTATTTTAAAAGACAGAAAAGACAGCAGATATTACGGCCGTTTCATTGTTTGGATAGCACTGATCAGGTGAGAGGAGATCCTGAAGGGTTAACAACTGTAAACACCCTGTTTAACCACACAACAGGGAGGCTTGGTATTAACACTCTGCAGAAAATCTAGCAGTAAACTATATTACTAGTTTTACTGACTTTACAGTGGCTAATCTCAATGGCATTTAAGTATTTATTATGTAACCAAAAAGCCATGCAAAATTAAAAGTGTTAAAGGATTGTTTTTGTTTGGTCAGGAACGGGAAAAATGAAGGGTAGTAACCATAAACCTTAAATCAAGCAACAGTTTCTCAGTGCACAGCATGCAGTGAAGTTTGTTAGACTGGCTTCTAGAGGAATTAATTAGGTAATGTATTTAATGTGTCTAGAGTGCTTTGAAAAATGTGAAGTGCTTTGGAACTGCTAGGAATTTTATTCCTTAATTTGTTAATTGTGTATTTATTTATTTTTAAGTGCTGCAAATTCAAAAGCAGATATAAATAAACTCAATATCTTCAACAATTCAAATTTTGTTTCAGAACTTCTGTTAAAATATCTGGTCTTTTTATTTGCAATACCTTTAATTTCAATAGTTTTGTGCAAATTGAAATACCTTATTTCTATCCTTAAAGGATTTCTGCTTGTGTTGTAATGAATCCGTGGGACACTGATGCAGAAAATACGGAACACACTTAGGGGCAGAACTACACGGAGACTTGCACGTCAAAACAGCCAAGTTCTCTTACTTTTTACTTTTGTGTATCATTCAGTAAGGATCCATACAGGCTGCACAAAAGTTACCTGAGGGAACACAAGAATCCAGGATCTCCTTCTTTCCAGATTGCCCTGCCTACTGGACTGTAGATTCATTGATTAATTCATTAACTCTCATTCTCATTCACTTATTTTCTCATTTTCTTCTAGAAGCACTCACCATGGGCGCAAGATGTGCAGAGGAAAGGAAGACTTTAAACTTGCAGGTGAGTACAACAGTACAGGACATACATGTTGTTCCCGACATTGTTACACATTACTGGTTGGTGCCCTCTCATATCATAGTGATATGGATAGGTTTTGGAAAATTGAACTGTCATGGAATTTTGTTGCCTCTTGGGTGATTTCAGTTAGCAATACAATTTAATTTTCAAGGGACTAAATGTAATTTGTGTCCTCAAAACCCTTGTTGTTTTGAACTTCTTTGTTAATTTCACTAATTAGAGTATCAGCTGTTTCTAGTAACCACTGCAAATTAATCCAGAGTAATATGAATTGTAACAAAAAGCTGCTCCTAAAGACTGCCTGGAGTTAGATATGATCTCAGAATTCATGGTTTCTGAATTTTAATGGAAAGCTGCAATTTCTCAATAGAAAGTAACTTTTCCAACGTACTTTGCCTCTGCCATTTTTTTTTCTCCCCTTTGCTCTTCTTTCTCAAGTCGCATGTTAATTTGCTTCTCCCCCCATCACCTAGTGCCTTTTCCACCCCTCCCCATATATTTCAAACACTATTATAAAACACAGCTCTCTGGCAAGCTCCTTCAAGCCCATTTTCTTGTGCACCACTGAACTGATGTTCACAATAAATTGCTGATGGCTGGGCATGTGAATTAGTTAATAAACTGTGTTAATTTATTTTAAATTTTCTCACAATAATGAGGTTCAGAACATTCAAATTTTTTGCACATGTAAACCTATGTTCCCCTTGATGTGGTCGTTGTTCCCCTCTGTTCTATTAGCTGAATCTTGCATCAGATTTGTGCATCTAGATTATAGTCTTGCAGAGTGTACAGCAGCCAGCACAAAGAAACACAGATCCAGACCAGAATGTGTGCTGCTGTCTTGCTAATAAAAGATTTCCAATGTATTTCCTATTTTCTCTAAAGCTTTTGTTCTCAGATGACGGTGGTAGAGCGAAGTCTGGCTTGAAGAAGCAAGAGCTATCTCATTCAAACATTCTTGGGAATTTTGGGGAGGGGGGAAGACTGGGAAAAACAAGGGGAGACTTTGGGATCAGTCCCCATAAGAGATGTGTACATTGTTATTTTTTCAGGAACATGGCTGATGAGCAGGTAGGCACAAAATGTGCTCTTTATCCCATTATCAACTCTATATGCACCATTTATTACCATGTAACTGTCAGCACAGCAAATGAAACTCAGATTATGCATATAAATGATAGATTTTGGCTGGCTAGCACACTATTGCAGGGAAACAGGGCTGAATATAAGCATTCACATCAAAAATGGATACTTTTTTCCTCAATCATTTTGCACCATGGTTTTTTGCTTTTATGAACATATTTATAAGCAAAGTTCATTGTTTCTGTCCTTGCTGTAACAGCTTTGTTGTAATGGATTGGGAAATAGCAATGATACACATTTGACTTTGTGCAGCCAACTGATGGAGACTCAAAAAGGGTGACATTTTACAGTGACTCTCATGGGCCAATGCTGTCTTCATCAGATGAGGAATATTTTGATGGAAGGCTGGGACTTGTGCATGTTGGGACAGACAGGGTATTATTCAACTAGTTTATACCAGATACAGCATCAGTATTTGAGAAATCTATAATGATCACATTACAGCCTTAGGTTGCAGAGCTGGCTCAGACTTGCCCACCATATCACACCACTATCCACTGATTTGGTCCAAGCATGCTGGAGATAAGACCCCCCCACACTCAGGGGCTGTCTTGATCATTGCAGGCTTGACTTGAAAGTGGCTGGAAGCTACCAGCCCTGTAAACACCTGCACTGTAGGCAGGCTCAGGGTGGAAGTAAGGTAAAGAGTCAAATTGTCAACAGCACGCAAAAGCCATCAGGTATCTTGTTCCAGTCTATTCCTAAGGAAAATCCTATCTTTTATTCTCCAGCCTGGTCTGGGGAAGAAACTAGAAGGCTGTTGCTGCTGTCTTAGAAAAAGGTGAGAACAGATGCAGCCAAAATATTCACCTTCTCAAATGTCAGCAGTGCACTACAGTCTTTCCTCATATAGTACAAGAGGATGTGGTTTATTATGTGTGCCAGAATGATTTAAGACATTCTGGAATACTATCACTTTGCAAAGGATTTATGAATTTTATATGCACAAATTATCTGAATGAGTATCTTGTAACTGACAGCATTTTGTTTTATTACATTGTGTGTTTTCCCCATCACTAAAATAGGAGTCTCTCTATGCTAGGATTTTGTTTGCTCTTCATTTTGGGAGACTGAGGCAGTGAGAGCTGTGCCTTACTCTGGATTATTTTCATATTCCTCTGGAATGCAGTTTGCTCCTTGCCATTCGAGGGAGGAGCAGTTTTACAGCACTGAGGTTAACATTCAGTGGTGAACTATAGGAAAAGTAACCTGAAGTCTGAAAATGTAGCTTTCTAGGGTTACATTACCCCCCCCTTTTTTTTTTTGCTTTAAATACCAGGTGTCTATGCATGATCCCTAGGGCTTCTACAGTTGGGTTGTTTGCTTTTATTACTCCCTCTACAAACTAAAATGAAATCATTTTAGTCTCTGGTGTATTGTACTTGAAAAGACCTACATTGTGATGGAGCGACTAATTTTCCACTGGGACTAGCTCAAAAGAATTTTACAGTAAAATGCATGTGTACTATATTTTAAATCCAAATTCTATCACACAAATGCCTCTTGTTTTTTAATCTCTACTATCATGATTTTTTAATAAATTCCCTCTTGTTGATATTTTATACATCAAGCCAAAATTATATGTTTTAAAGGATCTGAATTAAACAAAAAATGACCTGAAAAGGTATCACTGAGAATTTCAATAGAAGAAACTCTAAGCCTGTGTAAGAATTTCAAATTGGGTTTGTTTTCCTTATTTACAGAAGTCTGCATATGTTGGTGTGTCTGCTTCCTGGTACTGGATGGAAATGGAAGGGCAATGTGGAAAACAGTGCACATGATGTTTATTACATAGCCAGCCCCAGGGTTGCCTTAAGTCTCGAGAAGAGATCCTCTGGGTTGAGTGCTGTCATGAACTCTTGCGCTGATGAACTCAGTGCTGTCAGGAACTCTTGTTTTCTCATCTAAAGCTTGTTTATAACAGGAAACATACATACCTTCTTTGACGTGCTGTTCCCTGCACCCATGTCACCTATTATTTTGTTGCCCATTTGTTTCTGGTGGTGAAGATTTGTCCTCTGGGCTGCGTGCTTGTTGCACCTCTTCATGCAATTTAGCCTAGCAGGCCTAGCTGTGGGGATCTTTGATGTCTTTGTTCTCAAGCAAGCCAGAGAGGAGGATTTCTTTGTGATCATGACACAAGCAGCATGTCTCTGACTGGGAGTTAACAAGCACAACACAGCTGGGGTAAAGCCAACAAAACCAGTTGGCTTTATCATGGTTTTTCGTTTTGTTTGTTGTTTTGGGTTTTTTTAAGGCAAAGTCTGGGGAAAAGGCAGCTCTGTGGCCATGGACACTTACTGAAGCAAGATCTCCTCTTTCAAGCAAGATGTTGGACCATAGAAACAGGTTTGTTTCACTGACGTCCAGCTGGCTAACAGCAGGGCAGCTAGCTAGGCTTCCTCCATAATCACTGGAGAGAAAGAGGCACCTCCAGATGTGACTCCCCTGCCCTTCTTGGTCTGTGCTAGGATGGAAGAACACACTGTGGAGATGCCAGGGGCTGCAGAGGTAGCTTGGAAAGATGCATTCTACTAGATGCTTAACTTAAAGATGCCCAGCTGCAGGTGAGGTGACTCCTCCCCATGTCAGCGATCCATTTGCCTCTCAGTATACTTACTTGCATAAGCCATTTTCCAGCTCAGCAATTAGCTTAAAAAAATGGAGGTTTTGGTCTGAAAGGACCCCGTTGGGAATTATTTATCACCCTTACCTCTCAGCTAGCCTGTCCTGGCTACCACCGAGAATTTTCAATCTGACCCCAATATGCCAAGCCACAAAGCCTTCAGCCCTATAGGGAAGAACTCAGAGGCTTTGACTCCTCTGGCATGCTCAGAGCTAATCTCATAAGCACTCTGACCATACGGATACATTAGTGTCATTGACATAAGTGCTATTACCATGTGGTTGAAAAGGTACAATTGCATAGGCTTGGGATCATGTTATCAACCTGTACCACCTGGCTTAAAAGCCCTTTTCTTCAGAGCCAGAAGTTCATCTCTGGCTTCCTTAGTTATTGTATGTATAACATTTGTAAAACATGAATGATGAAAATAAAATTAATTCACTTGTAAACCAAACCTTTACTGACAAGCAGCTGACCTTAACTGATACATTGTTTTATTTTATACTAATATTAAAATTGAGATCTCATAGTCAGTTGTTTATTATTTTTATAGCCTGCTTCATTTTCCACTGCTGACTGGGATTTTTTTCATATAATAAGCTTTTTTTAATTGAAAAAAATGATGATGTGTTGCATGGGAATGGGTCACACTTTTTGAAAAAGTCCTAATTTTTAGAAAGATTGGAAAGCATTTAGAGATTGATTAAACATCCTTTTTGACATTTTCAGAATGAAAACAGAAATCTTTTTTATGTTTCTACTGATTTTCCTCCTCTGTTACTCAGTCATTTTTGTTTCAAAACATTAAAAAGGTCAAAACCAAAATGAAGTATTTTAAAACTAAATGTTCTGAAATTGTTAAGTTGCAACTTAACAATTAGTTTATGAAAAAAAAAAATATAGCTCTTCCATTTCATTCTGAGGATGGAAAAAATTTCATTAACTGAAAAATGTTTCTCATTCAGGAAAATCCTTTTTTTTGCCAGGTTTGTTAAACCTCCATATTCACTACTATCCAAATCTATCATATCTGCCTTCTTTTCAAAGAAGACAGTAAATGGTAGAAAATGGTATTTCATAACAAAATATAAATTTTGCTTGTTTCCCTTAACTACATAATTTCTACACATGCTGCTCTGAAAAAATTAAAACAATTCTATTTTGAGATACTTTCTCAAGCAGACTACAAGATGGCCATGGTTCACTGACTTCTCTCAGCCTCCTCTTCATTCTGGTCATTTTTGATTAGGAAACTCTTCACTTCTAATAACTAACCAAAGCTGATATGCTTTAATTGTTCAGATAACTAGCTTTTATTGCATTCTAGTGGGTACTGTACTCTGGGTTATTGGTTTGCCTATCACAGGAATAGCAGGTCAGACAATGTTCTGATTATTACACAATGTACACGCCCAGTTCTGCTTTTGGGTATTACAGTAGGTTTGCAAGGCTGAGTACCAAATGAAGCAATAAAGCACCAAGGGGAAATCAAATCAAGTGGTTTTACTTTTCCAGTGACATGAATAAAGGATTACTCTTGTTCTACTAATAATGAAAAGCAATTATTCTATAATGAAGATCACAAAATATCATCATAATAATGAAGCTTTGCTATGCCTTTAAATACTTCTAATTTATTACACGTATCTGGCATATTATTGACAGTCATTACCTTGGATTATAATACTGGCCATCCTTGTAGTTTTATGAAAAAAGAAACTGATTTAAAATCGTGACAGTTAAAGGATCATGTTGATCCCCATTGCTTTATGGAACAAACATACAAAAGAAACAAAAAGAGCTTTTTCTGAAGCTTCTAGAAGGGAATGGGTGTCCTTCAGGACATGTCACACCTGAGCTACTGCTGGGAAAAAAGGAAGATAGTTCAGCCTTGAAAAACTAAAATGCTCAGTGCAGATTAGACAGGGGCTATGCCATCTAAGTGGATGTTGAACTAGATGCACATAACACGGAGAATTTCTTTGTCAAGGAGGAGCTTCACCTGCATTCTCTCTTCTGGGGAGCGCTGTTCACTTGGAAGCTGTGGAGTTCACACTAGCAAGAAAGAAGGAAAACCATGGTACAGTGACTGACTGAGGGCAGGCAACCATTCCACCTCTTGTCCTTTGGGGACTGTGAAGTCAAGGGCTGCTTAAGACTGCCTAACCTTCACCAGCCTTGGTGGTTTACAAGGCCAGGCAGGTTTATGAAGCCCTTGATCTTCATGTAATTGTAGCTGCTCTGGGCTGGGGACTGGATGAGGAAGGGCATCTCAGCAGCAGACCTTGTGCACTTCGACAACTCACAGATTGTGAGGGGCTGGGTGATGTCATCTGCCTTTCCCATGCATATTAATGAAGGAGGACAGTCTGGCCACCACCACAGTGGACTTGCCAGCCCCAAACTAGTTAACCACTGAACAACAGGAGATATTAGTAGTGAGTTTCCATAGGGTAACTGTCACTGTCTTCAACACAGGCATAAGCTTCCAAAATTTTGTTCAACAAAGCGCAGTTGTATGACAAAGGACCTCTGCCCTTGTCCCTGTCCCTTGTCCCTCAAGGGTCTGTATTGGGACCAGTACTGTTTAATATCTTCATCAATGACATAGTGCATTGAGTGCACCCTCAGCAAATTTGCACCAAGCTGAGTGGTGCAGCTGACACACCTGAGGGATGGGATGCCATTCAGAGGGACCTGGACAAGCTCTAGAAGTGGGCCCATGTGAACGTCATAAGGTTTGTCATGGTTTCAACCCACCTGGCAACAAAACACCATGAAGGCACTCGGTCACGCATCTCCCCTGGTGGGATGGGAAAGAGAAAATATAATGAAAAGCTCATGGGTTGAGACAAGGACAGGGAGGGATTACTCACCAATTACAGTCACGGGCAAAAGACAGGCTCAACCTAGGGAAAAAACAAAATCAATTTACTTTATTAACAACCAAATCAAAACAAGGATAATGAGAAAACCAAATCTTAAAACACCCTCCCCCCACCTCTCCCTCCTTCCCAGGCTCAACTCCACTCCTGATTTTCTCTACCTCCTCCCCGCAGCAGCACAGGGGGACGGGGAATGTGGGTTGGGGTCAGTTCTTCACACGTCTCTTCCACTCCTTCCTCCTCAGGGGGAGGACTCCTCACTCTTCCCCTCCTCCACCGTGGGGTCCCTCCCCGTGGTGAGACGGCAGGCTGTGTCCCCCCAGCCCATGGAGGGGAGCAGGGGAGCAGATGCCCACCTGCAGCCCGGGGAGGAACCCACGCCGGAGCAGGGGGATGCCCCCGGAGATGGACAAGACTCCATGGGAAAGCCCGCACTGGAGCAGCCTGTGACTGAAGATCTGTGACCCACAGAAAGGACCCACGCCAGAGAAGTTTGTGAAGGACTGTCTCCCATGGGAGGGACCCCACGCTGGAGCAGGGGAGGAGTGAGGAGTCCTCCCCCTGAGGAGGAAGGAGCGGCAGAGACCAGGTGTGGGGAGCTGACCACAACCCCCCTCCCCTGTTCCCCTGCGCCGCCGGGGGGAGGAGGTGGAGAGAACCAGGAGTGGGGTTGAGCCGGGAAGGAGAGAGGGGTGGGGGGAAGGTGTTCTAAGGTTTGGTTTTTACTTTCTAATATCCTTGTTTTGTTTTGATTTGTACTAAATTAAATTGATTTTGTTTTTTCCCCAAGTTGAGCCTCTCTTTTGCCCGTGACTGTAATTAGTGAGTCATCCCTCCCTGTCCTTGCTTCAACCCACAAACATTTCTTTATATTTTCTCCTCATTATCCCACCAGGGGAGCAGGGAAAGGAGTAAGAGAGCAGCTTCATTGTGTTTTGTTGCCAGCTGGGCTTAAACCACAACACTTACGTAAGGGAAATTTGTATTTCACTGCTGCGAGTATCTTGCTGTGTAGCAAGAGCGAGTCATCTGGGGAGCTTATAATGGGCAGAAGTAGGAACAAAACAACAACTGGGATGACAAACTATGCACTATGACACTATGAAATGGCCTCTGAGTGGCTTGCTGAGGGCACTGACAAGCTTCTTGCTACTGTGAGCTCCCTTTTCCCCCATTCATAGGTGGCAAGCTGACGAGAAGGGGAATAGCTATACTTATCAGTGCAGTAAAATATTCATATCAAGAGATGGGATGCATCTATGATGGGAAGGCATGGTGTAGAAGAACTAATCAGTTTTAAGCAACTGCAATTACATTATCTCATCTTATTATTGCTGTTATAAATAAAACAGCTGAACAGTAATAAAGTACAATGAGCTAGACTCATGTCAAACCCTGCATGAGTGAACATCATGGAGAAAAGCCATTTTCATTGTCCTTCACAGAGGCTGGAAAGAGTAATGTCCCCATATTGAGTGGAAATAATGAGTATAGGGGTCAGCTCACCATGGAGCAGGGACTGTGCTGCTATCTCCTCATGGTTGGTGGAACCACCATGGGGATGTATGTCCCAACCCTTCAGAGAATGCATGTCTGACGAGGAGCTAGCTTCTTGCTGGAGACTCAGACCTTGCTGCATGTCTTGGCTATTTTCAAGTTTTGGAAGCAAAGGCAATCTGGGCTTTATGTTTTCATAGTTCTTATTTTTGATGAAATTCTGCCTCATTGAGAAAACTATTGACTTCAAGGAAAACAGGGCTTTATCCTGTCTTTGAAATAATTTCTCTCCTGTTCTGAACATCACCGTCCTGACCTCGGTTCCATCATTGAATTCAGTCATTAAAAGGATTCAAACCCAGATCCTTTTCTGTACTGAAATCTGCCTACAAGCATGTCCTTATAAATCGAAGCTGTTCTTCAGCAACACAGTCTAATAAAAATTTAGAAAAAAAAAAAGAATAAAAATGCTTATGCTTCAGACATTGTTCTGAACTGTCAAATTTTTTCTCTTTGCCAAACATATCTCCAAAATATTTTTCTTCTCAAACCTCAATGTCATGTTGACTTTTGTAATTTACTCAGAATAGGTATTTAGTATGTATTCTAATATGAATAAGACATGAAAAATGTGTCAGGAAGAAAATATAGATAACATAAGAAGGACATTTTGTCTAGTTCCTGCACAACATTTGTAAGATACTATATTCTGCCATATAGTCTCTGTAAGGTTCAAATGGGGGAACCTTTGTCTTTTTTTTGGCATTCTCATAGTTCTTGCTACCAAAAGAAGTAACTAACTTGAGAAATTTCTGTGGAAGGGTTTGATGTGGCTAAATCAACAGTTTCTAATAGAAGAGCTTTTTGTTAAAATATGTTGATCTGCCTCAGTCCTGGGTATCAAAAGAAACACTGTCAGGATGCAGAAACCTGGCAAAACTGGGCTGTCATGTTATGGCTGTGAGTCACTAGTCGTATCTGCCTCTTCTTCCTTTTACATGAACTGAGTGTTTTCATCTGAACAAGACAGTAAAGGAAAACATGATAAGATGTATGACAGATCTTGGCAATCTGAAAGTCTTAAAGGGAGCTAACAGACTGGTTTTGACTTTGGTAACTACTAAAATTGTATATGATATCATTGAGCCTATATTCATTGTGGTAGTACGCTACAAGCTACTGTATTTTCTTTAGGAAGCACTAATATTGTACACATGGATGTGTCTTGTACCTATGCAGCAATATATAAATGTGCACTAATATTCTGTCTTGAAAAAGACTTATTATAATGATTCTACTGCTAATTAATAGCCACAAATATAATTTGTGCTTGAGTCCTGGATTAATATTGGCTGGTTTCATGCTGATGTAATTCCAACTTAAAACCTCTGCCTTACACATAACAGACATGCCAGTTCTGGCAATTTTGATTAGCCTACCAGGTGTCTGATTTCACAGAGCATTTCTGAAAACCAGCCAGCAGCAAAAAATAAATAATCTAAAAGGATATCAAAATACAGGATGAGGCACTCATCTTGTCTCTACTGCACTCCTCGTTAAGAACCAAACCTGGAGTGGTTGTGAAGACCTGCATCTCCCATTGACTTGGCTAGGAGTTGCAGGAGCAAAGCACCATTCAGGATCAGCAAGCCTGGCCCATTTGCCTGTATCCTCTGCTGCTATTCTGCTGTTGTGGAGAATTTCTCTCTTCCCAGCGCCTTTCTTAATGACAATAGAGCAAGACCTCAGATGCGTCTTGGGAGCACACTCATCCTGCTTGATTTCTCCACCATTTCCATTGGCATTAGGTGTGCCATGGGCAGCAGTAAGCTGTACCACTGCATCCTTTTTTACACAAATTCAGAGGCAACACTATTCTGCAGAGACTTCACGGCAGCTTGAAGAGAGCGAGCAATACATTTTACAAGCTGTTTGCACAAACAGAGTATTAAGTGCAGACAATATATTTCATAACTGAAATATATGTTTAATGGCTGTAAAATAGTTTCTGAAGATACTTAAAAGTCTGCTCTCTGAAAATTTTAGTGTAATCCTAAGGGTGTTTGAAATAATATTTTTATAAAAATAGAAACAGGTTTATTTATAAATTGATTTGTAGAGTATTAGTTGTACTTTGTCACACTGTTGGAAGATGATGAGCTTCATGGCACAGATACAAACTTTGTTGATCTCTCTGAGAGTTTACCGAGTATTACATCATGTTTACAGCTCAATTATTTAGAAACAGAACCTTTAAGTATTCCTCATAAGAACCCTCATGTTACAAAGATGTGACTCTGCAGTACGTTTATAATTCCATTATCATAATCAATGGCAGCATGGACATGTCCAAATCTTAAGATGGGTGCTTGATGCCTTGGAACTAATGTAGAAGCTGTGCCCTACTGATTCACAGATTCCCTCAGTTTCAAGGACTTTGTTGTCATGGTGGAGACATGACATGATACACGGAGGACATGTTTATAAGGTTATGCAAAAACAAACAACAACATTGGGAGGCAATAATTACTGAAGTATCTCTGTGACTGACTTTCTCTCTCCCTTCTTCCTTCTCTTATGCATACACTGCTTGGCTTTGCTGTGCCTCTACCCTCCTCTTGTCCCTGCTCCTTTCAACAGGGAGCTATCACTTATCATGGAATCATAGAATGGTTTGGGTTGGAAGGGACCTTTAAAGGTCATCCAGTTCACCCCCCCTGAAATGAGCAGGGACATCATCAACTAGGTCAAGTGGCTCAAAGCCCCATCAAACCTGACCTTGAAAGTTTCCAGGGATGGGGTATCTACAACCTCTCTGGGCAACCTGGTCCATTGTTGCACCACCCTCATCATAAAAAATTTCTTCCTTATATCTAGTCTGAATTGACTCTTTTTTGGATTAAAACCACTAGCCCTTGTCTTATAACTACAGGCCCTGTTAAAATGTCTTTCCCTGTCTGTCTTATAAGCCCCCTTTAAGTATTGAAAGGCTGCAATAATGTCTCCCTGGACCCTTCTCTTCTCCAGGCTGAACAACCCCAACTGTCTCAGCCTTTCCTCTTAGGAGAGATGTTCCATCCCTCTTGCATGGAGTCTCAGCTCTGTCATGATGGAATAGTACTGGGATGGAGCTGGATGTTTATGAGGGGATGAGACAGACCTGTGCTCTCAGTCATAACCCTACAAAGCCATATAGATGCACCCAAAGCTTAAGCATATCACAGTACCTGGTGATACCATGAGAATGTTTTCAGAGTTGGGTTCCTTGGCATCTCTGCCACAAAAAATTCAAATCATGCTGTTTAGCCATGCTTCTCCATACTCTCTTAGCTCATTTCCACTATCACTACAAACTCCAAAATTAAAATTGCAGTTTTAAAATCAAGTTGCTCAGAGAGCAGAGGGAATGAAGCCTGGTTTCCTGCAGGCTTCCAGGCATTTTACCTCTGTCTCCTAAACAACTTCACTACAATTACCAGGGCTTTCTCCTGTAGTGGTGCAGCTCCTCATCAGTAAGATAGAGTGCTGATGGCTGCTCTGCCAGCTGACTGCTGCTGCCAAGAAATACAACACACTGTGTTCATGTTTTCCCCTCCATGGCATTATTTATACAATATCTCTTTCCTCTGCTTGATCATGAAGCTTGTTTAGAACTTGATTACATTTAAAACTTTAACTTCCTCCTTCAAATTTAGTCAGAAATTACAAATTAAAAAAATATTATATCCATATGAAGCCAGACTAATAAACAACTCCAGTGTCTACCTCTACTTTAATTCAGAAAAGAAGCAGGTCTGTTGTAAATCAGGAGCAGTCCAATGGAGTTGTATGGAAATAAAGGCTAATTCTCATGCTATAATACTGCTTCAATATGTGCCAAGGTATCTCTTGCAATTCTAATGAAGACTCTGGCTGTCACAAGTTACAGAAAACTCTGTATTATCTTGTGCCTTTGGGCTTTAAGCAGAGTAAGTACCTAATCTACACAGATTCTTGCAAAACACAGTAACATCGGAGTCAAAGCTTGATGATTCATGGATAATTTAAAAATAGGAAAAAAGAAAAAGGAAGGTCTCAGGAACATAGATGAGTCAGGTACAATGTAGTTTGTGTTGCATGATATACTTCTACCTTTACTGCAATGTATTTGATTATTCAGGTCTGAATGCCAGCCTTCCTTACCCATAATTTCTCAAATACTGGCTCTTATGCATAGGTCTTAATGCTTGTTCCAAAACAAACCCCTAAAAGGCATTTGGATTCTCAATTCAGTGCATTAAAGTTAGTTGCCATCAGATGCTGGTAAAGTCATTGTTGTGATAATATGAATTGGTCAGTATGGTGTCTGTGTGTCTTCATACACATACAGGAATTGCTGTGTGAAAAGCTGAGGTCTCTCTCCTGGGGTCAGGCAACTGCAGATGGCCTCCTGGCCTTCAGAGCAAGAAATGTGCAGGCTGTAAACAACCCATCATTGTAAAAAGCAAGAGTACAATGAAGCATTTTTGGGCAGTGTGCCCAGAGAAGTCAGAGAAAGGTCTGGTACACTGAATGTGGAGCTGATGCATGCAACCCAGGCTATGGTATCTTACAGCAGAAAAGGTAGTGTATGTCACTTCACTGACATACCAGCCATATGTGACAAAACTGTCCATTAGTATTTCACCATGTGGGAGCAATCTGTATCAATTGGGTTTGCAATGTGTTCAGTCTATTTGATAGATAGCTTATCCATGGAGAGCTCAGGGGAAGGCTAAGCTCTCTGTGCCTTACATGTTCAGCTAAGTGACATTTTATTTCTTATATGATGCTGGTCTTAGCCCTCCGCTATATTCTGCACCTGGTAAAGAAGCCCACTGCACAATAGAAAGGCAACAAGTTATAAGTGGTTCAAAGAATTAAAGATGATTAATGCCTGCTTGTTAGAGGAGGAGGTATATAAATTTGCCTTCCAGCACAACTGCAAGTAGTGTCTCTTATAGCAGGAAAGATACTCTTCATTAGCTGCTCTTTTCTTCAGTTTCACAGAGGTATGCAGGCACCTCCTTGGGACAGTTACTTCTGTCATTACTGTAATCAAAGTGATAGCCAAATAATTTCACTGCCTGTTAATATGTTATCATGCAGTGGCAGCAAGATATATTATCTGAATATTTACTATTTTCCCTCCTACTATTTTTTTGTGCTGATGGCACGATATGCTGTTCACTTTTAAGAAAGCTCATTAAGGCTAATCCAGCAAAACTCTCATGGAAGCCAAGGCTTTTTGTGACCAGAGAGAGCAGGAGTGGTGCCAGTATTTTCCCCTGTCAGATTCCATTGTAAGAAAAGGGAAAGGTGACTTAATGTAGTCCTAGATAGACAGCAGCTCCAAAAATGACATACTCCAAAAAATGGAGAAGATAAATCCAGCAAGAAGGAGAAAAGCTTTCCTGGTTGAAATCTTTCTTAGTTCTTTGTCCAGCACATATGATTATGTTTTCTAGCTTCCTTCGGTTCTTTCTATTTTGACAATGCTGCCTTGACAACTCCTTAATTTATTATTAAACTACATGAGTAATGATATAGGATATAAGAACCCTTCAGTTAAGGGTTCTTATGTTACTTTTTACTTTTCCCAATTTGTGCTGCAAAATTCCTTGAACACCAGTTGCTTTAAATGAAGCTTCCTGCTAGTTAACACTCTTATTAGAGCTTTGTCTACATCTAACCCAGGCTAGTTATTTCTCTTTCCCATTCCTGTTGCTTCATCTTTTCTGCAGTAACCTTTATTTCTTAGATTTAATCAATTTTAGGTCACAGATGAAGTAACAGAGCAGTTTCAGTTAAAAATACTCAGAGACAATAATGTCTAACACTGTTCTCTGTGATTTAATGAATAAATCATCACAAAAAAATAAATGTTAACTTAAGCAAAATAACTTCAATATAAGAATTTCATTATAAATATTCAGGGTGTTCATACTGAAAAGCTCTGTATAAAACTGGGGGGCGGGGGGGGGGGGGCACGGTGAGAAGCAGGGAAATGGCTTTTAACTGCCATTACAGGGAAATTAATTCTTTCTCTTAGGAGAGTTTTCTCTATTGACACCTGGCCAGACTTTCATGTTTAGTTGCTTCAACTTCTGTGTAGTTGCTTAGACCAATGCAAGAGGAAGCACAAACAACATCAAATCCAAATAGGGTTGAAAGTTTACTTAGTGTTGATGAAAAATTACTAAAGTGCAAGTTGTTTCACACAGGCTTTTAATCCTGAATGAAAAATAACAACAAAACAAACCCAAACTTCACAAAAACCCCACTCTAGTCTGTTCACCTTGCCACTCAGCTGCATCAGACTTTATCTGCTGGACTCCTGTAACAAAATCATGATTTCAGTTACACTGATGAGAAAATTCCATAAATTCATTGAAAGGTAAGATTTGCCCATGGAACAGTTTCACTGCAGCTGATCTAAATGCCTGTTTCAAAGTCTGTTAAACCCAGTGCTGGTTTGTCATTGCTTCAGATGATTTAATGCCCAGAGACACCATTCTTCATCATCAAATCTGATCTCCATAGCCAAAACCCCATAATTTTTGGAACTGGAAACTTTTTTTAGGCTGGTTTTACCAGCTTCAGTGAATATACCACTTTGTGGCTTGTTGCAACAATTAGCCAGTCATCATTAACAAGCAGTCACTCAAATGGAAAGAAAAGCTCTAGAGACACACATTTAGCTCAGTGAATTGGTGCTAGATGAAAAGGCTGATAGTTACACAGTGTTTTGCTGGTTCCAACTTGTTATCAGTGTGTTCACCCCAAGTAGTTAACAACAGCTTGCCCAGAAGTGATGAGATCCTGGCAGCTTTGCAACTGCTAGTTAGTTGCATTCCAGTATCAATAGTGATTTTGTTAACAGAAGACTTCTTCCCAAAGGTTTTGCCAAATGGGTTGCTTTGAATGGCTAACCCTTAAAAGCAGCTTCATTTAAATAAAAGTGAGCATAATAAATTAAGTGAAAAATCAAACAAACTGAATTGTTCAAGTAGATGTATAAAAACGACGTGGCAGAAAATCAAACTGTGCCTTCCTCCCTTTGCTTTCATATTGATTTCAAGGAAAAGCAGCAGCGGTTTGTTTTCCTGGTTTTCTTGCTCATAAATTCTCAATTTTCCTTAATGTTTAACCCCTTGCTCCATTGCAAACAGGGTTGTTTTATGTATGGAAAATTTAAACCCATGGAGATAAATGGGTAGTTCTTCCCAGCAATTAAATTTTAATTTGCGAATCCATATTTTCTGTGCTAATAGATCCAAAGTCTTTCTGCCAGTCACTTGTTCTAATGCACAAAAGAGCACATACTCTTTACCCTTAGGGCTTACATCAAAGAAAATATTTACATGACATTGCATAAAACTGAAATGGGTCACTAGTAAATGTCCTAGCCTTGTGCCAGTCTGCAATCAGTAGTTGCACTGATCCTGAAATAGGAGAGATGAGAGATTGTTTATGTCCTTGCTGGTAGGAAGGAGAGCATCTGAAGGACTCACATGGAAAGGAACAAATGTCCAATCAGCCTTAGTTCTCTAAAGAACTGCAACTGCACCCAGAAATCTACACAAAATTAAGTCCCCTTCTCTTCTGTCTAGTTGCTTTATCTCTGAATGGTTTCTTTTGGCCCATTTACAATGGTGACAGGCAGTTTTAATTAAAACATTGAACTTGAAGTTGTTCTAATTATTGGTTTCTAATTACTGGATTTTTACCCTGGTTCCATCTTTTTTTGTATTTCATTGTTTCCTGCAATGTAGTCTAACAATACAACCCTGCTATAAAAGCAGTGTTGGCCGGCTAAGTAAATTTTCCATTGTTCTGTACGGGTGGATATCCTACAGGCTCCATCTTTCTTCAGCAATCATGTCGACTGTTATGCTATCAGTATGCTAATTGTAATGGGAGAGGGTTCTCCCTCACACAAATGGGAAAGACTTTAGGATACATCCTGGTATTCCTCTTCACAGAGGGCTCCAAACATTTTTATTTTTCTGCAGTCACCACTAATCTTGCTGTAATCACTACTGTTCTTATTTCTCTGCACATACAGATAAGTATGAAGAACAAGCATAAAATCCTCTTTTCCCTTACATTACAGAAGATGGCAGAAAATAGTGCATCCTTAGTATCAAATAACATTAATAAACTCGGGCATATCTGTGCAGCAACAAATTGGGAAACTGAAAGCAGTTCTTAACAGGACAACCATCTTGCTGCCCATCCTGTGGTTGAAGGGTCTTTAGCTACCCCTTATATGGTATTTGCTTCCTGTGTATAGCCACAGTATAGGTGCAAATGGATCATTGTGCCCACTTGGTTAACTCTAGCAGTCAAGGTACCACAGGGTGGACTTCAATGCGAGTTGCATGAGTCTCCTATGGAGTCCCCCATCTACACTCAGCTGCTGAACTCCTGCTGCCATGTATAGTCCAAGCTAGCTAGACAAATTTGCTTTAACCTGCTTGGCATCTAGCACACGAGTATTACACTACCTCTCTGGCATGCAGGGCTATTTGTCATCAGTTACAGGATAAAGAAAGAGCATGCCTTTGACTTAGGTCTTATAACCAGGCACGTTTTGCTTCCATAAAGATCCATGGTCACAGAATCACAGAATGGTTGAGGCTGGAATGAACCTTGAGATCATCTGGTCCAAGCCTCCTACTCAAGCAGGGTCACCTAGAGCCAGCTGCACAGGACCATGTCCAGACACCTTTTGAGTATCTCAAAAGATGGAGACTCCACAACTTCCCTGGACAACCTGCGCCAGTGCTTGGTCACCCTCACAGTGAGAAAGTGTTTCCTGATGTTCAGGAGGAACCTCCTGTGTTTCAGTTTGTGCCTATTGCCTCTGGTCCTGTCACTGGGCATCACTGAAAAGAGCATGGCTCTGTCTTCTTTACACCCTCCCTTCAAGTATTTATATATTTCTATTAATAAGTTTCCCCCTGAATCTTTTCTTCTCCAGGCTGAACAGTCCTAGCTCTCTCAGCCTTTCCTCATAGTAGAGATACTCCAGTCCCTTAATTATTTTAGTGGCCCTTTGTTAGACTGTCTCCAGTATGTCCATGTCTCTCCTGTACTTGGGAGCCCAGAACTGGACACAGCACTCCAGGTGCATCTCACCAGCACTAAGCATGACATGCTGGCAACACTCCTTCTAATGCAGCCCTGAAGGCTCTTGGTCTTCTTTGCTGCAGGGGCACATTACTGGTTCATATTCAACATGGTGTACACCAGCACCCCAAGATCCTTTTCTGCCAAGCTGCTTTCCAGCTAGTCAGCCCCCACAGTCTTTGTGTATCTCCCCTGACTGGAGAACCTTTTGACTCTGCTCAGTTTACAACCATTTAAATCAATCAGTGCTCTTCCTTTTGGAATAATCTCTTCCTCCAAAATTTTTCAACGTACTTGTTCTCATTGTCTGCATTACTGCTCTGGTTAATAAGAACAATTTTTGTGGATAAATCTCTCTCTCCCCTAAAGGCATATTTGCTCAGGCACCTTTTTCTGTTTCCTTCTGCAATAATTACCTTTGATTTATGGTGTTCCAGTGAGGAATTGAAGATGTGGTGATAATGAAGAGAAAATTTGGATTTCTGGAGAGGCTGGATGAACTCTTAAGGTGTTTATGTCTTCATCATATAATCCTAAAAAGCAAGCAAGCAAGCCAAAAGCTGAGGAGTAGAGAAAGGAGAAGCTTGTAGAAGTATTTTGGTAAAGCAAGTTTTAAAGAAGTTTTCCAGGGACATCAGTGAAGTTTGTGAAAGGACATTATTTGATTGTTCGCAAGTAAAATTGTATGTCCAGCTTTAGATTGAGCAGTTTCTTCTTTCTTTAAATGTCCTGTAAGTGATGCTAACATGCACTTAATGCAAAAAACTATGATGAAGACTTTAAAAAACAGGATCATCTAAATCTTCATTGAACTACAAGCCTGATATTCAAAATTACTGTGTTCAGCAGTTCCTCTCCTAGAAATCTTCGTATTTACCCACTGAACAAGCACTTTGGCATTAATATTTTACCCCATATACACACTAACAGGCAGGTAAAGTGTTCTCTAACCTGTATAGATTTACTCCAACCATGATTGCTTGAAATCTGGACCAATGTGCATTTATGTCACGCTCTTCACTTGAAACATTTTTACCTTATCACGCAGGAAACTGCATTTGGACATTTTTGATAAAAATGCTATAACTAAGGCCTTTTTTATAGCTGATTTCTTGAGGTTTGTCGATCATAATGAGATTTTGAAAAAGGTGTTTAATCCATGCTAATTCAACATGGTCTCTGTCATGATCTTGTGATGGGTCTATATAACAGACCTTATAGCCAGTCTGTAACTACTTGTCCCAGTCTTGTATGTAGATGCTACCCCTTTATCACTGATGGTCAGGCAGCATCTTAATGTAATCTTAAGAAAACATTTCAAGTATCTCTAATTGCTCTTACTTCACAACAAGGCTACAGAACCAGTACTGTGTAATCATTTGTGCCTTTAGAGACCACTTTCACTATGGCCTGATAATTATGCTTACATCCTTGCACAGTGCTAATTTCACCCATTCAGATTGCAGGCTTTGTAACAAATTTAAATCACAAACAAAGCAAAGTGTTCATGAAAAGTGCATTAGCTGCATAACCTAGAAATACAGAAATTGAATATGTGATTTATGCAAATTATGGAACTGCAAGTGCTTTCCAAATTAAGACACTAATCTGTAATGTAAACATAGTAAAATGTTGTAAAAAACATTATTTGAGTGCACCATGAAAAATGCTGTATAGCTACTGTATAAAAGGCTTTATTTCTGGTTGTGCCTCCTGAAAACAGGAAATAGAGTTGATAAGGCTGGAGAACCCTCAGCAAGGAATCAAATGCCCCACATTCATTTTGGTTTGTGGCTTGTGAACTCTTCTGGTGTGGAACTATCAATCTTTGCATGAAAACCAAGAATTTGCATGCTGCACTTTGATCCCTTTTGTTAACTTGGTTAAAAAACAAATTATTGTCAAGGTTCTTTTTAAGATGTTTCTAAACAAATCCCTTCATAAGCACTGAAGGACCTCTCCTCTAGAGTTGGTTGTGATCTCCTATTTGCTGACATGCAGGCTGACTGCTGGGCTTCTGCCCACACAGAATTGGGCACTGCACACAAAACTGCCATATTCTTGGGCTTTACACTGTGAGGACAAGTTCCTCCAGAGTTCCAAATAATGGACAATATGTAGTTATCATACCCCATTAAATCCTCAGCTGTCCAGGATCCTAACAAGTTAGTGAAACCTCTCCTGTTCATCCTTAAACATGTATGTGTTCACTCATCCATGACCAAGTTACTGCTCTGACCGTACAGCCCTAGATCTTGGTGGGAGAGCAGCAGATGTCCCTTCTGGCCCTTCTCTTGCCCTCCGGGTCTTCTTATACTCCAGTTGGGAAATGAAGATGTTACTAGTAAAAACAGTGACAGGCAACACTGCCTGGATGAAACTAAGGCTCTGATCATCCCCAAACATTCAGGCAGAGGAAGGAAGTGTCTGTGAAATGGACTAGCTGCACAGAGGAGTACCTGAGGAGGTTTTCTCCTCTTATGCCTATAGCCTGGCAGTAGCAACAACTTATGATCAGAAATGGTGACATTTTGAAAGCTGTTTTCTACCCACAGCAGGAAGAAAAATTAAATAATGGTAGAATGGTAGAATTTTCCATTTGAGATCATTAGCAGTTATTCTAGGCACACCAGAATGTCCCATGTCACAGTAAATATAATTATTTTGTTATTAAGTAAAAAAAAAACCCTCAAACAACAAAGCATTTAAAATGAAATCTGAAAATACTTTGAAAATTCAGGATGGAAAGTCCATTTGATCCATTTTGATAGCATCAGAATTGAAATCCTAAACCAGTCCTTTAATTCCTAACTGTAAATTTGACCATGCTTATTCAAAATGAACCTGAGTCAATATCCGTAACAGAAGTTTTCTAGACTCGGCTTGTATGTCATGTTGTCTACATGGTTCCATTTTCTGCAGAAAAAATATTACATTTAAGAGATCTGATACAAATCCCTTTCACATTAATGGGTGGATTGTCTCTGACTCATATGGATTTGGGTTCAGGCATAGAAGGGCCTGCCACATCGTTAATGGGCTGGAGAACTGATTAACAGAGCAATGCTATGGAATGAAAGAATACAAACCAGGATGATGCTTTACTTTCACCTCTGGAACAAGTACAGCTGTGGAAATGCTAGGGCAGTGAGTGTATTTCCAGGTAAAAAGAAATTGTACTCAAGTCAGAGAAAAGAGGGATGTGGATCTTAAAAATTTTGTAGTGAGCTTAGAAAACAGAACATACTGTCTGCTTTCTAATTACTCAAGGAGCAACAGAATAAAAGTTTGTGAAGAGTTTGTGCAGGTGTGTGACGAGAAAAACTACTCAAGATTTTGCTTGCCTTTGAAAGTCTTCACAGCATATGATGAAGCCATCAGTGTTCAAAGCATAGTGGTGCCTACCCTTTTCTGCAAACTCTGGTGATATTCTTGTAGCTGAGGTCACAAACCTATCTTAATAGTCTTTCACTCAATAATCTTTCCCCCTTCAGGTTGCTTTCTCTAGCCATCTCCTGAAACCTTTGTGCTATTTGACCTTGTAGAAACACGTGTCTAGAATTGCCATCCCCTTGATACCTTGAAAGTCAGTCAGAATCCTGAACATTTCTTTGTTAATTTTATCATGTTCAGATTTAGCCTTCTTGACCCTACATCCTACTGAAGCCAGAGAATGTACTATATAGAACAGTACCATTCACATCTGAGTAGCAGTTTGCATTTGTGGATGAATAAAATGTAAGATTTAGCCTCTGCACTATAAAATAGGACAAATTCTTAGATTCATGTATTTTGCTACATGAATGTAAATGTTCAGTATTTACAAGTGTCAGGTGTACAACTGAGAATGCTTTCTTGTTATGTGACCAAAACACATTGTGTACAGGTGCAGCATAAGCTTATTGAATGACATAACCTCTGGCAATTCTATTTCACAAATAAGCATTTAATAGGGAGTGATAGAAAATGAGTTGTTACATTATGATGTTAAGTTTAACCTTGCAACCCTGACTTCTGGATACAGTGAAACATGAATTGTAGTGTCATTTCATTTCTTACTATCAGATTGGCAAGAAATGGAGTATTGTCACTACAACCTATTTGAGGTTAGCTGCTGTTTTACGAGAAACTGAAAAACCCTCTACTGGGAGAATGCAGCATAGAGCTGTTATTTTCTATCTTCTCTGACTTTTCTCAGATGACATTAGAACAAATGCTGCTGTTTCCCTCTAGTCCACCTGCTGCCACTTAGAATGGGAAATTCTTAGATTAACCTCCTAGTTAAACATACAGCACCAAGTGGGAGGTACCAAGGAGGATTTTAGTAAATGCTGGTGAAAAGGAGGCAGTTGCAGGAGCAGCAAATTAACTCCAAAGAGTAGGGACCCTGTTTTCACACAAATGTTTCTGTTAATAAAGAATGAAGAAGCAAACCACAGAAAAACAATTTGTTTAAAAGGTCTCTAAATAAAATGTTTTTATTCCTTGAGATGTCAGCAACTCTTCAGTGCTTGATGCCTCCATATATGGGTATTGGAGTATTACATACAGCTACATGCATTTTTGATACCCATAATGCAGGAATTGACCTTTCTGATTACATCAGTGTGCTTTAATATAATTTGCTGAGACAGACACAGAAAATACTTGATTGCCAACAATGCTTTGAAGACTCAATAGTTGACTATTAAAGCTAGGATTAACCAAAAGGAGTTCATAAAACAGCATGATTACAATATGCCAAGTGATTGCAAAGATGTTTGAGGAGGCAACTTTTAAACAACTTTGACATTCCTCTGGGCCAATTCTGCCATCCTTAGTTGTGCTGAGTAGCATTTTATTCCACTAATAGCCCTGATCTGATCAGTGGGACTCTTTGCAAAATAAGGCACAACTCAGTGTGAGCGAACATGGCAAAAATGGGTCCATGCTTTACTGTGTTTATATGTTTAAATGCTTATTTGTAGTTACTTGGCAAAATGATTTGTTGGTACTGACTTTTTGATACAAAAATACAAATTAAACCTGAGTGTATTTTTCAAGAACCTGCTTCTTCCGCTGGGATTTCTCTGCATCATGAGTAAAAGGATCACAGTCTGACTAGATATCCATATGATCCTCATCAGACTGGTGTTTAAGAACTGAATAAGTATCAGTTCCTTGGAAAGAAGGAGTGTTGTTCTCACTTGATAGCCAAGGAGCTGGGGCACACACTAGATGGAAGATTTGAAGAATAAAACAAGTTGAGGTAAGGGGAAAGGCTAGTGTCCTAGACTTCAAGAAGAGGCAATTTTCTTTTGAGTTATAGTCAGTTTTTATTGTCTTTACCCATGTTCAGGATGAAGAGGATTAAAATGCTTATTAACAGGGCTTTCAGCTTTTTTTTTTTTTTTCAGTCTGCAAGCACAATCTAGTTCACTTTTCATTAATCTACATCAATTACCATACCTAAAAAAACATGAACTGCTTCTATTCTGAGTTCGTTGCCTTTCTGGTACTTATGGCTTCGCTATAAAATCCATAAATTTGTAAATGACCTTGATTTCTCTCTTGTTGTTTGTTCTGAAAACTGATGATGACAATCTAATGCTCCCTCCATTGAGCTTTGAGCTGTAGACCATATTATCAGAGAGATTTTCTTAATAAATGTTTTTATTTGTAGTTGTTCAATCAAATAGTGCTTTTGAAGAGGCAGGAAAGATTTTTAAGTGTGATAGGAGATGAGAAAGTGAGAAAATAAGTGTCACGCTTGAGGAAGGTGCTAGTTTAGTGTTACACTTGAGCAGCAGACCCTTTCACTACGCTGCTACAAGGCACACATTGATCGCTAACTTGTCACATTGGCCTCTTGATGACTTTGCCTGCCTGATGTATCAGTTTATTCTTTTTTGTTATTAATATGCATTTCTTTTTAATCCAGTAGCCTGTGTGGAAAGGTAGAGACAGGTGTCAGTTGTTGTTGGGTGTGACTGCTTGGGGCTTAGCTGCACTAAACCTAGTGCTGCACGCTTGCAGAGCTCTCCTCTCTGGCACACAGCACAGCAGGGATGTAGTGCAAAGAGGCATATATACTCCTGTGAAAATTCAGTTTTATTTTTGTGTGGTGTTGCAGCTCATACTAAGATTGCGGCGTGCTTCCCGTGGTAACAGCCAGCAAGTCAGGTCTGATGGCAGCATTTCAGTCAGCTGTATGTCCAAAACATGTCTCAAAAGACTACTTTGTATACAATTAGAGGGGCCAGGCACTCCAAAAGAATCAGTTCTGGAGCTGATTCAGAAAGAATCTGGGATTTGATAATCAGGCTTTTTAAATGCAAGTCAAGAGACAAGTGCATAAAACCTAAAGAATGGTCATGCTGGGTCAGACTAAGGGCCACCTACATCAATGAAACACATCTTCCCACATTGTCTTGGGCAGTGGTGAGCAGCTAACACTAACCACAATAACAAGTAACCACAAGCAGCAGCAGTGATTCCCTTTCATCTTCTGGCTATCAGCAGATTAAGAACCGCCTGTTCTGGACATTGCATTCAGAACAGCAATGGAAAAGAGTTCATCCGTCTGTGCTCTTTCACAGCACAAACTTGTTTCCTTGGGTATTTTTTAGTGTGGATTTTTTTTACTTAGAAGGTCACTTACAATAAATACAGTGCAACATGCTATGAAAAAAAAAAAGGGGTTTTGACAAATATTCTGTGTATACATGCACAAAAATACAGGAAAAATGGATTAAAAAAATTACAATTGGATTGCTTAGACAACCTGATATTGTCTAAGTAAATTTTAATAAATGTTAGTGTGAAATACATGTCACATAGCTCTGTTAAACACAACCAGGTGTCTGTTAATTCTGCCGTTCACATTCTGGAGGACTAGTCCAGTTAAGCTTTTCTTACATCTGTAATGTAAGATAAGATTCATTAAATGTGCTGTTACATTGTGGCAGTACATTCCCCTCCCCCCCACCCTGCCAGCAGGAAACAAAACTTCTCCAGGAAGAGAGAAGGGGAAGGAAACCCTGGAGGCTGCAGGTTGAAATTTGAACTGGCCAGTCGAGATGCGCCACGTACACCGAGGTGACCCTCCTGGCCAATAGGATTAAATGGCCACAGGTCAGATTCGACAGGGGTACAAACGGGGTCCTGCCGGAGGACACGTGGGAATCAGTCCTCCTCGGAGCAGCGGGTCTGCAGTCGGGGACTCCCCCTCGGGTCGGGGCACCGCCCGAGGTAACTCCTCGAGGGAGAGAGCCCTCAGCTTTTAGGGGAGTGATATGCGCGTTTTGAGCCATCACTTTAAATCCTGGGGATTCTTAAGTCGGCCGTGTAGTATTAATTCTCTTTACATCGTCGAGCCTGTGGTTTTAGAAAATGTTACCGGACTTCTAACTAACTTTTGCTGAAGAAGAAATCTGAGTTCTAACTGCTGTTGGATTTGGTTAGTCGTGCACCCGTAACACCACTGTTAGGAGTAACCCCTGTGGTCTGCTCTGAGGGCAGAGGGGTGCAGCTCATTTCCACTGTGAGGATGCTAAAGGCAGCGTCTATGATGGACGCATGTCCCAAGAGTCCTTAAAAGACGTGCTCTGCGGTGGCAAGGGTGCTCTGCTGTGCTGGGCGTGGAAGGCAAGGGGTGAGCAGCGGGAGCTGCAGCGGGACCCGCGTGGGAGCGGGTCAGGTGCTGCTGGGGCCAGTCGGGGACGGTTCCAGCCAGCTCCAAAACAGGGGTGAGCAGCCACCGCCTGCCAAAGCTCCGCCAGTCAGGGGAGCCCGCCGCTCCCCGCTGCAGACATGTTGGGTAAGAGAGGCAGGAAGAAGCAGGGAAGGGTAGAAGGAAGCCCATAAGCACTTAGAGCCTGGTGTCCCCACGTGGGGACATGTCAGGGTTGAGCCCCCACCTGGGGAAGTCCCTCCTGGTCTGCAGACAGGGAGGTGGGGGCAGCCCCCTGAAGACCCTTCCCACGGCAGAGCCCCCCTGGCAGGGCCTGGGCAGGTGGGTGCGTGCAGCCCCTCTGTGACACAGTCTGGTGTCACAGTGGGACAGCCCCGCATCACGGTGGGGACAGCCCCTCTTTCCCCATCGGGACCGGCATCCACCCCACACACCCCGGCAAGGCCGAGGGGACGCCAGGCGCTGGGAGCTGTTCTTGCCTCCACTCTGCTCTGCTCTAGAAGAGCTGCTCTGCAGTGAGGTAGAAGGTGGAGAGAGGCAGCACACCAGCACTGGGGGTGGTGAAGGGCAGTGGCGGAGGAGAGCAGAGAGGAGGAGTAGGCTTTTTGCAGGGAGCAAGAAAGCCATCGGCCAGCCACCTGCTGCGGTTCTTGACCTGGAGCAAGGGTGGAACTAAGATGGCAAAAGACCTCTTCTTGCGGCCTCACTTGTCACCAACAACTGAGAAGCTCAAGAGTACTGGTAAGGCCCTCAGACCCAATTTCATGAGTGCTGCCAGGTCAAGGATGTCTCTGAAAATAGGCATGGAAACCCTGAGGGCTGTGGGGGTGGCTGCTCAGGACTGGTGACTGCAAGGAGGGACCTGCTTGACCATCCCTGAGGGCCGAGGGGCTGATTCGACAGCCAGGGCTCCTGGTTCTCTTCCTGATGTGGTCCCTGCTTGCCTGGGGCACCCCAGTCAGAAGGCCCTGGCCCCGAAGGGCTGCTCCTTGCCCGGTGCTGGGCATTGCCCACCCTGAGCTCATGTCTGAGTGGAGGAGCTGAAGGTGCTCGTGGGCTGTGCAGAGTCGGTGTGTTTGGAGATGCAACGCAGGGAAACCGGCTGGGGAGACACCGGGGCCTGCCCTGACCCTCTGAGACTTCCGCGGAACCCAGCACCGTGCCCTCGCTGGCGTGGCAATCCACTGCCGCTTTCCCATGGGAGCGAGTCACACCCTGGAGAACTGCACCTGCAAGGACAGGAGCCCTCCTGGAGGCCAGCCGAGGGGTCCTTTAGTTCTTGCCGGGCTCTAGAGAGACCATCTGAAACGCTTGTGTTAGAAATACATTGGTCCTTGGGCAGGAGTGGGCTGAATGGTTTTGCGGTCGCTGCCTCAGAGCATGACATGTTCTTCCCTTGTTTTTCCAGAGTTCGTCAAGGTTTGGGCCAGCATATCGTACTACCTCAGCCAACAGCTGGCTCTCCACCAGGTGGGACTCACCTCCTTCTCCTCCCCTCACACCCTGACGAAGGTTGATGAAGTCCTGACAGACCTCTGCCATGGAGTGCAATTGGTTTGCCCCTCCTTTGAAAGACGGAACAATGCCCCAGCACGACCCTGCGCTGCACAGATGTGCGACAGACCACCTCCTCTGTCCGTTCAGATGTACAATAGGGTCCAGGCCTGGTGTCATAAAAAGGGTTGGTGCTCCTGGAGTCCCCATGGTCAGAGTTGCATGACAAAACTTGGGAGCCTGGGACACTTCAGGGTTTATTCCAAGTGTGGGAACCACACACACATACACACCCCACCCCCAGCCCACCCCCATCTCTTATCTTATGGAGCCAAAGGATGTTTGTCAGCTTTTCCTGAACTACCTGGCTCTTCATGAATGAAGGGGAGGGAGAGGGAGAAGCGTGGGCCCCGTTTGTCTTCTCCCAAGGTTTCCAAAGAGCTCATCTTGCTCCTTTGTACCTCAGGCGTGGGCAGGGCACTCAGCGCCGTCACCATTCTCTGACAAGTCATCCATCTGTCCCTCCAAGACTTCTGATCCACCACCTCATCTGTTTCAGGCTGTCCGCATTCCTGGACTTGGGACTTTTGCGGTTGTCAGAGAGCGAGTAGTCAGCAAGGAGAAGGGTCTGGTGGTTGTGGAGAGACCCGTCTTTCATCTTGCCAACGCTCTTGCGCGGGATCATGACCTCCGATATGCTTGCATAGACGTTCCTGGTAAGCAGACAGACTGGAAGCGGCGCTTGCCTTTTTGAGCGGAGTGGGGAGGTGTGCTCTGTTGTCCAGAGGTGACTGAGCGGAGTACCAAACTCCCACCGCAGTCCTGAGAACAGCTTCAGCTGGAGAAAACCAGCCTGCTGTGCAAAGGAGCCTGCCTACCTACTCGTTTAAATAATCACCAGAGGACGATACAGTGTAACAGCACGCTCTCTCTGACCTGCCTCGACAACATGTTTCCTTCCAGTTTTATTGGTGCTGTGCCTTCTTGTTACATGGTATTTCAACTCTCGCTCCCTCTTTCTGCTGCGCTGGACCTAATAGAGGCAAATGCCAGGCTCTTCCCGGCTCTCACAGCCTCTTTGCAAGGGGGAAACCCGGGGGGGGGAAGACGGCTCGTTCCAAACCCCAGTGACCGCAATGCCTGCGCTTCCTAGTCGCTGCTGCCATTGCAGCAGCTGTCGCTGGACCCTGGGGGGCACCAAGAGCTTGGGACTGTGTTTGGGGTGCATTTCTGTGGAACAACAAAGAGAGCACAGAGTGTGGGCACAGCTCCAGTGGCCTGGCACCCGCCAGCTTGCCGTGGGACCTGGCGCCTTTCTCCCCACCTTGTCCTGCAGCCATGGTGGTTCTTCCTGCCAAGCGCCTAAGACTCTTTCCTTCCCTTTCTGTATCCGAGAAACCATAGCTGTTGGCTCCACACCTCACTTTCCACCTCTGGCAGGAAGGGATGACCGGAGCTCCTCCTCAGAGGCGCTGTACCCGCGAGTCAACTCAGTAGCAACGTATTGCACGAGAGCCTGGCAGCTGCAGACTTCTGACTGTAGCCTGCTTAGCAGCTCTGCAAGTTCATGTGTTTCTCTTCTCTTGTTTTTCAGGTCATCAACGTTTTGAGCAACTGCCATACGCTCAGATAGCCTCAGACAACGCTGTCTCTGAGGGCACGGTGCAGCTCTGCGTGGAAAGGACCATGCGTCTTTTCCGTGTCTGCCTCGAGAACAGCGAGAACGTTGCCCTCGTTTGGAGGGACGTGGGCATGCTGATCATCCAGGGAAGAGACGTCAAAATGAGGTTTTACACAGACTTTCTGAAAAGGCTGAATGGGACTGACCAGATGTTGCAAGCCGTTCTCGAGGTAGGATTTTTATTTTCCCAGTGCCACTCCTGGTTCTTCCGAAATGCATTCTGGGGGCTGGGGGTCTGCCTGCTTTCTCCTGGCCTGCCATGCCTTTTGTTCAGCCCCTTGGGCTCCTTGCGGTCTACAGTACCGCAGGCGCTCTGTAGAGCGCTTGCCTTGCGTGCAATGGTCCAGCTTTGCAAGAGGTACTGCCAGAGGGGCCTGGCTTTGTGACAAAAGGCCAGCGTTGACGGTGGGCAGCGCTTCTGGCCTCCCTCTCGGGGGAGGGAGCAGAGGCACAGGCAGAGCAAGGCGTGCTGAGGCCAGAGCCCTTTGGCCGCTCTGGCTTTTTGCTTGCGTTGGTCTAAGGTGGACTGAGCAGCCAGCCCTTCCCAGTGTCCCCACGTCCCATCATCTGTCTCCGTCCTTGTTGCAGATGCCAGAGATGAGGGACTCGGTCATCTCACGCCATGACACTGCTGCTTCCCAGACCTCTTCTGGGCGTGTTATCGTCCTACCAGGGTATGTTTGCTCCTGCAGCCCTTGGCTGAGCAAGCGAGCCGCTTCTCAGCTCGTGCTTGGGAGGGCTGCCTTGCCAGGCGCCGAGAACTCCACTCGTGATGGCACTGAGGACTGAGTGTGTGAGAGGCCTGTTGGCAGGGAACTCCCTGCTTGCTCTTGTTCAGTTTGACTTCATTTGGAGGAACGTGGGACAGCGACAATGCTTCATGTGCCTGTCCTACTGTGGAGCTAGAGAGGCATTTAGGCAACATTTTCCATCGGGTTTCTCCCGCTCTTTTCCTTTCCTGTGGGTGAGACTGCCTTCTGCTTGGGGCCAAGTGGTAGAGGGGTGGGTTCTTGTCCAAACAGGACCTTGCAGCTGGTGGGGTTCTGCAGAGCTCTGTCTCCTGCCAACGTTGCTGTGCAGTGCCGTCGACGACTGAGGGGAGGGAGGAGCTGTAACGAGTCACCTTATAGCTGCAAAGGCATTAATCTGCAAGGCTCGACAAGAATCTCTGAGGACTAGGTCAGGATGCAAAACGGTATTGCATCATCAGAGCACTGGAGATTAGTCTGCCCTCCACGTGCACTATGAGTAAAGAGCGGAATCGTGTTCCGCAGAAGCAGCAACGGGAGTTCCTGCTGTGGTCCTCCGGGATGGGCTGCCTTGGGAAACAAAGCGGTGTCCTTTTTTCAGCCTGGTGCCTGCTTCCTCTTTCCAGGTACAAGCTTGAGACCGTGCCTAAAATGCCAACAGTGAAAGCAGACCTGACAGGACACGTGAAGGCCGCCCCAGAGAAGGGCTGGGGAAAAGGCGATGGCAGTGGAAAGAAAGGTAAGGGACCGGCGGGTTGCTGGCAGGGGGCTGGAGGTTTTCCTTCCTCCGCTCCTGGAGGGGCTTAGAGCTGAGGCTCCCCCAGGATGCCTGGAAGAGGCAGAGGCACCTCCTGTGACTCTCTGTAGCCATCATGGTAAAGCTCCAGTGACCCGTTGTGGACCAAGATCTCGGGACAGCCCTGCACCACAAATGGCCACTGGGACTGCTGAAGGACACCTTCCCAGCGGCCTCCACTCCCCAGCCTGTGCTGCAAACAGTGCCAGGCTCTGACCCTGCTTCTTCCCATCATATTCTCCGATGTCTCAGAAGCCATGCCTTTGGCGCGAACCTGCCCCAGCAGCAAATCTGTGTGCAGGGGACCAATGCAGAAATCCAAGAGCTGGCTCCTCTTGTGCTGAATGATTCCCTTCCCCAGAATGGCTCTTGGAGACCACCAGCATCTCCCAGGGAGCCCCCCATTACAGCACATGGATGAGAGAAAGCTGTCGAAACAGTTTTCCCCGGGGATATAATAATGGTGCCCTGCAGGCCTGAGGAGCTGGGCAAAAACCCCAGTGTCAGAAAAGGCCTAAGACCTCCCAGGAGAGGTGGCTTTCATCTAAAGGGGTGAAAAGGACCACCTTCAGCAGTGTTACCACAGGCCTGAGCAGACCTGCACATCACTCTTCTCGGAACTGGGACATGACAGGCACCCAGTTCCCAGAACAACACCAAGATGCTGTTCTCAAGATTCGTCTCATTTCCTGTTTCTAGAGGATCGTGCCGAGCAGCGCCTCCTTCGTCGAGCAAGGCTTTCTCCAAAGCGGTTACCTGCAGCGACTGTAAAGTCAGAGCAGGGTCAGAAAGCTGAGGGGAGGGAGCCTCGTGCCAGGTGAGACACTTGCATAAATGGTGAGGGTGACCCCGTGCGCTCTCTTGTCTGCGTGGGAGTGGGATGTTTCTCCTGGACACAGGGGCTAGACAAACTCAAAGTGCAGTTATCCCACGTCCCACTAACTAAAGGTTCCTTGGTGCATGGCAAGCGTCTTTTAGCTTCTTGGGAGACTCTGCCAGCAGCATCATTTCTTTCTTTGCTCCTGGTGTGCGTATCCGTTGAGTAACTAACTGCAAGTGCTCCTTCCAGGAGCGGAAGGTCTGTTTGGCTTTGCCTTCAGATTGAAATGGCCCCGACCTTTCTGTTTGCCGAGAGCAGTGTTCTGCACTTAGGTACTGCAGAGGGTTCCTCCGATTAACCAGAAGCCTCTTCTATCTCTTATGGCCTGCAAAAGAGAAGGGCCAAGGAGAGCTCACTGGCAGGATTGCTTTTCTCTTGGGGTCGTGTCCTCCTCCTCCTTTTGACACCGCGTCCCCAGTGCCCAACCTCCTCGTACAGCCCGTGCACACTCTTTTATTTCGGACCGCTGAGCAGACTTCGGTGCGCTAACCCGAAGGATGTAGCGGTTTCTCTGGGCGTAGGACCCCGTTCCTCTCGTTGCTCCAGCAAGAGAGGGCCTAGACCTGGGCATCCTGAGTTTTAGTGGGGCTGTTGGGCACATCTGAGTCTGACGGCTTGGGGTCTTCTCTGTCTCTGTGGACCTGATCACAAGGAGGCAAGTAGAGCGCATTCTGCTGCAGAAGCAGGTGCACCGCTTGGAAGTGCAAGGTGCAGAACCAGCTCCTCCTGCACTCCTGCCAACACACCCTGTTGTGTCTTTGCAGGCAGCTACCGGCCATCCAGGGGAGCTCCTTGAAGGAAAAGGAGGAGAAAGAGAAACAGAAGCTAATTCTGGTCGAACCCCGAACAGTAGACTTCATTGCCAGAGCTATTGAGAGGAGAGAAAAGGTACCTGACACGGGCTGCTGCAGCGAGCGTGTCGTACTGGACTGTAGAGAAGCGTCACTCCACGCGTGCCGATTCTCACAAGATTCTTCGCTGTGTGTGCACAGGACCCCTGACTAGTTGCTTTGGTGTTTACTTGAAGAGAGGCAGGTGACTCTGCCATTTGAGACTATATTCTTCACTTCCATTAGCCTCATGGGACACACCCAAAGACCTTACTTGGGAATGTTTCTGTCGGCAACGTGACTGCAAGGCTTGTCTGGGACAGCCAGCTGCCAGGTGGTTTTTAGCCTGGTGGTCGCTCATCTTCCTGGTCATTACAGACGGGCTCTTTGGTGGAGCCTGCAGGAACCTGGGAGCAAAGCAGTGTGGGCAGAAAGGCGGGAGAGAAGGGGCAGAAGGGAGGGTAGGAATGAAAACAGCCCAGCCCTCTGCAGGGCAGACTAATGCAGCCTGCTGTTGCATTTTCGTCCCCCTCCAGAATAAACACTTGAAGAAGAAGGAGAAGCTTCCAGAACACATCCAGAAATACTTGGATGCAGAGGAAAAGGAGAAAACAGAGCTGGCGGAGGAGAAAAAAAGTAAACTGCGAACCCGGCCAGGGACCAGAAAGAAGGCTAAGAGCGAAAAGGAGACGCCGAAAGTGAAAGCAAAGAGAGAAAAGGAGACACAGAGGAGCCAGGTACTTTGAATTCCTGCAGAAAAAGAGCACTTTCTCTTCTGGGGGGCTGAGATTGCAGGGTACCTCTAGCACCCCAGCCGTCCCAGCAGCATTGCTGCAGCAGAGCTGGGCGGGTGACTGCTGCCTTTCCTGAGCAAGAGGGGCGACCGGGAGTTAGTTGTAGTGGAACTCTGGTGACACTCAGGCATCACCCCAAGGGTATGCTGAGGTCCTTCTCCTGGTTTTCCCCATCCTGCTGGGGTCCCTGCCAGAAGTGACCCGGGGGTGTGCATGCTGGGAAGCAGCACCCTCCGGGTGCGGGGCTGTTGTATGAGCATCTCTTCCTGTGCAGGAATCTGTTACCTCTGAGCAAGCATCAGGCAGCCCCTCAACTAGCACGGAGACGGGGGACTCCAGAACCGACCTCCTGGAGATGATGGACTCCAGCCCCGACCTCCTGGAGACGACAGACTCCAGCCCCGACCTCCTGGAGACGATGATGGGGGAGTGGGAAGAGGCCGGAGAAGAGCCACCCACAGTCTGCGAGGACGACACTGTCCCCCCTAAGCGGTAAGAGTGCGCCAGCTCCAGCTGAGCCCTGGAGCACTGGGGTGGTGGTGAGCCACTGGTGGTGGGTCAAGGAAGCCAAGCCCTGAGCCATGGGGCCTCACAGAGCGCCCGGGGATTTCTCCAGCCATGGGAATGAGCTGGGTTAGAGCCTGCTGGCAGGGGCCAAAGCAGGTGCTTGAAACTCCTCCTGCCTTGAAGGGGTTGTGGGGCCGAATGGGGCCACATAGGTGTGGGGCTGGGCGCAGGAAGAGGCAGGAGAGTCGCAGCTGAAGGGTCAGAGAGACTTTGTCCTTGCTGTTGCAGGAGCCTTTCCCCACGGACACACCAGGCCCTGCGGCAGGTGGTGACGTGCATCCTGGGGCAGGTCACCCGCAAGCGCAGGGGGCAGAGGGATGACCAGAGGGATCTGCAGGACAAGCTCAAGTGGTAAATCTCTCCAGACACGGGCAGTGTCTCCTCTCCCGCGCTGCCCTTCCTCCCGCTCCCCGCAGCACCGGGGGAGACAGGCGCTTTTCCTGGCGCTGGCCTCTCGGCAGAGCCGCCTTTGCGGCTGCGGCGGGCACCCAGGTTGGGAGCCCCGGCTGGCGAGCGGTCTCCCTGTGCTCACGCCACCTCCTCCCACTGTGTGTCTGCAGCGAGCTGGCAGTGCTGCAGTGGCGTCGGCTGGGGCAAGAGGCATGCAGCAGCCCACAGCTGCGGGAAGCTGGACCCCAACCTGCACCCCCTGCTAGGGCAGGGAAGAGGAGGGCAGGACCGGTACGTGGCATGGGCTCCTGGAGGGACTGTGTCGTAGCCACCTGTAGAAAAGCGTAGTGATACGGATGTCACGTCTTGCAAGACCCCATATCGTGTGCTTAGCTGAAGGCTGAAGCACTTCTCCCGAGGTTTTCTCGAGAGGCAGCAGGTTGTTCTGTCCATTTAGAAGGCAGCAGGTCGTTCTGTCCATTTGCAAGACAGCCTTCACTGCTGTCATCTCCAGCAACACCCAAAGAAATGATCTGGTGGTGTTTGCAATGGCGACAGCACTGCCAGGCTTGTCTGGGGTAGCAAGCAGCTGGGTTGCTTTCAGCCCCATGGTCACTTGGCTCAGGGGTCATTGCAGAAAGGCTCTGCAGTCGGGCCTCTGAGGGCTGACTGTGAGCAAACCAGGGCTGACAGAGAGGCTGAGAAGAAGGGGCAGGAGGGAGGGAGGGAGCTAAAATCCCCTCTGCCCTCCGCCGGGGAGACTAACATTGCCTGCTGCTGCATTGCCGTGGCCCTGCAGGCACAGCCCCCTGTGTGCACGGAGGAGGAAGGACGCAAGCTCTGGGACTCCTTGCGCAAGAAGTGCGAGCAGAAGGCAAGGGCAAACGTGGCTGCCCCGAAGGCTTTGCGAGGAGCAGCGACCCACCTCCTCGAGAAGGTAGAGGGAAAAGCCCACTGCTGTGGTGGTGAGGAGGACTGCCTCAGGTAAGGATCTCCAAACATGCCCGGTGTTTGCCGCTGCCCGGCAGCGCCCTTCCTTCCTTTGAGTTCCCACAGCCCCCGGGCAAAGAGGCTCTTTTCCCAACAGCCCTCGTGGCGTGGAGAGCAGCAGGCTGGGATTGCATTGCACGGACCATGGGCCTGCTCTCTCCAGACAGAAGCAGATCCCACCACATGTGTCCTGACTAGACTTGCAGTGGTGCTCTGCACCTCCCTGTGACTCCCTCCTACAAGACTACAGAGCTTTGTATTCAACTCCTCAGCCCTGCGGAGCAGACCTGGTCCACGTCGGCGAGTGCCAGGAGAGCCTCTCGGGCACAGAGGCTCCCGAGAGAGATGTCCAGCCAGAGCCTCCTCCAGCAGGACGAGCGCCAGTGCCGGCCAGCCAGGCTGTTAAAGCCAATGCTTCCGTCTGTTCAGTAAAGCCCCATCTGCAAAGCACTGGGTCTGACGATGTGGGTCTTTCCTTGGTGGCTGTGAAATCTGCACTCGGCAGTGGGTGAGCTTTGGTGGGGCAGGGAAAGGCCACTGCAGGAAGCAGGGCTGGAGCTTCGCTCCTGCTCCAAGGGCAGCCCTCTCCCAAGGCTTTGCTGTACCAGCTCGGCTGGAGCCCTGCTCTTCGTGGCCCTTGCACCTCCTGGTCTCTGGCAGTGTGCCCTGCTGTGGCTGCACATCCCTGCCGAGGAGGGGATTTTCCACAGCGGGGGAGGAGGAGGAGCAGTGCTGGGCACCCAGGGGAGCAGAGCTGCAGGGGGGAGCATCCGGGGGCTCGCACAGCCAGGGCGCTGCGGGGTGCCCAGGGCAGCGCTGTCAGGGGTACCCAGAGCTGTGCAGCCACCACCCTGTGCCACGGGGACAAGGAAATCCCAGGCAGGAACCGTGCCTGGGGAGAGGGGAGCTACAGGGGGCGGCTTTTCAGCTGGGCGGCTTGACTCTGCCAAAGCTCTGCTTGGGCTCCAGAGCCTTTTGTTTGACACCTCCTGGCTAGGAAGGCAAGGGGGAGCTGAGGTGAGGTGGGGACACCTCCGAAAGCTTCTCTCCAGACACCTGGGTGGGCATAATGTGTGCAACAGGGGGCTGTGCAGGAGGAGGGAAGGAAGCCCGTAGCGGCTGGCTGTTGGGCACCCACACCCTGCGCGGGCTCCAAGGGGACTCCATGCAGGCGGTGGCGGTGACGCTTCCAGAGCCCAGGCAGGCTTAACGGCGCTACGTGAGGCTGGCTCAGTCTGTTAAGCCTCTGCGGGCTACTTTTCTCCTGAAAAGCCCTGGATTTGTGGGGACCTGACTTTGCCGACATAGAAATACACCCTTTCCTTTTCACACTGCGGGATTGCTGTGCCTTTCTCCTGGCACCCAGGGACCTCCCTGTGCCTTTCTGTGCGTCCCAGGGCCTCCCAGGGCTGGCAGCAGGCAGCCAATGGCCTCTCCTTGGGCACTGCCACCCCTGAGGAGCAGCAGGGGAGGATCAGGCCCCTTCGGGCGTGCTGATTCCTGCCTGGGGGCTGCCAGCACCGACCTCGACAGCATCTCTGTGCCCACCATTGCCCCCACCAGGGAAGCTCTTTCCCCTGGTCCCCCTCTACGGATGCACCAGCAGGGCTGGGGAGAGGGTAGCTGGGCCACAAGGAGAAAGAAAGGCTGGGTGAGAGGCCGAGCCCCTGCTGTGCCATGCCCCTCGCCACGCCAGATGCCCCAGTGCAGGGCTGAAGGCCTACCCCGGCTATAGGCCTATAGGCTGAAGGCCTACACGGGCTATAGGCCTATAGGCTGAAGGCCTCTACCTCAGCACCGACCGTGGGCTCCCCCAGATGAAGGAAGCTGCGGCACGGCCAGGAGCCAGCCCTCCGGTTCCCCAGGAGAGAGCCTGGAGCAGGAGACCAAGTGATGATCCCTGGCGGGCTGAGGTGAGCCTCAGGGCACAGCCCCACTGGTTAGGCCCAGCGGCCCCAGGTCAGGGCCTTTGTGTGGGGGTGACACTGGCGAGGGGTAACCCCACAGGCAGCTGCAGGGAATGGTCCCCATCTTGCTTTTGTTGAAGCGTGGCTTTCTGGTGACCAGGGCTTCTGCCTAACAGCTCAGGGTTTAGTTAGCTCCGTGCCCCAGCAAAGAAGAACAAACCACCCAGAGAAGCCAGGAGTTTGGGCCTGCCCCTTGAACTAGACTGCCCTGGACAGGACCAGGAGCTGCGCTGAGTTCCAGGAGCTGCGCTGAGTTCCAGGAGCTGCGCTGAGTTCCAGGAGCTGCGCTGAGTTCCAGAATTCCAGGAAAGCGGGAAGACCCAGGAAGGCCATGGCCAAAGAGGTTCGAGCCCTGGCCGGACGTCCGTTGTGAAGGGAACACTGGTCGCGCGGTCGGGATGGTCTCTGTGCAGCCCAGGGTACTTTTGGGACGTCGCCTCTGAGCTACTGTGGCTGCCCTGTCCTCCCTGCAGCTCCCCTCAGCAGAGCCCAGCTCCCCCTAGGCTGCTGCTCAGCAGGCGCGTAAGGCACAGAGGCTTGGCCGTGCTGTTGGCCTCTTTTGGGATCTTCCTTTTGGGGCTGGCAGCAACTTCGCAGGCTGAATCCCAAAGGGGCTTTATCTGTCCCGTCCTCCTGCCGGGCTCACTTGGCTGATGGGGATGCCATGGGTCTGTGGCCAGTGGGCTGGGTGCCCCGTGGGGGGTGCAGGGGTCTTTGGGAGTGCCAAGACACCTCAGTGCCTCAAACACGCAGGTAACACCCTTCTGGTAATGCCTCCTGAAGTGGTGGGATGCCCAGCCAGTCAAGGAGTGACCTACGCTTGTCGTATTTGGAGGAAAATATGCTGGGAAACAGAGGTGAGATCAGTATCACGGACGATGCGGGCAGTGCAGGAGTAGGACCAACACTGGAAAAAGCGTCAAGGGGGCTGATGAGCCTTAGGTCTGTGATGACACGGAGCCCTGCAGCCGGGTTTGCAGGGGAGGATTTCAGCCAATATACGTGCCCCACTTGTGGCAGTACATTCCCCTCCCCCCCACCCTGCCAGCAGGAAACAAAACTTCTCCAGGAAGAGAGAAGGGGAAGGAAACCCTGGAGGCTGCAGGTTGAAATTTGAACTGGCCAGTCGAGATGCGCCACGTACACCGAGGTGACCCTCCTGGCCAATAGGATTAAATGGCCACAGGTCAGATTCGACAGGGGTACAAACGGGGTCCTGCCGGAGGACACGTGGGAATCAGTCCTCCTCGGAGCAGCGGGTCTGCAGTCGGGGACTCCCCCTCGGGTCGGGGCACCGCCCGAGGTAACTCCTCGAGGGAGAGAGCCCTCAGCTTTTAGGGGAGTGATATGCGCGTTTTGAGCCATCACTTTAAATCCTGGGGATTCTTAAGTCGGCCGTGTAGTATTAATTCTCTTTACATCGTCGAGCCTGTGGTTTTAGAAAATGTTACCGGACTTCTAACTAACTTTTGCTGAAGAAGAAATCTGAGTTCTAACTGCTGTTGGATTTGGTTAGTCGTGCACCCGTAACACCACTGTTAGGAGTAACCCCTGTGGTCTGCTCTGAGGGCAGAGGGGTGCAGCTCATTTCCACTGTGAGGATGCTAAAGGCAGCGTCTATGATGGACGCATGTCCCAAGAGTCCTTAAAAGACGTGCTCTGCGGTGGCAAGGGTGCTCTGCTGTGCTGGGCGTGGAAGGCAAGGGGTGAGCAGCGGGAGCTGCAGCGGGACCCGCGTGGGAGCGGGTCAGGTGCTGCTGGGGCCAGTCGGGGACGGTTCCAGCCAGCTCCAAAACAGGGGTGAGCAGCCACCGCCTGCCAAAGCTCCGCCAGTCAGGGGAGCCCGCCGCTCCCCGCTGCAGACATGTTGGGTAAGAGAGGCAGGAAGAAGCAGGGAAGGGTAGAAGGAAGCCCATAAGCACTTAGAGCCTGGTGTCCCCACGTGGGGACATGTCAGGGTTGAGCCCCCACCTGGGGAAGTCCCTCCTGGTCTGCAGACAGGGAGGTGGGGGCAGCCCCCTGAAGACCCTTCCCACGGCAGAGCCCCCCTGGCAGGGCCTGGGCAGGTGGGTGCGTGCAGCCCCTCTGTGACACAGTCTGGTGTCACAGTGGGACAGCCCCGCATCACGGTGGGGACAGCCCCTCTTTCCCCATCGGGACCGGCATCCACCCCACACACCCCGGCAAGGCCGAGGGGACGCCAGGCGCTGGGAGCTGTTCTTGCCACCGCTCTGCTCTGCTCTAGAAGAGCTGCTCTGCAGTGAGGAGGAGAAGGCGGAGAGAGGCAGCACACCAGCACTGGGGGTGGTGAAGGGCAGTGGCGGAGGAGAGCAGAGAGGAGGAGTAGGCTTTTTGCAGGGAGCAAGAAAGCCATCGGCCAGCCACCTGCTGCGGTTCTTGACCTGGAGCAAGGGTGGAACTAAGATGGCAAAAGACCTCTTCTTGCGGCCTCACTTGTCGCCAACAACTGAGAAGCTCAAGAGTACTGGTAAGGCCCTCAGACCCAATTTCATGAGTGCTGCCAGGTCAAGGATGTCTCTGAAAATAGGCATGGAAACCCTGAGGGCTGTGGGGGTGGCTGCTCAGGACTGGTGACTGCAAGGAGGGACCTGCTTGACCATCCCTGAGGGCCGAGGGGCTGATTCGACAGCCAGGGCTCCTGGTTCTCTTCCTGATGTGGTCCCTGCTTGCCTGGGGCACCCCAGTCAGAAGGCCCTGGCCCCGAAGGGCTGCTCCTTGCCCGGTGCTGGGCATTGCCCACCCTGAGCTCATGTCTGAGTGGAGGAGCTGAAGGTGCTCGTGGGCTGTGCAGAGTCGGTGTGTTTGGAGATGCAACGCAGGGAAACCGGCTGGGGAGACACCGGGGCCTGCCCTGACCCTCTGAGACTTCCGCGGAACCCAGCACCGTGCCCTCGCTGGCGTGGCAATCCACTGCCGCTTTCCCATGGGAGCGAGTCACACCCTGGAGAACTGCACCTGCAAGGACAGGAGCCCTCCTGGAGGCCAGCCGAGGGGTCCTTTAGTTCTTGCCGGGCTCTAGAGAGACCATCTGAAACGCTTGTGTTAGAAATACATTGGTCCTTGGGCAGGAGTGGGCTGAATGGTTTTGCGGTCGCTGCCTCAGAGCATGACATGTTCTTCCCTTGTTTTTCCAGAGTTCGTCAAGGTTTGGGCCAGCATATCGTACTACCTCAGCCAACAGCTGGCTCTCCACCAGGTGGGACTCACCTCCTTCTCCTCCCCTCACACCCTGACGAAGGTTGATGAAGTCCTGACAGACCTCTGCCATGGAGTGCAATTGGTTTGCCCCTCCTTTGAAAGACGGAACAATGCCCCAGCACGACCCTGCGCTGCACAGATGTGCGACAGACCACCTCCTCTGTCCGTTCAGATGTACTATAGGGTCCAGGCCTGGTGTCATAAAAAGGGTTGGTGCTCCTGGAGTCCCCATGGTCAGAGTTGCATGACAAAACTTGGGAGCCTGGGACACTTCAGGGTTTATTCCAAGTGTGGGAACCACACACACATACACACCCCACCCCCAGCCCACCCCCATCTCTTATCTTATGGAGCCAAAGGATGTTTGTCAGCTTTTCCTGAACTACCTGGCTCTTCATGAATGAAGGGGAGGGAGAGGGAGAAGCGTGGGCCCCGTTTGTCTTCTCCCAAGGTTTCCAGAGAGCCCATCTTGCTCCTTTGTACCTCAGGCGTGGGCAGGGCACTCAGCGCCGTCACCATTCTCTGACAAGTCATCCATCTGTCCCTCCAAGACTTCTGATCCACCACCTCATCTGTTTCAGGCTGTCCGCATTCCTGGACTTGGGACTTTTGCGGTTGTCAGAGAGCGAGTAGTCAGCAAGGAGAAGGGTCTGGTGGTTGTGGAGAGACCCGTCTTTCATCTTGCCAACGCTCTTGCGCGGGATCATGACCTCCGATATGCTTGCATAGACGTTCCTGGTAAGCAGACAGACTGGAAGCGGCGCTTGCCTTTTTGAGCGGAGTGGGGAGGTGTGCTCTGTTGTCCAGAGGTGACTGAGCGGAGTACCAAACTCCCACCGCAGTCCTGAGAACAGCTTCAGCTGGAGAAAACCAGCCTGCTGTGCAAAGGAGCCTGCCTACCTACTCGTTTAAATAATCACCAGAGGACGATACAGTGTAACAGCACGCTCTCTCTGACCTGCCTCGACAACATGTTTCCTTCCAGTTTTATTGGTGCTGTGCCTTCTTGTTACATGGTATTTCAACTCTCGCTCCCTCTTTCTGCTGCGCTGGACCTAATAGAGGCAAATGCCAGGCTCTTCCCGGCTCTCACAGCCTCTTTGCAAGGGGGAAACCCGGGGGGGGAAGACGGCTCGTTCCAAACCCCAGTGACCGCAATGCCTGCGCTTCCTAGTCGCTGCTGCCATTGCAGCAGCTGTCGCTGGACCCTGGGGGGCACCAAGAGCTTGGGACTGTGTTTGGGGTGCATTTCTGTGGAACAACAAAGAGAGCACAGAGTGTGGGCACAGCTCCAGTGGCCTGGCACCCGCCAGCTTGCCGTGGGACCTGGCGCCTTTCTCCCCACCTTGTCCTGCAGCCATGGTGGTTCTTCCTGCCAAGCGCCTAAGACTCTTTCCTTCCCTTTCTGTATCCGAGAAACCATAGCTGTTGGCTCCACACCTCACTTTCCACCTCTGGCAGGAAGGGATGACCGGAGCTCCTCCTCAGAGGCGCTGTACCCGCGAGTCAACTCAGTAGCAACGTATTGCACGAGAGCCTGGCAGCTGCAGACTTCTGACTGTAGCCTGCTTAGCAGCTCTGCAAGTTCATGTGTTTCTCTTCTCTTGTTTTTCAGGTCATCAACGTTTTGAGCAACTGCCATACGCTCAGATAGCCTCAGACAACGCTGTCTCTGAGGGCACGGTGCAGCTCTGCGTGGAAAGGACCATGCGTCTTTTCCGTGTCTGCCTCGAGAACAGCGAGAACGTTGCCCTCGTTTGGAGGGACGTGGGCATGCTGATCATCCAGGGAAGAGACGTCAAAATGAGGTTTTACACAGACTTTCTGAAAAGGCTGAATGGGACTGACCAGATGTTGCAAGCCGTTCTCGAGGTAGGATTTTTATTTTCCCAGTGCCACTCCTGGTTCTTCCGAAATGCATTCTGGGGGCTGGGGGTCTGCCTGCTTTCTCCTGGCCTGCCATGCCTTTTGTTCAGCCCCTTGGGCTCCTTGCGGTCTACAGTACCGCAGGCGCTCTGTAGAGCGCTTGCCTTGCGTGCAATGGTCCGGCTTTGCAAGAGGTACTGCCAGAGGGGCCTGGCTTTGTGACAAAAGGCCAGCGTTGACGGTGGGCAGCGCTTCTGGCCTCCCTCTCGGGGGAGGGAGCAGAGGCACAGGCAGAGCAAGGCGTGCTGAGGCCAGAGCCCTTTGGCCGCTCTGGCTTTTTGCTTGCGTTGGTCTAAGGTGGACTGAGCAGCCAGCCCTTCCCAGTGTCCCCACGTCCCATCATCTGTCTCCGTCCTTGTTGCAGATGCCAGAGATGAGGGACTCGGTCATCTCACGCCATGACACTGCTGCTTCCCAGACCTCTTCTGGGCGTGTTATCGTCCTACCAGGGTATGTTTGCTCCTGCAGCCCTTGGCTGAGCAAGCGAGCCGCTTCTCAGCTCGTGCTTGGGAGGGCTGCCTTGCCAGGCGCCGAGAACTCCACTCGTGATGGCACTGAGGACTGAGTGTGTGAGAGGCCTGTTGGCAGGGAACTCCCTGCTTGCTCTTGTTCAGTTTGACTTCATTTGGAGGAACGTGGGACAGCGACAATGCTTCATGTGCCTGTCCTACTGTGGAGCTAGAGAGGCATTTAGGCAACATTTTCCATCAGGTTTCTCCCGCTCTTTTCCTTTCCTGTGGGTGAGACTGCCTTCTGCTTGGGGCCAAGTGGTAGAGGGGTGGGTTCTTGTCCAAACAGGACCTTGCAGCTGGTGGGGTTCTGCAGAGCTCTGTCTCCTGCCAACGTTGCTGTGCAGTGCCATCGACGACTGAGGGGAGGGAGGAGCTGTAACGAGTCACCTTATAGCTGCAAAGGCATTAATCTGCAAGGCTCGACAAGAATCTCTGAGGACTAGATCAGGATGCAAAATGGTATTGCATCATCAGAGCACTGGAGATTAGTCTGCCCTCCACGTGCACTATGAGTAAAGAGCGGAATCGTTTTCCGCAGAAGCAGCAACGGGACTTCCTGCTGTGGTCCTCCGGGATGGGCTGCCTTGGGAAACAAAGCGGTGTCCTTTTTTCAGCCTGGTGCCTGCTTCCTCTTTCCAGGTACAAGCTTGAGACCGTGCCTAAAATGCCAACAGTGAAAGCAGACCTGACAGGACACGTGAAGGCCGCCCCAGAGAAGGGCTGGGGAAAAGGCGATGGCAGTGGAAAGAAAGGTAAGGGACTGGCGGGTTGCTGGCAGGGGGCTGGAGGTTTTCCTTCCTCCGCTCCTGGAGGGGCTTAGAGCTGAGGCTCCCCCAGGATGCCTGGAAGAGGCAGAGGCACCTCCTGTGACTCTCTGTAGCCATCATGGTAAAGCTCCAGTGACCCGTTGTGGACCAAGATCTCAGGACAGCCCTGCACCACAAATGGCCACTGGGACTGCTGAAGGACACCTTCCCAGCGGCCTCCACTCCCCAGCCTGTGCTGCAAACAGTGCCAGGCTCTGACCCTGCTTCTTCCCGTCATATTCTCCGATGTCTCAGAAGCCATGCCTTTGGCGCGAACCTGCCCCAGCAGCAAATCTGTGTGCAGGGGACCAATGCAGAAATCCAAGAGCTGGCTCCTCTTGTGCTGAATGATTCCCTTCCCCAGAATGGCTCTTGGAGACCACCAGCATCTCCCAGGGAGCCCCCCATTACAGCACATGGATGAGAGAAAGCTGTCGAAACAGTTTTCCCCGGGGATATAATAATGGTGCCCTGCAGGCCTGAGGAGCTGGGCAAAAACCCCAGTGTCAGAAAAGGCCTAAGACCTCCCAGGAGAGGTGGCTTTCATCTAAAGGGGTGAAAAGGACCACCTTCAGCAGTGTTACCACAGGCCTGAGCAGACCTGCACATCACTCTTCTCGGAACTGGGACATGACAGGCACCCAGTTCCCAGAACAACACCAAGATGCTGTTCTCAAGATTCGTCTCATTTCCTGTTTCTAGAGGATCGTGCCGAGCAGCGCCTCCTTCGTCGAGCAAGGCTTTCTCCAAAGCGGTTACCTGCAGCGACTGTAAAGTCAGAGCAGGGTCAGAAAGCTGAGGGGAGGGAGCCTCGTGCCAGGTGAGACACTTGCATAAATGGTGAGGGTGACCCCGTGCGCTCTCTTGTCTGCGTGGGAGTGGGATGTTTCTCCTGGACACAGGGGCTAGACAAACTCAAAGTGCAGTTATCCCACGTCCCACTAACTAAAGGTTCCTTGGTGCATGGCAAGCGTCTTTTAGCTTCTTGGGAGACTCTGCCAGCAGCATCATTTCTTTCTTTGCTCCTGGTGTGCGTATCCGTTGAGTAACTAACTGCAAGTGCTCCTTCCAGGAGCGGAAGGTCTGTTTGGCTTTGCCTTCAGATTGAAATGGCCCCGACCTTTCTGTTTGCCGAGAGCAGTGTTCTGCACTTAGGTACTGCAGAGGGTTCCTCCGATTAACCAGAAGCCTCTTCTATCTCTTATGGCCTGCAAAAGAGAAGGGCCAAGGAGAGCTCACTGGCAGGATTGCTTTTCTCTTGGGGTCGTGTCCTCCTCCTCCTTTTGACACCGCGTCCCCAGTGCCCAACCTCCTCGTACAGCCCGTGCACACTCTTTTATTTCGGACCGCTGAGCAGACTTCGGTGCGCTAACCCGAAGGATGTAGCGGTTTCTCTGGGCGTAGGACCCCGTTCCTCTCGTTGCTCCAGCAAGAGAGGGCCTAGACCTGGGCATCCTGAGTTTTAGTGGGGCTGTTGGGCACATCTGAGTCTGACGGCTTGGGGTCTTCTCTGTCTCTGTGGACCTGATCATAAGGAGGCAAGTAGAGCGCATTCTGCTGCAGAAGCAGGTGCACCGCTTGGAAGTGCAAGGTGCAGAACCAGCTCCTCCTGCACTCCTGCCAACACACCCTGTTGTGTCTTTGCAGGCAGCTACCGGCCATCCAGGGGAGCTCCTTGAAGGAAAAGGAGGAGAAAGAGAAACAGAAGCTAATTCTGGTCGAACCCCGAACAGTAGACTTCATTGCCAGAGCTATTGAGAGGAGAGAAAAGGTACCTGACACGGGCTGCTGCAGCGAGCGTGTCGTACTGGACTGTAGGGAAGCGTCACTCCACGCGTGCCGATTCTCACAAGATTCTTCGCTGTGTGTGCACAGGACCCCTGACTAGTTGCTTTGGTGTTTACTTGAAGAGAGGCAGGTGACTCTGCCATTTGAGACTATATTCTTCACTTCCATTAGCCTCATGGGACACACCCAAAGACCTTACTTGGGAATGTTTCTGTCGGCAACGTGACTGCAAGGCTTGTCTGGGACAGCCAGCTGCCAGGTGGTTTTTAGCCTGGTGGTCGCTCATCTTCCTGGTCATTACAGACGGGCTCTTTGGTGGAGCCTGCAGGAACCTGGGAGCAAAGCAGTGTGGGCAGAAAGGCGGGAGAGAAGGGGCAGAAGGGAGGGTAGGAATGAAAACAGCCCAGCCCTCTGCAGGGCAGACTAATGCAGCCTGCTGTTGCATTTTCGTCCCCCTCCAGAATAAACACTTGAAGAAGAAGGAGAAGCTTCCAGAACACATCCAGAAATACTTGGATGCAGAGGAAAAGGAGAAAACAGAGCTGGCGGAGGAGAAAAAAAGTAAACTGCGAACCCGGCCAGGGACCAGAAAGAAGGCTAAGAGCGAAAAGGAGACGCTGAAAGTGAAAGCAAAGAGAGAAAAGGAGACACAGAGGAGCCAGGTACTTTGAATTCCTGCAGAAAAAGAGCACTTTCTCTTCTGGGGGGCTGAGATTGCAGGGTACCTCTAGCACCCCAGCCGTCCCAGCAGCATTGCTGCAGCAGAGCTGGGCGGGTGACTGCTGCCTTTCCTGAGCAAGAGGGGCGACCGGGAGTTAGTTGTAGTGGAACTCTGGTGACACTCAGGCATCACCCCAAGGGTATGCTGAGGTCCTTCTCCTGGTTTTCCCCATCCTGCTGGGGTCCCTGCCAGAAGTGACCCGGGGGTGTGCATGCTGGGAAGCAGCACCCTCCGGGTGCGGGGCTGTTGTATGAGCATCTCTTCCTGTGCAGGAATCTGTTACCTCTGAGCAAGCATCAGGCAGCCCCTCAACTAGCACGGAGACGGGGGACTCCAGAACCGACCTCCTGGAGATGATGGACTCCAGCCCCGACCTCCTGGAGACGACGGACTCCAGCCCCGACCTCCTGGAGACGATGATGGGGGAGTGGGAAGAGGCCGGAGAAGAGCCACCCACAGTCTGCGAGGACGACACTGTCCCCCCTAAGCGGTAAGAGTGCGCCAGCTCCAGCTGAGCCCTGGAGCACTGGGGTGGTGGTGAGCCACTGGTGGTGGGTCAAGGAAGCCAAGCCCTGAGCCATGGGGCCTCACAGAGCGCCCGGGGATTTCTCCAGCCATGGGAATGAGCTGGGTTAGAGCCTGCTGGCAGGGGCCAAAGCAGGTGCTTGAAACTCCTCCTGCCTTGAAGGGGTTGTGGGGCCGAATGGGGCCACATAGGTGTGGGGCTGGGCGCAGGAAGAGGCAGGAGAGTCGCAGCTGAAGGGTCAGAGAGACTTTGTCCTTGCTGTTGCAGGAGCCTTTCCCCACGGACACACCAGGCCCTGCGGCAGGTGGTGACGTGCATCCTGGGGCAGGTCACCCGCAAGCGCAGGGGGCAGAGGGATGACCAGAGGGATCTGCAGGACAAGCTCAAGTGGTAAATCTCTCCAGACACGGGCAGTGTCTCCTCTCCCGCGCTGCCCTTCCTCCTGCTCCCCGCAGCACCGGGGGAGACAGGCGCTTTTCCTGGCGCTGGCCTCTCGGCAGAGCCGCCTTTGCGGCTGCGGCGGGCACCCAGGTTGGGAGCCCCGGCTGGCGAGCGGTCTCCCTGTGCTCACGCCACCTCCTCCCACTGTGTGTCTGCAGCGAGCTGGCAGTGCTGCAGTGGCGTCGGCTGGGGCAAGAGGCATGCAGCAGCCCACAGCTGCGGGAAGCTGGACCCCAACCTGCACCCCCTGCTAGGGCAGGGAAGAGGAGGGCAGGACCGGTACGTGGCATGGGCTCCTGGAGGGACTGTGTCGTAGCCACCTGTAGAAAAGCGTAGTGATACGGATGTCATGTCTTGCAAGACCCCATATCGTGTGCTTAGCTGAAGGCTGAAGCACTTCTCCCGAGGTTTTCTCGAGAGGCAGCAGGTTGTTCTGTCCATTTAGAAGGCAGCAGGTCATTCTGTCCATTTGCAAGACAGCCTTCACTGCTGTCATCTCCAGCAACACCCGAAGAAATGATCTGGTGGTGTTTGCAATGGCGACAGCACTGCCAGGCTTGTCTGGGGTAGCAAGCAGCTGGGTTGCTTTCAGCCCCATGGTCACTTGGCTCAGGGGTCATTGCAGAAAGGCTCTGCAGTCGGGCCTCTGAGGGCTGACTGTGAGCAAACCAGGGCTGACAGAGAGGCTGAGAAGAAGGGGCAGGAGGGAGGGAGGGAGCTAAAATCCCCTCTGCCCTCCGCCGGGGAGACTAACATTGCCTGCTGCTGCATTGCCGTGGCCCTGCAGGCGCAGCCCCCTGTGTGCACGGAGGAGGAAGGACGCAAGCTCTGGGACTCCTTGCGCAAGAAGTGCGAGCAGAAGGCAAGGGCAAACGTGGCTGCCCCGAAGGCTTTGCGAGGAGCAGCGACCCGCCTCCTCGAGAAGGTAGAGGGAAAAGCCCACTGCTGTGGTGGTGAGGAGGACTGCCTCAGGTAAGGATCTCCAAACATGCCCGGTGTTTGCCGCTGCCCGGCAGCGCCCTTCCTTCCTTTGAGTTCCCACAGCCCCCGGGCAAAGAGGCTCTTTTCCCAACAGCCCTCGTGGCGTGGAGAGCAGCAGGCTGGGATTGCATTGCACGGACCATGGGCCTGCTCTCTCCAGACAGAAGCAGATCCCACCACATGTGTCCTGACTAGACTTGCAGTGGTGCTCTGCACCTCCCTGTGACTCCCTCCTACAAGACTACAGAGCTTTGTATTCAACTCCTCAGCCCTGCGGAGCAGACCTGGTCCACGTCGGCGAGTGCCAGGAGAGCCTCTCGGGCACAGAGGCTCCCGAGAGAGATGTCCAGCCAGAGCCTCCTCCAGCAGGACGAGCGCCAGTGCCGGCCAGCCAGGCTGTTAAAGCCAACGCTTCCGTCTGTTCAGTAAAGCCCCATCTGCAAAGCACTGGGTCTGACGATGTGGGTCTTTCCTTGGTGGCTGTGAAATCTGCACTCGGCAGTGGGTGAGCTTTGGTGGGGCAGGGAAAGGCCACTGCAGGAAGCAGGGCTGGAGCTTCGCTCCTGCTCCAAGGGCAGCCCTCTCCCAAGGCTTTGCTGTACCAGCTCGGCTGGAGCCCTGCTCTTCGTGGCCCTTGCACCTCCTGGTCTCTGGCAGTGTGCCCTGCTGTGGCTGCACATCCCTGCCGAGGAGGGGATTTTCCACAGCGGGGGAGGAGGAGGAGCAGTGCTGGGCACCCAGGGGAGCAGAGCTGCAGGGGGGAGCATCCGGGGGCTCGCACAGCCAGGGCGCTGCGGGGTGCCCAGGGCAGCGCTGTCAGGGGTACCCAGAGCTGTGCAGCCACCACCCTGTGCCACGGGGACAAGGAAATCCCAGGCAGGAACCGTGCCTGGGGAGAGGGGAGCTACAGGGGGCGGCTTTTCAGCTGGGCGGCTTGACTCTGCCAAAGCTCTGCTTGGGCTCCAGAGCCTTTTGTTTGACACCTCCTGGCTAGGAAGGCAAGGGGGAGCTGAGGTGAGGTGGGGACACCTCCGAAAGCTTCTCTCCAGACACCTGGGTGGGCATAATGTGTGCAACAGGGGGCTGTGCAGGAGGAGGGAAGGAAGCCCGTAGCGGCTGGCTGTTGGGCACCCACACCCTGCGCGGGCTCCAAGGGGACTCCATGCAGGCGGTGGCGGTGACGCTTCCAGAGCCCAGGCAGGCTTAACGGCGCTACGTGAGGTTGGCTCAGTCTGTTAAGCCTCTGCGGGCTACTTTTCTCCTGAAAAGCCCTGGATTTGTGGGGACCTGACTTTGCCGACATAGAAATACACCCTTTCCTTTTCACACTGTGGGATTGCTGTGCCTTTCTCCTGGCACCCAGGGACCTCCCTGTGCCTTTCTGTGCGTCCCAGGGCCTCCCAGGGCTGGCAGCAGGCAGCCAATGGCCTCTCCTTGGGCACTGCCACCCCTGAGGAGCAGCAGGGGAGGATCAGGCCCCTTCGGGCGTGCTGATTCCTGCCTGGGGGCTGCCAGCACCGACCTCGACAGCATCTCTGTGCCCACCATTGCCCCCACCAGGGAAGCTCTTTCCCCTGGTCCCCCTCTACGGATGCACCAGCAGGGCTGGGGAGAGGGTAGCTGGGCCACAAGGAGAAAGAAAGGCTGGGTGAGAGGCCGAGCCCCTGCTGTGCCATGCCCCTCGCCACGCCAGATGCCCCAGTGCAGGGCTGAAGGCCTACCCCGGCTATAGGCCTATAGGCTGAAGGCCTACCCCGGCTATAGGCCTATAGGCTGAAGGCCTACCCCGGCTATAGGCCTATAGGCTGAAGGCCTCTACCTCAGCACCGACCGTGGGCTCCCCCAGATGAAGGAAGCTGCGGCACGGCCAGGAGCCAGCCCTCCGGTTCCCCAGGAGAGAGCCTGGAGCAGGAGACCAAGTGATGATCCCTGGCGGGCTGAGGTGAGCCTCAGGGCACAGCCCCACTGGTTAGGCCCAGCGGCCCCAGGTCAGGGCCTTTGTGTGGGGGTGACACTGGCGAGGGGTAACCCCACAGGCAGCTGCAGGGAATGGTCCCCATCTTGCTTTTGTTGAAGCGTGGCTTTCTGGTGACCAGGGCTTCTGCCTAACAGCTCAGGGTTTAGTTAGCTCCGTGCCCCAGCAAAGAAGAACAAACCACCCAGAGAAGCCAGGAGTTTGGGCCTGCCCCTTGAACTAGACTGCCCTGGACAGGACCAGGAGCTGCGCTGAGTTCCAGGAGCTGCGCTGAGTTCCAGGAGCTGCGCTGAGTTCCAGAATTCCAGGAAAGCGGGAAGACCCAGGAAGGCCATGGCCAAAGAGGTTCGAGCCCTGGCCGGACGTCCGTTGTGAAGGGAACACTGGTCGCGCGGTCGGGATGGTCTCTGTGCAGCCCAGGGTACTTTTGGGACGTCGCCTCTGAGCTACTGTGGCTGCCCTGTCCTCCCTGCAGCTCCCCTCAGCAGAGCCCAGCTCCCCCTAGGCTGCTGCTCAGCAGGCGCGTGAGGCACAGAGGCTTGGCCGTGCTGTTGGCCTCTTTTGGGATCTTCCTTTTGGGGCTGGCAGCAACTTCGCAGGCTGAATCCCAAAGGGGCTTTATCTGTCCCGTCCTCCTGCCGGGCTCACTTGGCTGATGGGGATGCCATGGGTCTGTGGCCAGTGGGCTGGGTGCCCCGTGGGGGGTGCAGGGGTCTTTGGGAGTGCCAAGACACCTCAGTGCCTCAAACACGCAGGTAACACCCTTCTGGTAATGCCTCCTGAAGTGGTGGGATGCCCAGCCAGTCAAGGAGTGACCTACGCTTGTCGTATTTGGAGGAAAATATGCTGGGAAACAGAGGTGAGATCAGTATCACGGACGATGCGGGCAGTGCAGGAGTAGGACCAACACTGGAAAAAGCGTCAAGGGGGCTGATGAGCCTTAGGTCTGTGATGACACGGAGCCCTGCAGCCGGGTTTGCAGGGGAGGATTTCAGCCAATATACGTGCCCCACTTGTGGCAGTACATTCCCCTCCCCCCCACCCTGCCAGCAGGAAACAAAACTTCTCCAGGAAGAGAGAAGGGGAAGGAAACCCTGGAGGCTGCAGGTTGAAATTTGAACTGGCCAGTCGAGATGCGCCACGTACACCGAGGTGACCCTCCTGGCCAATAGGATTAAATGGCCACAGGTCAGATTCGACAGGGGTACAAACGGGGTCCTGCCGGAGGACACGTGGGAATCAGTCCTCCTCGGAGCAGCGGGTCTGCAGTCGGGGACTCCCCCTCGGGTCGGGGCACCGCCCGAGGTAACTCCTCGAGGGAGAGAGCCCTCAGCTTTTAGGGGAGTGATATGCGCGTTTTGAGCCATCACTTTAAATCCTGGGGATTCTTAAGTCGGCCGTGTAGTATTAATTCTCTTTACATCGTCGAGCCTGTGGTTTTAGAAAATGTTACCGGACTTCTAACTAACTTTTGCTGAAGAAGAAATCTGAGTTCTAACTGCTGTTGGATTTGGTTAGTCGTGCACCCGTAACACCACTGTTAGGAGTAACCCCTGTGGTCTGCTCTGAGGGCAGAGGGGTGCAGCTCATTTCCACTGTGAGGATGCTAAAGGCAGCGTCTATGATGGACACATGTCCCAAGAGTCCTTAAAAGACGTGCTCTGCGGTGGCAAGGGTGCTCTGCTGTGCTGGGCGTGGAAGGCAAGGGGTGAGCAGCGGGAGCTGCAGCGGGACCCGCGTGGGAGCGGGTCAGGTGCTGCTGGGGCCAGTCGGGGACGGTTCCAGCCAGCTCCAAAACAGGGGTGAGCAGCCACCGCCTGCCAAAGCTCCGCCAGTCAGGGGAGCCCGCCGCTCCCCGCTGCAGACATGTTGGGTAAGAGAGGCAGGAAGAAGCAGGGAAGGGTAGAAGGAAGCCCATAAGCACTTAGAGCCTGGTGTCCCCACGTGGGGACATGTCAGGGTTGAGCCCCCACCTGGGGAAGTCCCTCCTGGTCTGCAGACAGGGAGGTGGGGGCAGCCCCCTGAAGACCCTTCCCACGGCAGAGCCCCCCTGGCAGGGCCTGGGCAGGTGGGTGCGTGCAGCCCCTCTGTGACACAGTCTGGTGTCACAGTGGGACAGCCCCGCATCACGGTGGGGACAGCCCCTCTTTCCCCATCGGGACCGGCATCCACCCCACACACCCCGGCAAGGCCGAGGGGACGCCAGGCGCTGGGAGCTGTTCTTGCCTCCACTCTGCTCTGCTCTAGAAGAGCTGCTCTGCAGTGAGGAGAAGGCGGAGAGAGGCAGCACACCAGCACTGGGGGTGGTGAAGGGCAGTGGCGGAGGAGAGCAGAGAGGAGGAGTAGGCTTTTTGCAGGGAGCAAGAAAGCCATCGGCCAGCCACCTGCTGCGGTTCTTGACCTGGAGCAAGGGTGGAACTAAGATGGCAAAAGACCTCTTCTTGCGGCCTCACTTGTCGCCAACAACTGAGAAGCTCAAGAGTACTGGTAAGGCCCTCAGACCCAATTTCATGAGTGCTGCCAGGTCAAGGATGTCTCTGAAAATAGGCATGGAAACCCTGAGGGCTGTGGGGGTGGCTGCTCAGGACTGGTGACTGCAAGGAGGGACCTGCTTGACCATCCCTGAGGGCCGAGGGGCTGATTCGACAGCCAGGGCTCCTGGTTCTCTTCCTGATGTGGTCCCTGCTTGCCTGGGGCACCCCAGTCAGAAGGCCCTGGCCCCGAAGGGCTGCTCCTTGCCCGGTGCTGGGCATTGCCCACCCTGAGCTCATGTCTGAGTGGAGGAGCTGAAGGTGCTCGTGGGCTGTGCAGAGTCGGTGTGTTTGGAGATGCAACGCAGGGAAACCGGCTGGGGAGACACCGGGGCCTGCCCTGACCCTCTAAGACTTCCGTGGAACCCAGCACCGTGCCCTCGCTGGCGTGGCAATCCACTGCCGCTTTCCCATGGGAGCGAGTCACACCCTGGAGAACTGCACCTGCAAGGACAGGAGCCCTCCTGGAGGCCAGCCGAGGGGTCCTTTAGTTCTTGCCGGGCTCTAGAGAGACCATCTGAAACGCTTGTGTTAGAAATACATTGGTCCTTGGGCAGGAGTGGGCTGAATGGTTTTGCGGTCGCTGCCTCAGAGCATGACATGTTCTTCCCTTGTTTTTCCAGAGTTCGTCAAGGTTTGGGCCAGCATATCGTACTACCTCAGCCAACAGCTGGCTCTCCACCAGGTGGGACTCACCTCCTTCTCCTCCCCTCACACCCTGACGAAGGTTGATGAAGTCCTGACAGACCTCTGCCATGGAGTGCAATTGGTTTGCCCCTCCTTTGAAAGACGGAACAATGCCCCAGCACGACCCTGCGCTGCACAGATGTGCGACAGACCACCTCCTCTGTCCGTTCAGATGTACAATAGGGTCCAGGCCTGGTGTCATAAAAAGGGTTGGTGCTCCTGGAGTCCCCATGGTCAGAGTTGCATGACAA